>NC_071498.1:182536744-183175282 GCF_028408465.1 Anastrepha ludens | reverse complement strand
GGTGGATTATTAGAAAAATAATGTAGCGTTTCGGTGTTTATTTTGATAGTCAAAGAGCGATTTTTTTGTTTTGTTGAATGGCAACGGCTGCAGCGAAAAAGTTTAGCGCCCCTTGTGCTTTGAGAAGCAAATGAGAAATTTATTTGTTTTGGTTAACTTTTTTGTGTTTGGTTTTTTTGGTTTTTGCTGCATTGAATGAATGTCCCGCGGCGCGGTCTGTCAGCGAAAGGCACTAGATAAGAATATATAGAATTTCAATTAGTGTTGCAACACCTTCAAAGGCAGCGCTAGATTTGTGCCTTAGATTTAATCTTAGTAAAAAATTAAAAAAAAAACAGGAAAGCAGGAATTGAAGTCCTCAAAAAATAGATATTAATTCAATTGCAAAGCACAGCCAGCCGTGCATTTTTTCGCTCCTTGCAACACGTTTAACTGCGTATTGGTTTTCTGCACCCGCAGAAAAAAAGCTTACTGCCCAAACGCCAGCAGGTAACAGAAACACTAACGAAAGCACACTAATTTTTGTATAATTAATTCTTTAAGGATTTTCAAACGTCTTTAAAGTTTAAAAAACTGCAACTTTAATCCATTGAATTTTGGTTGAACAACAGCCAACACTCAACCTGTAACACCCACTCCCATTTAACAATAATCACCGACTCCATTATCACTATCAGCAAATACACCCCACTCCACTCGCTCAGCACACCCACTCGCCATTGTGTCACCACCAGTCTGACCTAATCGAAATTACGTGCTCTGTTTGTTTTCGTGTGAATATCGACAGGATATCTCTAAACGCAATGCAGCATAACAAGAAAAAATCGCACAATCACACACATGTAACGAGGACTCGTTAACACATTTGATTGATTGAAAATGGAAGCGACGCATGAGACTCATACATAACTAGTCGTGGCACAGCAAAACGCTGGCGTAACAACGCGTCCGGCTGCGACACAATGCCCGAAAAGCACTTATCACTCCCCTGATTGCTGCAATGTGACAATGTACCTGCTGCAGCACACAAACAAAATGCTGCTACATACAGATGTATGCCCACAGATGCACATACACATACCTACTCAGTCACCTCGCCAAAATCTCATTTTAGATGTTTGTAAATCGCAAACGGATGCCCGCACGTATGTACTTAGTAATCCTTAGTAATCGGACAGCGAAATGTCCTCGTCATTTCAATTTTGCGCACCAAGCACACACTTAGCAGAGAACTTTCCAGCGCCTTCGCAGCAAAACCAACAGCAACAACAAGGTAAAACTTTGCTCTAAAACATGTGAATTGAATTTGCTTTTACGTCTTGTATTTGTTCCTCGATTACTTTCCGCTGAAGGGGCCGGAACATGTGTGGCAAATCCTTGCGGATTTAAAAATTACAAGCTCATCATTGTTCATAGCATCTGCAGGCGGGAGACTCTGGCGTCAATCTTAAACTCAAAATTTCAACTAGCGAAAATTTCAACTTTATCCAGCTTCAGCCATTGTCTCTCTCTCTATCCGTCACTCTTCTGCAAATAGTCTGCGCAATTATAATATTAATATTAAATGCAGATGTTGCAAAAATTCAACTTTCAATTCAGTGAAATGCTCTTTTGTCTTATAGCCAAGCCAAAAGTTTTCCTCGTCTTTTTCTCTCGGGTTCCTGCATTTCTGGTCACCATAACAATAACTTTTTCAATCCTTTTTATGTGCGCCACTTTGCTTTCTTTTCTTTGCCGGAAATTCTGCGGCGCAAAGTCATCGGACAAGCATACGCACGGTCACATCATCTCTGTTAAAAGGATTCAAATACGGCGTTCTGTGATGCAGCCTTCAAATCGCGTTGCCTTCTTGCATCCATTATTTTTCGTAAGCGTACCTGCTTGTGATCAGATGTTTGAAAAAAGTGAAAAGCGCCTCAAAAGTGGCCATTGTGGAAAATGCAAATTTTATTGCTATATCGCAGTACCGTTAGATGTTACTTTGTAGACTTGTGCGTCTAATCCAAATTTGTGTTACAGCAAACAATAAATTTTAAAGGAATTAAAAATTAAGCACAAATTAACTTGGCTTTTTCGAAATGGACTCCGAAGGTGGGCCGATAAGCAATGATTTCTGCGCTGCATATTTAACAACTTAGATACTCTTTGTTAAATAAGAAAAAGCCGTTTGCTTTTATCCAAACAAAACAAAAAAAATCTACCTGCCATCTGAAGACTTTTCGTTTGTCTCGGCTCTTGGATAAATTTATAGCTCTATTTTTATTTTGACATAAATTTTCGTGAAATACAGAAAGTGATTAGCAAAATTAGAAAATACTTTGTAGATTTTTGATTAAATAGGATAAGTGAAGAATAAATTATTTGCTTTAAATCCAATAAAAACCCGTTAAGCTCGGCAAGCTAAATATATTAGAAAAAAGGGAAGTACCCATTGCAGCAAAAAAAAATATATCTATCTTTTTTTGTTCTTTTGAGTCAGGACAAGAATTCTAGAAAAATCTTAACGAAGTCTTTTGTTTGGAAGTACAACTTTGAAATTAATAAAATCTAAATATACAGGGTCAGCCAGTCGTGGCAGTCATTTGAACGATATTATTTTTCATTCATAAATGACAATGTTCAATCTTCAAAATAAGGAAAAGTTTGAAAGAATATTGATTCGTTTTTTTTTATAGCCGATTCAAAAAGCAAATTTTACATGGCCCACCCTATAGAAATGTAGAAATGAAAATCGCAAACAAATTGAGATCTTACTTCGCATTATATTTTGCGAATTTGAATTAGATTTAGACAACTTGGTTTAAAGGATTGAAAATGATAATTTTTAATGTTTACTGAAGACTTTTCAGTCATAAAATACATAAGCAGCATACATACATATTGCAGCATAAATGTGCAAAGCTATTGAATTTAGATGAAATTAATTTCGGAGTAGCAGCTGGAACGAGTAGTTTGAGTTTTGAGTTATTTTTCTTGTAGATCGTTTTTTTACCAACACAATATTTCACATACGAGAGGATTGCCAAAAAAGCCCAACGAAAATAACAAACTTAAGAAAAATTACTTGTTTTTATAGTAACCGTAGCCGAATGGGTTGGTGCGTGACTACCATTCGGAATTCACAGAGAGAACGTCGGTTCGAATCTCCGTGAAACCCCAAAATTAAGAAAAAGATTTTTCTAATGGCGGTCGCTCCTCGGCAGGCAATGGCAAACCTCCGATTGTATTTTTGCCATGAAAAAGCTCCTCATAAAAATATCTGCCGTTCGGAGTCGGCCTGAAACTGTAGGACCCTTCATTTGTGGAACAACATCAAGACGCACACCACAAATAGGAGGAGGAGCTCTGCCAAACGCCCTAAAAGGCTGTACGCGCGAGTTATATATATATATATATATATATCACAAACGCAGGCTGGGACTTAATCAATGGCAATATACATAGGGTGTTTTGATCGGATCCCTCGCTGTTCGCGTGTGCTCAGACATAAACTGCCTTCTGCGAATAAGTAGGACTTATACCAGAGATCTTCATGGATAACTCGAAGGTTAATATCCTTCACCCTAACAGGCTTCAATGGATTTTTTGCAGTAAATCATACAATTATTTAGCCACATAACTTTCCAGATAGAGAGCTGGGCTTCATGTTCTTACACTTTCACCTTAACTTAAAGAGGAATTTAAATATGCAGAACAACAGAAATGAATCTAAATTGGTTTAAGGTTTATTTATTCATTTCCATAGACCTACGAATATATATAAGTATGTATATATATTATATATAATACATATTTTTATATGTGTCCAACTCCTTAGAGAATATCATGGCAAAGTCATAGCTGTAGCTGGGCCATTCAATTAAATTGGCATAAATTACGCGACTAGCTCGGATCCACAATACTTTTGATATTCATGCATACATACATACATACATACATACTTATGCATGAATCTTCGTTCTACTGCCCTGCAAGTACATAGCATCTGCGCCTCCTCCCTCCGTCCTGCGTCCTCCGTCCTGCCCATAGCCACTTGCCATTGTCTTTTGGTTCATATCAACAATGTCAAAAGTTGATTTTGACAGAATGAAAATAATTCGATATGCTTTTTCAGTTTGCTCATTACAAAAGTACACTTAACAAATAAACTTATGAATATTTTACCTTGGCACGCCTGAGTGGCGAAGATTGTCATTCAACATCAACTTTTCGAGATTAGTCATATACTCGTACATATCCGGCATGCTTAGTCAGCTTACTGTCAGTTGTCTGTTTGTCAACTGTCTTTGTTTGTATTGCTCGTATAACTGTTCTGCAGCAATTTATGTAAGGATTAGACGGCTTGACTAGGCAAGTGGCGCTGGAGTGATGACAAACCGCTCATCTGCTATTTATTTGTAACGGAAAACGGAAATGGAAACAAACCTTTTGTGTAAAGTTTTTTCTCCTCTTTTCCGCACTCGGTTTGCCAGAGTATTATTCCACGCTCCAGAAAGTATGCGCCTTCGCTGTCGCTTTGAAGGATTTTGCTACCCACGAGAATGGCAGTAAATGCACCGTAAATCTTTCACAGATGTCAGGAGTGTCCATAATTTCCACAAGAATGTTTTCACTACATTTTGGTGGCTGGAAAATGCAAATCGATCTAAACAAGCGAGGAAAATTAAAATGTTCGCATGTGATTAAGATGGGAGCTGGCAGAAGAGTAAAAAGGAAATGTGGAGAAGGGGAATCAAATTTTAAAAGCAAACACTTCTCACCACCCTTAACGACCAGCTAAGTACCGATGCAACTAAGTTTCTTCCGACAACAGAGCGGAGGTTTCGGGAGGTGTGTCTGTGCTGGCTCTGTCGCTGGGAAATTGCGTTCCATTCGCGCGTGTATTTAAATTATGACTTTTTAATAAAAAAAATGCCGCACTTTCGGATTAGTGTCGGTGTGTGTTGGTAATTTACATGCGCTTTCAAAGCATCTTGAATTTCAAAGCAATAAAGTTTTTTCCATGTGGAAAATGAGGAAAATTAGGTATTGGCCACTGAATATAACGACATGTTGCCATGTTGCATGTAATTGACCTGCTGCAAATTATAGAAAACTGCTGAATGTTTCATGTTCGCAGTCGCTTTAAAGAATGCTAATAGGCCATTAGGAAACCGTTTATCGAGACAATCTAAATGCAAACAAAAAAACCCAAAGAATGAAATTCGAGTATGGACGCCACGTAAACTTACCCGAAGCGCAGAATACTTATGTAGTGGGACGAAGAACAAAACAACGGCAATATTTTTTACATCTAACAGAGCTTCATATTCGCCTTACGACTTAGAGTGTAGAATTATTTTGCATTTAATGCAACATGCATACCTACATATATACAGAGTATTTTAGGAGCGAAAAGAAAATTGTATTGTGCTTTGATCTTTCAAAGGTCAAAATGCTGCAATGTACTGGATAAATGTATATACATATGTAAGTCTATACATTTACATCTCTTAAGCTTTTGTACTAAACGCATGCAGGGTAAATTAAAAAGCAACTGAATTTATTTCAATGATTATGTGATCTAGAATTTGCAAGCACCATAAGGATGTTCAGATCAGAACAAGCTCTTTATTGTTATGTCAAATAAAAGAGCTCACAACTCAATTTTTTGAGTAAGGAATTAGAAACGCCGTTATCTGATATCGATTATGTGAAGAAAATAATTTGCCTCTATTAAATGGTAGAAAATATTTTTATATTGTAGTATTAATTGCATTTTTGTGCCTCAAGAAATAGCGGCAATTTAATAACATTTCAAATGAAATTTTATTAAATGTGGGAAATGGGTTGAACGGCCGGCCTCATTTTGTTTGTCATTTGTAGGTCATAGTGGACGTAAAAAGTTTGAATTTTTTAACTTTCAGAAACCAGTTATGCCCGCAGTGATGGCCGAATCAAACAGTTCATAAACGAAAAGTTCTTATAACTGACATTTAGAATCTCTGAACGGAAAAGAAGGTACGAACCAAGAATGATAGAAACTCAGCAAAGAACACGTGACGTCACACTAACCTAGTTGTACAGTGTTGCCAACACTTTGCTCGATTGAGTGCTTTTTATACCCAAAATGCGAAAATTTGTGATTTGTTTCTTTTTTTTTCATTTAAAGCTACCAAAACTGTAAAAAAGAAAATCTGTATAATTAAAAAAAAGATAAAAAATGTCACTCTTGCATTTAAAGCTTTTGCTGAGAAGATTTCAGTGCTGTTTAAATTAGTTGATTCTTATAAAATTTGATGTTTTGAAAGTGCATATCTCATTTTTTGCTCCCTTTGAAGTTATACGCGAATATTAAATACTTTTCTCTTAGGTATTCTAAACATGTAAAACCTTTTTATGAATTTTAAAAAGTCTTTGAGTTTATTATATTAAAATCATAGAGGTGTATTCATAGTAAAAATAAACAAAAAATAGCAGATATCACTGAAAAAACCACACCGTCCTTTTAGAAAAAGCTGTACCTTATCTTGTTATATAACCTCAAATACAGAAAAAAGTGTTTTTAGGCCTTTCTTAACATAAGTTTTAAATACAAGGATGGATTTTTAAAACTCTGTTTTTGCCATACAGTCTATTGCATATAACCACATAAACGCACACAGTAAAGACAACCAGTCACACATAGAAAATCCTCTAAGTAGTTCAAAACAAATTTAATATTTTCTTTTCTTTGAATGGGCATTATATTGCTTTTTTATATCAAAAAGTAGGCAAAAAAGGAGGCACAGCGGTTGCAACATAGAATTGACTGCCTGAAGGAGAAAAAGAAGAACAAACTTTGAACAAAATTTAAATAAAGCGAAGAAATATCACACACAAATACCATACGAATAATCGCCAACACTAACAATAATAACAATCGCCGACAATGTGACCAGATGACAATACAGTAAAGCCAAAAAGAACTGAGTGAATTATTGAGCTCATTTAAAAAAAAATTATATTTTACATAATTATAAACTTCAAATTTTAATTAAAAGAGGCTAGAAAAACATCAGGAAGGAAGAACTAAAACTCCAAGACTAGAGAACAAATAATAATAATACTAAATCAATCAGAAATCGTTAATTTGATCACACTGATCACCAATTGCACCAGTGCGACGTCACTAAAATCAGCTTGACATTGTCGCTTAGAGCAAAGTAACTGCACCACGATAGAGACCTCCTAGTTATTATCTCCATCGTGGGTAGGTCTGTTCGTACACAAACTCCGTAAAAATTATTCTAGTCCTACAACTTTTCAACGGGTATTCGGATGATCTTAAAGGTATTATTTTACTGGACGTATATTTTTTAATGGACTTTCCGAGACCCTAGTGATTACCTCTGATTGGTGCGCAGCGTTATACACAATATTTTAGGGATGAGGCGCGTTGAAGAGTGGCTTCCGGCGAGTATGCTAAATTGCAAAAAAGGCTTTGTTTGAACAGAAATTTTATCGAAGACGGTGAGACTTGGTCCTATGAATCTGACATAGCATGCACGTGTTGGGAGCTTTCAGATTTCACATTCGAGCACGCAAAAATCCTAGGAACTATTCTTGAAACAGACGATAAACAAATAAAACAATTTTTCTCCAAGAATACGAGAAAAATTTGAGTGGGACAACGTTAAGGACCTTGAACCAGTATTAGCGGCGTTCTTCACTAATGGCTTCATAAACAGCTTTATCCATTGCAAACTACTTCGCGGATGAGCAGGCTAGGATGGAAACTGATCTTAAACCAGTCACTTCTGCCTAGTATGCAGGCACCGTTTACCTTCAAACAAGCTCCGTATCAGGTCGGTCTACATCGCACAGACCAACAATAGGTGGACCGCGGTCTTGCCGAGAATGATTGAAAACGGAAGTAGGTCCACCAAGCCCAACCTGCCATTAGTACAGTGATTCTTATCATCATCTGGTACTGTCTAGTGCGCACACATGGGAGGCGTATGGAGTTTCTCTCTAATGGCTTCTCTCGCAGCTGCAGAAACGAAAAGGAAGTGGAGAGTGTTGAACACTTTCTTTGCCGCTTCCCCGCTTTTGCCACAACGTGACATGCTGCCTAAACTCTTACTTCTTTGGATGTCTAACAGACGTGTTCATTGCTCATATTTCATCATTTATCAGAGAAATGAAGTGGTTCCGCCCCATCGTTAGAGGGGAAGACTTGGGCCCAAAAAACTTGGTATCAAAATCCATGACATCCATGCCTAGGTAACCTAACCTCACCTAAGTCTGTTTTAATAAACAGATTAGCAAATACATATATATTTATTTAACTTTGTAACTACAAATATGCTGCATATGCTTACTTTCATGAACTAGCAACTTCGAATTTACTGTGAATAATGATTCAATAAAAATCGTTCCAATTTAAACATATAAAAAGGCTTGTGACTTTCGATGCATGTAGGTGTGCACAGTTATAGAAATTTATTGTAATATCTTCGCTGATAAAATTTGCAGTTCCAGTCTAAACTTCCTTTGAACTTACTTCATTTCTTACTTCAAAAGCTAAACACACTTTATTTAATTATCAAAACGACTTAAAGACTTATCAACAGCCATAAATATTTATTAATGAAATTAACGGCTTCCTGGCAACGATATCAACATTAAAATATCAACGCCTACAAAGCCATTTAATAATTAAAATATGTTGAATTAAAAAGCATGGCTTGAATGAGGGAGCGAGTTGTGAAGGGGTAAGATGGAGCATTGATACCCCTTCACTAGTCGGCAAAGTCTAACCCCATCCCCTAAAGGAAACTTAACATAAATGTGGATTTGCCGCTGTGCAGAGTGAAATTTTCACTTCCGTCCAAAGAGACGTGAACACCGCGGGATGCGCGCCTCTATATCAAGTCTGCCAAGTAAGCCCAAGAGCTGCGCAACCTCAAGAGCTCCTGCTCCCACCCACTCCAATCCATAGGGAGATGATTTTGAATTTTTCCAACAGACCATTAAAATTATCGTGCGTCACTTCAATGTACTCGTATAGAGAATTGTGGGTGGGTTTATTTCATTGCCGAAAAACATTGCGTTCGCACATTTGCATAAACCAACACACCACTCGTAATTTTGTAATAACCCAAAATGCAAACGGCGCAATCAGTATGTGTGTGTATGTCGTATATCAATGGATGTGCTGGTGCTGGTGGGGCTTAGGCCGAAGCAGTATTTTACGCCTCACTTTACCTACAATTGCTGCTAAGTATCAGGTCAATGTTTCAGGGCCTTAATGAATTTTCCGCACCAAAAAAAAAATTATGTTAAACAGAATATGCTTGATGGTACGTACATGCACCCATACATACTCCCAGGTTTCGGTGTGTGTGTTTGTTTCTGTACAAGGATATTTTGCAGCGTGTTACGCGTTTTCAATTTGCATATGGCTTCTACGCATATGACATAATAATTTCAAAATTATATCCTTAATTGTAACCACACACACATGCACACACACGCACACATACATACTTAGCAGTACTAAATATGTAACCGCAAAACCCCCTCAAGCATGTGCGGTCTTCGTTTTTAATAGCAGTCAATATCCCAGCAGATAGCTGGAGCATCGGTTGATTAAGCGCTTACTTTGGGTTAGCTTTTCTGCTCCGCATACATATGTACATATGTACAATTCTGCACTGAATAGATAGATGTATGTATACAGTAGGTTCTGTTTTTATGCGGCTTTTTTTTTATGCGGTTTTGAAATAGTGCGGTTTTTTTTTAAATTACAAAATGCATGTCGACCTATCGGAAATTGTACATACATATAAACAAGATTCTAAACCAGCTAAGCAAAAACTCATCACAGATTACATCAGAAATGCTAACCCTACAAGTATGGAAGATATATAAAGATATAATTTTCAAAAATAATATACAATATTTTGTTTATGCGATTTTATTTAATTATTTCAGATTCATGTGGTCTATGGAACGTATCTATAGTTATAATATGGGACTAGTGCCCTTTTTTATGCGATTTTATTACATTATTTCAGATTTATGCGGTTTTAGCATTTGAAACGTATCTATAGTTTTACTATAGAACTAGTAGCTTTTTTTATGCTGTTTTTTTTATGCTGTTTCTTGCGGAACGTATCTACCGCATAAAAACAGAACCTACTGTATATTAAATGTTTAAACCGAAGATGGAATCACTTACAGGCGATCACTCTGTTTATTGCGGGTAATACCGGAGACTACTTTTCGAATAGCTTTTCTTCGTTAATCAAATGCAGGCAATAAGTGAAAGTGATACTTGACAAGTATCCAGATTGTTCCAGCTTTTCTATAAATTTCTTCAAGTTGTGAATATAGTAATCCCAAAGGTACTTGTATGTTTCGTTTCGATTTATTAAAACGTGCCTCAAATTATTTTCCCTGAGAGCGTTACTTTGTATTGCGACCTACTACAGATTGAACAGCTCTTTGAACAGCTCTAGGAATCAGCCTGTACTTCGAGTTGATCATTGGCCATTTCAACCTCACTTCTTTAATTTAGCATTTACGTTTTGCAAATAGAGTGAGTTCTGAAGGCCTTAGATCTCAGCATGGAAAGCACTGAAATATTTTGGAAATATGCAAGTTTTCCTCATGGAGAGTTGCCGTGAGAAGGTCACTCACACATTAAGATGGAAATTTTGTTCTGTAAACAAGGATTTCATAGTTGCTTCCGCCAGAGAAGTGGACACTGCAGAACCGATTACCTCCACAGGGTTGCTAAAATGTTACCAAAAAGGGATTAACAAATCGATATCTTGGATTGTTTTGCAATAGCAACATATTTTTTGTCTTATATCACTGCCAAGAAACGTTCTGGTTCTAAATCTGATCGAAAATGTCTGGTATTGTTCAAAATGCATGCAATGCTTGGTTAAGGAGAACCGAAAATTAAAGCCTGCATCAAGAACTACTTAGAAAGCAAATCGCGACGGATAGAAGTGGTGATGCTAAGCAAAGAAAGAAATATTATTGTAAATACTGAAGCTGTTATATCAACCACAGCCTAAATAAGTATGAAATAACGAATGAAAAAATGTTGAAAGAAAATTACAATATAAATCATTATTTAGAGAATTTAACTTTCATGAGAGAAAATAGTGAGAGGCACTTGTCAAAGACTTCATAAAATTACGAAGTAATGTCGAAAACTTCTATATTTGCAGTAATTTTTATTCTTCAAAATTGTATACATTTTTATATTTTGAACATATTTTATTCCATAGATATTTTCTCAATGTTGAGCAATGTACGCTTAGAACAAAAAACGCTCTAAAAACTTTTCATCTCAGCTCACAAGTCCTCGACGGAGGTCTCCACAAGAGTAAAGAGATGCCACTCTGCTATGGTCTTGGCTATGATGAGGTAACTGGATACTTGATACTCATGCAACACCATAAGGCGCCTATGGCATTCGCTAAAAATGGGCTAAAAAAGCACCTTTAATCGACGAGTTCGGCTATTTTGAATGTTTAGTTAATTGTTGACAGCTGCTTTGCTTGCACGTGTTTCGGCTCGTCTTCGATTTTTACCTATTCCAAGAGATGGATCACAGAACCTGTATCAAATTTTGTGTGAAAAACGAAATTAAGTGCGCGGATGCATTCCGAATGTTGACTGTGTCATACGGAGGACCTACTTTGGACCAAAGCAACGTGTTCTCAGAAGACCGAAAAGATGTGAACGACGAAAAGCGGGCCGGCGTGCCGGAAGCCCGAGCACTTCAACAACAGACGAAAAAATTGATGAAGTGAGGAAAATGGTATTGACCAATCGTCGAATCACCGTTAGAGAAGTTGCTGAGGACCTAGACATATCGATTGGCGCGTGCCAATGTTGGACTCTGTCCGCGATGACCCAAATTTGCCCAAGAGGATCATAGCTGGTGACGAATCGTGGGTTTATGGCTATGACGTGGAAACCAAAGCTCAATCATCTCAATGGAAGCTGCCGCACGAGCCAAGGCCGAAAAAAGCGCGCCAAGTTCGGTCGAATGTAAAAGTTTTGCTTAGCGTTTTCTTCGATTGCGGAGGCGTTGTGCATGATTAGTTCTTGCCACAGGGTAAAACGGTCAATAAGAAATATTACCTGCAAGTTATGCGCAATTTGAGTTAAGCAATCCGCCAGAAACGCCCGGATCTGTGGAAGAACAAAAATTGGCTCTTGCATCACGATAACGCCCCTGTTCACACATCGTTGCTTGTGCGCGATTTTTTGGCCAAAAACAATACACTAATGATGCCACAGCCACCGTATTCCCCGGATCTGGCCCCCTGTGACTTTTTCTTGTTCCCGAAACTGAAGAGGCCCATGAAAGGACGACGCTACGCTACGATTGACGAGAAAAGACGGCATCGAAGGAGGAGCTGAGCAAGATAAAAAAAAATTATTTTAGGAAGTGCTTCGAAGGTTGGAAAACACGTTGGCTCAAGTGCATAATATCTCATGGGGATTACTTTGAAGGGGACTAAATAGATATTAATGAATAAATAACTAATTTTTGAAAAAACACAAAATTCGCGATAACTTTTTAACACACCTCTTATGTATGAATTTACTATAATTTCGGTGCTAGATCTATGCTATTCCATCATAATTCACTCATTCAGATTTACATATACATATATGTATATATATAATTGGCGCTTACGCCCTTTATGGGTGTTTGGCCGAGCTCCTTCTCCTTTTTGTTGCGTGCGTCTTGATGTTGCTGCACAAATGGACGGACCTACAGGTTTAAGCCGACTCCGAACGGAAGTCGGTGTATATAAGTACGCATGGCTTTCATTGCGTGATAATATCGACTTCCTACATTCTATTTTGGGTAAATTCTGCCACATGCAGTATTCTGTTTCTACAGAATATTAGGAACTCACAATACAATTAAGATTAAATACTTTTCGAGACAATCCAAATTTTTTCTTGACTATTTATTTCATTCATTTCATTGCTTGCATTTTCTAAAATATTAGAGGAGTAAAATATTCCAAAATATTGGATATAAATATACATATGTATGTATGTATTTACAATATATACGAACGTTTCTGATTTAACTTGAAAAATTAGAAACGAAAAACATTACTTTTCAAAGCGTCTCTCAATGCGCCCACCTCAAATTGAAGAAGAATTAGAAGATCGGCCTCATCCTATGGATTTCTTGTGTGTCGAACCAGTAGCTTTATTGATAGTTAAAGCCTGCATAACGCTAATATACAACTGCATATTTATCTTCATATCTAAATATGTATGTATGTACATATTCAAACACATACATATGTAGGCATACATACATACTTACATCTGTCATACATTTTGCAGTTCTCTTTAAGCAACACAAAAAAAAGAAACAAAAATAAATCATCACAAGTTGATTGTGTTATTTAAAAATATAAATTTCTTACACACGATTAAATTGGTGGATGGAGGCAGCCGAAAAGTACAAATTTAGAAAGTTGTGAGTGTATAAAGACAGTAGCAGTTAAGCCACCCCAATAAAATCTAAAAGATCCATCTTGGAAGAGCACAAAATACAATACAATACAATAAATTGTGAGGAATGATGTGAACGAATACAAATAAATCATATAATGCGCATTTAAAGCAACAAAGCGTTCTTACAAAAGCAAAATTCAACAAACCAACACTTTTCGACTAAGCACTCTTATCGGTGCACATACGCACATACTGGCATATAGGGGCAGGATTTCCACATATCTATTCAAGACGCTCAATTTAATATATAATATATTGTATATGTACATATGTATGTATATCTAGGTACAGACACCCTAAAGGGAAAATACTAGTTGTGAATTAGAATACTACCAGTACACTTTGCAGCTCAACCAGTTCGTTTTCTATCTGAATCAACTGATTTAAGTTCTGTTTTTTTTGTTAGTTTGCCACATCTGTGATTAACATTCCTACCATAACTTTTCCTACCGTCTTGAGTAAATCTACTTCTGCACGTGCTTTCAATTTTTTTAAGTTTTAAAAATGGATTTAAATTTGCAACAACAAATTTTGGGTTAAAACGGATTCAATGATGCGAAAACCTTGGAAATTACCAGTTGGGAGACTGTTTCGGTAATGCTACTCTAAAATAAGGTGAACGAGTGGCGTGAACGCTTCAGAAGAGATCGTGAATCCATCGAACATAACAAACGTTGTGGCAGGGCGTCGACATCGAAAACCGATGAAAACATCAATAAAGTGTAAGGGAAGTTGATCAATGAACGCAAATGAATCATCAGGGAGCTGGCTCTACATATGACTTGAGCATTACTTACGGATCCGTTCAGGATATTGTAGTAAATAATATGGGTCTGCACCGAGTTGATTCAAAGTTAGTCATAAAGAACCAGAATTACATGCAAAAAGGAACCGAATTAGTATCGCCAGAAACATGATTTCCAAAGCTGAATCCGACCCAACATTCATCAAATGCACAAACGCATAATTACTGAAGACGAGATGTGAGTTTATGGGTATGATACAAAATTCAAACATCAGGCGAGTGTGTGGAGAGCTCCGAAGTAATGAAAAAATCGAAGACGGCTCTGACGGCTATCCGAAAATAAAGTTCCAGAAATATTTCGAGAGCTAGATCTTTGCAGGCGACAATAACACTTTTGAGGAATGAACTTATATTTTGAATTTTTTGAATATATGGGGAAAACTTTTAGATGAAGGTGATAAATAGAATTAATACTAATTAAGTTTCTGATTAATATTTATTTGCCCGTTTTCTGCAAAGGATTTGTTTACGAAAGTGGAAAACAAAACTGCTTCGAGTGCTTCCAAAAAATCTTTAGCTGTGACAAAAACAATGGATATTGCATTGTTATATAAATTAGTGGAAGTTATTCATAAAATAATAATTTTGTTCATAGTTTTAGAGGTTTTATTTAATAGACTTGGATTTAGGCGTTTTCAAATAAATATATTCATCAGTAAACATAATTAAACATAATCATCGCAATGGATTGGTCGGTAGACTAAGATTGAATTGGTGCGTCCATAGAAACTAATTTGCAGATAAATTCTGGTATTATTCTAGTCGAACTAGTATGATTTCTTCTAATAAATAAAAATATCTGAACTGGAATGTGTCAATACTAGCCTGGCTTTTTCCTGCAGGGTATGTGCATCAGTGCATATGTATGTGTTTGTGTACTTCGCTGTCAAGCTAGTGTCAAATATGGTTTTTATTCATAAGTATCTCAATACCGATTTGGTCAGAAATTACTGTAATTTGTAAAGCTTTGCAAACAAATTTCTGGCAAACGTCGGTCACCCCTTCACCTTACCCTTATTGCATTGTCTTAATCATATAGTCGTTCATAAACACCCCAGTCGCTAGGTTCTATTTCAGCCCAATACTCAAATATGGAATCAAATATTTGTATTTGCACGAAAAATATGCAATATTGCGATTTTCATCAAACAAAGCTGTACGAGGAGACAAATTGCTTGTGATGATGAGCATATTTGTGGGCGTGAAGAAAGGACGAAATATTGTTATCAATCGCTGAGTGGATGGAGCGTGACGAAACGCCATCGAATAGTGCGAACGAACACACGCTCATTGGCAAATACTTAACAGTTATGGTTATTTGCAAAGATACGATTTAACAAATGTTGTGAGTCCGTTGAATTTGTTCTGGGTTTTGGTTTCGACTTTTTTTTTTTGGTAAATAATAAAAATTGCCAACACCCTGCTTTTCCATCTTCTCGTCACTTGATGGTGCCATTTGTTTTTTATTGCGTTTATCGGGAACAGTGTATTGTTTTTCAGGTAAAACAGTTATCCTTAGCTTTTTTTTTAGTTTTTCAGGCAACTGATCTTTCATATACCAATCGCAGTCGCCAAAAAATTGGCAATGCACAGCCTGTACAACGCTGCGTTATCGTGGTGCAAAATCCACGAGTTTTTTTCCCACATATTATTTTTTTGGCGAATTGCTTCACGCAAACGTCTCATAACGCCCAAATAATACTTACTTACTTACTGCTGTCCTGATCTTCTCATGGAGGCCTACACAATAGATCTAAATCCCACTCTATTAGGTGCTGCATATTGTTAGGTACGATGCCATAAACCTTCGTTTCATATTTTTTGCGGTCATCTTATTTATACCAAGTTTTCTTCGTGAACAAAAATGTTTCAATTTCCATTCGATGCGGAAGGAGGCTTTCCATGTTTCGCATCCATAGAATAGCATTTATTTAACAGTGGACTCAAAGATACGCAGCTTTGTTTTGCGTGAGATCTGGGCCGATTTCCATGTGACCCTCAGGATGCCAAAAACCGAATTTGTTTTGTTAATCCTTGTATCTCTTCGTCTGCACTTCAACGCCCAAATAATAATATTTATTAACTGTCTTATCCATAAAAATGGTGAGCATCGCTTTCTTTTTTTGATTGAAAACGGCTTGGATTTTTTGGTCTTTGTTCATTCGGAGCTCTCCACTCACTCGCCTGAACTCTGAATTGCGTATCGTAATCATAATCCCACATTTCGTCTCCAGTCTGATGACTCACAATATTTTTAAACAGACAAATGAAATACCTTCATACTAGGGCTCCAGATGGTGAGTACCTCGATACTCGTTTATTGCTCAACTTCTCAAAGGTTCGTTCGAAGTTTTCGAGCTTTCGAACAATTTGAGCAGCTAAACCATTTTGTCAATTTTATTTGTAAACATGTCTTTCATTTTCCAACGACGTGTATAAATGTTCTATTAAACAAATGTTTCAAAAGTATTGTTCGAATTACGCGAAAGAGCTCGATGTACTAAAGTTCACATTCGAAAATGTTTGAGTAATGAACATCGAACAGGTGTGTGGCTGCTACTCGTTGCTCACAACGAACACAATCGAGAGCTCTACTTTGTACCTTACCTTTAAAAGGACATATTCTTTGTTTTCCAGCTTACAGAACAGAAAGAGAGCAATGAATTTTTAAATGAAATGAGTTCGCTGACCGAAAAGAGGTATTATTATTAAAATTGGACTAACACAGTAAATATACTTTCCGAAAGGGGGCTATTTAAGCCAAAAGTGGAGTTTTTGCAATATTTAGAGAAAACTAATTTAATTTTTAGCAATATGAATGGCCAATTAGGAAGTACTTCTCCAACTTACATGCAAAAATTTGCTAATCTATTGATTATTCCAGATTAAAATTGTATAAAAAAACTTTTTCGTAGAACCTTCTTTAAAATAAGGTACCTTAACCGAAAAATGAAGGAATCTCAAAATTTAAACGACAGCAAAAAAATTAAGAAAATTACAACGTGGATTTTGTTTTATTTCTTCATCTGCACCTGCACATCGATATTGTGAAAAACTTTAAAATTTGTTTATTGATCACCTCAAGTTGCCATTTTTCATAAGCAAATTATATTAATTCATTAAATTTCAAATATTTTATTAAAAATCTCACTTCCCGAAAAATTAATATGTGACAATGTCTTAATGTCTTCTATACGAGTACATCTGGATAATTGTCAAAAATCGACTCTATTATCAAAAAATAGTGGCAATTTAATTACCTTCTTTTTTGAATCATGAATGGATCAGTTACAAGTTGCAACATAGATTATTTCAACAAAACAAATATATCGTACATTAAGGCTGATACTAACTTCATAACCGTGGAATTTCGCCAGCAACATTGATTGTCAAATTGGCGAATTTGGTAAGAAAAGTGTTTTTAAACAAATAACACACATACATATATATTGACACAAAAAGTATAAAGAAGTTTTACTGGCTCAATGCTTACACTCTTTGCGAAGCCGTTTCGCTCAAAAATGCAATATCAACGGGGTATTCGAACTTAAGCACTCGTAGAGGAACTGTCAGTTTTCGTTCATTTTAAATGGCATGTAAATTTTAAATAGGTCTGAAAAAATGTTGTTGGCATGTTGCGCGGTGTTTTCACGGCGTGAGCTGAGTACTACTTTGACGTGAGCTACATAAGAAATTTCATGCATATTTCACGGCAATGTAATTTGTATGAATTTTGAGCTTAGTACTTAGTGCTTTATTTTTAAACGACTTTATTCTCGAATTTAGTATCTCAATTTGCGAAATGCTGAAATTTAAACGTTTACATCTTAAGAAATGTTTTTTTTAATAAATTTAAACATTGCTCCATTGCACAGCGTTCATTCAAATTTTGGCAGCTGTTTTACGAGATCCTAAGTTTACAAGATTCACGTGATTTACGATTAAATGCCTCGTTTAGATGAATACCCCTTAAAAATAACCGCATCTTTTCCAATCGCTTCGACTTTATCGATTCTGAAGGGGAATGAAAATTGTTTTTATACAAAGGATATGTATTTGCATTGCTTGCCTTCCTCAAGTATGGAGCGTTGCCTTTCATGCCCAACAAATTCTACGATCTGCTTGTACCAACTTTCTTATTTGACCATCAGATAAAATTTGGTCAGATTGGTTTCCATAACCTCTCATTTAAGTTCGAAACTAAATAAGCTGCTATGCAAGTACTTTATTATATGTAGTAGATATGTATTTATGAAAAGGGTTACCAAATATTTTTAGGTAGAATAATCTATAAAATACGTATAAGATCTAGAAGAATGAAGGTATTTGAAAGGTTCTTAACTAATTTACTCATAGCTTTGTTACCAAATAATTGTTTATTACAAAATTAGAAATATCTATTTGTTACAAAACATTTAAAGTGTACCTACTTAGGTAGGTAGGTAGGTAAAATGGCGAGAGTACCTCAGGCACACTTCAAGTAGCACTTATGTGCCATTTTGATACCATAATATGGACCATTACCTGTGCAAAGAAAAATGTTTGGGAAGATAAAACCTTATACAGCCACCCAGTTCTGTTGATGTAGTGGAGGAGAGAAAAGCGATCTAGGCTGGAGAATTCCTTCAAGTCATCCCCAAAGGGCATGCTAAGGAATCTAAAGCGCCTAGCAGCCAGAGCCGGATATTTGCAGAGAAAGTGTTCAACAGTCTCTTTCTCTGCAGGATCCCACAGCTTATGCAATAGGGGTTGTACGGAATTCCAAGCTTCTCCGCATGAGTACCGATCACGCAGTGACCAGTGAACACCGCAATGAGTTTGGAAATAGAATGGCCGGAGATTCCCATCACCTTAAGCGTTCTGTTTCTATCGTATTGGGGCCATAGTGTTTTCGAAATAGCACACGATGAGACAGACCTCCATCTGTCTTGCGCTTTTTTTAGAATGAAATTGTGTAGTTTCCCTTTAACAACGAACAAAGGGACATCGATGTCTGAGAGAGGGGCAGCTGAAACCGGTTCTGTCGACCCTTCCTGGCAAGCTCGTCGGCAATTTCATTTCCCTCTATATTCCTGTGCCCAGGAACCCAGATATAATACCCAGAATAAAGTAAATAAATACTGCCTTCTGAATTTTGATATTACATATTTACCTGCCGCATCATAAAATACGAACAAACCTAAATACCTATTATAATTCCCTAGCTTTCCATTATGATTTGTTTACCATTAATTTAATTTATATTTCCGCCTTGATATGTCACTGTGCGTCAGTGACCAAGCAAAATAATTTAGCGCGCAATAAGCGGCAAAAATTGTAATAACATAAAATTAGGTGTCTAATGTGCTGAGAGAGAAATAAATATGACAACAACATTATAAATAAATTTGCCAAAAAATACTTCAAATACTTTCAAGAGCTGATAGTCTCTTATTGCATCGTGCATTTGCATTAAGGAGTCATCAGCACGAGCCCGAATTTTATACAAAAAGAAATATTGCATTTGAATTCAGTTTCATCCCCTTTTCAACCCAAACTCACTATCCACTTATTTTCTTTATTTTCACTTTGGCACTTAAATCATCGTTTTATTAAATATCACTTTTGATCCTTGTTCTATCGTTCAATATCATATATGTATGCATGTATGTTTGTATGTGTGTATGTAGTATAAATTTCTTTTAACCCTCTCAAGTGTTGGCCAATAGAATTTGTATTTGATGCTGTTTATTAAATTATGTGACAATGTGCATTCGAGCAGCAATAATTCCAAAATAATGCATAAAATTCATAAAATTCATAATAAACAACAATCACTGCGTAAACATAACATAAAAATCATATTCAAAAAGGCATTGAAATAATTGAAATCGCATGTCAATATATCCCAAATCGCGCATTATCCTCACCATAATGCATAACAGTACAAGTATAAGTAACTGTTGGTGTTGTTGTTGCTATGTTGGTATACAACGAAATTGCACCCAACTACCGTTCAAATGCCCATAACTATTCATTATTGGCCGATTCAATGGATGCGGCAACAAACCGTGCGTGAAAGGGTCACCAAAAAGTGAAGCGACGCGCAATCCAAAAAATATACTTACACACATACACATGTGTATATATGTATGTATATGGAAGAATGGACAAATTTAGAATAAAGAAGCACTCAGCACACTCATAATTTCAGATTTTCATTTTCATTTCATTTTTCTTTTATGGGATATTTTTGTGGGGAATATTGCTTTTGCTGCTACGAAATGCTTGCAATGCTAGGTTTGCTAGGTTTGCCTTCAGCAAAAGTATTCACACACAACAAAGGGATGTCACGCAAAGAAAGGGTTCACGTTCACGTTCAATGTGTCGCAAGGCATCCTCAATACTCGAGGTAAACAAAATTTGCAATAATTTAATTCTGAAACTATCGAAGATTTATAGAGGTACGAGTATTTCCGTTGTTGACGCCGCTGTCGGCCCGGCGGCAGTCGACGATCCATGGGATGGTTGTGTGCGTGCGTTGCGTATCCGCCGGACCGATGCAACTCCTTCCTGGCAGCACAACTATTTTTACCATACACACACACAAATCTACACATACACATCGGCTCTTTGCTGAAAAAGTGTTATAACCCAAAAAAATAAATATGCAGAAATGGCCGGCAGCTCTTCCTCCATGCTGTGTAAAAAACTCATAGCGGGGTCTATCAAAAATCGAAGTTGAAGAAGTTTTGTTGTACTGGCATGGCAGACCACATGCTGACTGCTAGCAATAATATTTATGTATTATTTATCATTATATCGATGAATTGTGAAAACTAAGTATGAAAAAGGTATCAATGCATTATTGAACATGTAAACTACGATTTACTATATATGTATGTACATATGTGTGCTTCGGTGAAGCCAGAAAAATTACTGATCTGAAAGCGCAGGCACCAAATGGTATCCACGCTGTCTCAAAGAAGGCTTAGCGCCAGTGTACTCTAGTGACGAGGAAACGTGGCGCTGCTGAAATATGCCCAGCAGAAGGCAACTGTAACAAAAAAGGGGACAGCCTGCAAGCAAGAACCAAGTACCTGCAGCTTCGAGTGCAATAATTTTTGCATCAAAAGCCGCGCAGTAAACTAACCTGAACTCGAGGAAGCCTGGTGTTGGCTAAGCTACCAGCAAGCTAGCTGGAAAAGTGACCACAATCAAGGTAACTGTACCTATTCAGGTAAATGGTGGAAAATAAATGTGGCACCTTAAACTTCATTTGTTATATTTTCCGCCGGTTACACGTTGGTTTGCCCTTGAAACTTAAACTCGTTTTCAATTGTTTCTGTAGTTTTTGGGTGGGAAAACAGGATTTTTGGGTATCTTTTTAGTCCATAAAATTAGAGTACTGGGTTTTAAGATAAGTGACTGTCGTCCTGTAGTTACTTCCAGACAAGCTTCCCAGCTAATATTTATCATGAAATATATGTACATATTTATATTTATAAAAACTCGTGATCAATCTCAGTAAAATTTGTGGCAGACTTCTCAAATTTACAATGGCGCATGTTTGTGATATTTATGTGAGTAACTTCGATCGTTCGTATGTACCGGCTCTTTTTACGTGCATTTTGTATGGGAAATTGGATTGTTGCATTATTTTCTTCATCATTCTGCGCATTTGAGTAAAAATTGGAAGTGAGAAAATACAATTTACTCTACTGTATAGGCCAGTCTGGGAATTGCGTCGACTAAATGTTTTTTATACTTTTATATAATGAAAAGTCGGGCATAAAATGGTGCGCCCTGATAATACTTTGTAAGTGAATGTTTGGAAATGCAACATATCTGAATATTATTTGTTTGAAACTTTTTAAAGGAATATCTATAAATGGGGCAATGGCACCAATAATAAATGACAGCAAATATCGTTACGATTAAGATATAGTTAGGATTTTGGCGTTTACGTATGGCTCCTCCAATTTAACCTAAAAAATGTACGTACCGAAGAGGATATTACAGTTGTACAAAGTGTTGAAGGAGACGTCGAAATGTCGATTCGTCGTGCCCATAAAATACAGCTCGTGCTAGAAATCTAAATGACCATCATTTAGTCGCATTTTTGCTAATTGGGCTCATTTAGATTTATTATTCAGATTTGTTGAAAAAAGTAGTCAAAAATCGGAATTAAATCGAGCCACGGGCATAGGCTGGATATAATATAATATTTAGAAAATTAAAGCAACCAGATTATTGTATACTAAAAAAAGTCATTCCAATAATATTTCTGTTTTGTATTATCATTTTAGGCTCTCGAGCTCATAAAAAAATACGCTTATTATTGAAAAAGAGTAGAATTTTCGACAACATCTATTAAAAGCGATCAAACCAACACCATTTTGTGTGTGTGTGTTTTTTTCAATACCTCCATTCATTTTTGTTTGATACTGAAGTATTCCATGGATAAAAAATCTATTTTACAAGGTTACTATTGTTAATAGTTCACCAACATTCGTAAAGAAATTTATGCAACTGCTAAACTGTCATTGCTGCCGAATTTAATTTGCAACAATAATGGAAACGAAAAGATTTATTACATAGCAAACAAAAAATATAGTTCACATGGGGAATTCCCAATTTAACTGTCAACAACAACAAAACTAAATATGCCACAAAGCCACAGAAAAAACACAATGCAAGGCGATTGACAGGTCGCCCCGCACAAAACCAAAATCAAACACTGCTGCTTATGTAGCATCATGCAGTAACAACAACAACTGTGGTAACACTTCCGACTGACAAGCGGAAACGGAAGTCAAAGAAAAGTAAATGCGCCTCTCACTCGGTCTCTTTCCGCGGCAAAAAACTTTATTGTTGCAAAAGTGAAGTTTTACGTCAAACGAAAGGATAAAACATTTCCCCCTTTAGTGCAGCACATATCCACTGTAAATATGTATCTGTGGTGAACATGAAGAAGAGCTCAAGTCGATTTGCGCACAAATTATTATAAATTAAGATGAAACAGCTGAAATTCTGATCTAAATGAACTCACTATCTGTGCGATTTCTGGGAGTTCTGACTATCGGAATGAGAACTAAAGTTAGTTTATAACTTATGAAACTTTTAATTGAGCTTGCGAATATTACCTTGAATTATATTACATTGAATTATAGTCGAAATAATTTTCTTAAATTTAGAGTCACAGACAACGTCAAAACTTCTCATGCTGACATAAACTCTTTTATTTATACAAGCAGTTGATCGGAATAATAACCTGCATTCACATATGACGAAATTCTAGTCCATTTCATTTTTTTTTCATTTCATTTATTGCCCAAAATCATTTTAACATAGGAGTTTATAGTCCACTTTCTAGTGGAAAAACAGCTCATTTCGGCAAATGATCGAATTATCATCACTTTTTCGTTAGGATAATATGATACTTAGCCTTGTCATAAATTCTGTGACAAATCTTACAATGCATACGGCGAGAACAAATTCGCAGAAAAAAGTTCCGACCATTTTTGCTTTTGTTGATATGCATTGTCTACTCATAAATTACACTCAGTTTCGTGGCAAATTTCGCTTGTTAACAACATAAATGTGGTAAAAGTGCAAGTGAGATTTACGAATTGCTGAAAAAACTTAATATTTCGAGAATGGTTGTTTACCGCACGACCAATTGTCTTTCCCCAACGTCTGAAGTGGCAGACAGAAAAAGGCGTGGTCGTCCTCGCGTGGTTCGAACCAATGCAGCCATAAAAGCCGTCCCAGAAAGAATTCGCAGAAATCCCCTTAGAAAGCAGAAGATCATGTCCAGGGAAATGAACGTATCGACCAGATCCATGTCAAGACTAATTAGAGATGATCCCCACATGAAAGCCTTCCGTCGCTCAACTGTTCATCTTTTGACGAGGCGCTTGAAGAAAATTAGACTCGACAGATGCAAGCAGCTTCTTCGGTGGCACGCGGTCAACGACCACGAAAATATTCCTTTCACGGATGAGAAAATTTTCACTGTTGAAGAAGTTTTTAATAAGCAAAACGCCAAAAGCTATGCTAAAACTTCTAAATACGCATCAGATGTTGTTACAAGGATTCAGCGTGGCCACCATACAGCCAAAACAATATTCCTGCGTGCTGGAATAGCTGAATGTCCTACTCGTGTGTAGACTTGCGTAAAAGCAATCGACACCATTTGCGAATGAAAATTAAATTTTTTTTTAATATTTACATGATTAAATATAACTAACTTCATTAAAAAAACGCCTATAATTTCAAATCTATAACGGGCTTAACTTGTAACAGAACTTATGGCAGGACTAAGTATATTTAAGTTTTATTTTCTGCAATATTGCAATATATATTTAATAATTTAATATTAAAATGTGAAAAGCTTAATTGTTTAAGGGAATAAGTTTTTAGGGATGAGGGGCAATATATTGAAGTCCAATCAACACGAATTTATATGAATCACATAAAAAGTTCTCTCCGGTAAAATGACAAATTCCGACATAAGCACTTTTTCATTTTCAACACCGAGCCATGCGTACATACATATATCCAGACATACATACATACATATGCATAAGCATAATCACAAAGCGCGGAATAACAGCATATAAATTTCATTGCAAACAAATTGTGTCACTTTCGATACACCAGAGACCTGGCTGATGAGGCCATTGATAGGCCAAAGGCTTGAGCACCCCAATCGATGTTGCTTTTTTGGAGGTGTAGTGGATGGGTGAAATGCCTTAATAAACATCATTTTTTACGAGGTGTATAGGGTTAATGTAAATTTGCATATCACGCCCACGTGCAGCAAGAAAAAATAATAGCGAAAAATTGAAAATTTTCTCGCGAATATTTCGAAATAGACAAAAAACAGATAACAAAGCAAAACAGGGAGAAAAGGAAGAAAGAGGGCGATGGAGGAGTGTGGGGTGTATGCAATTTGTAGGGCATGAAAATTTATTGCCGGGTGCATTAAATTTAATTCAAGTGGGAAGTGCTGAATTGAGGGCGTGTGCTTGTGCTTATATGGCGATAGAAAACATATTGGGGCGTCTGCTTATCACCAGTTTTGTCAAAATATCAAGCAGTGATAAGTTAGCCGTAATAAGAAACTTAACGCGATTTCGAATAAACTCAATGTAAACACATTTATTTGCTCACAACTTTTAACACAAACATCAATATTTAGAAAATTCAGAATTTCACTAGTTGAAATCGTGCTAGCCGGCACTAGTTGGACAGTTGGCTGAACTGAAGCCAAGTCCTTCTCCACCTGATCTTTCCAACGTGGAGACGGTCTTCCTCTTCCTCTGCTACCCTCAGCTAGTACTGTATCGAATACTTTCAGAGCCAATACTCAGCCGCCATCGTAGCCGCTGGATCTTTATTCGTTGCGATTAGGGTATCGGGATCTTCACATTCTCTGTGACGTGCGCAGCTGTCACTATTTAAAAGGTTCGAGAAGTGTTCCCTCCATAATTCAACTATGCTCCAGATGTCAGTCACCAGACCACCAACTTTGTTCGTACAGGAAAACGTCCCGGTCTTGAAACCTTCTGTAAGCTGTCGAGCTTTCTGGTAGTATTTTCGGGCGTTGTTCCTATTGGTCAGCATCTCAAGCTCCTCTCACTCAAGTTCCAACAAAGGACATGCCACTGCACTTCTTTACCCAAGGATTTCGAGTGAATTGTGCTGCATCTATCGAGATTCTAGAGACAGTAGTAAAACCCTGGTTTGATAGTGTACACTGTGGCAGTCCATACAATATACAGCAAGACTCAACTACTTCACACAAAGCAATGGCGACACAAGATTGATTGCTGAAAATTTATATGACCACTTACTACCGCCTAACTTCGCAGACCTTAATCCCCCGGGCACTACGTATAGGTCGTAGGGAAGGTATGTAGGTGAAATGATTGAAGTACCACTCTGGAACTTTCCAAGTAGCACTAAAGCGCCATTTTGATACCATTATAAGACCTCCAACAGGCAGATATCTACAGCCAGCCAGAGCTGTTTATAAAATGGAGAAGATGGATGGGATTTAGGTTGGCGCACTGTCCCATGCTGTCGAAGAAAAAAGCACCCAGTGACCTTAAGGGGACCTGGTGCAGAAATTTCCAAAAATCGATGTATTGTTTTTTCGATATTTCGAAAGTACCTTCTGCTCAAATATGAACGAGACATTATCAATAAAACGGTCCGCGGATGACATATGGCAAAAATAAATTTTTTGTTTTTTGATAGGACTGTTATAAGCTTACATGGCAAATTTCAGCGTGATATGTCACATAGTTTGTTTTCTGTGCTGCTGTAAACAAGTCAAGCTCGAGTGTGTTCTTCGAATTCTCTTTTATGACTTCAATTGTCTCAAAATGTTTTCCACGGAGCGGCAACTTGAGCTTGGGAAACAGGAAAAAGTCACATGGAGCCATATCAGGCGAATACGCTGCTTGCGGAACGATATTAATTATTTTTGTTCAAATAATCGCGAACAAGACGTGATGTGTGAGCTGGTGCATTATCGTGATGCAAGAACCATGACTTGTTGTCCCACAATTCCTTCCTTTTAAGACGAATGTTCTCGCGCAAACGCTTTAAAACGTCTAAATAATATTCAGCGTTAACCGATTTTGCGATTTGTGCGATTTTCAAGCACAATTTCCTTTACTTTTCCGATGTTTTCGTCGTTTACTGATGTTGCTGGACGACGTTGATGAGGCAAGTTTTCAACCGATGTACGGCCCTCTTTGAACAATTTGTACTACTGGAAAACACGTGCACGCGATAGAACAGAGTCCCCATAGGTTGTCTGCAACATTTTTAAGGCGTCTGAAGCCGAAATTTTGTTGGAATAACACAATTTCAAACAAATTCTTTGAATTTCCATCATTAAACTCGAAGAACACACTCGAGCTTGACTTGTTTACAGTAGCACAGAAAACAAACTATGTGACATATCACGCTGAAATTTGCCATGTAAGCTTATAACAGTCCTACCAAAACACAAAAAATGTATTTTTGCCATATTTCATCCGCGGACCGTTTCATTGATAACGCCTCGTTCATATAATATTTGAGCAGAAGGTATAGTACCTTAAGGGGTTATATACCTTGTGTTTTTCAAAAAAATCAAAATAAATTTTATTTCTTTATCGTAAAGTACAATCCCTTGAGAACATTTTCCAAAAATTTCATAGAGATCTGAGCAATAGATCGAAAGTTACAGCGTTTTAAATTGTGCGTCGTCACGTCCTGAGCGTACGGCCTCATGCGGCGCTTGAAACTTTAAACGCGATTATCTCAAAAACGTCTTTTTCCAAAAATGCTTTTGCGGTGGACGCGATTGCAAAAAAAGTATTCAACCGATTTTTATAATTTTTTTTTTAAATTGTTCGTAATTGATGTCGCCTCTTAGTGAACGATCAACTTTTTATGTATAAATTTTTATTTTGCAGATATGAATTTTTTAATGCCAATTTTAGGACTGTAGAAGTGGAGTTTTTTAAAAACATGTTCCTATTTTCACAAAAATCAAAATATTTAATATATTGATCGTTCACTAAGAAGATATAACCCTATACTAATGAAATCTTTTCGATTTTTTGATTTCAGTTGACTTGGTGGACTTGAATCGCGTCCACCGCAAGCCTCTTCCAAAAAAAGGGTCTTGGGGGAAAACGCCATAACTCCGCCATTTTTAAATATTTTTACACAAACAAAGCCTTTTTTTTCTTTAAACATTGTAATATCCAATAATAAAAACTTTTATACAATAAAATTATTGCTACATATCTTAAAAAAAAACCCAACTTTCGCTAATTTCACCGGACCACAAGGTATATAACCCCTTAAGAATATACATTAAAATTTTCATGCGGAAATTCCCAATTTGTACTCAGGCAAATTAACATGCAAGACTTACATATATGAACTGAAACAATGTTCACAATTCGAGGTATTTTGTTTCAAAAATCAGAATTCAATAAAATATTTTCACAGATTGCTTCACTTACTTTATGCCACACCTTACTTCTGGTTCAGTAGCTTTGGGAATGAGGAAACTTATCCCATTTCTTGGTCTACACTTTCCCAAATAACCGTTTCTCCAAGTCAATATCTGCAGACAAGTGCTAATGGTCTCAGCAATTCCATCATGTCATACAGTGGAGAAACCATAATTTTTTTTGGCGAACTTTTTATGGTCCAATTATCTTAAGAAATGTTTCTGTCAGCCAACCACCTAGGCATGCCAAGTCACTGGTCTATGTTGATAAATCAACTATGATTGGCGATTCAGAAGACAACTTTCGAATAAAGACTGTTCATGGCCCAGCACTCGCACGCATTCGAAATCGGTTTATATATATTAACCAAGCTCAATTTCGCGTTGAACATCCTTGACTGTCGCTTTCGAAATGTTTAAGTGTTAATTATTTCACCTAATGATTTCTCACAACTCCAAATCCAATTATGTAAGAAATGATTTTATGATTTAACACACTGAAAATCTGCCGTTATTAGTAGTTAGGTTTAATATATCATAAAATATTCGAGTATATCGTTAAATGATTTCGTCTTCAATCATTTTGCAATTTACCTTCTCAGTTCAAAATTAATTCGCCGGTTAGTTGGCTTTCTGTTCTCATGTGTTGTAGGTAATGCAGTGCTAACTTCTCAGTCAGTATTCCTACCACTCGCATTTATCGCGCCATCTGGTTGTAATAGCTTGGGTATTTATGTAATCTTACTAGTAAGAAAATTACCACATTTGGCAACGCTGATCTCAAACAGCTGATTTATACATTAAGAAATTAAACAATTTTTCTTCGGTCACATAGCATTTAGGTATTTGTGTGTAGACGATTTCACTAAATCAAAGGAGAATGTTTCAAATTGCCAGAATTGCAATACGCAGTGGTAAAGTCTAAATTAGCTTTTATAAAGGTCAATATTCCGTTTTTCATTACTGTCGTTTACAGCTGTTGTCAACACTCGGTTGAGCGTAACCCCACTTTTGGCCGTCACACCAAATCGCCGACATTTCAGTACTCCCGCGGAAAGTACTGATGAACCAATTGATATCCCCAATCCATTCGAGAAAGACCGACGACTGTGCATTCTGTGCAAACATGATATAGTACCAAACTACAAAAATGTGAAGTTGCTATCTCAGTTTCAATCTCCATACACGGGGCATATTTACGGAAGACACATTACTGGCTTATGTAAACAGAAGCAGGAGCAAGTCGAAAAGGCTATTATCCGAGCACAAAACTGCGCTCTGATGCCAACGTATCACAAAGAGATGGACTTTTTGAAGGATCCACGTTTGTTTGACCCTGAGAAGCCGATTCGCCCGCATAAATATTAGAGCACCCTTTGAGTTTTTCATCTTTGTTATTAAGAAAACAAGTTTATATTTAACCGAATCAGAAATAAGAATTGTGTTTATATGGAAAACTACATTGCCATCTTAATAAGCTAACCATTGACTACTTCACGAAAGCAAATTTTTCTTGTAAGCTCATGTAAATTGTCTTTCAATTTTTCCACAGCCAGTTTAACCCATCTTCGGCCGCTACAAGAATTCGACATAATTTTTCCATTTCCTTTTTAGTCAGTGCTTATAGGACCATAATCAAGAAAAATTAAAAAAAAAAAATTCTGACCATCGGTGTTTTAGATATGGACTGGTCGAAAAATCGAACGCTGGCCAAAAACCGTCAAATATATTAAAAAAAAAATACAAGATTTATGAAAAAAATTTAGCACACGAAGTCAATTTATTTCATTTTATTTCAAATACCAATATTTTTTTGTTGTTTTATTGATAGAAAAGTCAGCTTACAAATTTTTATGATAATAATCAAAACATTTAGTATGTAAATGAATATTGCATTTTTTGCAAGTAAAAATAGTATGTTTCTTGCAAAATTTACACCACCGAAATTTGTTTTCAATGCTTCTCATGACGGCGTGTACCCTTTCATTGATCCGAGGACGGTTCGATGGACCTTCATCTCCATGTTCGTTTTCATACTCGTCCTCGTCCTTGTCGTAATTCAATAATTCTCTTGTGACTTTGGATCGAAAATCAATTTGTGACATTGGTTTTATCTTTTCAGTTTTTGCCATCATACAATGAAGTTTCCATGCATTGACCATTGCGTTACCAAGAGCATTTGTCCATATTGGCCAGCACCATTTTTTTCCTCTCATATATATTCTATGATTTGCCACCGCATTATCATGGAGATCCACACCACCCATGCCATGATTATACTCTTGAATAACTTTTGGCTGCGTAATAGTGATAGTTTGTTTTTTCTTCCGACAATATCTTTTAGTGCTAATAATTGGATTGACTGAGGAGTTATTAGTTATAACATTGACTACAGCATTATCATTCCACCGAACAGTCAATATTTCTTGCTGATGATCAAGTAGTTGGTCAAATGTTCCTCGTATTTCTTTTTTTAAATTTCTCAAAGGAGAATCGCCCATTCTATTTTCGCGTATAGTGCCAGTTGCAAAAAATCGACGTTCGTTCAGAAGGCACATTAGATGGTATGAAGAGAAAAAATTATCAAAGAAAATGATGTGGCACTCAGGGTCAGATACGTTGGCAAGCAATTCTAAGACTGTTTGTGCGCCTAGACCAATAGTTTTATCGTGAGGGGTTGCTGCTCCCCCCTACAATGAACTAGAAAATAAGTACCCACTTTCAGAGCATAAGCACCATGTTTTAAACCCCAACCGGATCGGCTTTCTCTTGATAAACATTTTGCAGGAGTGGCGTCCAAAGTATGGGATCATCTGTTCGTCTACAGAGAGATTATGGCTAAAGACTCCAAACTGCATAAACTTTTTGTTGAGAGCGTCAGTAATAGGACGAACCTTCGCAAAACGGTCTGCTGCGTTTAAATTTGTGTTGTCAGCGAGATGGAAAAACTGCTTAATTTAAACCGATTACGACTCATAGCCTGCTTCACAATTGCAACCCCCATGTCCGGTCGAACAGACCAGTAGTGGTCAATGTGTGGCAAAGTATTGTACCCCGATAGGTACAATATTCCAATAAACCTACCTATTTCGATTGGCGTGATGTTAATTGGAGCATTGTGTTGGTTTGCATACTCATTTGTGAAAGTGGTAATATTTGTGATAATATTATTATCAAAAAACAATGTAAAAAGATCATAGGAGGATTTTGAGCCTACAAAATGGTGCAATTATATATACATACGTATACAAAAAGTATTGATTGCTTACCAATTTCAGAAAACATTTCTTCAAATTTGATTGCTTCCACATTTATTGGGCTCCTTGTGTATTGAAAATCTCTGGGTTTTCGCCATATGGGACGGGCAAAATCATATTTACTCAAGCGAAAACTCTAAAACTAAAAATCTTAGCGGAATGCCAACATTCCACCGCTGCATCCCTTTTAGGATAGTTCCGCCCTAGTTCGATATTAGACGAATGAGAACTAGTTCGATTTGTAGGTATTTTCTAATAGTCCCGTACCATCCAATATAGGACAGGTTCGATTTTGGAGGTAAGGTACTAGTACTGAACTAGAATTTTGGTTCACTAGTAGTGATTTTCCCTGCAGGGGTAGTACCTTTCCTATACCACAAAGATACTCACTTCCATCTCTTTCAATAAGAAAAATATATTCCTATATTTTGTTCTATCCTACATGACAGTTCCTGGCCAGCGGTCGATTTCTCGACCACTTAAGTTTACGTCCATGAAACAGTAAAAATTATTGCAATATCGATATGTTACTTTTTTGATTCTCTTAATTTCATCTTTTCTCTTCACAATAAATTAGTAACAATTATTTGTTTTTTTGTTTTTCATTATTTTTTCATCTGCACAAAAAACACGTAAAAATAGGGGAAAATACCCATTTGTTCTCCCCCCCTTTTAAAAAAAGGGGTATAAGGGGGGGTAGAGGGTGTATTCTACTATCCAAAAGTGAAAACCTCAATTGCCGGAGGCTTATAGTTTTTAAGTTATTTGAGTTTAAAAATTGTAAAATTGACCAAGAATCCTCCTATTTTGGTTACTACAACCAGCCGAAGTGCTGCCAGACATCGTATAAATAAACAATTTTAGAAGATAATAAATGAATAGAAATACAAAATTTTACAAATTATTTCTATATTATATACGTCTATTCATATATATATATATATAGGTATATTTATGGATATATGTATATATTTATATACATATATATATTAATGCTTGATTTTCAGTAAAGTATGTTTGATTGTATGCATTTTGAATATATGATATACATATATATATGATATATATATTTTTAATTCCAAATTTTCACTATATTATACATATATATATTTAAAAAAAAAAGAAAAAAAAGCGCCGCAGGCGAAAATTTGGAATAAAAAATCGCGCGATTTTTAATTCCAAATTTTCCCTATATTATGAATATATTATATATATTCTTTTTTATATATTAAATATCTATATATAAAAAAGAATAATTAAAACATTTTGCGTAAAACTTTTTTCTGCGTAGGCGGCCTACGGCCGCACTTCAAAAAAATAACCCTTAATAGTGCAACACCGTCTCCGCTGCACATAGGAGTTTTACGTGAAGCGGAACTGTATTTCGAAAATCATATCGATATTGTATTTATATATATTTATGAACTCAATATATACACCTTAGAGGTTGTAAACCCCCATTCCTTCATTATTCTAACAGAAAAGAGTGTGTGGAAATTATGTTCCTATGTTGCTTCGTTTTCAATCGCATTCTATTATTTTTTTTTATTTTTTGCTTCTGGCAGCACTCCATTCAGCCATGCTTTTCAGTTATTGTAAATTTAGCTGGCATATTTGGAGTTAGCAACTTAAAAATGCAATATAAATGGTTAATTTGTGGTATAAATAAATAAAAAGAGTTAAAAACGTGTGTGTATGTTAATATAGTTTCAATATTTATTAAAATAAATGTGATAAATGCACTTATTCTATCAAAATTTGGTGAAGGTAAAAGACAAATTTTATCAACAAATAACTTAAAAACTATTATTAACAGAATAGTGTTGGTGCTAGTTTTAGCAAAATAAGCACGAAATGAACATCTCCTGTGAATTTCATTGAAAAATTCGTAATATTTCTCTCAAAACAAGTGAGGGGAGAACACATGGAGTCGGAGCCGAAATTAACTAAATTCCAAATTTAAAACTTGTGAAAACTGATCAATAAATTTACATTTAGTTTCTGAGATATTGGAGTCCGAAGTTGGTGGTCGAAAAATCGGCCAGCTGCCGAAAATGGGTTAAATCCGTCAACACATTTTGAACGTTGTTTACATCTCTCGAGCACGTCTTGGCCGTTCTTTACTTGTTCCAGTAAATCTTCTTTTAATACCTGCAAGTCTCGCTCCTTCTCATCAATATGAATATTAGTGTTGTTCTCATTATTTTAACTATTTTGTGGTGGTTTAGAATTTGTATCCCTTTTATATTCGAAAGGTATATTTAGTTGTTTTCATCGAAAATAAAATGATTAATCTGATTTTGAAGGGCATTCCGTTTATTTGTTGTCAAACTAGAAACAAAATTTTCGATTCCAAAAATTGTAGCACAAAACCGAAAGAGAATTTAAATTTTAATGCATCATCGGCTTCCGCTATGGTAAATATTAAATCAGGTTGAATTTTGGTTTTAGTTTATAAATTCTTTAAAGTATGTATTTTAAGAAGGTACAAATATAAAGATGTATGTATGCGTTTATATTTTATGGATTTTTAATCTTGACAACGTTGATGCCGATGACGTTTGGATGCTTCTGATAGATATGAAAATTTAAACCTGGTATTTAAACTATGGAAATAAGAACAAAATCATTGCCTTCAAAATAAATTATTCTTAAAAATATTAATGTAGTGTGTTGTGTATTTGTAATATTAGAGGCAAAGAATATCTTAATAGCCGAAAACATCAAAACAATCCATATATTAGGCCAATAAATGTTTACGTTGAGGTGAGTTTCAAGAGTCAAAATTTCTATAGCTCTATACTTATTAGTATGTCGGACTGAAAATATTTTTTGATGGCTAGGATTGTTTAATCCCCAATTTGAGAGGCAATTAGGTTTTTTCTGTTCCGTGTGGACGGTTTTCTTTTTTATGCCAGGAACTTCGGGATTTTTGCAGCTAATTCTGAGTGGTTTTGCTCCATTTAATTTTAGTTTGAATATTAAACTATAATATAATAACATAATTTTCAGGGAACAATGATGACAGAAAATGGCTTATACAAAAAATAATACAATTGTATGGAGTCTTCACTGGACATAAGGCTAAGAGTATGATGGACAAACGTATGGCTTGCATTATAAATGCAATTGGTGTGTTCATTAGGAACTAGCACAAGATCCACTATTTTCCGGTACGAATTTTGCAACATCTTAACATCACTCATATAATCACTGATGTGTTCCCAAATTACTCTGGGTAGTATATATTTATAATACCCACGAAAAGAAAAAATGTAAACTAAACACACAAAAATAGTAAATGTATTTGCCGCCCTCGCTTTTTCATAACAACTTTAAAAATAGCAATAAATCATTCTGAGTGAAAGCATTTCACTTCCAAATTATTGCCATTTACAAGGGGGAATATTTCTTAGTATTGGACTCATTTTGCGGGGCTAATAACATTTCTAAATTCAAGGAGACTAAGCAATAACGGTTTATGATCATTTTAATGTCGAAATTCCATGGGTTATATTAACAAACAATCAATAACGCTGGCAACACAATGGAAACTAGCGGGCTAAGTGAGATCTTTATACAGATCAGCCTGCACTACCTAACTTAACAGACAATCAAGGCACCAATAAAGAAGCAGGAGACTTCGATATTCACAATATTAAATCGCACGATAAAAGCAAATCAGCTGCCCTACCGAAGTCCACTTGTATAGATTCAAATTGCTGCCGATGTTTCAAAGTATATTAGTATACACTGAACGCCATGAGAAATAACTGGCGGAGACCACGTGTTAGTTGTCATTCCTCATAATTGGTGAATTTCATAGATAAAGCTATCATATGTCAGAAATAGCACCTGACAAGTTAATATATCAAGCGCAACGACATCCAAAAATACCAATTCAATAAACAGCGTTGTGTGTGGACCAATAAATTGTTTGCATTATTTCCTTCCTTACAAGAAATTTGTGTTTTTTGGGTTTTTTTTTTATTAATTTTGAGAAAAGTGCATTTGTGCGTAATTGCTCAGAGAGACGCGCGAGGCAAAATTAGCAACGTTCGTTGAAGTGAAACAGTTTAGTGACGGCAGTCATCGACGCCATTTTTTAACATACATAAGACTAATTACGTGAGAAAAATCGCAGCGTTTGTGAAAAAGTTTTTGCACAACTTCTAAATTGTACTAAATGAGCCTAATTAATTTTCTAAATTCAAAGTTAAAACCCTCGGTAGAGTGCGATGCACTATGCGAAGATGGTTACACTGCGAATAACTTAATCGCAGATGATGCAGAGCAGCTGTCACGCGGCTTCATGGCATATGCCGTCACCAAGCCGCCCGTTGAAATCATTTTTGATTTCCCAAAAGCTGTAGAAGTGAAGGTGATCAAGTTGTGGAATAGTAATGGTGCTCTACGCTCGACTAGTTTTGAACTGCATGGCAAGTTCGAGGGCATTTGGGAACGAGTAGCTTATGCTCGTGACCTTGCTGAGGGTGTTGACTCTGTGACTTTTTGCTATCAAAGTGATTACAATTCTCGAAGTAATGCGGAAAGTGCTGCTACTCAAGCGCAAAGCGTAAAAGCTTTTTTCTTTAAGACCGCACACCGTTTACTTTCCAACGCTAGCAGTCTGAAGGTCATCATTTGTGCTACTAAGCGAAGCCCACCAGTACTGCGTAAAATAGAAGTGTGGGGACTACCATCACGAGCGTTGGAGAAAGCAGATCGTGAACTTGTTAAAACCATATGGAGTGAAATTGTTCATCCGCATGGTTTTCGCACAGCTCCAGACCGTGGACAGCGTTCACCATCACGTAATGTGCCAGAATTAAATGAGTATTCTACATTGAAAATCCCAGAAGAGTTCCTTGATGAAATCACGTGGGAACTAATGGTATATATTTACCCTAATAATTATCTTTGTGACATGAATAAAAATAGGTTTATTTCTAGATTTTCCCTACCGTGCTTCCGTCTGGCAAAATTGTAGACCAATCCACAATCGACAAACATTCAGAAGTGGAGGCGAAATGGGGCCGCTTGCCATCGGATCCATTTACAGGCCTTGAATTTACCTCACATCGTAAAGCAATTCTCAACCTCGCCCTTAAGGCACGCATAGAAAAGTTCCTTATGGACAATTCCGAACACTTCAAAACAGTGCCACGTTCACTAGGTAGTTCCTTTGTGCGACGTAGTAAAAATCGACACGCATCGCAGTTTGCAAGCCTATATCAACGTCACAGCTCAACCGTTGGAACTTACTCGTCTCTATCAGAGGCGTTTTACAAGTCATCTTCACAAGCTTCGGCAACAGCTACATTGTCATCACCCACGCTTCCACCAAAGCGGCCTAGAATTAGTGACTCTACAACATATCGCTCGGAAGCACCACTACTTACCTCCACAGCAACACAAACATTATCTAGTACTTCATTATCATTTTCCTCAAAGTCAGCACCATTTTCAATGACAGGTGCAGCGGTCTCATCAACAGCGTCGTCCACCACAATCGCGACGGGCATCGATCATGCCATACAAGAAGCATTAAAAAATGTTACTCGCTACACATGTCCGCCCGCGGCTGTGAAAGCTGCTACTTGTATAAGCTGCAAAGCAGAAGAATTCTCATATGAAATACTAACGTGTAAACATCTCGTATGTCGTGCATGTCTTGTACAGTTGACCAAGGACGAAATGTGCACATGCAAAGTCAGCTTCCGAACATCCGATGTTGAACGCTATCATAAATTGTAAGCCTTTACAGAAAAATTCTTATATGAGACACTAACGTGTGGGCATCTCGTAAGTCATGAATTTGTCTTGCTGTTGACTGAGAACGAAATGTGTACATGCAGGACCAGCTTCCGTAGATGTTCAACGTTTTCATAAATTGTAGGACTTTACGAATTTATGAACGTATACAACACGTTTATCGGCAGTGGCACCGCTAGAACTGATCAATGAGCCTAAAAGTAGTCGTTAAAAGGCTTGAATTGTTTAATATTTTGCCTCATTTTTAGTACGGTGACTGTTATAAATCGTTGGACTAATATTATATATATGTGATTGGCTCCTAACAAAAAGAGTGCAATTTTTGTTAATGCCTTTAAAATATGAGAAATTCAAGATATTAGCAAAACATTTCGAAATGATTTAATTAAGTTTTATTAAATGGCTTTAATGGAATAGATTTTGTGATTTATACGCTTATGTTTATAAATATTTTTTTATTTTAAAATAATTCCTCTTTTCCCAACGGCTTATAACATAGTTACTGGATAGTTAATTTAGTCTCAGGCTAGTTCTAAGCAATATATAATCACTCTAAAATATACAATATTAAATCTAAAATCCTAAACAGAATGTATTTAACTACGTATCCAAGCTACTGGGGGAATTTGTTTGCCAAGTTTGCAAACGATTACTGGGGAGAGCAAATAGCAAAGCAAGCTTAAATATGAAATGGCTGTTAAATGCATTTGCACGAAGGAATCATCCCGACCGTTAAAAATATAGCTTTATAATTACATATTTTAAGTGAGTTTGAGTTGATTACGAGTTCAATTTGCTCTGCTCTAAAGTTCATAGACTTGCATCCGCCGATCAGAATGAGTCATATTACGCCATGATTTTCCACTGCATGAGTTCAGATGTGCATATGTATGCATATATTGTGTGCGATAAAAAAACACCACTTGCCAGAGTGTCTTGAGTTTATATACAAAATACTCGTACAATCTAATACAGTAGGTTCTGTTTTTATGCGGTAGATACGTTCCGCAAGAAACAGCATACAAAAAGCTACTAGTTCTATAGTAAAACTATAGATACGTTTCAAAGTGCTAAAACCGCATAAATCTGAAATAATGTAATAAAATCGCATAAAAAAGGGCACTAGTCCCATATTATTACTATAGATACGTTCCATAGATCGCATGAATCTGAAATAATTAAATAAAATCGCACAAACAAAATATTGTATTTTTGAAAATTATATCTTTATTTAAGAAACGGCAGAATCGAAAAATAAATTTAAGTCAGAAATAGAATCAGACAATACCCACATGTTGCGCCTCTGATCTAGATAGTTATGCAGGCGGTTCCATACTTGTAGGGTTAGCATTTCTGATGTAATCTGTGATGAGTTTTTGCTTAGCTGGTTTAGAATCTTGTTTATATGTACAATTCCCGATAGGTAGACATGCATTTTGTAATTAAAAAAAAACCGCACTATTTCAAAACCGCATAAAAACAGAACCTACTGTATTCCAACTTCTAATAATAGCCGACATTACGTGTGGAGTTTTTTATGTGAAGCTGTTTTTCGGAATGACAATTGAAAAATGACTAAATTTCAAATCAACTGTAATTTTTCATGCTCATTGTGCATGCTTAATGCATAATTATTGCAAAAAAATTTGTATTTTTCATCGCACACCTTAAATGCACATATTTTCTCGTGTACATTTATACATACATTTGTATGTATGTTGTTAATAATTTGAGAAACTCACGTAGCATGTACTGTCATTTTAGATACATACATACATATTAATAAAAATACAATACAATACATATATGCAACATATAAATTAAAATTTTCCAAATGCATTTACATGGAATAAAATACTTGAAATAAAATTTAAAGATATTTTCGTTCAAATGATCAAGGTTTCTGATATTTTCAATAAGAACAACAAAAAACAAAGGCAATATTATACGATATTTATCCTTTTACAGAAAATATGTTTTACCAAGATGATGGACTAAATCTCTGCACATTTTTGGCATCGATCCTTTATCAAGATGATTGATTTCCGGCATAGCATCCGATGTTCCAAAACCAGAACTATCCGAAAGCTTCCCGATTAGTAATACGACACTGTATGTATATATACATACATATATTTTTATATTTATATAGATAATTTGCGTTTATACTTGTTGTTGTTGTTGTTGTTGTTGTAGCAGTATCTTTGCCCTGTCAGTGTAGTGTAATCACGTTTCGACGGTTGGGTCGTTTCCACGACTGTCGGTTCTACGTTACCGAAACGACCCGGATTTATATCCGGCCAGAGGACTGTCACTCCAGCAGCATTCCCCGTATGTAAATATGGGGAATGTTTATGCTGCAACAACAACAACACGGGCTGGGTCCAGAGGGAGAGAGGTGTTAGATGAGTGGGTTTGATGGGGCATGTGAAGAGGTTGTTAGTGTCGTGCGGGGTGCCTTCTCATGCCGGACATATGTTTAGTATGTCGGGGTCGATTCTGGATAAGTAGGAGTTTCACCTGCTACAGTATCCAGAACGTAATTGTGCCAAGGTTACGCGGGACGCTCGGGGAAGCCGGAGCTCTTCGTCTGCAATTGGTGGTGGTTGGACTCCGATAACGGCATTCGGGGGTCGGGAGCTTAGGAAGGTGGTAAGGGTCTCCCGATGAATGTTGTTTATGGCCTGTCTGCGTTTATACTCTTTTTGGGTATTTCACCGAGCTCCTCCTCCTACTTGCGGTGTGCCTCTTGGTGTTGTTTCGCAAATGGAGGGGCCTACTGTTTTAAGCCGACGCCGAACGGCAGATATTTTTTATGAGGATCTTTTTCGTGGCACAAATACACTCAGAAGCTTGCCATTGCCAGCCGAAGGGCAACTGTTCTTATATGCAGATTCGAACCTACGTACTCCCGGACGGTAGTCACACACCAAATTATTTATGCTGCCTAAAAATTTATAAAATCATTGATAATATATCTACAAATGCTTATTGTTTCCCAACATTTTATTTTATAAAATTCTTGTACAATCTATTTTAATTATGTTTATACATATTTGCTTACAACATTCAAAATTATTTTTTACATTCATATTTCAGTAAACTAATTTTGCGTGCTTTGCCACCTCCGTACTTAATATCACCATTTTTTGAAATTACGCGATGACAAGGTATGACTATCGACACTTCATTACTACCCACTGCTGTTCCCACTGCACGCACAGCTTTCGGTTTCCCAATCCGCTTAGCGATATCCCCATATGTACAAGTCTGACCAGAAGGTATTTTTAATAATTCTTCCCATACAGCTTCTTGAAATGGTGTACCAGCTACTAAAACATGTATAGTACTCTCTTCATCACTGAATATTTTATGGGCTATCATTTGCGCTTGAGTCAAGTCCTCCGAGAGCAAAGCGTCCGGCCAACGTTTTTGAAGTGGTGCCTCATAATTACTTGCCTTATTTTCTTTGCCTGTACAATCAGAGGAACTTTCCGCAAAATGTAAATAGCAAACTGCGTCATTCGAGTCTTTCAGAAATCCTAGCACAATATCTCCAAAATCCGTCTTAACAAGGCCATAGGAAATTCTTACTGGTTTTTTGTTACCAAACGATTTAAATATAACTTTTTTTGAATTCAACATGGTGACAAAGGTTTTGGAAAATAGCGTACATATTTGTTTTTGTGTTGATTTATCTTGGCCGCAATGCACACATCAAGGTGAATTATATTAAATTCACCTCGGCATACATCATCACTAAAACTGAAGTTGTTCACTTCGATTTGGAAGCCGAAAGATTAACAGTGTATATATTAATATATATATATATATATATATTGTAACTAAACAAGAAACTTCCCCAGCACATTGTGAGAAATATTTTAAATCTATCATCATCCATTGTCCCGATTCGAATGGCAAATGTGGCAGTCCCGAGCGAATGAGACGGAACAAGGCAAGGCGAATTTAATGCAGGTGATGGCAAGGCGAATTTAATAAATCCCCCTTGGAAAAAGGGGAGACAAAAGTCGCCAGAAGAAACAAATTGCAGAGAACGTTAAAGTATAGAAAACAGAGAACGTAAATTCATTTTGCTGAACGAATATATTGCTTTTGTAAGGAAATCCTGTCGAATTAAATTATTGGTATATGTTCATTTAAGTTCTTTTTACCAAATAAATATTATTATCCTTAAGAAAATTTAAACACTAGTTTTTTTAATCTCTATTTTTTATTTTTACCAACAAGTAAGTTAACTACTCATATATAGTATATATATATTACAATACTATAAATAATAGGTATTTATTGTACATTTCCTGAAATGAAAAAAAAAAATATAAACTTGTGAAAGCACGAATTACGAAATTGTTCTTATATTATAACAATTGCTTGGATAAATATGAGCCTCCGTCAATTTTGGGCAAATTTTAAAATTGGAAATCTTCTGATCAATATCAAATAATTTCCTAATGACCTTAAAGCTTGCAGTGGCCATGGGCGGTTGGAATATCATATTTCATAAATACATTACGGATGGACTTTATGAGATGGCAATAGTCGAACATTCAAAAATTGGATATTTATGCACGACAACGATCCCAAACATACTGCGGGAGTGGTCAAAAACTGGCTTTCGCAGGAAAATATTACCCAGCTCGATTGGCTAGCACAAAGTCCGGATTTAAATCCAATCGAAAACTTGTGGAATGATGTGAAGCCGATGGTTGGACAAAAAAAATTAAAAAATATCGATGAACTTTGGGAAGGTGTACAGGAAGCATGGAACTCTATTCCTTTGGACAGGTGCCAAAAGTTAATCGAGAGTTTACCACGCAGGTGTGAAGGAGTTATACAGAATAACGGCTATTCTACCAAATATTGATATGGTAAATAATAATAGTCAACAATCTTTTCTCATTTCTTACAAATATTTCATATTTTTTACAGAAATCAAAACTGCGCTAAGTCTTTGTCCAAATGCCACTATGACCAAATAAGAATTACTTCTATTTTATCATATTTTTTCTAGGGAAAACTGTCTACTTTAAGTTATTTTGTCTTATAATAAAGTGTTAAATATATTTAGTTAAAAAAACTGGATTTATTTTGGTTTCATATCATTTAATCGAGCATTATATTCAACTCTTTTCAAGTGCGCTAAACGTTTGACCATAGCTGTACAAGAATGATAGAAACAAGATTGCGCCCATCAGAGCGTACGTGACGTCACGTTTGCTGAGTTGGGCAGTATTGCCAACCATTTGCTCTTCGCAATAAATTTAGTGCTTTTTTATACCGAAAATGTGACAACTTTTAAGTTTGGTGTTTGTTTCTTTTTGTTTTTAATTTAAGGCTAGCGAAACTTTAGGTTAAAAAAAAAACTGTATTATTATACAAAAGAAGTTTAAAAAAGGCCACTCTGAGAAGATTTTAGTGCTAATGAAAATTTTTTTACTCCTATAAAATTTGATAATTTGAAAGTGCAAATTTAATTTTTGGCTTCATTTAAGGCTATGCAAAAATATTAAATGCCCCGCTCTCAACTCTTCTTAAGATTGAAAACCTTTTTACACATTTTAAAAAGCCTTTGAATTTATTGAATGCGAATTAAAACCATAGAGGTGTAATCGTTTCTTCCGGTCATCAATCCTTAGAGCATCAAGAGGTGTATTCATAGTAAAAATAAGCAACAAAATACCAGAAAATACTAAAGAAACCATACTGACATTTTTACAAAAAGAGTACCTTATCTAGTTACATAACTTCAAATATAGCAAAAAAGTCGTTCCCTTAATAAAAGAGTCTCGCTTAACAAAAAAAACTCATAAATTAAATTGTACATAAGCATAACACGTTTATTTAAAAAAAAACGCACATTCTACAGACAATTTGTCACGCATACAAAGTTCTTTAAGTAACACAATAAAAATTTCGTGTTTTATTTTCTTTAAATGGGCACTTAGTGCGTTTTTATATCCAAAGCTAGGCAACTCTGCAGTAGCGAGAGAGAGATTTGACTGCCGAAAGCAGAAGAACACCAACAACACCGGCAATCGCGGGCAATGCCACCAGATGTTAAAAAAAAGTAAAGCTAAATAAAACTGAGTGAATTATTTAAATAATTATTAAAAAATGTATATTTTACAAAATTATAAACATTACTTTTAAATAGAATAGGCTAGAAAAATGTCATGTGGAATGAACTAAAACTCCGAGACAAAAAATAATAAAAATAACAAAAAAAAAATTCTAAATCAAGTTACGAAAATGGTAATCTGGCCATACTGGAGCTAAAATCACGTAACTAGTTGTCAAATTCGCTGAGTGCAAAGTAACGGGACCACGATGGGCGCCATCTCATTATTCTTTGCATCATGATAGCTGTATGCATACATACAATTACGCGCAATTTTCATAAAAAGACCAAAAAGAACAAATCTGTAAACATGCATACAAATCATATGGACATATCAAATGAACAAATATGTTCTGTACGCAAGCAAATGTAAGCTAATGTAAACTACATTTTTTCACACTTGCGTATCACTCTCAGAGAACGTTAAATATAGAGTATTCTCACGAGCTACGAATAGTGTGAATTGTCAAAAATGAAGTGAAACCGCGAACACTATTTCACCTCGCTTAACTCGACAGCGGGGAAGTTCTTAACAGGGCTGATTACAGTGAATTATGTACAAGTACATTGGCTCTGCTCAGTTTTTGGTTTCTGTATGAAATCAAATTGACAAATGCCGACGGCATTTTGCAAGGCATTTGCTTGTGCATTTTTATGTTCCCTTGATAAGCGAAAATTTATTCAATTTATATTTTCAAACAAATACAACCAAATAAAGATTTAAAATCCAAGATTTAAAATCAAAGTAACTTTAATGCACACATTTTGTTGTGTGCGTTTTAGTAAATTTGATGAAAATTTTTACTAATTTTTCGAGTCGAAATTAATTTTAGACAAAAACTCAAAGAGCATTGAATATAGGTATATGTATATCAATATATGTATATATACATATATTTTGTTAGTTATATTTGTGCAAAAGTTCAATTGCATCTTCAATTCTTATAGTGTTAGAAATGTATGTATGTGCACACGCACTGCAGCAACAATGACCTACCTCACGACGCATTGCCTTATCATATTTATGTGCATTTGAATATGCATTTTTTGGTCCTGTGCCAAACGAAAATTTTTTAAATTTACCTATGTATATTACAGGGAATAATTCATATATGTATGCATTTTATAGATAGTACAAAACTTTAAAATTTAAAATAAATAAAAGAAAACTTCAAAGAAACGTATTTGCATACATATATGGGACAACTAAGTTCTATTGCATCTTTAATAAATATAGTGTTGCACGTATATGTATGCACTGAAGCAACATGACCTACCTCACGAGCATCGCCTTATCATATTTCATGCAATAATTAGGGTGTAAATATTCGAATGATCGAATTCCTGCAAATGCTAAAACAACTTCTTCTGCATATGCATCGACGCAGGTGCATGTGCGTATGTATATGCACACTTGATCCCTAACTATATCTATATATCAATCAATCGATCAAATCAAAAAATTCTGTATACAAAACGCTTCATTACATTTTCATTACCAGGCACACAGGAAGATGGCATATGCAAATATAAATATGTGAATTGAATTCAAGCAAAACAATGCTTATTAATATACACATATGCATGTACATACAATCGCACACACAGGGCACTCACTTTATTCTCAAAATGCGTATGTCGTTCAAAGCTAAAATTCTATGCCTAGCGACTACAAGAACAAAATGCAGTCATAGACGCAGGCGTAGCGGCCATCATTCTAAAGGGTGTTTTTTTAGAGGTTAGGTTTTCAAGTTGGCACTACTTTTTTCGTAGATGGTCTTTTTGACAGCTGTCTCTTGATTTATGCTCAGTTTGGTTTGCCATTTCATAATGAATAGACTTACACCTGAACAACGTTTGCAAATCGTGCAAATTTATTACGAAAATAATGGTTCGGTTCGCGCGACGCATCGAAGAAAATTTTGTTCAGCGATGAAGCTCACTTTTGGTTGAATGGGTATGTCAATAAGCAAAATTGTCGCATTTGGAGTGAACATAATCCACAAGCCATTGCTGAGACGCCGTTACATCCTCAAAAAGTCACTGTTTGGTGTGCTCTATGGGCAGAGGGAATCATTGGTCCATATTTCTTTAAAAATGAAGCCGGCCATAATGTTACAGTCAATGGAGAGCGCTATAGAGCCATGATTAATGACTTTTTCGTGCCAGAATTGGACGATGTTGATGTGGACGACCTTTGGTTCCAACAAGACGGCGCTACATGCCATACAGCCAACGCAACAATCGATTTATTGAAGGAAACTTTTGGAGCGCATTATCTCGCGCCGTGGACCTGTGGCGTGGCCTCCAAGATCGTGCGATATAACACCGCTGGACTATTTCTTGTGGGGCTATGTGAACTCGCTTGTCTACGCAGATAAGCCCGAGACGATTGACGTCTTGGAAGAGAATATTCGGCGCGTTATTGCTGACATACGGCCCCAATTGCTGCAAAAAGTGGTCGAAAATTGGGCCTCTCGGCTGGAATTCATTCGAGCCAGCCGCGGCGGCCACTTGCCCGAAATCATTTTTAAAACATAATGGCAAACCCTTATCTATATAATAAAGCTAGATTCTTGGCCATAACATTAAATTATATACGTTTTATTTCATCTTGAAAACCTAACCTCTAAAAAAAACACCCTTTAGTTGACATAGCGCTGAACAGTCGCGGCGGCGCCGAACAGTTTCAACTATTGTACTGTGCAACAAAAACTTATCATCAAAAAATTCATTGATAAATTCGAGCTCATAGTTCTAAGAGCAAGTACTTTCATTCATAAAACGAGCCGCCCATATGCCAATTTTCTCGACAATTCGAAAATAGTCAATATTGGAATATTTCGCGTAGAATTATTTGCCAATCACTACATATTATAAAACAAAGTCGCTTTTTCTGTCCCTATGTCCCCTTATACGCTTAAATCTTTAAAACTACGCAACGGATTTTGATGCGGTTTTTTTTTAAAGATAGATTGATTGAAGAGGAAGGTTTATATCTATATAATGTGAAGAAATATATAAAGGGGGCGTGGCAATCGGTCAAAATGTGGCAAAAGAACATAATTTTTTTGTTTTCACGGCCATAAATCATAAACGAATGAACCAATTAAAATGAAACTTTCTTGAAGTTTAACTTTGAAATATTTACTTTCGTTCTGCATCAAAAAAAATAATTGATTTATTTGTTATTTAACCAAAATTGTTTAAACAAAAGCAGCTCTTTTTCCAAAAAAAAGCTGTTTGTGTGTGTGTTCGCTGTCAACCGAATGAAGCAACAGGCGTTAAGCGATATTCTCACCACACCTCATTAATGTTGAATTACATCGTATGGTGACGTATGTATGTATGTATTTACGAATCGCTCGCATTATTTCATTTCGGACATATGTACATACATATGTATCTATGTATGTACTGAATTCCATGTAATTATATGTACATACAATTTTACAGCGAAATAAAACGCTATTTTCAGGTTCTATATTAGTAAATCGCACATAATTAAAATACAGTTTTTGAATAGTTTTTATTGATTCGGAGCGCGTTTAGTTTGCTATCAATTCCATACAATAACATTTTTTGTCATTTACTTTTTACGACAACTAATAGCTTATTTTCGAAGCGATTTCAACAAATGGGTACAACATTAATCCTTATCCAATTAAATACCTTAAATACATTGTTGTTTTCATATAGATCTATGTATATGGCTCTTTACAGCATATAATTAAAAACAATATTTTTCAAGATATTACAACAGTAATTAGTAATTGAGATCTACCGGAAAAATTGCGTTAGCTGTTGCGTCATCCGGCATTGGCGCTACTCTTTTGGAAAGAGGCCGAACCACACACTCTACAATGAAGCACCCGCTGAAAATCGCCACCGATGATGATAACAGCGTCTGTAGTGTTTCTAGACAGAGCAATACAGGAAAATTGATGCGTGACTGCTCATTAATAGTCTGGGACGAAGCTACCATGTCAAACAAGACGTCTGTGGAAGCACTGGATAGGACAATGCCCGATTTGCGCAACAAAAATGCACCTATGGGTGGATGTACAATTCTGTTCTCAGGAGATTTCCGTCAAATCCTACCAGTTGTGACTCGAGGAACACGTGCTGACGAAATAAATGCTTCGCTAAAAAGATCCCACCTTTAGTCGTATGTCAATAAATTAGAGCTTAAAACTAATATGAGGATTTCGTCATCTTCACGTGAGAACAGGCTATTTCCAGAGATGCTGCTAAAAGTTGGCAATGGAGAATTAACACAAAGTGAGGGAAGGATTAACCTAGAAAACCTTTGTGTTTTGATAGACAACATCCAAGAGTTAGTCAACAATGTCTATCCAGACATTGATAACATAAGTTATAAGACAATATCTTGGTTTAAAGAAAGAGCTATTCTGTCACCAACTAACGAACAAGTAGATAAAGTAAATAACTTGATTATTTCAAAGATTAATGCGCCGACGAAAATATACTACTCGGTCGATACTGTTCTCGATTTGGAAGAAGCTGTTCAATTTCCTACAGAATTACTAAATTCTTTGAACCCGTCTGGACTCCCTCCTCACAAAATGGAGCTGAAAATAGGTTGTCCTGTTATTTTATTAAGAAATGGCACGCGTTTGATGGTAAAATCACTGAAAACTTTCATAATAGAGTGCACAATACTCACAGGATGTGGTACCGGAGAAGATGTATTGATTCCCCGAATCCCTCTGATACCATCGGATCTACCATTCCAATTTAAACGCTTACAATTTCCGGTAAAGACATCTTTTGCAATGACCATTAATAAATCTCAGGGTCAAACCTTCAACGTTGCAGGCTTAGATTTGAGTGTTGACTGTTTTTCACATGGCCAACTGTATGTCGCTCTTTCAAGAGTAACCTCTAGAGAAAACATGTTTGTATTGTCTAATGACAAGAAGGCTATGAACGTTGTATGTAAAGACATTCTGTAATATAGTAATTGTTGTAAAAATAAAATAAATACATATGTAAAAATGCAAAAAGTTAATATGCAAAAATGTAGGGTATGAATTTAGATATCCCAAAGATAGCAGGAAATCTTCATGCTATAAAGAAAGGAGAATTGTTTTACTCCAAATTTAACGCGTGCGGGCCACGGGCAATAATGAATAAGCCAAAACTACTGGATCGATTTTAATCATTTTTTCAGTGAGTGACATAGGGTATATATTTTATACCCGTGCGAAGCTGGGCGGGTTGCTAGTATTTGATAAATCTTCAATTTTTGTCAAGTCGAGTGCCCGCGGCCTCGTACATATGTATGCATCAATATATGTACGTAAATATGTGTATATGTACAATGCTGTGCCCAAGGTGGATTTAATAAGGTGACAGCATTCACCCAGCTGAATTTTTCGCCGTAGGTATGGCTTATGTCAAAATGATATGCTTTGTTTGTATGTATTGGTTTGTCTACATTCGTATGTTTACATTTGCTTGCTGATTTTGACATGATGCTTGCACCAAACGCAACAACAAATACATGTAGGGTTTTACTTATATGTGTTTGCTGTCACCTGTAATAAATTCGCCTTGGCTGTGCCTATGAATATGCGCTGCGCCATGAGTGCGCGCTGGATTTCTTGAGAAGTTTACCGTTTTATTTTGAGCTGTCGCTAGTGAGCATACATACACACAGCATATACATATGCGCAAATGTATATAAATTCACAAATTTACATTTGCATATGCCATCTTCCTGTGCGCCTGGTAATGAAGCGTTTGCTATAGAGGATTTTGATTCAGTTGGAAGGGATTCAACAAAGTTTTACAGACACCAGACAGACAGGCATTACATATTTATATAATTTTGGATGATTTGGAAAAATTCAAATTATAGGTCATATTAAAAAGCTACCTAACATTCTTTGCTTCTAATCACCAACAAATTCTTATCGACTGCTGCTAAATTTACATAATTCAGCCCCTCACTGTTAATTTTTGTTGAAAAATGTGTCTATGGTGAAATTGTCTTCGCGAGACGAGTACCTCTCGAAATTCCATACGTTCCTGTCATTGAGACTTCTCTATATATTAACGTTCTCTGTGAAAAGTAAAGAAAAAAGTGGTTCAATAAAGCAATCAAGTTGTGTTGCCATTGATTTGTGACTTTTACTTAGCAATGTGCCAATCGAGCTCAGAGCAATTGTTGTGACGTATTTTATTTGGATAAAAGCGTAACAAATTTGTAACAATATTTTATTAAAGAATATGAAAATAATAAGTAAAACTTGCGAAGTTAATAGTCTGGCATTATTTATTATTCCCAAATATTTATTGAATATATAACTGCCGGGGAGTGGCAGAGTTTGAGCGGCTTCTTTAAATATATTAATGATTGCCTGGGGTTTTAAAAATGTGTATTCGCATTTAAGATAAAATGGTCACAAATTCGATGCAGCCCATGTGCAACACATATTATGTGCGTTATTTGACAGAATCAAAATAATGGAACATGCACTAAATTACCAATTATTTATAAAATACATAAGAAATGAATTTATTGCGAAATATGATGTACAAAACGCTTTATTTGCCATCTTTGTGATTGATTATAAGAAAACAACATAAAAAAATAAAAAATTGGCGCATACACTCCCGTTAGGTGTTTGGCCTAGTTCCACCTCCTATTTATGGTGTGCGTCTTGATGATGTTCCACAAATGGAGAGACCAACAGTCTTAAGCCGACTCCGAATGGTAAATGGTTTTTATGAGGAGCTTTTTGAAGGCAGAAATACACCTAGAGGTTTGCCACTGCCTGTTGAAGGACGACCGTTACTGGAAAGTTTTTTTTACATTATTTTATGTTCGCACCTACGCACCTACCAACGTTAATGTTACGTTCTCTGGCGAACGTCAACAAACAAATATGGTAACAGGAAAAAGGCAGATAACTGACATTCAAAACACCGAATAGCAAGAAAAACGAATCAGCTGCTAAGCGAAGTCACCTTGTGCGGATTCGCCGTGCCAGTAACATTAAGAAATTGAAGTTCTAAGATTCTGGCAGCGTAAAAGATGTCATATTTACTCAAGAATGATAAAGGGTTTTCCAATAAGAGGTGTTATTTTGCTAAAAGATCAATGGTTTCGTTGCTTATGGGGCACGTAGCGCGCTCATGTTGAAAGTAAACGTTGTCAAGATGAATACGATACAAAATCGTTAATCATCTCCCGGTAGCGCAATCCATTCGCCGTAACTATTGCTCCACCTTCATTTTCGGAAAAGTAATGTCCAATGACTCCGCCGGACCATAAACCTGTGTGGTGCGGTCACACGTTGGGGATAGAGAGGCTTTTCAACAATAACTCTTGGATTTTCTGAGCCACCGAGGTGGAAATGGGCCTCATCACTCGAGATGATTTGTCGATGGAATTCAGGATCATTTTCATGCATTTCAACGACCCAATCAGAAAAGAGACTACGTTGTTGATGAACGGCCGGCTTGAGTTCTTGTGTTAACTGGACTTTATAAGCCTTAAGACCCAAATCTTTATGCAAAATACCAATTTCTGTATTTCGGCCCGCCAACTGAGTTTTACGAACCGTCTCTGCCAAATTTTCACCTTTTTTATAGTGAATTTTAATAATTTCAATGCGTTGCTTAAGCGTACGATACACGTTATTTTTTATTAATGGCGTAGTTCTCTTTTTGTCAAATATCAAAAAATTACATCTTCAAAAGTGACATCTCCCGAAATAGCGGGCTGTTCAAAATTACACCTGTTATTGGATAACCCTTTACATACTCAATTCGCCTTGATATATAATTATACGCAAAATGACTACTTCAGCTTGCAACGGGTATTTATTTGTTTCCTGTGGAGTGCGATTTGTTTTTCCTCGGTTATTTTTATCAAATAGAAGAAACTATGCTTGTAATGTATTGCAACAAATGCTTTAAGCCAAAAACGATAGAGAACTCAAATAAATTCTACATTTCCAAATGTAGTCACATCTTCTGCCAGCTGTGCTTGCCTACGGGTCCATGCCATGCATGCAAAGCGCCCTACAAAGCCAGGACAATCGACGCTAATATGCCCAAAGCAATGGAGATTTATTTCGAACCACCAGAAAAAGCATTTCGTAGATTTCAAAAAATACTCCAATTCCAAACATCGCAGTATGCATTATACGCTCACTACTGGCTTAATGTAATGCCACTTCAAATTCAAGAAGACTTGAAGAAATTTAATGGAATGAGGAGAATCAGTGCCCATCTGAATGAGAAATTAGCACACGAAACCAAGAGAATTGAAAAACTGAAACTATATTTGGCATATAAAAAGCGGTGCTCACAAGAGTTGAATCAGATGCGTCAACGTCCGGTTCGTGGCCGTTCATCCACGGTCTCATCCAACAGTAGATATAATAATCTAGTCAACCGCCTTAAAACTCCAACAATAAGTAGTTTATCGGAAGTTACTCTGTCTAGTGCCAATTGCTCAAACTGTACAGATTTGAGCAAACAAGGGGGTTCCTTTTCCAAACGTGCGCGAAATGATTTCAGAATTTAAGCGTTATGACGCCTCACGCGCTATTAAAACTTAGCGTATTAGTAAGAATCTACTTAATCTAATTTTACTTATGTTTTATTTGAAATATGCAAAATTGAGTTAAGAACTAAAAATAAATAAAAATAAAATAAATACTCTATTCAATTGGGAGTGGTTGTATGGTAATTCATTAAAAATAAATTTTAAAATTGCTACACGCCATCTAATACTATAATATTATAATTACTGGTTCTGTTTTTCTGTAAAAGCATTAAGTGTTCTACATACATTTTTGGCGCATGTTTTTTAAGTGACAGTACTTGACCGAATATTAATCCGGAATATGCCGGTAACGTAGAATGGACTATCGGGGGACTGAATTTAATATGAAATAAATGAAAATTTTTTGAATATGTCGGTTTAGTTATCTTTAAATATAGAATATAACAGAGCGTCTTGTTGTTGTTGTTGTAGCAGTATCTTCGCCCTGTCAGTGTAGTGTAATTACCGGTCGTCTTCGTCTAGCTCATCTAACGGTAGGCCCAGGAAACTGGCTGTTTCGACGGGTTGGGTCCAGAGGGAGAGGGGTGTTAGATGAGTGGGTTTGTTGGGGCATGTGAAAAGGTGGTTAGTGTCGTGCGGGGAGCCTTCACATGTTGGACATATGTTTAGTATGTCGAGGTCGATTCTGGATAGTCGTCTATAATGAACCGCTTAGGGCCTAACTGGCCACAGGGATCTGTATGTATAGTAGAAAAAATATAATAAAAATTTAATTAATTTTAAAGAAAATTTCTGAGTCCCAAACGAGGCATATAGATATGTATTATAAGTATTACGAACAACAAAAACAACAGTTCCACACAATTAAAAAACAATTGAATTATTTAAATATCGTAACAGGGACACGGCACTACAGCAGAAAATCCAAGGGGTTTGAAAAATGTATCTGGTGTACTTTCACCTCTTACTTACGAGGATGTAGGAACAAAAATTAAGATCAAGAAAAATCTTAATTAAATCAAGCAGGATACACTTTCAAACCACGAAGCATTAAAAAGTATTGTTCTCTTCCAAGCTTTTTTATTTTTTTCTTAATACCTCCATAATTTACCAATACACTCATACAGCAAAGTCAAGACTACTCCAAAAGAAACAATTAATTGGCAATACTAACACTAGAACATTTTGCTGATACATCATAAAAATACGTTCACATATGCATTAATCATCAATAAATCCAAAAAATTAATCTACTCGTTCGTTCACATATGGCAGATTACCTGAACCGTTTTTCTTCATAGAAATTGCTTTGGTGGAATATTTTGGTTTGTTTAATTATCATTAACGATATGAAAAAAAGACAAGGAAAAGGAATAGTAAGAAACAGTTGGAGGAAATTCGTAAGCGACGTTTACTGAAGTTTCAATAAATTATGGAATTAAAATTTTATTAGAATTATGTCTACAAACCTGTTTTCTTTGCCGGCGTCTATTTTCTTTTAATTATGGATTGGGAGTTAAGCACGAAAAAGTAGGTAATCTACTTATATGTGAACGTATTATAAGAAAGGTAAGCAAAAATGCTTTATTAACAAAAGTAGATTATCTTGTCGATAAGAAATTCAAATGCTGAAAAATTATATACATACATCCATACATAGGCATATAGGCATGAGGATAAGTGATACCATTGATTTTGAAGAACTATAAATTGGATTACTCGACTGATTATCTATTAGCTTATTGCGCAGCTTTAGTTGGTTGTTTTTGAAGTGAAAATGTGGCGATTGGTGTCTTTAGCCTTTCTTGCTAGTTGCGTTGCTGTGCACATTCCTGGTGTGCCACAAGAATTTACTTCAAATGATGTTGTGCTCTCAGCCATTTCTGGTAGGTGATCGTGGATATTCATAGCATAGAAGTTTGTATTAAATAATACTAAAAAATTAAAAACAAAGTGTACATAAGGTTTAAACGGAGATATAATATGTTCATAATTCATGTCAGAACCTATAAAGGGCTAAACAAATTTTAATCGAAACCTTTTGCCACTTTTCTAAATGACAAAAAAAAAAAGATTAATTAGAGAATGCAAATGCATGAGAATCAATCACAATCCTTAATAAATAAAAATGTGGATGAATCAGTAACTTATATAATTCAGTACAGAATAATTAAGAAATTGCGTGCTATAAATCAATAATATATAATTTTTGTCTAGTTCTTTTGAAACAGAATCAACGTAAGGAGTAACTTTGCTTATTTCTGTACAATGCGAGGTTGGCTTTAAACTGTTTATTCTTAGTGATACGAGGCTGAATGAATGAATAAATGCACACACAACAAGGATTGCTTTCATCGGAGTTGCAGCATTCTTTTATTCATTCTTGCTTTGAATACGTGGAATGAGCTCAGGCTTAAAAATGGTTAGCTTAATTCCCAAACGAGAGAAAATCTTAGTCCACAGTACAAATAGGTGTTTTTTTCAAACGGTAAATGATTTCATACTTTTACAACTCAGATATGTATGTATGTGCTGAGTTTGTGGCAGTGGAAAATATGGGAATAGTTGTTGGAATTTTCGTGTTTCTAATAGAGCCATAAGTCATCTCAAGTTTTAATGCCGAATTTATGTTTTTATTGATGATTGCAAAAAACCAAAACATGATCCGCACGTTTTTAGCGATAATATTCTGATAAGCCAAGCAAGTTGTAATAACCGCACACCGCAACAAGGCGATAATAATTATAACGGCACGTGAATTCTATTACCATACGTGAGGGCTCTCACCAAAAATAGGTGCGGCTTTAAAAGATTAAATTTTTATCAACGCTAAGGATAGATGTTGATATTTGTAAAAACAATTTAGGACATAAATGATCGAAATTTTCCAGGAAATAAAAGAAGGGTGAGGAAGTACCTTTACAGCGTTATTCAATTTTTTCTTAAACCCATTCTGCCAAAGGCTTAAAAAATAGCATCAAAAATCTCTTTATTGTGAATCCGTTGAAGTTTAGGGAAAATGTTTTGAAGAAATAATTTAATAATAAATAATAAAAAATCTCAATATTTTGAGGTCATTATAAATTTTGCGAAAATCTGAAAATTTAATAAATTTCATAATTCATTATGGAGAATGATGCGCTCTACTACATATGTACGAGGATCGTTTTAAAGTCCGTGCAAAAATAAAAACTACTGAATTGTTTGTATTTTTTGTCATAGTCTTCTTTTAGGCTTATACACTTCGTCAAGTTCTTTGATCCTTTCCGAATAATAGGATTTGTTCAAGTCTGAAAAATAGCCATTCGTTCCTGCAGTCACCTCCTCGTTTGAATAAAATTTTTTTCCCGCCAGCCATTTCTTCAAATTGCGCAATAAATGGTAGTCCGAGGGAGCCAAATCTGCAGAATGGTGGGATGTGAAACGAGTTGGAATCTTATTTTTATTAATTTTGCGACCACAACTGTTAAAGCGGGAGCTGATCTGTTGTCGTGATGGAAAAGGAAAATCACTCGACTTCCTCGATTCACACGAAGGTCAAACACAAAGAAATATACCGATCTTGCTGAAACTTGGTGTGTGCTCGTCCAAGAGTTGCTACTAACTAAACATAACCTCGATGCGTGCCAGTAGTGCCATCTCTCTGACTTGGATGGTATTTTCAAACGACCCTCGTATATTTATATATACATTTTGCGTTTACTTATACAAGTTTATGTAATAAAAATTTATTTAAAATATAAAAATAATAGCGAGGAGCCGACAATATTTATAAATGCTGCTGTTGATAAATTCTAAATATTTTTTAACAAAATATTTATTTAGATGAGATCGCTCGCAAGTTCTCGCAGGAATATATTCACTTCCTCCAGACGGGTATTGAATCTGCCGCACTTCGACAAATCTCCGCTCAATTAGCGAAGGCTCACAGCAAAAAGGACCTCTTCACCAAAGAGCTAAGTGATCTGTCCATGGCAGATCAATTTGTAGCATGCACCACCTGTCGTGCCACGGTCAACGTTGTAGCGCGCATGTTTCGTGACGATGATGGTGAACTCGCAGGCGATGATAGTGAAGAGAAATTGAGAAGTATGGCTTTGGACGTCTGCAATCGGCTAGAACTGGGAACACAAGAAGTGTGTTCGAACTTGATTGATTTCAATTTGCCGGCTGTTCTGTATATCATCCAAAACTCGAAAATAGATTCCCGTACTTTGTGTTCACTTTTCATGGAGTACAATTATTGCAATGTGAATAATGCTGACTACAACTGGACTCTCACCATTGACAGCGGAGGTGTAGCAGTGACTGCGCCAAAATCAGATTTACCCGTCAAGAATGGCAATGAGCTGCAAATTCTGCACTTGACGGATATTCACTATGACCCCCTGTATACACCAGGTGCGTTGGCTGAATGCGTGGAACCACAATGTTGTCAGAGAGGTGCCGGTTCGACTGATACTGAGAAGGCGGCGGGTTACTGGGGTGATTACCGTGATTGCGATGCGCCATGGAACATGATTGACGACGCTTTCAATCACATCAAGAACACACATACTAAAATCGATTATATCTATCAAACTGGTGACGTAGTGGATCATATGGTTTGGGGAACGTCAGTGGAAAAGAATACTGAAATTTTATCAAAAGTAAATAATCGTTTGGCTGAATTATTCCCGGGCATACCGGTATATCCATGCGTTGGAAACCATGAGCCACATCCACTAAATCTGTAAGTTGTCATCAAAATTTCAAGGCTCTCTATGGATGTAATATTGTTCGTCCTTTCAGCTTTAGCCCAAGTGATGTTCCAGAAGACATCAACACCCGTTGGTTGTATGAAAAGCTATATGAGCAATGGTCTACTTGGTTGCCAGCCGATACTAACGCTACCATTCTTAAGGGCGGTTATTACACAGTTTCGCCAAAATCCGGTTTCCGTGTGATTTCTTTGAATAATAATGATTGTTACACCTCCAACTGGTGGTTGTTCAACGATGGAACAGACAAGATTCCTCAACTGCAATGGCTGCATGACACTTTGTTGGCCGCCGAAAAGGCTGGCGAATATGTCCACATCCTGGCGCACATTCCAACAGGAGAAGGCAGCTGTTGGTCGGTATGGGCGCGCGAATTTAATAGGTTGGTAGAACGCTTCCGGAACACAATTAGCGGAATCTTCAATGGTCACTCCCATCAGGACGAAATGCATTTGCATTACTCGGCTAATAGTCACGCCATTGGCATTGCTTGGAATGGTGGCTCCATAACTACATATTCCAATAAGAATCCAAACTATCGATTATATCAGATTGAAACCAACAGCATGGTAAAATATTTTTATTATAAAGTTTAATTTGACATATTACGAAATTATGATTTTCATCAAATCTAGCAAGTTGTGGATCACGAAACATGGATCTTCAATTTGACGGAAGCCAACGTTCATGGTGAAGCTCAAACCCCAAATTGGTTCAAAGAATATGACTTCTCTACAGAGTTTACTACAGATTTGAGCCCAGCTGGGATTGATAAACTACTGGACGAAATGACTGAAGACCCAAGCATTCTCAGAAAGGTGAACTAATTTGTTGCGCCATTTTTATAATTCTTTCGTACTAATAGTCTTTGTTTAATTCTAGTTCTGGAGATACAAAATGACCACTGCCGATCCAAAATTGAATAAGGGCTGTGATAGCGATTGCCTGTTAAGCACGATCTGTCGAATAGCGACGACTGTGAACACCCAGAAGACGCGCTGTGCGCAACTGCAGGAGAAACTAAAAATTGCTGTAAGTTATTTATCTGTTAGAAATGGTAGAACATTTCAACTAAAACATAATTGATTTTATTTAATGTAATTTATAGTTGGACAACGAAACCACAAGCACACGTACAAGCACAAGCTCCACATCTGAAGCGACGGCTCCCACACCTGAAGAGGTCAGTACCACTTCCGAAAAACCAGAAGGTGACGGTGCAGCTTCTTTGAGTATCTCGATAGCGGGCATGCTTATTTTAACGATGTTCTGGACATTATAAGTGTTTAAAATGCGAAATATTTAAATAGTTTCTTAATTTAAGTGGCTTCCCTATTTATAAATTATGTATGTACATATAATATTATATTTGTATGTACATACACTAAAGATAAGCTGAACAAATATATATAAAGTTTTAGTACTAATTACACTGTGACAAAAAAAAAAATTTAATTTATTGTACTTTTATGGAGACCTAGCACACCTTGTGGCTATAGAAAAACTTAGCAAAATGGTATAGGAGAAATTTTCAATACACCCCCAAAATCTCATTTTATGGCCATAAAACCGTTTTTCAGTAGGTTGATGTGAAGAATCACTCCTAACTTCGCCAATTTCCATCCGATTTCGAATTTGTTTTTTTAGTTCGAAAGAACAAAAACAAGCCTTTTTGACAGTGTGTTAACAATTTTTCTGAAATGACAACTGACGAGACTGTAGACGGAAGTATTTGGAATTTTTTTATTTTTTCTCTATTTTTTCAACTTTGACATAATTTTAACGATATTATCCGATATTGAGGATTTTTTTAGTACACTACTGTTATAGTAAATTTAATTTTGCGTCGAATGAGCTATATTTGACTGTAATTGAATTAAAATTAAAAGAGTTGTGTGAGTTTTAAGATTTTATTTGTTTTTTTTTACTAATTTGGTATGTAGGTATAACTTACGCTAAATGGGAATAAGGACGTGTTTTGATGCGTTATTATAGATACGTAATATTTATTGGAGTATATACCTATGTACTGTACTGCATACAACAGAACTGGTTAAAACTTACGAAAATATCTGACATATTATAGCACTTTTTTTTCAATAGAAATATGAAAAAGCTCCCAAGTGTACCAAAGTTCACACTGTACATTGATTAACAAAAGAAGTTTGTTATTATAATTTAACCTTATTAAAACGTCAAAGTTTTATTGTTTGTTTCATTGAAATTCAAGAGATATAAATCAAAACGTTGCCAGAAAAGTCGAATTTCTCAATATTCTCCGATGATGTGGCATCATCAGCCTTATCATAAACCAGATGATTGTTATTTTTATAAAACGGACGTAAACGGTCATCATTATAAAGCTCGAAAGCACATAAAGTATGCTGATGTTGCAACTGTTAAGAACTCCGTAGTCTTGGACGACATGATTGACTCAACTGCAGGAACTCAAGGAAGTTCAACTCATTGCTGATGATGATCAAACTGATAACAATAAACCTGATGATGAAGAGTACTTTCCGTTTGGTTCTAAGTCTTCAGAACGACACATTGTATCAAGTTCAGATTTTCAGGATCTTTCTCGTGATTTACTTCTATCGGGAAGACAATCCGAAACGCTCGCTTCTCGATTTAAACAATGGAATTTAGTTGATGACGACTTCAGATGAATGATGATGATCGAATTTCTTACAGAGAAGTATTCAAAACTGATGAAGAGAATGACAAATGTACCGTACCATACTAAACTCCAAAGGGCCGTTTCCAATGCATTTTTAAGTTTGGAACCAGTTCCGTTGTGTACTGCACCGTATCGCACCGTACCATACCGTACAGTGCTGCACTGCACAATACTCCAATAAATATTATGTGTTTATAATGACACTTGTTATCATTTTCATACCAAATTAGTAAAAAAAAAATAAAATCTTAAAACTCACACAACTCTATTAATTTTAATTCAATTACAGTCAAATATAGCTCATTCGACGCAAAATTAAATTTACTCTAACAGTAGTGTACTAAAAAAAATCCTCAATATCGGATAATATCGTAAAAATTATGTCAAAGTTGAAAAAATAGAGAAAAAATAAAAAAATTCCAAATACTTCCGTCTACAGTCTCGTCAGTTGTCATTTCAGAAAAATTGTCAATACACTGTCAAAAAGGCTTGTTTTTGTTCTTTCGAACTAAAAAAACAAATTCGAAAGGAGTGATTCTTCACATCAGTGTTACTATACCTACAAGTTGTACTAGGTCTCCACAAAAGTATAAAATCACTGTCGCACAGTGTTATTATTGAAGTATTGGAGAAATGCTTATTTTTCCCTTCTTCTTCTTGATTAGTGCGATAATCGCTTACGCTATTTCGGCTGAGTTTAACAAAGTGCGCTAGTCGTTTCTTTCTTGTGCTAACCGGCACCAGTTGGACATACCAAGTGAAACCAAGCCCCAGGGAAGGTCTTCATCTTCCTCTGCTACCATCAGCTGGTACCGCATCGAGTATATCTTTTAGTTTTTGTGAAAGTTTTGAAAGTAACGACGAGTTGTTCTGCAATAATAAATTAAACGTTAGTTTTTATAAATAGGGTGAGTGAGTTCGTTTCTAGATCATTCCAAGAGCCATCAAAATTCATAAATGTGTTTCTATCTTTCAAATCATTCTCAATCAAAAAATAAATCAATCAATCAAGTGTAAGCAAATTTTTCACCTTTATTCTCTTTAGTTACAAAACAATGACCTCCGAATAGCAGATGATTTTTTATGTTTATAGCAGATATGCTCCCGGATGTTTGCTATTGCCGGATGAGGCGTACTAAAATTAAGAATAGCTGGTACTAAATTAGTGAAAAAAGAAACGAAACTTTTGTTCCTCAATCTTGACAAACCAATGCCATCACAATACCGAGCGATAAGAACCAATCAAATTTTAGGTTTATAAAAAAATTCAGAACGGACCTTGGGTGGGCTTATCCGAGACAAATAAGATAAACCAATACTGGGTTTTCCATCTATACTTGTCACATAAGAACTACGAATAGTTTGAAATTCGAAGATTTCTGCGCGTTCTGTGGCTTTGAACCGTTTCATAGTTAAAATTGTACTGCATAGACGTTTTTAAAGCACTAGAAGCAGCGAGCCGATCAACAACTGTGAAAGTTATACAAACGTGTCAAGTACAGATGGAACACCCGGTATATGATACTTGGCTCGCGGATGCAATGAATAAGGTACCAGGATTGATATGTATTGAAGTACTTGGACTGAAGCTCCGATACTCTGAAACTAAGGGCTATTAAAGCCCTCAAATCTAATCAGTTAACCTCCAAACTGCAGATAAAGAGCATTAGCAATACCACTGGACGCTAGTAATATCACTTGGATGAGCAATTAAGTTTGGATCTTCTGGTTGCGTTGGCATTGAAGGAAAGGAAATTGCTGACAAACTCGCAATGAAGCGAATTTTAACTTTCTTTATAAGTCCAGAGATTTTCCTCGCCTTAGGCATGATGGCACTGTCTAGCCTTGTAAAAGACGACGAGGAAGCTAATAGAGAACTGTACTGGGAAATATACTAGTTTTGAAGCGCTTCAGAGCTATTTGGCATCTTACGACTGAAAACGGTTTAAGGGATGCATGGATGTATCTAAGAACAAGCTAAGAACTAGCTCGGGGATTCGGGCACAGTACATTGAATTTTTAACTGGGAATTTATTTGTCTGCAGGGTAGGAAACGAAAGTTCAAGACCCATACTTACAAACCCAAAATAACACTAGGTGACCATTTAATAAGGAACGGGACGATTAAATCCATGACAGGAAATCTTAAGGTCGCCGTGGTCTAACCCCAATAATAACAATACCCAACCTTTATTACATGGACATTTTCACTTTAAAACTTCAGAAAATAAAGACATAAGTTTGACTGGTTATAAATATTAACGGCAGAATCAATGAATACAGAAAAAAGAGGAATTCAATATTTCCTACATCGGTGCATTCGCTGTCGCCTTTTTCAACAATAATCAGAAATCTATGTCGTTACAAAAGATCAGCAAAATAAAGATGTGTTTTTCTGTTGTCTCCAATCACTTTAACGTTTTTCGAGTTGTCATTGGCTTTTACAATTACAACTTATTTCTTTGAGTCTGAGGTGCGTACCATATTCTGAATTATAAATTTGCTAATTTTTTTCCTAGCATTTAAAAACTGAATATCCCTAATGACGTTGTTGTTGTTGTAGCAGTTCACTATGTCCTGCCAGTGTGGTGAAGTTATTGAAAGTCATCGTCAATTATTCGTTGATCAATTTCAGTCGTGATGTTGCTTTTATTGCCGGTTTTTGACATCGACCTATTGTAGGAACCTATTTTAAAACTTTGCCCGATGCTCTGCACTGCTTTACCTTCGTCCTGCCTGCATTAAGTGGTAGTCCTATTCCTGTTGCCGCTTCATCAGTTTTTAAGGAATGTCGCTTTAATGTCCAAATCATCTCCATATGCTGGGATTTGTACTGATTAGAAAATGGAACTTTATTGCCGCTATGGTTAATAAATCAATGGATATTTGTGAGTATGTGCATGTATTTCTATTTAATTTCTATGCAAAGTTAATATGAGAGCCATTTCTAAAATCTCAAAGCAAGTGCATTTGCAACAATACCACAATTTTAAACACCAAAATGAGGATTATTTCCATAAGTGTGTCAAGAAGCCATAAATACTTTTTTAATCCGTTTGCTTCTGTACATACGAAAATAACTCGTACTTCACAATGTTATTGTTTATGTTTATGTCCGTAAATGGGAAAAAAACTAAAAATATTTTCAAGTTTTTAGAAGTATTCAATAAAGATTGCAATTATCATTAATTGACGGATAGATAATCGCTAGATAACCTCCAAAATCCAACGTTCAAATAATGGAAATACATATAAATGTAGGTTTTTGTATGTGTGAAAGTTTATAAGTTGCCCACCAGTGGTTTATAACGATTAGTTAAAGCGCACAGAATATGGAGCCTTTATTGAAAATCTTATATAAATACAATACAATATTATACTGTCTGCCGCGTGGTGGTCACTAATAAAAAATCGTGCTCATAGTGGGTTTCAAGCCCGGGTCCTGCCGAATGGTAGTCGTGCACAACTCATTCGGCTATAACGGCCGTTTCAATTATGTCCTGAAAGTTTCACTAAAAAAGCCTGCATCTGACGTGCCCAATGGGCCGTTTGAAAAATTTCATTTGCCATTCATAAAATGTAGATCTTCTATTAAATATGAGTGTGAGTACGTGCATAAACATATAATGAATTCCGATTAAAAATATTTTTGCACTTTTTGCACTCAAAAGCAATGGCAATAAAACACAAATTGAGATTTTAATGATTGCCCCTGCTGGGGTATAATTTCTTCCATGCACTGTTTGTTCGAATACTGTATATGTGCCTAATTGTTGTACTAGTAGTGGTAGTAATTGTTATTGCTGTTATTGATTTGGAAACAACAACACTTTAACACATTTCCACAAAAATACCGAGGGCTCATATCATAAGAGATAAATTCACGTACAACTGAGGACTGGTAGGTTCATTTATAGCTTGCACCGGTTGTCGTGCCACAACCTGGGTTAGGTCCAACGTGTTTCAGAAGGATGGCGATGAGTTTTCTGATTCTGATCCTGCTTCGCAATGCTTTGTATTATAGCGAATCGACTAAAATCGTAAACTCAAAAGTTTTTTCAGGAGATTTAAAATGGTATTGCGCTATGAAGGTACAACAATGAACTGCAAGTGGCCACAATGTACTAAAAGTTTACCAAATGAGAGGTATGTTTACGGACCACAGCTAGCGGAAATTTTTCGTATTTGCATTAGAGCTATTGGATGGCGCAGTGCACAATTATTTATACGAGTATATAATGTAATATATTGACTCAATATATTATACATTACATAAAGTATTTCAAGGCTATTTTCAAAGACTCGCCGTATGAAAGCTGCAAGTGTCTAACTTGAGCTTTAGATCCGGATGATCGCCGCAAGTGGTTCCAGTCCCAAAAAACCTACAGCTACCTTAGCTACAAAAATGTTTAAAGAAGACTATTCTGCATTCAAATCAAAAGTCAAGTGAATTACAAATATTAAGCCATATAGGTTTGCTATAAAGTTTTTAACTATAACCGGAAAAAATACTTATTTCTATATTAATTATCAGGGGTAATTTCTTTCTTCAGTTGTGTGGATTTTCCCACTGGGCATATTGGTAAGAGTTTTAGTGCGTTAATGGATTAAAATGGGGTTTTTTTTGCAATAGATTTGGTTGTGCAATTATTAACTGATAAAAGTTTGCGAACTTTGCTGTATACCTTAAGCAAATATGTTTGGATTATTGGGTCAGTCCATTTTTGACTCGGGTCCATGAACAACGTTCGAGAAAAGCTTCAAAATGCTATTTGTTTCACTGTGTGTTAGCCTCTTGGCGATTTGTAGTGCCTTAATAATGTCCGGTGCTCCGTGGAATTTTACTGAGGATAATGGAATGCTGTCTGCGATGTCGGGTAAGTGAGATTAAAAATATGTATCTATGAAATTTTGAGAAAACAACTTATTGAGCTACATATATTTCTTTATTCATTCATATGATCGTAAGGTCATCCATCACTTTTCTTAAGCTGAAATACTGATTTACGATATAAATGAATTTATTATTATTAATTAACGCGTAGGAAAGTCTAAAATCGGCTTTAAGTGCATGAATTCTACATTAAAAGTAGGTAGGTAGGTATCGTGGTTGTCGGTTGACACACCTAGGCCTGCTGTAGGCCAATTGTGAAACCACCAGGGCTGTCCCCTCTCCTCAATCTACATTGTCCTCATTGAACCAAACTGTGGCTTTAATATATCTAACAAGACTTGTTATTTTTATATTGGCTACATCTGCCAAGTTATTCGGCGAACTTTTTCCTAAAATATTGAACCTTCTTCTATCCAGAGCCATGCACCCGCATAGAAAGTGTTCTATAGTCTCGTTTTCCTCAATGTCGTTACAGCTTCTGCAATAGCTGTTACAGGGCGCTCCCAGTCTACTGGCATACCTGCCAATCAGACAATGCCCTGTTAGGACCCCGAGAAGATTTCTCATATTTTTCCTGTTTAGTTTCAACAGTCGGTTTGTGGGGCCCATGTTCCATTCCGGCCACATCATTCTACTAGTTGCACAGGTCAGGGACTGAGACCATAGCCTGTTGGCAGCACTGATAGTGTATTTATCTATAAGCATCTTACAAGTTGCTAAAGGTATAGGTATGTTTGCTTTGTCTAGTTGAATCGGTAATGTGGTACCTAATCTCGCTAGTTCATCTGCTTTGCAGTTACCTTCTATGTCTCTATGACTCGGCACCCTGAGCAGGTTTATTACAAAGTACTGTGATAGTTCAGTCAGCACGTCGGTACATTCTTTTACTGTCTTCGAGTTAATATTAGGCGACTTTAAAGCTTTCAGGGCCGATTGGCCAAAATACACTGTAATGATCCGGTAACCGGAATGAGATGTTGGCATTCATTCCTTCAGAATGAAGGCCTCCGCCTACTTGATCATTTAGCTTGGAACCATCAGTATAGATGCTGATTCCGCTTCTATTATCCATTACCCCATTGTCCCAATCTTCTCTCGTTGGGAAAGTTGTGGTAAAGGATGTGTTTAAATGCAACTCTACTGAGCTACAAAAGTCTATCGTTTGATGTACGAAGGAGTATTCGTCTAGTATTCTTGCGTGACACCATCTTTTAATGGCTAAGTTAGAAGCTTCTCTTAACCTAAGTGCCGCTTTCGCCGCCAGCTGTTTGTTGTAGGTCTCAATCGGTAATAAGTGCAGCATGACATTCATCGCTGCCGTGGGCGTAGTCGTTAGTGCTCCGCTTATGCAGGGAATACTTTCTAGGCGTTTTACTGTCGTTCTTTTCTCAAGTGTTGGCCACCAGCTGCTTATTTTACTCTATCATTAATCATTTGTTTCCACGAGAGCTTCCTATCTAATACTAGTCCTAGGTAGCTCACCTCTTCCCCAATTGACAGTGTGATTCTCTCAAGGGTAAGGGGGCTTAGAACAGGAATTTTTGGAATAAAAAAAAATTAAAAAAATAAAAACTAACTGGCAATGTGGGTTCTTATTCGATCTCAATAATACGTACATATGTATGTTGAATCTAAATGCGATGGAGAGCAACTCGTATACTCAGTTTTTGTGCATGTAATTGGCGCTTACACCAGTTTTTTTTGGGTGCTTGGTCGAGCTTCCTATTAGTGGCGTGCGTCTTGATTTTGTTTCACAAATGGAGGGACCTACAGTTTTAAGCCAATTCCGAACGGCAGATATTTTTTGGCTTATCATACATGGAGAAGCGAACCAACGTACTTTCGAAAGGTAGTTACGCACCAAGGATGTAATTGTAAGATGCGCCGCTATTATAAAAGCCAAAAGATGAGCAATCAAAATAAAAATTGTTTTTTTAAAATAGAATAAAAATAGTTTTTTTTTTAATTTTGAAATGGTACTAGGTTAATAATATTATATTATATATTGATTGTTTAGTATTTATCTGAAATTTGTAATTTCGTTCTTGATTCGTTCTTGATTCATATGTATTATACATAGATGAAGTTGCTCGCAAATTTTCCAATGAGTACACAGCTTATCTGAAGACGGGCATCGAATCGCTTGTGTTGCGTCAGATTTCTAATGAAATGGCATCCACGCACTCCCAGAAGGATATTTTCACCAAGAATATCGGCGACTTGCGCGCTGTTGATCAATTTGTCGTATGCACAACTTGTCGCGCCACTTTGAGTGTGTTGGGCGACATGTTTCGTGACCCTGAAGGTGAATTGAATGGCGAATCGGCGAAAGAGAATACAAAGAAGGTGATGCTCGATATTTGTGATCGCTTCAATCTGCAAACTGAGGAAGTTTGTTCTGGATTGTTCGAATTGAATTGGCCTGTTCTGGATTATATCATTCAAAACACAGTGGCTGATACGCGTAGCTTATGCGGTACATTGCCAATAAATTTTTGTAAAGTGAGGCAGGAAGAGTATAATTTTACACTGAGCATTGACGCTAGTGGATCTGTAATTGATGGCCCCAAAAGCGACATACCGGCTAAGAGCAGTCACGACTTGAAAATATTACATTTGACTGATATACACTACGATCCCGAATATGAGCCGGGTGCACTGGCAGATTGCCCAGAGCCGATGTGTTGCCAACGAAGCACCTTATCCGGTGTGGTGGAGTCAAGTAAACAAGCTGGATATTGGGGTGACTATCGCCATTGCGACGCACCGCTGCATGTAGTTGAGCACGCCTTTGACCATATTGTGGAGACCCACTCGAATATCGATTATATTTATCAAACCGGGGATGTTGTGCCACATATCACTTGGGCAACAACGCAAACTGGTAATATGGATATGTTGACGAAAATCAATCAATTAGTTATGGAGAAATTCACGGGTATCCCCGTGTATCCGAATGTAGGGAACCACGAATCACACCCGTCAAATGTGTAAGAAAGTGAGTGTAAAAAATTTCCATTTCATAAAATATTCTTGTTCTTTTTCCAGTTTTGGTGCCATCGATACACCGGATGAAATCAACGTCAAGTGGCTGTACGAGCATCTGTGGTCGCTTTGGTCCACTTGGCTGCCAGCTGAGGCCGAAAACACTGTTCTCAAAGGCGGCTATTACACCGTTTCGCCAAAGTCAGGCTTCCGCGTGATTTCTTTAAACAACAACGATTGTTATCTATATAACTGGTGGATCTATCACAACGGCAGTATTGCCATCGAACAATTGGAATGGCTACACGACACACTGCTCGCAGCCGAGAAGGCTGGTGAATATGTCCACATATTGGCGCACATTCCATCTGGTGATGCTGACTGTTGGACTGTATGGGCGCGTGAGTACAACCGTGTTATTGAGCGGTTCAGTCACATCATTGGCGGCATCTTCAATGGTCATACACACGTGGATGAGTTGAATGTACATTACACGTCGAAGGGCCATGCGGTGGGTGTATCCTGGAACGGAGGCAGTTTGACAACTTATTCTAATAAAAATCCAAACTATGTCGTATATGAGGTCGAACCTGAGAGCTTGGTGGGTATAATAGCCGGAAAACTGTGAAAAATACAATTTCTATACAAAGCCATCCCTACCCTAAGCGAAATTATATGACCTTAAAGGTACAACATCCAAATAGGATTTATTTCAATATGTGGAACTTTATATTATTTTTATAGAACTTTTTAAATAAGTACTCACTGTGAGAAACTTCGAAAACCATTCAAATAGTATTTGTACTAGTACCCGTTATGTTCTGTTTGTACTAGTACCCACTTGTTCTAACGGGATTCCAATTTATGAATTCCATCCCTGAAGCGAGCATCTGGAAGGCCTGCAAAATACGCTTCCACAGCTGCACGCATGCATTTTTAAGTCTGGAAACAGATGGAAGTCGCTAGGAGTCAAATCTGGTGAATATGGTGGGTGATATGGGTGACAGTGTGGCGTGAGTCTTGATGTTGTTTCACAAATGGAGGGACCCACACTTTAAGTCCACTCAAAACGGCAAACGTTTTTTTTATGAGTAGTTTTTTCATGGCAGAAAAAATGTCGGGGGTTTGCTATTGCCTGCCGAAGGGCGACCGCTATTAGAAAAAACTTTTGCCTCTTTGTTCACGATATTTTTTTTATTTTGGCTGGTCTAAAAGGTTACAATAATATTCAGAATTTACTGTTTCACCAGTTTGCATATAATTCACAATAAAATTTCCTTTCCGATCCCAAAAACGAATACTAACACCTTCCTCGCCGATTTCTGGACACGAACTCGTTTCGGGGCCGAAGAACCAGGTTAAGAACACTTTTTAGCCTCTTGTTTTGATTTACGATTAAGGTGATTGGCCCAAGTCTCATCCATAGTGACGAATCGGTGCACGAAATCCACTTTATTCTTCCGAAAACGCTATAAATTTTGCTGAGAAAGTCGCATTCGAATGTGTTTTTGTTCCATTGTTAGCGAATGTGACACCCCTTGTGCATACAACTTTCTGAAATTCAATACTTCAGTTAAAATATGGCTTACACTGCCCAATGAAAGGTCTAGGGCTTCTACTAAATCTCTTTCAGTCACTCGATGATATTCCAATATGATATCCTGTATTTTTCGTCCTTGTATAGGACGTCCTTGACGTGGATCGTCTTCAAGGCTTGTAGGACCGCGTTTAAATTTAGCAACACATTTTTCTACTGTACACTTTCAACATTCGTTCATACATTTTCTTTGTTTGCAAACGCCTCTGCTACACAGGTCATCTTTCTAGGGTTAAACGCATTTCCAAAAGAGTTACGAAAAAGAAAACAGATTTGAACGGTTTAAAATGTTCTATAAAAATGTACCCCGTAAAATTTTTCTACATGCAGGCTTTTAAGGCAAACAGATTTTCCGCAAAGTTTAGTTCGAAAGCCTCTAAATGAAATTATGACGCGGTGAAGTAAACCCACGCTAGGGGTTTTACTTTTAAGGTTATATGTGCTGAAGCTATTATCGCAAAATCGTTGCATAGTGTGACGCAGTCTTCATAGTTTTACACAAAAATTCTCAACAGCAAGTTGTTGACTATGAAACCTGGATTTTCGATTTGGAGAAGGCAAATGAGATGGGCCAGAGTGCGAAGCCCGAATGGTTCAAAGAATATAGTTTATCTGAATTCACCGAAGATCTAAGTCCAAATGGTTTGGACGGGCTACTGGATCGGCTAGCTCGAAATCCAGAATTGTTGCGAAAGGTAAAAACATTAAACGATACATTTATGATTTCTTATGTTCATATTTAATCTTCTTAAGTACTGGCAGTATAAGTATACATCAGCGAAACCCCATCTGGATGTTGGATGTGATGATGACTGCTTATCCAAAACTATCTGTCGCATGGCGGTAACCGTTTATGATCAGAAAACGCGCTGTAAGGAATTACAAGAAATATTGAAAGAAAATGTGAGTACCGATCATTGGAATGAGTGCATTTCTAGTTATATAGGGTGTTTTTTAAGAGCTTGGGAACTTCAAATGATAAGAAATAGCAGAAATATTGTTGGAACGATGGTTTTTTATTATAATTATTATTATTATTTTATTATATGCCCGTCACGGCTACGAGCTACATAGCCCATTCGATCAGTCCAATAAATCGATTGTTAAGCGCTTAACTTCGAAGTTTAGCTGATTAATTTTTGGAAAAAAAAATTCAGACAACATGGCTCGATACCGCTCGCGAATCACCGAACCGGCATCTACTTCTTCATTTAAGAAGGAACTAAATACCGATAACCGATAACACCAGCCTCTTCCTAATTTCGAAAGAAATAAGGGCCGATGATGCCGCCAGTGTGTAAGCCTTACGTAAAATGGACAAAGTGTGTATGAACTTCGCGAACAGATTTAGTTTTTCAAAGTATATTTTCACAATTTGGAAGGATTGTTCTGGCATAGTTATCAATATCGAAAGTTCTTATGCAGCTAAAAGAACACCCCATATAAGTACATTATTCATTCACGTTGTGTTTACATATATATATATATATATATATATATATATTTTTAATTGGCGCATTCTGCGTTCGCTAGGTGTTTGGCCAAGTTTTATGCAATTAACCCTATTTTTGAATATTTATGGACTTAAAAAAATGTATTTTCTATTACGCTTTTCTTTTGGAATAGCTGTCGACTGAAACCACGGAATCATCGACCACTGAAACATCGACCACTGAAATTCTGACCACTGAAGGACCATCTACCACAGAAGATCCCTCGGGCGACTCAGCTGTTGTGATTTCCGCTATACAACTAACAACAATGGCAAGTTTCTTTGTTGTTGCAAGGTTGATATTCTAACCTATTTTATAAATAAGTCAATTCTAAGATTTACTTTAATAAACTGTACAACTAATTAACGCTGCAACAGAGTTAATTATTAGAATCAAAACGTGGGGTACTTGAGGCCAGTGAACGTTGGGACAAGAAAAAATATCGCCACGAAACCGAAATGTTAATATATGAGCCGTTTTCCTTTATTTTAATTTACATGGAGATATTTAGGTAGGTTTTGCATTTGAATAATTTGAAAAATATGAAAAGTATGTTATTACATTGGTTTTGTGTTTTCTCTACAATAAATTGATTTATATTTATAATGTAACAATTTTTTTAATGTGATTAAAAAAGTGTATAGTTTTAATCACTTCAAAAGGACTTACACAATTTTCAAAGTCAGCGAAAAGTAAAAATCTTACATTTACAAAATATTTACTAAGAGATTTCAATTGAAAGAAACCAATTTTTTAACTAATTTTTTTTAACATTTCAACAATAAACAACATTTACTATTCAACCACAATTTTACTATTAATATATTTGAACTTTTTGACGTGATAACGTCTTATAATTCGATTTAACAGGCTGCACGCACGAAAAAATGTGTCGTTACCTTGCTCATTAGTGTTACCTTGCTCATTAGTGTTACCTTGCTCTTTAGTGTTACCTTGCTCATTAGTGTTGCCTTGCTCTTTAGTGTTACCTTGCTCATTAGTGTTGCCTTGCTCTTTAGTGTTACCTTGCTCATTAGTGTTACCTTGCTCATTAGTGTTACCTTGCTCATTTGTCGTTACCTTGCTCATTGCATTGCATGAACTGCAAGCGAAAGCGCATATGTACATATATAAATTCACGTATTTGTATTTGCATATGCCTTCTTATTGATTATTATTAATTTGATTCACTTGAAGAATTTAAAATAAAACCAAGTTTGTTAATAATACCTGTTGTTTTAATGTTATTATTGTATTATTAATTTTTTTATTATATATGAAGGAAAAAATGTATTTTAATATTTACCATATACCTTATAAGATATGTTGTCTATACTAATATTATAAAGAGGAAAACTTTGTTTGTTTGTAATGAAGAGGCTCAAAAACTACTGGACCGATTTTAAAAATTCTTTCACCATTCGAAAGCTACATCATCCACGAGTAACATGGATTATATTTTATTTTGGAAATAGGGCTCGAGATATAGGTCAAAACGTGGACCCGGGTAACCTTCGGATGTGTATGTACAATATGGGTATCAAATGGAATCTGTTGGTGAATGCTTTAGTCCAGAGTATTTCCATCCGCTCCGTGACTAGGGTCTCGAGATAGAGACCAAAACGTGGACCCTAGAATGTGTTTGTACAATATGGATATCAAATGAAAGCTGTTGATAAGTGCTTTAATACGGGGTAATTTTCATACCTATTGATGACTAGGGTCTCGAAATATATGCCAAAACGTGGACCCGCCGTTTCTTTGAACCGAATTAAACCAAACTTACACACATTGTTAAGTAGGTATTGAAGATGATTTCCGTATAGTTTGAATACCTATTGGTAGATAGGGTCTCGAGATATAGGTCAAAACGTGGACCCGGGTAACCTTCGGACGTGTATGTACAATATGGGTATCAAATGAAAGCTGTTGGTGAATGCTTTATGATATGTTATGTTATGTTATGTTATGTTATGTTATGTTATGTTATGTTATGTTATGTTATGTTATGTTATGTTATGTTATGTTATGTTATGTTATGTTATGTTATGTTATGTTATGTTATGTTATGTTATGTTATGTTATGTTATGTTATGTTATGTTATGTTATGTTATATTATGTTATGTTAATGTTAACTCATTCTCTATATCCATACAAAATATCTATCAAACAAATAAAATTAAAATTTTCTTTTGAAAAATGCAACTATTCAATCAGTATTTTCTTATGACGTTATCATGTTAAACTATCGTCAGTAAACCGACTTTACAGACAACCTCTTTTTTCATTATGATCAAGGATCAAGTTTTCGAATATAGTCGTGGTGTATTGGAGGGACATATAGTAATCAGGAGGGATAACACATATATAAATTAATCGTATTTTTGGAATGTGATAAGTCTGAAAAGATGATATTGATATTGTATAAACGTGATAGTACTTTCTAAAGTTCTGTGGTCTTTCCCGTCAGTGCAATAAACCTAGTGATTTAAACTACTCTTTCTCACTAAATGAAGTTTTATAGAACATTGCAAATGGTTTGGGATTTAAAATCTTTATCCAACATATCTTCAACCAATTTACTTTTTCACCACTGATATTTTTTCGTCTTCTTAGAAATGCACCTTGTAAGGGTCTTGTAGAAGCAAAATCAGTTTGTTCCATTTCATGGGAAAAAAATTGTTTTATTCTTTCGGCATTATTTTATGTTAATATAGTATTTAAGGACATACAGTATATCTTTTTACTTATAGTTGGTTGGTTGGACAAAGTGGTGATTCATCCAGAAAGCGCTTCTTCACCATTTTGTTGCCACATTCTCGCGTGACTATATCCAGTCTGTGCGGTTCAAGAACCTTGGTATGTTGTTGCCATCTGGGCCAGGTAGTTTTTCTCTTCTTCCGGTTGTTTACAACAGTGACAGTGTCGGTTGTGAGGGATGCCCATTTTGGCTGCTTGGTCTCCGACAGACCAAAAACCAGTTATGACTGGCGTGTGTCTCCGTGCGACCCGTCACTTCATGTTTATCCATGTTGACGTTTGTTTGAGGTTATAGGTGGCCCATAACGTTCTGCCAATTTGCATGTCTTTTGGTTTTTCCGTATTTCGTCTATCCGTGAGTCGGAGGTATTCCTATTTGGTTCCACCAGTTTAGAGGTTATTCTATCCGAATAAAGTGATTGAATTGCAGCTTGGCTATCCGAAAGAACAGCAATATTGCCCTTTAAAGAGAAATCTGCTCCGTCTTATAGTGCTCTCGATATTTCCAAAATCGGTATCAGAATATACAAATTTGTGGTCGATAATCTCTACGCCGTTCTCGGAGAACTGAACAACATTAAAGCCAATATCAAATTTGTATTTAGTCCAGTGCACATATCGCTGTAGGCTATTACATGTTGCTGCGAGGTTACATTTTCTAAATGCTTCAAGCAACAAGAAGCAATTTTATAGTCTATAATAAACGGGGAAAAACCGAAATTCCGGGAAAGTATAAAAATGTAGGCATATGCCAATTGCAATGTTGCCACACACATAAAAATGCACCAAAGAAATTACGTAGTACAATTTCTAACTAAATAGTAGAATGCCTTTGAGGAAAGTGGACTATATTTGAAACTTCATTAACTACGAAAACAAAACGGCTCAAACCAAACTTTAAGATCGGACTGAAAATGCCAGAGATATGACGAGAAATGTAACATCTCCTATGTTAGGTCAAAAAATATTTTTTTTTTCGAAAGTGCTTGCAAAAATACCTTGGATTCGAAGGTTTACGCCGAACTTTTTTTGCCTGTTAGGGATACATTGCCAAAAGAAAAAATAGAAATAAAGTTTCACTTATGCTGTACTCTTAAGCCATTACCATCCATAAATAAATCCGAAGCTGTGTTATATAATTTATATTTAGTTGATATTTTTTCTTTCAGATTTATTATGAATAATTTTCACCACAATTACATTTAAGCACGTATTTATTATACATGTGCGTATACATACATATTTTTAACATTTGAATGCTATTTGGGGACCTAATAATGGATGATGTCTAAACATATTGCGTTTGAATGCATACAGAGATCGGGGCTTCGAATACTTATATATACAATACTGGTTACCGAGCTTTACAAACAATTAGAATTCAAAGAAGCATTAAAAACTAATTTCATAGATATTTTCTTTTCTGTTGTTGCTGAGTTTGGTGTGCAGCTCAGTTTGTTATTTAGCTGGAAGCGTTTAATGAGGAGCGAGAATTTTCATCTAAGCGAATATTCTGGAGTATCTCTTGGTTATCACAAATGTAAATTGAAACAAAGAAACATAATTTTCACTCATATATGTACATTCACATGTATGTTTTTTGGTTATACTTCTATGAAATCTATTTCTGATGAGGCTGGTTATTAATATTTTCGGTGTTGCTTTCAGTAAAGTTTATTTTGTTAAATTTATAGCGCACATACAAGTGTGGCAATATTAAGATCATTTTCATCGGCTTTCCGTATCATTACAGCTGCGTAATTTTGATATCGTCCGGTAGAGATCAAACGCACCGTTGTCACTTCACAGAAGATGGCCTGTTCGGGTCCTGAATTAAAAACGATTTAAATATATAAAATCAGTATTTCTTACTATATATTTGATGAAATTACCCTGCTGATCAGCATAGCCGCAAACATCAGATGCCTTCTCCATTGCGAACGAGTCCAGTCCAGACGAGCCGCCGACCTCCAATCGATCCTCTTGCATGCCGCACTATAATAATAAATGTCATTGAGTGAATTTTTCCAAACGCATTCCTTCTTTATTGGCTTACGTCATAATTAACCTTTTCGCCACGCACGTTCTTGCCGCCTATTTTTAGATTGGCCACTGCCACCGTGGCTGGAAAGAGTGCGGAGATCGTGCAATTGCGCCGATAACCGAAATTAGCCATATTGAATACAGCGTTTGTGTCCTGTACCAGCACGTTGCAAGCTGCTCCCGGCAAAAGAAAATCAGGAGAAGTAATAATTAGTTTTCCTTGTAATAAAACAATGCTTCAATTGCTTGTTGCAAGCACCAGACACTTACGTTGCGTAATTTTGTGAAAACGCACGTGGGCGATGAAGGAGCCACGGAACGGAATGCGATACTGCAGCAACGCCGCATTTTGACTTGAACGGAAGAATTTCTTATTCGCGACACGTGGCCTGTAAGTAAATAAAATACGATTTATGAGATGCAACCGAGTACTCTTGTTGCAAGTCTAACTATGAATTAATAGTACTTCACTTACAATTGCTTATAATTGTTGCAAAACTCTACCACACGCTCTTCCAACTCACGATGATGGTCCTTAATGCCTGGAAAATATTCGCCATTCAACTCCCAGCCATCCACGAACTACAAAAGCAGTGAGAAAAAAAACATGATTGTATGCGAATTGTATTAAGTGTTGGTGAATATTCAATTTCCTTCATTTATGCAACTTTGTTGCCATTGTTTTGATATTTTGGCATTATTTGCTTCATTTGAATTTCTTGAGGCTCTGCCCTTCACTTACAGCCATTAGACCGCCGTTCGCACAATTAACGTCGTACTGTTTCATTGTTATTTCGATGATAGTGTCAGGCTCACCAATCACGTAGAGGCCGCACACTTCTGATGACGACTCTTCCACGGCGGCTTCCACGAGTGGCAACTCCATCCTGTTGGCAAGCAAATGCGGTACTTTTTTGAATACGTAGTCGCCGGGTTCGGACGAAACATGCATACAATCTGCATAACAAAGGGAAAGATGAAGGAGTTTGAAAAATTGTGCAAACAGTTCAGAATATAATTATAGACACTCTTAGGTATGTACGTATGTATGTAACTTAAACGAAAGATATTTTCTTTTCTATTTCACTTGGCTATAAACTTTCGACACTTTTATTGAATTTCAAACAGCTTGCAAATGTTTAAGGAATTTTCTGCTCAAAAACAATGAAGCAAACAGAAAATAGAACTAACTAAAATAGTCCAGGTTCGAGTGAAACCAATCGTTATATAGGGTGTGTTTTTAAGAGCTAGATAATTTAAAATAAGAAATAGACAAATCAGAAATTTTGTTGGAATGAATTTTTTATATCTCTTATTATAAACTGGTAAATAATTTCATGGCATATGCGGAGCTCTTCGCCATAATGGAAACAGTGGAAATCATATCCAAGAGAGGGTTCGATAAAGTAAAAACTAAATTACTTTCGGACAGCCAATCGGTTCTCAAAGCCTTGAGTAGCTTCACATTCACGTTAAAAGTCCTAATAGAGTGTAGCAATGCACTGAACAAACTGGCCACTCATAATCAGGTCTCACTGATTCGGGTACTAGTACATGAGGGACACGAAGGAAACGAGAAGGCAGACTTTTATGCCAAAAAAGGGCAGAAAGGCTATTTATTGGACCAACCTCATTTTTCGGCCTTAACAAAAATTATAAACACGAAACCAAAAAAGGGATCCAAACTAAAATCAGTGAACACTGGAACGGCACAAGCGGCCTTAATCACTCCAAAAAGTTTTTGAACTTCAATGCCAACACAGCAAAATCTGCTCTAACCCTAGATAAAAAGGACCTCAGATTACTCTGTGGAGGACTTACAGGTCACTTTACCTGAAATAAACACTTTAACTCAATAAGGTTATCTAGTAAAAGATCATGCAGGTTCTGCTGTGATGAAGAGGAGTCTATGGAACACTTAATCAGCAACTGTGAGGCATTAGGCCACAGGAAACACAAAATTCTGGGCTCGTACCTAGTAGAGGAGGAAGACCTCCCTCCTATGGAGCTGGTTCGATTCTTCGGCATATGTATATAATTGGCGCCTACACTCTTTTTGGGTGTTTGGCCGAGCTCCTCCTCCTATTTGTGGTACGCGTATTGATGTTGTTCAACAAATGGGGGGACCTACAGTTTCAAGCCGACTCCGAACGGCAGATATTTTTATGAGGGCGACCGCTATTAGAAAAATGTTTTTCTTAATTTTGGTGTTTCACCGAGATTCGAACCTTCGTTCTCTCTGTGAATTCCGAATGGTAGTCACGCACCAACCCATTCGGTATAATATAAATAATTATAATTAAGTAATTAGGGGCGCACAATAGATCAATCTGGTCGTAGTGCATAAAGGCCTTAGCCTAACCCGTACAACCATTACCATTACAAATTTCATGGCATTTATTTTTTGGGTATTCATCTGGCATATGTCCGCCGTGGCTACGAGTTACCTGGTCCATTCGATAAGTCCAATTTTTGACTTCTTTTTCCCATAATTCTATCATTCAGAATATAATAATTTGGCGTCAAATCTTGCACGAGCTGTATTTTATAGGCACGTAAACCAAGGCCCCTACATAAAATTTCCCACGTAATCGAAGGACAAAGGCCAATAAGTTGAGATTTCGGTATCTTTTCCAACACATCGCTCTAAGAACTCCTTTAACAGATGCATTGTTTATTTCGCAGTAAATTTCCACAATTTGGAAGTGTTGTTCTGGCGTTAGACGATTTATGATAACTTGCCATTCTCACCAGTGGAACCCATAGTTATCTTATGCAGCTAAAAAACACCCGATACAAATATTGGTTAATGCTTAACGGGTTTTTTGTATGTATGCATTTTTGCTTTAGCAACCTATTCCATTTTTCATTTACTGTTAAAATATAATATTGAATGTCCGTTATGTGGAAGATAATCGTATTTAGTCGATATTTGCTAGGTATAATCCATTCAGTTGACGACCAGCTCTGTCATCGTCCCTAAGGGCTTCTCTATCACATCAAAAACGCGTGTGCTATTCGAAAATTTGCGCCCAAGATAATTAATCATCACCATATGTTTTTGAAGCTATTGGTGCGTTTCGGTAAAATATTTTTTAAATTTAATGCAATAGTCAGTCGCAGCCTTTTGCTTTGTAGAACAAAACATAATATAAGTAACGTAGGTGACCCAGCAACAAAAATTACTTAAACGTCATATTTACTTACATATGTATGTTTTGCGTTATGGTGGTGCTGTACTAGTAATTCCGCATGCACAAAATTTTCTTTTTCCTTATAAAAAGTTTTGTGTTTTGGGATAGGGGTGTACCTGAAGGTGTTGCCAATATCAGGCCGTTAACCGGCTCTCAGCGAATTTGTAAGAATCGGCTGATTGGTAATATAAAAAAAAAGTCAACGCGGCATACCCACATGCGTGAATATGTGTGAAATGAGTCATCGAGTGCCCAGTGGCGCGGCAGCCGGAGTTTTCTTGCTTAATTTCCGGCACAGCCAAAGGCCAAACCTGGTAATCTATCAACCTCTAGTATACGAACGTGTGTATGTGTAATACAACCCGTCCCAGTATTTTTGACAGTTTTAAATGTCTGTTATATGAAAGCTGATCGTGGATGTGATCAAGTAAAAACAAATATCATATGAGTGACAGCCTCGAATAATTTGATAAGGTGGTTTCGAGAAACTTACAGTTTTTAAAAGTGGTTGGTAGTGCGTTCATTACAAGAAGTTTTTAGGAAATCGCATTACATTCTTTAAAATCAGCTCCTACGCCAAGTTTTTTTTAAACTTACTGCTCATCTACAATATTTTATCTAACAACATACTTTTTGTTGGCCGTGTAATAATTTTTTGGTCAAGTTATTCGTTGCATAATCAGATGGATGGATATACAAAACACAAAGTTTCCTTTCTTTGTAAGCTGTTTTGGATGGAATTGAAAGAATAACTTATGACATGAAGGGCCTAATTGTTCCAAATTAACTTGTATGCTAAGTAGCAAATTTTTGCTGGCGAATCTCCATTAAGTTTGACAAAGCTTGAAAAGTGTAGAATGTTGGTTTATACAGATCACCGAAAAGTCACAATGCAACCGTAAATTTACACTTTTCTTTCTCCTTTGAATACTTGTTTCCACGATTCAATTGAAACTACCTTCCTTATTGTATCCGCTTTTTAAATGTAGTTTCGTCTGTTCTCATTTCATAAAATCTATAGGAGCAAAAAACAAAAATTGAATAAAAATTTGCTAAATTATGAGTGTTTATTGCATTAGCCTAACCAAAATGTAGTGAGTGAGAGTAACGTGAGATATTGGGTTATATGTAAAATCTCCCACATACATTTTATTTTTATTTTATTGGGTTTGGGAATAAGTTTCCGCCCTCGAGGTTAGAGCCCTTGTAAAAGAGGTGTCGCAGCTCAAACTATGTGTTCGCTCTAGGAATATACTGGTGATTTGAAGGTGTATATGTGAGATCTCGATCGCAGTAGCTGACATTCGTTTCAAGCGTAAAGATCCTTTTTTATCTGATGCCAAAAATATCTAAGTTCATCACGAAAAAACAGCTTTTGCGGGAAGTCATGCTTCATTATTACCTTTTAAAGAAAAGTGCAGCTGAAACGTGTCGTATATTGATCAATATTTACGGTAATCATGCTCCATCAAATACAACTTGTAAAGGATTGTTTCGACGCTTCCAAAGTGGCAATTTCGACGTGAGTGATAAAGATCGCGAAGGGGCACCGAACAAATTCGTAGGTAGTCAACTACAACAATTATTGAATGATATGTCTAAAGAGTTGGATGTTGACAGATCAACCGTCTGTAAACGTTTGCACGCACCATTCCCGGCCCAGAAAGCAGGTAACTGGGTGCCACATCAATTGAAGGAGAGGAATATCGAGAGACGTTTGGTGGCGTGTGCGATGCTTCTAGAACGGCAGAAAAGATTTTCTGTATCGCATCACTGGCGATGAAAAATTGTTCTATTATGATAACCCAAAGCGTCGTTGGAGCCTGCCAGGTAAACCAGGTCCATCGACAGTGAAAGAAAATATCCATGCTTCAAAGGTTATGTTGTGCATCTGGTGGGGTCAGAAGGGTGTCATCTATTATGAACTCCTTAAACCATCTGAAACCATCACTGGCGACCGATACCGACTGCAGCTAATGCGATTGAACCAAGCACTCAAAGAAAAGCGGCCGGAATGGGACGGTAGACAGCATGACAACGCCAGATCACACGCTTCTAAATCGGTCCAAATCGGTCACCCGCCGTATTCCCCAGACTTTGCAGCTTCGGATTGCCATCTGCTCTGATTAATGCAGTCACCCCTTATTGAAGAGCGGTTCACCTCTTACGAGAGCATCGTAAACTAGCTCAATGAATGGAGCAAGACAAAAGAACTCGAATTTTTCGTCAGAGGAATTCGTATGCTGCAGGAAAGATGAAAAAAAGTTGTAGCTTCCATTGGCACATACTTCACATAATACCATGTTTTTTTTTATTGTTTAACTAATTCGTAACTTTGGCTAAGAAAGGACGGAAACTTATTCCCATACCCAATACTATAACTACAAATTGAGCTAGATCTCTATAAAAGTACCTGATCACTGTGCAGAGTATTACCGATTTGTGATTATTAAAAGATTATCAGACCAAGTTAAAAATCGAGTCATCGCAAGCTGGACACTTATCGCAGAGATATTTTTCACGTGGACCTCATACGCATGTCGCAAACGATTTCAGTCAAAGAAAGGTTATCGAGTAAAGCATTTCTACGCTCTCGTGCCTTACCAACAGATAAATAAATAAATAAATATATTAATAATGAAATTTAGTTTTCTCTATGAAGTAATTTACATGGCGTCAAGGAAGTAGTTGTCAAATTTTCAAAATGACAGCTAGTGGAAATACGATATTTCGCAAGCCATACCTCCTGTTACACGCCTATCCTCAGCGATGAACCGTCTCCGCTAGAGATCTCTCGCTGGAAATGTATCGCAGCAAATGCGTAATCGCTGATAGAGAAAGCGAATTGGATAAACTGGCAGCATGTGTGCCAGTTCCTTTAAACCATCAACACTAAATAGATTCTTCTCGCCATTATTACTTTAGTAAACTTATTCACATTAATTTCGATGCTAGTGCGATTCCATGCTGTTATAAATAACAGTTTTGCCAACAAATTTACGTTAAAAGCACAAGGAAATTAGAGTGGAATAACAATTCTTTAGTAGTATTTACAAATCAGGACATATTTACTTATCATAAGTGCACGTTTGCACAAGTTCAAAGGATATCCTAAGTGAGCTGTTCGCTTCTAGCACGTCATGAAACGCTTTAGCACGTGGCAACCGCCGCGCTCACCCTTGTTTAACTCGTATTGCCAGAAACTATGATATTTTCTATGCCTAGAAACCTTTCGATAGATTTAGTTATTGTTTCCGTTATATTTGCTATGCATGTATGCAGGCGCACAGCCAAGGGGGAGGTTTTGGGGCTCAATGCCGAAGTTGAATTTTAAAAAATTATTCAACAATGCTGAAAAGAAGGGGTAACGATTTCTGAAATCCTTATCATTGCAGTTTATTATCGTACATATATCACTGTGTTTTCTATACTGTATATACTTCTTGGCTTTCAAACTCTTTTCCCCGATAATAGCTCGAGCCTTCACGATATTGCAATACTAAATCCAACGGATAATCTCATTTGCCAACAATCTTACTTTTGACTAAGTATGCGGTTGAGTAGTAAATACCTCTCTCGCTGAAGAAAAATCACACTATATAAAATATAAGTGCATAATAAGTCTCTCATCATTCCCGTCGTATGACACAGCAGCTGGGTCAATAACAACACTTAATTTTTTTTTTTATAACTTATTTTATTTGCAATCTATCTACTATAAGACATTCCGCAAATTAGATCTTATAAGATAATGGCAGCGGTAGTTTTGTTTTTATGCAAATCTACATAGAAATTACAACAGTTTGTTAACTTGTACAGTTCGTTCTTAAATTATTAAAATTCATTAGTACTTCAAGATTCCTTAAATTCGTTGTGGAACTTATATATTTTAATATTATTGTATATTTTCACTTAAGATTAACTTACTTAATTTTACCTCAAGGTTTATAGGTTGAGTAGTTTCATACTAGAGGAATGGCAAGCCTAAGATATGGTTGCGTTTTAACCGTATAGTTTCATTGGTTGTGTCTAATAAACAAATAGCAGCTGGATTTATGTGATTAGATAGTCGATCTATATTTTGGAATTTCATTCTTTATAAAAGAAATACCTAAGTCATTATGAATAGCTTCATTGGTAATAAACCAAGCGGCATCAACAAGATTTCGTAATGTTTTTGATTGATAACGCTGCAAGATCTCCACATTGGAGTTGCTAGCAGTTCCCCAAAGTCCAAAGTCCGTAAGGCCAAATGGGCTTCAGAATAGTTTTGTAGAGCCGTATTGTGTTTGCTAGACTAAGTCGAGAGTTACGGCCAAGCAGCCAGTACATACGTGTTGTTTTAATTTTTAGTTGTTCTTGCTTAGCCTGAATGTGACTTTTCCACGTGAGACGTCGATCAAGATGCATCCCTAAATATTTGACTCTGTCAATAACGGAAATTTGTTTATTATTTAAAAATACAGCAGGATATTGCTCCCTTCTTAATGTAAAAGTGACATGTGTAGACTTTTCTGAATTAACTTTTATTTTCCATTTGCTAAGCCAAGACCCCAAAATTTGGAGTTGATTTTGCAAAAGATATGAAGCTTCTACCGGGCACTCACTATAAGCGATGAATGCTGTATCATCAGAAAAAGTTGCTACTTCTACTTCTTCTGAATTGGGCATATCAGCTGTAAATATAGTATACAGGACGGGACCTAAGACTTAGTGCGGCGGCTTTTGGAGAGAGAAAGGTTCTGCGGAAAATTTTTGGGCCTTTGCTCGTTGCACAGTGCGGCCGATTCCCGAAAAGCTGGCCAAAACTCAAAAAATTAAGTAATTGATTAAAAATTTCTTACTCGAATTTGATCTTAAAATTTTGAAAATCCACCCCCTTCCACCCCTATTGGCCACCCCCTCACGTGAAATAGCGTATATTCAAGAACATAATCAAGATGCATGTAAATTTATATGTTTTCGGGGTCGCAAGGTAGCAAGTGGTAGCAGCTGAATCTTATTTTATTCAGTAACCATTACTTTTTTGAGTAACCTTTAATAGGTTTCAAAGCAGCATATGACGGCGTTGTATTACTATACAGTTTGAAAACTCAAATTTTATAAAAAAAATTGCAAAAAATGTATCTACGTATTGATGCAGCTAAAAATTTTGTGTCGAGGTATTGATATGTACTAAAGATTTATCGTATCTTACTAACCTTCCGAAGATGATTCCATTTGGTTTTGTTCAATTTACTCCATTACAAAATCTTTCACTATTCATCGACAGTAATACGATGCTCAAACGAAGGCCACGTTGCGACTGAAAATACAGAGGATACTTAGGGTACAGGACGTTGCTATGAACGGTTTTCACTACTGAAGGCATTACTGTAGCCAACCCAAAGACAAAAAAACTCTATCTAGAAACTTTTTTTTTCGACTTTTGGCCAGTTTTTTGGGAATCGGCCGCACTGTGCGTTGGTGGCAACAAATAGCGCGGACGATAGAACAATGAGCTTTATGTGCTTTACGGCGACATAGACATAGCGCGGCGAATAAAGATCCAGCGGCTTCGTTGGCTGTTTCATTTTAATCGAATGGATACAGACGCCCAGAAAGAACGAAAAACCAGTTTTTAAAGTCATTAAATTGGGTCAATGGTGCACTGCCAAATATTAACAATTATTAAATTTATTAGTTCGTTCACGATTTCATTAAACTACCTTGAATCACTTTATGACTACTCCAAATCGAGTTTTTATAGTAATTGTGAAGAATGGATCATATTAAATAAAGCAAATAACAACTTACAACCAAAAGAACTTTTTATCTTAATATCTTCGAGGCAATGTTGGTTTTAATTCACAACTATGTAGCATTGGGAGAAGACAATTTTTTTAGCAAACACTTTCTATGGAACATAATATAACTTTTTTTTAATCTTATTATAATATTAATTTTTTCGAAGCATTGGTTGAATTTTATACAGGCCCCCCTGAAAATAAATTCTGGTAGCGTGCCTGTATGTATGTTTGTGTCTAGCAAAACAGATGTGTTATTAATTTTTTGAGCTTCACAAGTAGCAACTCCTGCTTTTTTCCCGTTCACATAAACAAGAACTAATACAGTCTGTCTAACTGAAGCGTGGCCGGCAAAATTCAAACTTAGAGCTCTGTTAAAAAAAATGTAAATGCTGATAAATTGGCGTATCATTTTCGCAATACGCGTTGTGCAATTTGTTAGTTTTGTGGGAAATTTAGAAAGCGTACGTTGATTTTACAAAATGAGTTCTGCGTATGAAAATCGACTTGAAGCAGAGTTCCTATGTACACACACTATAGGTCCAAAAATGCAACGTGTATCTACAGCAAAATATTTGAAGAAGTCAAAGACGTTCATAAGCGAATGGGTGCAACGGTATATCAAAGTTACAAACGTTGTCGGCTTCGTCGGAGGAGGTCCAAAAAATATAGTTGCCTCTCCAAAGCAAAATCCGAAGATCATTGATTTGTGAGTGTTAAATCGTTGGGTGTAGCTGAAGCAGTGGTGTTAATGTATCCAAAGACACGATTCGAAGATGTTCACGTGCAGAAGACCTCAAATTCCGGAGCACATTGAAAAAACCGTACCTTTCATTATCAGACATTGAAAACAGCCTTGCATGGGCTAAGGCAAATTCAGATCGGAATTGGGCAAACGTAATATTCACGCATAGATCTTCATTTTGGGCGATTAGTTGCATAGGCTATTTCTGCTGTATTGTTGGCAATTGGCAATTTCAACAAACTGTTAAGCATCCATTTAAGGTACATGCTTGGGACTGCTTCTGCGATAAAGGTTTTGGCCGTTTATTTTAGTTTACCGACAATTTGAAATGTTTTGATATAGTAAATGCACCATAAAGCATTATTACCGTCAGCTGCGAAGATGTTTGGAAGAACTAGCCACCGTTGGATTTTACAAGAAGACAACGATCCCAACCATCGAAGCCGACGATGTGTAGAGTGGAAACATCAAAATTGGATTGAAATGTTGGATAGGCTTTCGCAGTCGCCTAATGGCAACCCTGTTGAAACTGTTTGGCCAATAATTAAGCAAAAACTCAAAGGAAAACAAATGTAGATGCTCAAACAGTTATCAAGGCGCATTCGGCTGATTTGGAGCCGATAACTTCCACAACTTTCGCAGAAATTAACACAAAGTATGGCTCAAATATGTGAAGCCATTACAGCTAATGGCGGTGACTATACATTTTATTCAAAATGTTGCGTATAATAAATATTATTTATTATATTATATTATTATACAATGTAGTTTGTTTGAATCGAATTGGTTAAATAGTTTCCAAGTTATGACGGTCACGTTTCTATTAGGCAGACTGTATATACTGCAATATAATTCAGCTAATCTTGCAGCTGGGCATACTGTGTTGATAGCATATTTGAAGTTCCATTTTAATACTGATTTATTGCTACTAATATTATTGCTTTTTTCGCGACAAATCTTTAGCCTCTTATCAAGAATTCCACACTCACCTACAAAAAGCAAATTTTGTAAGAGGTTGGAGTTAAAATACCTTTGCTGCGAATTTACTTGCACGTATGTGTGGACATTGTAATACACGCATGGGAGCTTTATTAGTTTATGTGCAATTACCATTAATATAACAACTTTATGCGTATCACATATTGTGACGTCATAATAATAGTCAATAGTAAGTGCCCTGCTTGTCAACAGCTGTTCATTGTGGCACATCACATCATGTCTCCCACCCATTCACATTCTTCTTATCGAATAATATTCGTGTGTTATTTGGCTAGAAACAGCGTTCCATCAGATTTTACGAGCATGACCGCACGCAGGTTGCACGTGCTGTTTGGTGTATTGTTTGTTGACCTTCCCTAATAAGTTGGGTCCGAAGCTCAAATGGTCTCAATGAGCCACTACAAAGTGGTTAGATGAGGTGCTGAAGAATAAAATGAACACGGGAAAATCACTTTTTTATAAGTATTGCGAACTTATGGAATGTTTGATCGCACATACATACATACATACCTACAAATATACAAGGGTGAATAATAAGAACCGGGAACTTAGTTGTATTTTGGGAACTGACACACCCCGGCATTTGTTTGCACATGTATATGTAGAAAAAAGGAACCTTATTTTGGTTCGAATTGAAGTTTGAGTTTTTGATTTTTATTTTACTTTTTAGGGACGACGTGAAAATGATCGAAATTTTTTCTGCGAGGATTTATTGTTGTGCATTCTGAACGTCGGTGGATATTGCATGCATAGGATAGTGACTGGGGGTGAGACCTGGATATTTGAGACCAGTAAACAAAGTCAGAAGTGGATAGAAAAAGTACAGGTAACAGGATCTCTTTTATGCGAAAAACGTTTGGCGAAAAAATACATTCCTAGTTCCCGCGCTCACCGAGCCCTGCTCCTCTTTCTTATTTCCCACGATAAAGTCGCACCTCAAGGAAACTCAGAAGGTCAAGGAAGCAGTGATCGAGGTGCTGAACGTGCTAAATTCTGAGGAGTACCAAGTCTACTTCCAATCGTGAAAGTGGGCTAAGTTTGAGTCATTGTGCAGTATTAGATGGTGACAATTCTGTAGGTCGCTAGTAAACTTAATCGCTCGTTATTTAATTTGCTTTTGCTTAACAGCTTTCACAACTTTCCGGAACTAATTGCCACTCCTCGTAAATATGCATTTATACATACATACATATGTGAAAGTGTATGCTCACCAAATTGTTTGGATTTAGTTTGTCTCTATGCTGATTCAATTATTATGTTTCCCTTAGCGATAATGATTTGTAAATACTTCATGCGGAAAACCGTAATTGACTATACGAGTTAGCAATTTGTTGTTTCTTTGTTAGAAATGCCAGTAGTGCGTCCAAGAATATGATTCACCAGTTAGTGGTAAAATCCGTGCTCATGTACAATGCCAGAATAGAGTTTGATACATGTATACATACATATATATATGTTTTACAAGTAGATATTTAGGCTACAAAGAATTATTCGATATGAAATACTACTTCGTTTAAAAAAATTAGCTTGAGGATGAATTTAGTTTTTTAATTTTATAATTTATAATTGATTCCTTTGTTGCAAATTTTTGGGATGAAATTAAAAATCTTGGCGTTATTTTTTCGAGTAACTTTTCTTTTTATAGTCATATAAGTCATATTATTTCGAAAGCTTACTCGGTATTAGGGTTTGTGAGGCGAAATACATTCTCAAATTATACTACTTTCATTTGGAGACCAAGCCGTAAAATCTATATAACAGAATTGAACGGGTCCAATTTTTTTTTTCTAAATACGCTCTACGTTCATTGAGAATGTATTAGAGAACGGAGAGCGTGGTAGCCATCATTATTTCCCGTTTTATTTGGGTTGGTCCCCCTCTGTTTGCATTAGTCTGCTGAGTAGGGATGCCATCTTGCCAGCTTTCTCTGGTGCGAGTTGCACGGAGTTTGCCATTCTTACATTTTGTGAATAAATAAGATTGCCGACTCTCAAGATCCCGTTAGACACCGGAGCCATAAATGAGCAAATGCTTTTTGTTCTTAACTGAGTTAGAGGCAAAGCTACCGTCAATGGCAAATGATTCTTTTTGGTTCCAATACAAATCCTATTAGCGAGATAAGGCCGACTAAGCTGACAACAGTGGCACTGAATTGAAGCGAATGATTGGTTTTCATTAGACGCAGTTGAGACTGGCCGTTGCTAGAAATTATTGTTACTAATGAGTATTTCTATAAAGCTAAAAATACAAAAATTAATTGGTTATTTGTGTTTTATTTCTAAAAAAGAAGCATACTTCTAAAGAGCACCCGTTACGTTCATATGTAATATATAAGTATAATGCATTTTAATAAATGTAGTTGTACTAAAAACATGAAGTTAGCAGAATTCGCCTGGAGACAGAAGCAAAAGTATCGCAGTAGGAAACTCTTGAGATAAAAAAACATAAATAAAATAACAGAAGTAAAATACATAGCAGAAATTATTACAGCGTTTTAAAATGTTTCCATACATAAATGGCTAAATGCGTATTTGCTTTGCACTTGAGAAGAATTTTGAAGAGCTACCAACAACTCCGAGGGTTATAAGGTAGGAAGGCATCTTTGAACTTTGAACTTTCATATTGAACCAGCAAACTGAAGTAGATACCCCTGTGTGTGCAATAGCTGCGCCTTAAAATATGCAATCGATGCACAGAAGAAACAAAAAGCTTCATAAATACGGATAAGTCTTTGTATTCACTTATGCAGGTACACATGGAAAACGAGCAGCATGAGTGCTTCCATGCTGCTTCTTCTTGATCAATGTGAAGCCGTGAGAAAAGTTGCATTTGCAAGCTGTTGTCTGCATACCTGGACGTTAAAGTGATGTTAGCATATTTATTATAATATTTTCAAGAAGGTTAAAACTTTTAATGGCTTGTCCTAATAGAGTCTCCTAAGTGAAGTTGTACGTTCGAAAAACGACTTTAATTGAATTAGCCTGTGTGTAGGTGTAAAGGTTGGTGTAACAAATGACTTACCTGATATTACATGAACGTCAGCGAGTGCATTGTTCGGATAAAACTCGAACGACTTCTTTACCATGGGCCATGCCTGTAAGAAAGCAAAAGGAGGGCAGAGTAAATATTAAAATTTTCAAAAAGCAGATTGAGGGATTTTGCTTATAAATCACGGATTTTTTAAAAAGTGAAACAGCTATGCTTTAAAATAAAAAAAACAAAACTTTACCCTCCCTTCATAGAATTCGTTTTAGTACATTTGGTTTTCAAAAGGCCTTTAACATTATTTAAAAACGCTATGCAGTAGCTCTCTTGTGCAGAGCTCCTGCGTATATGGATGTAAGTGTACGTATGTAAATGTGAGCGCTGTGCTGCAGCAAGTTATTTACTTTAAAAATCAAATTTACTGCTGCCAAATTTGAAAGTAGGTAATAAAAAATCATAAGCAACTCGCGAAATATTTGGTTACACGTCTTTCTACGTCATATTTTCGTCTACGAGTGGGTTGGTCAGGGTGATTGAGTTGGGAATATTGAACTTTTGGCTGTTGTGTATTTACGAGTATTTTTCATACATACATATACTCTTTCTGTGGGCGATCCATGATTCGTGCTCGAAATATTTCCGCTCCATACACATTTTTATGCTTGCATATACACTCGTGGCCACGCAAACCTTACCAGTAAACCAGTCTTTGTTTCGCGCAAATATATGTACATTTTATTTGAAATTGAAGCGCAAAATACTGGCATGTGTATACTACAGGAGTGCGTAGGTTTGAACCTCCGTGCATGAAAAGGCAAAATGATAAAAAAAGTTTTTTCTAATAGCGGTCATGGTGCATTTACATCAAGATGCACACCACAAATAGGAGGAGGAGCTCGGCCAAACACCTGATAGAAGTGTACGCACCAATTATTTATTTAAGTAAATAACTCCTGAACAAAATATTTACTGACGGCTCGAAAATGATGGTCGGAGTAGGTGCAGGGATTTATTGCGCAGAGCTGGGCATCAGGCGGCCAATTAAGCTCCCTGACCATTGCAAGAACATCGAGGAACTCCAACATAAATATATACGTTGGCAGTTAAGCGGCAATAAAGGCAATAAACTCATATGAAATTTCATCTAAAAACGTTCTTAGGACCAGGGAAGCCATAGAGAGACTAGCCACAGACAGACGGTTACACATCTAATGGGTACCCGGACATAAGCGCATTGCAGGAAACGAAATTGCAGATGAAATTGGCAAAAGCGCTGTTTACATATAATTCGAACAAGAAAACTACATACTGAAACCTTTGAATACGGTATACAATGGCATCGCTGCGGACATGAAAATACGGATAGACAGGAGGTGGAATAATCTAGCCACTTGTAAAACCGCGAGAATCATGTGTACACAGAATGCAAATAAGTACGCTAGATTCGTATTAGCCCTGTCTAGAAAGGAAAGCAGAACTATCGTAGGTATACTGACAGACCACAATTTGTTAGCGGCACACGCATACAAGATGGGAAGTGCAAACAATGATAGCTGCAGATTTTGCAATGAACTAGAAGAGGTTTATGTGATGGCGTTCAGACAGCCAGGTCAACCTAACCTAACCTACTTTAGAAAAAGAGCGAGGGTCTATTCGTGAGATAGCGAGCAAACTTGGATGTAGCAATCCAACAGTAATAAATCTACTCAAAAAAAGGAACCAGGATGATTGTTTGTGGCGTCAGAGTTGGAATTAGGGGAAAGACATATTTTCGAATCTATGGTGGATCTAGAATTTGTTTAACGGATCGCTTTAAAACTCCTTAAAAATTAGTAAAGACCTGGAGGAGCAACATAATTTAGGCCGGCTCATATTTCTGACGGCTTCTACTGAAATGAGTGAACTATTTCGTCTGTATTCTTTCGCAGCGGGTGTCCAATCCATATGTATTTTGGCGCATGATCTGCTTTTCAATAGGCTTTTGCTTAGCTTATCACCATAGCCGATGTTTAGAGATGGTTCTTGGCCACCAGTACGATAATACTGCGCAAGCATCTATTTACAAAGGACTGTAGTTTTCTAGTCGAATCTTGCTTTAAATGCCAGGTTTCAATAACGTAGATTAGGATCGATTTTACGTAGGCATCAAATATTCTAATTTCCGTTATTATTTTAAGTGATTTATTAGACCATACACTTGATAGCCCGGAAAACGTATATTTCGCTTTATAGATCTTTCGCTGAATGTCCGACGCTGTACCACCGTCAGGCGTGAGGATTCTGCCGAGATACTCAAATTCGTTTATATCTTCTACTATTTCTGCACCTAAATCAAATTGCGTACTGTTGCTTACATTGATACGCAAAGACTTGGTTTTATTTATGTTAAGTTTAACTTCTTTCTATATACGGGTCGCTTTACTCTTTGTTGAAGAAATGATGAACGCCCAAATGTTTGCAAATTTCAGAATATCGCATATGGCAGGGTTAGGAATTTCTCCCGACTTGAACCCGATTGAGCATCTATGACAATCGATGGAAAAGAAAGTAGCTCAACTCAGACCGAACTCTAAGGCTGAACTGAAAATTAAGGTATGGGAACAGGAAATTCCAAACGAAATTCTTGAAAACCTCGTTGCTTAAATGCCTGCCAGCACCCAAGCAGTTGATCGAAAACAAATGCAAATATTACTCAGATGTGTAAAGAATTTGAATACAAAGCAACTCGAATATGCATATAACAGAAAAATTATCTTAATAGTTAAAAATTAATCATTTTTACTCAAGAAAGGCAGTTAGTTCTATTTTGTATGTTTTAAGCTTCAGAAAGGTTTGGTAAATTAAACCGCAGTAATTGGGAAACAAGTAAAAAGTGAGGTGGTAAAGTTTGTGTGGCCGCGAGTGTATATACATATGTATTTATGTACGTATGTATGGCGTTGACATATACATATATGCCGTCTTCTTCTTGATTAAGCGGCTATATCGCTCAAATGCGTTTTACAAGTTTTCTATTGACCCCGTAAAGAGGCGAACGATAATTTTTCATGCTCAATACTAAAAATTAAATAACAATGTGGATCAATAAAAAGTTGAACAATTTGAAGCTTTGTTAAATTTCCTAATTTCCTCCAATTTGTTGAGTGGATAAGTTGATTCAAAAAGCCGCATGTGGACACTTAGTAATCATATCATCGCGTCTTTGACAAATGTATTTCATCAATTTGTTATTTGCTACTTTAAAACTTTATTTTCCAAGCGCCTGCAAAATTTGAAATACTAAAGTGAAATTTAAGCGAATCGTTGCAAAACCAAGTTCAAATTCTTTTAGATCTCAATTTGTGTAGTTTTAATAATATAGTGACTTTGCATTTGTGTACGTATGTATGTATTCTAGTAAAACTCCATAGCTGTTTCTTCTTGCAAAGCCAGCTAAATGAGAAGTCACGAGTATAAATAAATTGGATCTTCCTTAAGTGAATTATTTAATAAATTACCAAGAAGCAACCTCAGCTTTGTAAGCTGCATCAATGCTTATAAAAATATCTGAATAAAAGAAATTATTAACTCTGAAATCATTGGCTGAGAACTCCCAGCTGTATCTAAACAAGAAACATCGGGTGTTTGTTTAGCTCCATGAGAACTATCGATATCGATAACTAGGGTTTGACAGCTGGGAATGGCAAGCTGTGACACTTCCGTTCAGTAAGGTTAGGAAAGTCATCGTGATTCGTTTAACACCAGAACAACGATTACAAATCGTGACAATCAACTTCGAAAAAGAAATCTGATCGTGAAGTTCTTAGAATGAAATATTGAATAAGACGGCGAAATGACGATTCGCCGTTGTTCTCAACATGTTGGCCGTTGCCCTTCGACTACGTGGCAAATTTTGCAGAAGCATATTGGCTTAGGTGGGCAGTTGAAATCGTTGAAGTACCAGACCTGCATTTCCCATGTAGCACTAAAGTGCCGTTTTTATACCATTATGAGACCTCTAACGGGCATATATCTACAGCCAACCAGAGCCGTTGATGTAGTGGAGAAAGTTGATGGGATCTACGTTTGAGCACTGTCCCTGCTTTCGAAGAAAAGAGACCCAAGCGACCTTAATCGCCTAGCTGCTAAGCCCGGATTTTTACAGAGAAAGTGCTCGGAGACTGAAAGGTCCCCATAGCTTCTGCAATGGCGATTAAATGATAAACCTAGCTTTTCTGCGTGAGTGCCGATTATCCAATGACCTGTAAGCTACGAGTTTGGAAACTGAGTGGCGTGGAGCTCCCAGGACTTTCTGCGTTCTGGGGCCAAAGAGTTTTCGAAATAGCACTTGACGGAATGGAGCTCCGTCTGATTTGCGCTTTCCTGAGATAAGTTGTGCAGCTCCCCTTTAACAACAGGCAAGGTGATGCCGTTGGCCGGGTGGGTAGCTTCTGAGACGAATTCAGCCGACCCCTTTCTGGCAAGCTCATCTCAAATTGCATTTTCCTCTATGTTCCTGTGTCCTGGAATCCAGATTACAGAAATTTCACCTGCACATCTAAGAGATTTAATCACCTCTTTACAGGAGTTGACCAATTTTGATCTGCACCATGGCGTCGTAAGGTAGAGAGGAAGGGAAGTTCAGCGAAATATCTTGTTAACTGCCCAAAAATGCCACTTCGTCCCTTGAGAGATTACCTGCAGAGGCCAACCTCCTTTAACCTGATTGCACTTTTAGCAACGATGGAAATAACGTGAAATGTGCCTTAAATGCTCCGCTGGTGCCAATAAAAGCGGTCCTTTGCATCCTCCCCAGTGTAGAGATATTATCGCCCTTCCGAAGAGCTGAATTCCAAACCAGGCAGAATTGGTAGAACAACTACGTTGCATGCCCACAGGTTTGCAGGAATTCAATATATTTCAAATTGGTATTATCATTTTAAGTTCTCATGCTCTTAAAAAGCACCCGATACTCGTCTGTATACATGCAGACGAGCGTCAATGCATCAATGTGTGTATGTATGTATCTATATGTGTATGTATAGATGTAGATGTGTATAAAGTTGTATGATTGTGTGCTTAATTGTGGCGAATTTGTAATTTACAGTTACCCAAGGCTCATAACCACACAAAGTTGCCATAACAATTTAATTATAGAATTATTATTATTATCATTGCTGAGAAATGAGCCAAGACGCCGCACTGGCTAAGAATTTAGGGTAAATGCAAATGAAATGAATAAGAATCACCAAATTTGAATTGTTCTGCACAAAGCACATGTTTTGGCTGTTGTTTACATTAGCGGAACTTAGCGAAAGGCAGGGGCGTTTATTAAATTAAGCCATATCAGAGGTACCCTGTTATTTATTTACCAATTAAAAAACAAGTAAACAGTTCTTTGACTCATGCATTATAAATGTGAATTGAAATAATGTAAGCATAACACCAACTGCGGTAATTTTGGTCTTAACGACCTGTTTTGACATAGCAAACGCGTGTGGCTTGCGGAGTGAATAATTTCGCTGCAATTTTCTAGCGTAAGTGAAAAGTGATTTTCAAATAAATTTTCTCAAAAAATGTACCTTGTGCACGTAGAATGTAAAAGAAATATGGGTGCATGCAATTACTCAAATTCGCAAACTTCAGACTTACCCGTTAACCCTCATCGTAATTAAGTTAGGGTGGCTGCTATGCGAGTTCACGAAATTATACGCGCTCGTTGTTATAAATCACACCAAAGTCGCGAACTTTTGTCAAAAACACAAAAAGCAACAAAAAAATACACTTGAGCCACAAAAAGTATTGGCAAAGAATGTAAATTGGTTGTAAGTGAGGTTGATTTTCTTAGCACACAATTTTTGAAGTGAATAAAGGTCGCCGAAAGAATTTAACCGGCGCCAGATCGAAAAACAATATGTGCGGGGAAAACATGAACTGAAAATATAATAGCAACTTATGCTGTTTAACAAATTGAAAAGTTAAATGAACCATAGCCTCAAAACCCTTGTCTACGGCGTTAATCATAGATTGCGAAGCGTTTGAGTAGAAAAAAACCAAAAATGCCACGAAATTCCATTTGGGAGTATGAGCCTACAGTATAATGATGGGTTTATTATAATTAGATTATTTATTTAAATTGAACTGTGTACATCTATAGACAAACTCAGAAGTTAATTTACTTGTTGACATTTTAATAATCGCCTGGAAAGTATTTGCAGTTACATAAAGAGAAATTGAACGAAATATAAGAATTTTTTAAATGAAGCAGACAATGGTATTTGAAATAACAAAAACAAACTCATGTTCAACAATCTCATTTCCAAGCATCTGTTATTGTTTTGTTATGCATTTGTGAAAATGGATATTTGAAAACGATTATAGCCGTTACAGACCACACAAATTTACCTACACTTGGCCTGCGGCCATAACAATGCAATCGTTATTCAATTACAGCTTCTAAATGCTAACAAATACATCGAACTAATACATGGATGGGTCTGTGCACTCGTCTATTCAGAGGTGGAACAAAAGCTGGAACCATACAAACTCTCTTATCGCCACACCAGGGGAGCATAGCATTGAAATGAAAGCCTCACCCACACCATCAATCAGCCATTCAATCAAATGAAAGCTTGTTTACATCGGGTGAGTATTTTTTCAACCCCGATATGGTGCCTGGCAATTAACTGCTAGACACACACATATGCAGATTTATTTGTTTCTTTTTTGTAGTGCCTCTTCTCACATCCAGCTTCCTTTTTGATTGTTTGATTGCTTGATCTTTTGCTTTTGACTCTTGCAATTGTAGCGTCGAGAATGATAACAACAATTCGAGCCTTGACAGTGATTCTAGACCCACTGGCTGAGCTACTGGCCGCAATCGGCTCGTATGTGTTGGCATAGCGACTTCATATTATGCAAGCAAAAGTTGTATTTGTGGATTTCAATAACGTTCACAGGCAAAAACTCTTGATGACGTAAAAGTCTACACACGCCCACGCGTCTACGGACAAAAAAAACACAATGGTTGCCTTTTGTAACTTTCTAGGCAGTTGCAGTTTATTTATAAAAGAAAATAAGTACATAGATACAATAATAAAATATTGACTACAAGTCAGAAAATCGTCAGTATCACGAAAACATTTATACCCGGTTAGAAATTTTGCAATACAATTTAAAGCCTTTTGGACTGTGTTTTCAACTTCAGAAAGGATAAACAGGGCCTTACAGGGCTAATATGTAAAAATTTAAATTCCTTCAGGTTTCACTGATTTATTAAAAATACGGCTCTTAATAATTATATGTGAAGAATGACATCATTTAAACGCCCACCAAGAGCAGGTCTACAGGTAAAATTCGCCGAACAAATTCGATTCATGAACATCTAATTGTTGAGAACGTCGAGATATCGATGTTGAAGGTTTTTCAGCAACACTTTGCGCTACAGCAGCAATATTCTCAACAGAATGTCCAGTTTTTTGTATACCAGTCAGCTTTCTATCCTCGTCAGAACCAAATTCTTGACACTTTTTCACCAACCTTTAAATTGTCGCCTCATTCGCAGGATTCTTTTTACCAAAAAATTACGAAGTTGCTTGTTATGATTTGTTGTTCTTAAAGATCAACAATTTTCATAATAAATTTCAATAATTTTAACGCGTTGTTCTACGGTGTAAAATTGTACATTGTAAATGTTAAAGATGATAAGAAAAAAGGTGTTTCGGAATTATTAACTACTGACATCTATTTACTACAAAAGTGTCATGCTCTGGGCGAATACTGAGGATGTTGATATTGTCAGCCTGAACAACCGCGCCGTATGTTCAGCGCCCTCCAGTCTGGAGAAGGAAGCAGAAAAGGTGAGTCTTACGATGAATGAGAGTAAAACAAGGTACCTGCTGTCAACATACAAATAGTCACTGCGTCTTGGGCAACACGTCACTATTGGCAACCACGAATTTGAAGTGGTGAAGGACTTTGTTTATTTAGGAACCAATGTAAACAGCCAGAACGACGCCAGCCTTGAGATTAAACGAAGGATAATTTTTGCCAACAAGTGTTTAGATTAGATTAGATTAGATTTGTGGGGGGTTGGACAAGTCCAAGCACTCAGTCAGTAGACCATTGTACTACACCCGGATAGAAATCAGTAGAAAGAATAGAGATAGGAAAGATAGAAGGTGGATGGTAAAAACGGATAGATTAGTTTGAGGCCACTCTTCCACAAATCTCTTAGATTCATTGATGAATTTTAAGAGATCCGGAAGAGGAAAAGTATGAACTTCGTCCATACTCAGTGTATCGCAACCCAATATCCTAAGTCTGATTCTGGCAAATGCAAGACAGCTAGAGAGAAAATGCTCTGCAGTGTCGCCATTCTCAAGACAGGATAGGCATATCGGGCTGTCCACGACCCCCATGGTAGCCATAACAAGTGTTACTTTGGGCTCAGAAGGCAATTGAGAAGTAGATCCCCAAGTAGATCTCCCGAAAAATTAAAACAACGCTAATCATCTCCGTCCTTGTATATGGCGCAGAAGCTTGGACGACGACGGTCACTGATGAGAGAGCACTGGGAGCGTTCGAGAGAAAAGTTCTCCGAAAACTCTTTGGCCGTCTTCGCGTAGGCGAGGTTAAGTTCCGTATTCGATGGAACAGCGACCTGTATGAGCTATGCCGAGATGTGGACATAGTTGGCAAGCGGCTGCTCTGGCTTGACCATGTCTCGATGATGCACGAAAGTGCTCCGACACGGTAGTCCTTCGGAGGGAACCCATTGGGGGACGACGAGGAAGAGGAAGACCCAATCTCCGTTGGGGAGATCAAGAGAGGTATAACCTGGCAGCACTTAGTGTAACCAACTATTTTGCATTCGGCCAAAGAAGAAGATATCTAGGCATCACTTTTGAAAGACCCTTTACACATATTAAATATTTTGGGTTTCAAATTTTAAATCAATATTTGATCATTTTTTAAATCATTGATTGGTTTAATTCGAGGATACAATGCAATAAAATATGTCTATAAAACACAGCTCGTGCAAGAATTTAAATGACCATCGTTTGCGTCGTATTTTCGCTGATTGATCTCATTTAGATTTTTTATTTACATTTATTGGAAAAAGTATACAAAAATTGAACTGATCAAATGGGCCTTGTAACTCGTTGGCGCGGCGGACATATGCCGGATACCATATTCTAACAAGAGATGCCATGAAATTATCTATAAAAAAATAATCATTCCAACAATATTCCTGTTTTGCATTATCATTTAGCCCCCTTTACTATTGTAAAATTGGTTAGAATGCAACGCTCCCCACATTTTGATAATTCATTTTAAAAAACTCATATAATAAAAAACTCAAGAACCATGTTTTTTTATGTTTTTGGTTTGGATTTTCAATAGCTGGGCTAGAATTTTGATATTGTCTCAATGCGTTGTTGGAAGGGTACACCATGATTAATGCTCAAAGCTTTAAAAGATTTGTTTGCATTCCACCACCATTAAGAGTCCCACGACATTTGTGAGCAATGATAGAATTAGAGATTTATTCGCCGTTTGGCTATCGAAGTTAATATAGATTTCTCTGAAGGTAGTTCAAAGGTAAGCCACGGAACGCTTACTTTGTCTCATTACAGTAGACACCAGAGCCAACTTTATCGCTAAGCGTACAAGGGAGTTTTTCGTGTCGAAAAATATTGTTGTGCTCAAGTGGCCCGCAGTTAGTCCAGACCAAAACCCAATGGAGATTCGGTGGAGCATTCTTAGCAAGCAAATTTGTGAAGGCGAATGCGAGTTTAATAGCCTATTGCACCTTAAGGGGACAGATACCTGTAAAATTTCAAAAATAAAATTTTGTTCAATAAAGTGTTAATATAATCCTTTAAGAATATGTCAAAAAATTTTAAGAACGTAAATTTACGTATTTCTTATATTATAGATCGTCAACCGTGATGACTCTATTCTTTCCGTTCGAGCGCTGGGAGAGGCATAGTTATGTATTCAAATTTTAGAGACGTTTTTCTCAAAACTATATTTTTCGAATTGGCGTACACGATAACTCGAAAAGTTATTTACCGATTTCCCTGAAATGTTGCACACATTTTTTTATGGTATTACTTTCTAGGGAATTTACAAATTTTCGAAAATTTTTCGAAGAAATAATTTTTCGAAGCAAAAATAGTAGGAAAATTCGCCCCAAAATTAATTTTTTTAAGCATTTAATTCCGCGAATTTTTTTGTTTTCCATTTTTTTTAATTCATATAGAAATTATGACATTAATAACCAAAAAAAAACCGATTGAGAAGCCCCGCTGCGACCTTCCTAGAAGAATTGAGTGTGAATCCGCCATTTTTAATGATTAAAATTAGTTATTTTTAAAAATTTAATAGTTAATTTAATTTTTAAAATTATTGTATGTTTTATATTATTTTAATATATAAATAAAGTGTATGCCAATTTTGAAAAAGAATATATTGTCTTTTTCATTTTAAATAATTTTAATGAAAATCAGGGAAAATATTGCCATTTACAGGTATCCTAGTGAAGAGGAATGAGAAAAAATCGACCTTAGTTTAATTCAGTCACTCGTAAATTCGATGCCACGACGACTAGAATCATTTGCAATAAATAAAGGAGGGCATGCAAGCTATAAGATATAAAATGAAGCTTCTATTTTATACTGCTTGCTTAAGATTTAATTTAACCTTAATTCTGTCGCATAATATCTATCCTTGTACGCCGTTGAAATTTATTAAATTTTGACAATAAAAGGCCGAAATAAATCCGCGAACATTTTTATTCTTGCTTTGCTTTCTACCTTTATGCCGAAGGGTAAAAAAATTTTGATTTCTGATTATTTTATTAAAAAAAAGTGTTAGTATCCTTACGCTTTCGTTTACTGTGTATACATATATATATTAAATATACAAATACACTAAATTCTTTAAAATCAACCACAATAATTTCCGTCAACTAAAAATTATAAGTATTTTTTGTTTGGTAGTTATTACGACCCCGAAGTTAAATCTGTCTATGCGAGATAGAGTTGACTCTTGATAAAATAATAATGGTGCTTGTTTTTATATATTTGCATAAGTGTTTGTATTTACAGGTACGCCTCCACTGCTTTAATAAAATAAAATTTGTAAACACTGTGGATGACAGCTCAACCGCATAACAATTTTTACGCGCACACAATATTAAATTATTCGTGAAAAATAAAGAAACAAAAAACAAAAGAGTAAGGATACTAACACTAAGAAAATGAACAAAAGAATTCGAAAATAAAATCACGGCAAATTTCCTCTAAGCATATGGACACCGGTTAAAAGGGCATTTGAAGTATTGCTGAAAGTTGAAAGTTGCATTTACGGAGATGAGTTCTGTAGACATTTTGGGTAAATTTATTCATTAAGGCCCCTGGTTGGTGTTACAGTTATCAACTAAGGGAAGACACCAACGATTGAGATGGGATCATTTATGATGCTATGATGATGGGAGGTAAGCTGCGGTTGTGATAAATACTATTACGAAAATTCAATCGCAATCGTTTGCCATTCCAACATCATTCACCTAAATTTAGTATTTTTTCATTTCTTCATTATTATTTAAATTTTTTATTTGATGGGCGACATTCGCTGACAGCTGACGTCATTCCGTTTGTTTGATAGATGTTGATGATGGTGATTCAATGCCCAAAAAAAGCTAATGACAATCTGATAGTGTCACTTTGATGGTGCCGGTTTTGATTACTGAAATCTCATATTTCATAAATGGGCAATTGAATGTGCAAGGTCATTACACCTACATACAGTGCTACATATTCGTTTAAACGCATTGCATTTTTTTCGTTTACTTTAGAACTGTTTTAAGATTACAACAATAACAACAACAAATATTCTTCCAAACTATTCGTTTAGGTAACAGTAAACCATCGTTGCATTTGTTTCTTATCTATTGCTTTTTGTTGTAACATAACGGGTCTCTATTTAAAATTATGCTTAAAAATGCTACATATTCGTATAAACGCATAGTTTGTTAAAGACTGCAGTAGTGAAGTTAAAAGTGATTAACTTGTGAATATTGTTTGTAACTGAATATTTTGGTAAATTCTTACAATGTTTTTACACATTCATTCAAATTTCTTAGTTAAATTAAATTTTTTAACCTAATTTTTTCAGATTTTCTAAAATGCCTAAGGCAAAATACTTAAATGATGAGGAACGGGTATTGGTCAGTGTTTACCATGAGGAGGGCTATTCCAATCGTGAAATTGGACGAAAAATTGGAAGATCGGAAGGAGTTGTGCGTGCTTTCTTAAAGAAAGCAGGCAATTATGGAATAAAGAAAGCAACAAGAGGCAACACAAAATTGTCACAGCGTGACAAAAACAAAATAAAGTATGAGGCTACGAAAAATTTTTTGAATTGCACACAAATAATAAATAAATTGGGTCTTCCTGTAACGGCAAAACACACTTTACACATTTTACGAAGTGATGAAAATATAAAATGGAAAAAACCAAAGTCTAAGCCAATGTTAAAGGAACATCAAAAAAAGCTCGTTTGGAATTTGCCCGTAAACACATTCATTGGACTACGGAATGGATGAAAGTTGTGTTTTCGGACGAGAAGAAGTTCAATTTAGATGGCCCTGACTCACACTCATGTTATTGGTATGATCTACAAAAAAATAATGTACGCATGTCGAAGTGTGACTTTGGTGGTGGCAGTGTTGTGGTGTGGGCAGCATTTTCGTCAGCTGGCAAGGCTCAACTGTGCTTTGTGCCGTCAAAAATGAACTCAAAAACGTACACCGATATGTTAGAAGATGCCCTCATCACATTTTTAGATGAAAAAATGGACGAAGACAGCATTTTTCAGCAAGACAACGCTTCCATCCATGTGCCAAGAGAGTCTCGAAATTGGCTTAAGGAGCAATTCTTTAAGAAAGCACGCACAACTCCTTCCGATCTTCCAATTTTTCGTCCAATTTCACGATTGGAATAGCCCTCCTCGTGGTAAACACTGACCAATACCCGTTCCTCATCATTTAAGTATTTTGCCTTAGGCATTTTAGAAAATCTGAAAAAATTAGGTTAAAAAATTTAATTTAACTAAGAAATTTGAATGAATGTGTAAAAACATTGTAAGAATTTACCAAAATATTCAGTTACAAACAATATTCACAAGTTAATCACTTTTAACTTCACTACTGCAGTCTTTAACAAACTATGCGTTTATACGAATATGTAGCATTTTTAAGCATAATTTTAAATAGAGACCCGTTATGTTACAACAAAAAGCAATAGATAAGAAACAAATGCAACGATGGTTTACTGTTACCTAAACGAATAGTTTGGAAGAATATTTGTTGTTGTTATTGTTGTAATCTTAAAACAGTTCTAAAGTAAACGAAAAAAATGCAATGCGTTTAAACGAATATGTAGCACTGTACATACATCCATGCAACTGAACAAATACGCAACTCCCACATGTCTACGCATTTATATATATGTACGTATGTACATATATATGAATAGAAATTCTAATGCGAAATTTCCCTTCCGACGAAAGCTGGAATTCATAACGGTCCTCGCTATTCCTGTATGTGGTGATAAGAGCTTCGCCATGTTTCTATGTATGTACATATCTGCTAACTACAAACTTGCAGCTTCACCTTGGGTCATACAGAGTCTCATATGTATTGATGATTGTCCAACATAATTACACTCGTGTGTGTGCATATGTAAATAGCAAAGTAATTAATGAAGCTTGAAATGCCAATGTAAATGAGGATAAGGAAATTTGCACAGGTTATGGAAATTTTGGAATTTTGGCAAATGAATATAGATTGAGGCCTTAATATTAACGGAATTATTTGACTACACTGTGCCATACAAAAAAATAACAAGGCTCCGTCAATGGCTGAATCTGAATTTTATTTTTCATTTTCCCGCACATTTTTTATTTTACATATTATTATGGTCAATCGCCATCCGAAGCTATGGGATCCATACATTTTTGATGTATTAAGTGTTTAACAGTTATATGTGAAAATTGTCAATAGATTCGCCTTTTTGATCTCTTTTTGCGAGAAATGTCAAAAAGTACTTTTAATATAGGTAGATAGCGGGTTAAAATGAACCACGAAAATATTTGTCATAAATTTCTACTATAAGTCTCTTAATGTGCGATTAAACTTAATGATAGATGACAAAGAAATGGAGTTCGTTGATACCTTCTGCTACCTGGGCTGCTCTATAGCAGCGGACGGCGGAGCAGAGGAAGATGTCAAGCACAGATTAAGGCAAATTTCCAGGAACACCAAGCTCAGATATTCAATGCGTCTGTTGAGTCGACGATGCTCTATGAAAGTGAAACGAGGCTTGTTTCGAAAAGGATCACGCAGAAACTTCACCACCAATAATTGGTGCGTACACTCGTTTTGGGTATTTGGCCGAGCTCCTCCTCCTATTTGTGGTGTGCGTCTTGATGTTGTTCCACAAATGGAGGGACCTACAGTTTCAAGCCGACTCCGAACGGCAGATATTTTTATGAGGAGCTTTTTTTGTGCAGAAATACACGCAGAGGTTTGCCATTGCCTGCCGAGGGGTGACCGATATTCCATTGGTTTTTCATGCCCGGAGATTCAAGCCCGATCACTACCGAATGGTAGTCTCGCACCAACCCAATCGGCTGCAAATTACTTGGTAATTTCGTTTTATTTGGGGCTTATTCAAGTGTGCCAAATGGCCTAGCGAAATTTTGATCTTTTTTAAGGGACTTTTATCTTTTTTAATTTTTTATCTTTTTTATTTATTTTTTATTTTGTTGAGAAAAGTTATAGGGAATTTAATAATATATATTTTAAAAAATGTCTATACTTGAAATAAAAAAAATTCTAATAAAAGTTTTTGTTGTTTTTTACTCCAAGGCAATAAACTCAAAAAAGGTTATATAAAAATAAGTTTATTACGTTAAGTTTTTAAGTTATGCAATTTTTTAATTTTTGTACGTTAAGTTTTTTTACGGTTTTAAGTTGGAAGTGTCCTTAAAAAATCTATAAATCCTTAAAAACTGCTATAGAATAAAATGACTTAGACAAAATGTCACAACAGTGAAACTAACACCTATATCCTATGCATTTTAAAGCTTTTTTGACGTTGTATTCCCATTCGGCTTAAGCCTCTTGGCTAATAAAAACAGGTCACGTTCAAAATTACAAAATAATTTGATTGAAAACTACTATATACAAAACTACTACAAAATCGGAAATAAGGAAGATAAGTTAACGTTAAAGGTAGAATCATTTCGAAAATTAACTTTATTATTTTCATAAGAAGGAAAACTATGCCTACCAACGATTATTTTACACGTTTTGCTAAAATTGCCTTTATTTTGCTCTTCCTAACACAGGACCGAAATTCAACCGTTATGGTATTAAATATACCCTAAAATCAACAAAATAACGAAATTGCAACAAAATCTGAAATTTAAAAGTTCGCAGACATATGGAACGCCGCTTCCTTTGACTCTCCCTCTTTCTTTTTTCGATTTAAAGCTCGAACTGTGAATCAAATATTCGGAGGATAAAACCATACACTTTTACACGAATTTAAATTTTGTAATATATTTTTAATTTCCCAGTGCAGCATAATAGTTGCCCAATTCGCAGTCAGTGACTGTTTTTGTTTCACCTGTACTTAACATAATCAAAGTTTTGTTTTCCTACTTAGCAGAATCAGCTTAGTAAAGCAGCACGTATTTATCTGAATCGCTAATAAAGCGCTTAAGTATCCAAACATAGCCACGCTGAACACATACACACATAAGTGTACAAGTGCATATGTATGCGTGTGTACTTTACAGCTTGTGTTTCACCGTGAGTTTATTTCTGCTTGTCTATTTAAGAAACACCTCGACTTCGCTGTTGGCGGATATGGCATCGCTGCTTCAGCAAAATAGAGTAAGCAAAAAGGCAAAGTCAACGAACGGTAAGTGAATGCTGCTGAAATTTGGAAATTTGGATGATTTTCGGTGTGTTAAGGAGATTAAAAATTATGCTTGGAGTTAAATAATTTTTCATGACTTTTCAACGATTTCGAGGTAAATTCAGTTAAAATTTTCTTCTGTTCACCTTAAAACTTCTTTATACATATATTTTTGTATATTATAAATATAAGTACATGTGGAATAGCATTTAATTCACACGAATAAATTTATTTCCTGTTTTCACTTGCATATAATGTATAAGCCTGTCTAGAAAAAAAATGTAAATGCTGCTAAATATGCGTATGTCTTTTCGCAATATGGAAAGTGGACGTTGTTTCTTCAAAATGAGTTCAGCGTATGAAAAGCGATTTGAACCTGTGTCCCTAGTGCACACCCTAAAGGTCCAAAAATGGTACGTTCATCTGAAGCAAAATATTTGAAGAAGTCACGGCTTCGTCGGACCCGGCCCTAAAAAAACACCTCTCCAAAGCAAAATCAGATTGATTGTTTGTGACAAAGTCGAACTTATCGTTGCGTGAAGCTGAAGACGTCTTAAGGAAAAGTGGAGTTAATGTATCCATAGACTCGATTCGAGGACGTTTACTTGTAGAAGAGTGGCATACGTCGGTCTTGATGCACTACTGATAATCGACAACTTCCACGAACTGTTAAGCATCCATTTAAGGTTCAAATTCGGGCTGCATCTCCGATAAAGGATTTAGCCGTTTATTTGAGTTTACCGCCAAATTGAATACAATTTTGATAAACAAAACTTACCAAAAAAGCATCATTGCCATCAGCTGCGAAGTTGTTTGGACAGAATAAGCCGACCTTGGATTTTGCAAGAGGACAACGATCCCAAGTATCGGAGCCGAAGGTATGTAGAGTGGATGCAGCAAAATGGGATTGAAACGTTGGATTGGCCTGATGCCAGTATCCTGATGGCAACCCTATTGAAAATATTTGGCAAATTAGGGCAAACTTCAAAAAACTCAAAGGAAATCAAATATGGATGGTGAAACACTTATCAAGGCAAATTCAACTGATTTGGAGCCGATTACCTCCACAACCTGCGCAGAAATTAACATAAACCATTTGCCGATCAAAGTTGGCTAAAAACTGTAGGTCCCTGTATTTCTGGAACAACATCAAGATGTACGCCACAAATAATAGGAGGAGCTCGGCCAAGCATCTAACAGAAGTGTAGGCGCCAATTATTTACTTATTTGTTTATGACTGGAAGATGTGAAGTCATTATGGCTAATGGTGGTGACTATCCATTTTATTGAACATATCGCATATAAGAAAAATGAGTATTAAAAGCACAAACAATGCAGTTCATTAGGATCGAATTGGTCAAATAGTGTCTGAGTTATGGCGGGCACGTTTTTATTAGACAGACTGTATGTTAGGTTGAGGTTATAAGGTATGGGGTAATAAGCCCGAAGCATTTTTACCGAAGACGTTTATTTAACCAAAAACAATAATTATATCAATATTTATATCGTCATTTACAACCTCGTCCCACCTCTCGACCAATTTCTTCATGCCGTTCCGCTATTCTGATCCAGTTTTTAAGGACCTCTTATTTATCGAAGGTTACACCCTTCATATTTGACAGGGAGGCAGAAAAGATGGTAATCGGTCGGTGCAAGGCCTGGAGAATACGTGGATGCTGAAGGACCTCCCATTCGAGCTCTTGGTGTACGGCTTTGACGACTTGTGCAGCATGCGGGCATGTGCAGCATGCGGACATGGTTTGACCATGTCGATCAGGTCTTTTCAGTCGCATAGCCTTATTCACGCGGTGTAGCTGGGCAATGTAGAGCTCCTTGTTGACCATGGCATTCTTTGACATATTTAAGTATAGGCCCCATTTCTCATCTTCCTTGACGGTTCGGTACACAAAGCGATGTTTGTGACCGCGTGTTGCTAGATGGCGGGAAGAAGAACGATTTGAAGGCGACTTTCTTTGATTTTTCGTTGAGCTCGTTAGGCACCCAGGCTCCTAAATTTTCTGTAAATCCCATTGAATGAAGGTGATTGAGAATCGTTTTATGATCGCAGTTCATTTTTTCGCCAATTCAGGACTGGTTTGGCAACCGTTCTCCTTCGAAAGTGATTTGAGACGTTCTTCATCGAATTCAGAAGGCCTCCCGCTGCGGGACGTGTCATCTACAGGATTTGATTGAAAAGTAATGAGCCTTCCCGCGCGGAGCGTCTGCCAAGCGATCAACCGAATCAGATGGTGGGGGAAAAAGATCGTTGGACCTTCCCCTTCCACTAGAAACCGGTCCCAGCTCGCTGGCAACAGCGGTGCAGTCAACATCGCTCCGCGTGTGAAAGCTGTTTTAAAAGTGTGTTAGGATTTTGCAGTGGCGAAAATGCAACGATCGTTGCAGCGTTCAAGAATGGTCGGGAGAACGCCGAAGACGAAGAGCGATCTGGAAGGCCTTCGACGACGCAAACAGTCCACAATCGTCCACAAGGAGTTTGTACCTCCAGGAAGCACTGTAAATGCAGCATTTTACAAAGAAGTGCTCCTTCGGCTGAAAAACCGTTTCGCCCGGGTTCGGCCGGACCTCGTCAACAATTGGACCCTTCATCACGACAATGCGCCGGCGCACACCGCATCCTCTGCACCTCTGCATTGGCCAAGATGGGGATTGCGGTGCTTCCCCACCCTCCCTACAGTCCAGACCTGTCCCCTCCGGACTTCTTCTTGTTCCCGCGCCTGAAAAGAAAGCTGAAGGGGAGGCGTTTCGACTCCATCGAGGCGATCCAAAAAACTGTGACAGCCGAATTGAACGCGATTCCGGCGGATGAGTTTAAAAAATGTTTCCTGCAGTGGAAGGACCGCTACCAGCGGTGTATTGACGCTCAAGGGTCCTATTTTGAAGAATATTAGTTGTATAAGCCAATTTTTGAACTTTGCAAACTATTTATTTTCATGCTTAGACTTGCCTATGACACCTTCTCCATACATGACGCAAATGTTCCGAGCAGCTTCGGCAGCTTTTTGCCGTCGATGAAAAGCTAAGAAGAGGAGGTGTCGAAAATGTTGATTTTTATCTCACGGATATTCCATTTCTAAGCCTCAAAACTAATAAATCATTAAAGAACTCAAAAATGACATGCATACGTACCCCTTGCCAAACAACAAACAAATCGTTATAAAAAAAAGGAAATAAAAAAACGCTATGAACTTATTCCCCAACCCAATATAATAATCAAACAAAAATTTTAAATTGCGGGCAATACAAAATAGTGAGCTTTATATGTTAATTTTAACTAATTTGAGTGCTAGTTATCATTTCAAGTTTTGCTTTTCTCCTTTTCCCCGCTTTTTTTCATAGTGCTAATACTTATTCTCTGCGCCTGTAAGTATGCAGCAAGTTGGAATTTTTGTTTATCATTTCATTTATCAAGAAAAGCGCTTCACCTATACACAAGGGGCTTTGTATAAAATCCTCCCATATAAAGGGTTTTTCAATTGGCGCGGTTTGATTTTCGCGCCCTGTGGCAGCCATTTTGTTTTGGTGACATCTGTCAAATCTTTTGTTTATTATTTAGTTGTTTATGCCAAATCATCATTGCAAGTTACATGATTAAACAGCACGTTCAAATGATAAAACTTTATTATCAAAATGACGGTAGACGTGGTGACCCTTCCAATTTCTTATGGCCCATATTGAACCATATGGACCTAGACGACATGTGGTTCCAGCAGGACGGCGCTAAGTGCCACACAGCAAACGCCATTTTATTCCATTTCAACATCTACCTGCCCTTATTGAAAAACCCTATATATAAATAATAAATATATAAAATAAGTGAATACTATTGTAGTTTTAAAGCATTTTGTTGTTGGAAGAGTGTCATAGTCCATAAATTAAAAATGTCAGAAAAACCGATACTAAAATTTTCAATTTAGAATTACTGTGGCTCATTTTCTTCTAATGAAATACCGCTATGCATTTTTATGCAGCATGAAAGAAGAGCTGCTAGTCATTTCTACATACTTCTCTTCAAAATGGCATTCTTTTAGAAAGGAGAGTCTATGTATGTGTCTCTAATGCTACTGTGTATGTCGAAGCAATGATTCATCTTTTATTTGGTCGGATAAAACTTCAATTCGTATACAGATATGCAATTGGGTAGTAAATATATAGGCCTGTATACAACAGAGTAAAATGAATTAGTTGCACGTGTATGCATATACATATATGTGTACATATGTATACATATACTTATATAGTTTGTTTATGATTTATTTTTCTCATCTGCTGTCTGATAAACCTTTCTTTGAATTTTTGCTTTGGCTCCTTAAGAATGAATATCGAAAGACTTGAAGTATTAGAGGACATACATACAGATACATATTGCGACAGTTAAGAGTATTTATAGCGACATATAAGCGTGCCAGCCAGGTCTCTGCATGCAATTTGTATTCAATAATAAGCCACCCAATCTGTTTACCTATCCGTGAACTAAAGTATTCATATTTGATCATATCAATTTGGCCATTTTTTGGGAGCAAATCTAAGAAATTGAAATAACTAAGTATGTGGAAATGTGTGAGAGAAAATACAGGTATCGTATGTGGTACGCAAGCGGTTGCGAGCACAACACAGCTGCAAATGGTGAATTGTCGATGTGTGTGTTGCCTGAAACTTTGCATGAGGTTATTTGTATGAATATGCGCACTTTAGGAAAATATATGAAAAATTTACATTGTATTTTACTTTGGTGGCATTGTTAATTAAAATGAATCACTGATTCTATCCCAATTAATTTCTGCTTCCTAATGAAATGTATATGCACATACGGTTTGTCTCATAAATATTTTCATTTGTCAAATATTTGACAAGAAAAAATGTTCAAAGGGGATTTCGAATGTAATGCAGGCATTTTTTATTTATTTTTATAACAAACCAAACCTCTTTTATTTGTATGCCATTTATGAAAAAAAGATATAATTAGTTATTTAAGTGATTAATAAAAAAAAAACCAATTAAAAAAATTTTTATATTCGCCACCTTCTTAACATGTCTTTCACATATCAACAAAATAAAAGATGAAATAAATGTAAATGAAATAAATGATTAAAGCTTTTCTCTTTTTGTTTGTATATTTTACTTTCTGCTTACTTATCATTTCATTTATTAATACATTTTAGAATCCCTTCTCGAGAAAATGAGTCTTTTCCTTCGCTAATTTAAATCGTTAGTTTTTGGATGTGATATAATTAAAAAAAAATATGCAAAACTTGGTGTATGTAAGCGCTGGAGCAAAAATAAACCGTACAGGCCACTAATATTATATTTGGCGTAACTACCTGAAGCATCTTTTACCGATTGCAACCTTCAACAATGGTTAGTTTATTTTTTTTATATTCTTCTGGAATCTTTTCCATTCCTCGTTGATGCCCCGTATTAAGTTGTTTTTGTTTGTAGGACTCCTTTTTGTCATTTTATTTCTCAAATGCGACAATAAATTTTAAATTCGGTAAATATCTGGGCTTTGAGCAGGAGTATCTAGTATTTTTGAGCAGCCAAAATCCGCGGTATTGTGTAAAATGTCTATATCGATTGCTTTCGTCATGTTGTCTTCAATAATTTTAATTTCACCAACACCTGCCTTTTCTCACTATTAGATCTTTCCACCCTTGGTGTGAGCTTTTTAAGTATTTTAGATATAACCAATTTCCGTTTTCTGTGCGATTCATAATGTGTTGCACTGTCCTTACATTAATAGAAAGCATTTCATTCATTTTGCTCATTTACCTTTATGGTGGTTATAATAAACAAATTACACGTTATTTTCACTCGCGCGATAGCCCGGCATTGTTGCAAAACCTTTTCTTTTTTGATGATATGTTATGAACAGCATGAATCCCCCATCAAACTAAGTGCAGCAACAATCAAAAAGTTTCTGGTTTTTGTTTATGTTTCTTCGAGTTGAGAAAACAGTTTTGAGTCAACACACAAAAACCGAAAAGAAAACATTAAAAAGGCGAATTGAATTAAGAGAAGGTGATTTTTTTCTAAACTTTGTGACTTTCTACACATACAAATGTCTCTACGGATAGATTTTGGTCCGTCAACACATCACACAGACAGGGAAGGCCAGGTTTTATTGAAACTTCCTTCCTTAGGAGCAAAATAGCCCTGGACCGTCAATCGGAATGCTTTTTACATATTTCTAGAACAGTTTGAAAATTGTTACTACACCTTTGCTCAAAATAGTTTGTACATATATTGTGTGAGTAAAATGAGCTGTTTTTCTATAAAACTTTAGTTTGAGAAAATTTTGAGCAGAGTTGCCATAAAATATTTTAGGATTAATAGTTAACTTATTTATTAATTCATTTTATTAAAAACAAAATTAAAAACAGGTTAATGCTAAACAATTCAATTAAAAATGAATTAATCTTATTAATTAATTTACTTATGTCATTTAATGATGAAAATGTAACATTTCTTATAGTTTAAGGAGAAAGAATATTAGAGAATTCTTAGGTATTATTATTGCTGGTTAAGCAATTCATTTAGTAACACTTTGAAGTAGTACTGGAAGAAAAATCTAGCCCAATAGGATTTGAAAGCGAATTAAATTCTCTATGAGTTCTAGAAATCCAAGCATTGGAAGCATAATTAGTTCTAACCATCCATAATATCATGATTTCGTAAGCTTCGCTGAGGAATATTGAAATCAATTCCTTCGAGTAGCGATGGGAAGCAATCGCCCCACTTATGAAATCGAAAACGAAAGGGAGGGAGAGAATAGTCCTTCTAATATTTAGTGTTTTTAAATTAATAAGCAAACACCTATTTTTTGGGATGGATTTGGATTAGTGAAATGCAAAGGACGCAAAGCATAACCGCCAGAGACTTTCCAAATAAAGATGGTATACCCAGCTTCGATAAAAATGATTACACAAAAATAACAAACAATTCTATTTAACCAATTTTGCACGAGTTCAAATTTGTCAGTAACGCTTTTTCTAAAAACCGTTATCCTTGCCGTTATTTTTCTGTTGTTAAAATGCACTGTTACTTGACTTGCGATAACAAAAACAAGCTACAAAATTTAGTTGAGTGTAACCGATTCGTCGTCAATTTTGATGTTCAAACTAAAAGGATTGCTTTCATATATTAATCAAAATGAGGAATATTAATAAAAAGGTTGAAGCTGAAGCTGTTTCATTGCACTCAATGTTCTTCAGCGACAGAATATAAAGGCTCCAAAGGTTATACAATAAAAAGGCGCCTCAATCTACTTTCAACAGAGATGTGAGAGGAATGGAGCGATTGTTGACTCATCAAGTAACTAAAACACCAAAAGAAGTCGCACAAAAGATTGGAAAGCCCGTCAGTGGGTAGACATCACGTAGAACGCTATTAAAATCGAGATGAAGGCTGTCATCATGACAAAAAAACAAGCATTACATGACAAAAACGTGAAAGCGAGCTTGAAATTCTGCGAAAAGTACAAAACCCTGGAGTGTGACGCCCGGAAAAGAGTGATATGGTCTGATGAGGCCCGTATTAACCATTTTCAGTCGGATGTGAAACTGTATTACTACGAAAAGTTGCAAAAGCATCAAGTAAAATAAACGATTAAGCATGGCGGTTGAAGCCTTATTTTGTGGGACTGCATCCCGTCGTGGCATATTGGCCATACTGGCCAATGTATATGTATAACGGATCAAAAAAGTCGAACTAAAACCTCGAATAAAAGCAAGCGCATAATAAGACTGTGCAATGGTGTAATTTAAATGTCTTTGCAAAAAGAATGTGATAGGTATAGAAACTAGAATAGAACAAGAGGCGTAAAAACACTTGCTTATATTATATTTAAATTCAATTCATTTCTTTCACACCAGGCAACGACATTATCTGAATCAGATTGAAGATTTATAGAGTCTGCTGTACTTGTAATCGCCGAGAATATCTTTAAATCATCAGCATGCAAAAGAAAATTTGCGTTATTAAAACAACTGGAAATGTCATTAACAAAAATTAGTAGGTAGATATTTTAAACTGCCTATAAAATGAATGATTTTTCAAAAAATTATTTAAAAATTAGTTATTAATGAGGTCATTATAACAATTCACAAATAAAATAAAATTTAATTTATTAAACAGTATTACCAGCAGACCTGGTATATTAAAAGAAAAAACAAAAATAAAAGAGTATTACATAAATAATTTCCCAAGTGTCCTGTGTGGTGCATTGCGCCTTCATTCGATTCTGCTTTGTAATTTGAAATATCATTGAGTCCAGCTATATTTACATATAGCCCTTGCCCCCCGCCTGCTCACTCACACTTTGTAAATAAAATTGAACTTAACGCTAGGCATCACTCATACGCTCTGTCGGCCGTCGGCATACTTATTAATGTATGTATAGTTATAGTATTGACCGGGCTTCTTTGGCACTTGTAAAATAATACGGGGCTTGATTGGCTTGTAAAGTGTTAACATTTAAAGTATTCTCTTATTTGCTTAACTGTCATTCAAATTGCCATACGGTCGCTGTTGACTTGAAGCGTAGAATTACTTAACGTGTGAAAAAAGGAAGGAGAAGACTGATGAAATAGGATGTCATGTACAATACCTCATAAAAAGGGCAATGCAATAATAAAGTGGCAATATTATTTATATGTTATTAAACAAATTTGTTATAGAATGCAATAATTTCATTTGCTTGGTATGCTTTCTCAAACTTATTTAATGTGTGTGTAACATTTCAGCTTTGCGCACATACAAACTTATATAAATATTTGCTTTACCCTCGAGAAATATATTGACGTTGATTCAATTTCCGGCGTTTATTTCAGACTTATTAGCCTTACTCGGTAAAAAGTAACCGTTGTGTGATTAATCAGCATTTTTACAGTTATTTTGTATTTTTATACAGAACCAAATATTTATACACACATTGTACTCTCTCTTAAGCGAATACCTAAGGGACTGAAAAAAGTGTCCGCTTATGAGAGGTGTCTGCCTAAGGGAGGTGCCCGTTAGGAGAGAGTACACTGTACTTGCTACAAATTCCCACCTTCACAACGAATGCGACCTTCGGACAACACCTAATCTGCTAGTGAAATCCAAGTTAGGACAATCAAAAACGGTATTCGCTCTTTGCGACTGAGTTTAATCTACAATGATTACTCAGCAGCTGCAGGCAAGAGTAGGAGACCTTTAAAACATTCTATGCAGATTTTCAACTTTAATAAAAAAGAGAAAAGGGTGACTTTGGGCACAGATATCCAAAGTTGCACTTAGTTATGATATCAAAATTGAACTAAAGTGCTACAGGTCCATTAAATTATTTGCCGCCGCCTTAATTGAACTTTCACAAATGTACACATTTTTATGGATGTTTATATGAAGGTGCTAGTATTGTTAGTGTCCGAACTCGTAATTAAAAAAAGGTGCAGGAAATTAAGTGCATCAAATTAGTTGCCGTTACGGCCATCCATTGCCATCCCCTGTGTTCGCTTTAGGTACTTTAGGTGTTGCTTATATTTTTAATTGAAATGCATATTAAAGCTCACCTATATTTATATGAGTAATGAACTCTGCATGAACAACTGTATGAACAACAAATATTATAATAATAAGAGTATGCGTGGAAGTCGAGTGTATTGGCGAAGGTGTAATGCTTGAACATTTTTTCTTGTTTTTTCTTCTTTTTTTTAATATCAGAAGAGGAGTGCGCGTAAGAAAATACAAAACCTACCACCTTGATCTAAAATTTCCCGTAATATATTCAGAAAGTTCAAATACAAGTTTATTCCTCAAAAGTGACTGCAACAAGCACTTATGACGGCGTTTGATGAAGCTCTCGAAATATTTCTGCAACTCTATTCTCTGTATAGTCGTCAGAGCCATCTTGATTCTCCCATTACTTCCTTTCAGTTGTTAAAACTTGTTCTCCGAAGTGTTTTTTTGACTCAATCCACGAGTTGTTTTCCCACAAATCCTTTTTTTTGGCGAATCTCTTCACGTTATGTTCGAATAATAATCCATATTAACTGCCAGATCTCTGATGGTTAATTTGCGCTTATTGATCAACTTTTCGTTCACTGTATTCCTTAGAGTATCATTACAGAAACAGCAAAACAGTTTCCCAACATTTCTAAGGTTTTCACACCATTGAATCCATTTTTCAAACAAAATTGAATACAAACTCGTTTTTTTACCATTAAGAGACTTTCAACGGGCAGATATCTACACCCAACCAGAGCTATTGATGTAGCGAAGAAGGTTGATGGGGCTCAGTTTGGAGCACTGCCCAAGTCTGTTGAAGAAAGAAACATCCAGTGACCTAATTCATCTGGCTGCCAAACCTGGGCAATTACAGAGAATGCGCTCAATAGTGCGTGGAGTCCTCAGGACTATCTGCGTCTTGCATCTATTGTACTATTGTACCACTTGGCATTGTTCCGGGAGCTTTTTGCTCAAGGTGGTAGTACAGATAGGTTGAAAAGTAAGTAAGAAAAAAATGCGAATTTCTATGTAGGACTAGCTTTTTTTCTCTACATAATCTACCTCAATTTCAATGCCCTTATTATATATACCACTTCTGTAATGATTTTCCGGAAGTGCTACGAAATTTTGTTCCACTGCTTTTTGTTAAATTACTTGAAGTCAGCACTTACTTTCCGAGCAGCTTTTTTATATGTAATTTTCTATATAAAGTATAGATTACTTGTTCATATGAGAGGGCTATGGTATCAGCAATTTCATGCTTGATCAAACTTCAATTTTTAAAAACAACATCATACTTGCAATTTTATTTAATTTTTAACACTTTAAAGGCTCAAACCCATCAATACAGAGTTCTGCCGCCAATAAATCTTTCTATTCCGTTTCTATATTATAAAAAATACACTGAAAGATAAATTTCAAATGGCTTGTAAAGAAATAATAAATTAACAGGTCGGAAAAAATGTGTGTGTCAAATGAAAGATGAAGTATTAATAAGGGGTATAAATTTGTATTTTCCAATTGGAGAGCAGGTGTCGCTTTCGACAATCTCCAACTAAGCTGTGTAAATGTCATAGCCAAAGTAAATTTCATGTGAACGGTCTGGAAATATCAGCCACACTAAAATTTCTTTGTTTCGTAGCACTTTGACCACAAGGAGTTAATTACTTACTTACTTAGGTGGCCATAACAACCCGTTACCGAGTTTCGGCCGACCTCACTAGCTCTCTCCAGGCGCCTCTGCTCCGCGCGCGCCTTCACCAATTCTGTACACCAAGCGAGCATAGGGTTTCCTCCACCTGGTCTTTCCACCGGAGCAATGGTCTTCCTCTGCGTCGGCTTCCTTGGACTTCGCCCTCGAACACCTTCTTTGCTGGAGCTTCTTCATCCATACGCACGACATGCCCTAGTCAACGCAGGCGTTGGATGGCGATGCGTTGAACTACGTCAATGTCGGCGTAGAGCTCATACAGCTCGTGGTTCATTCTTGAACGGTAGTCTTCTTTTCTCTCGAATACCCCAAGAGCGGTTGCATCGCTTTGTGACACTACCCATGCCTCTGCGCCATAAAGCAACACGGGTATGATGAGTGTCTTGTAAAGTGTCAGTTTGGTCATGCGAGAGAGGGCTCGACTACTCAATTGCTTACTTAGCCCATAGTAACACCTATTAGCAAGAGTGATTCTCCGTTTGATCTCCAGGCTGATACCGTTGTTGCTGTTAACGGCGGTGCCAAGATAAATAAATTCTGGCACAACTTCGAAAGTATAGTTGTCCGCAATGACGTGCGTTCCTACACGCCGTGTGTTCCGCGTTGTAGACAGCATATACTTTGTTTTACCCTCGTTCACCGCCAGACCCACTCGTGATGATTCCTTCTCGATAGCAGAAAACGCAGCCGTGACATCTCGCTTACAACGGCCGATAATGTCAATGTCATCGGCGTACACAAGGAGCTGGACACATTTGTAGAAAATAGTGCCATTACGATGCACACCTGCTTTTCGGAGCACCCCTTCCATCACGAAGTTGAAGAGTACAGTACAATTTTTTGTATTTTATATACAAAGTTCAGCAACATTGGTTTTGAAACCCTCCTTCCACTTAAGCTTAGAGTATAACAACATGCCAAGGTACTTTGCGGTGCAAAAATGTGGAAAGTTTAAAGAAAATATATGAACGGGTTTGTAAACAATTTTTTTGTTTGTCGAATTTTCATGTAACGATTTAGTTTTCTATTCCACGTTCTAATAAACGTACAGAATAGGCCCCTGTATACTGGAACTGATTTTATAATTATTATATTGTACAATTTTTTATAAATTTTTTATGATTTTATTTTCCTTCAAAAACCATTTCAATTGAATTGAATTTAAGATGTAGTATAATATATTCAAGTTTCAAAGTTTTTGCACATTGAGAAAACCACTTAACAAACTTTTATCAAAATTAAAAATTTTGAGAAAACTTTCATGTACACGGTACATTGAATTTTAGTGCAATAAAGTGCAAGTTCGAAGTGGCTCTGTTGATTTTTGGCAATTGTTTTTGTTGGGCATTTAAGCTACTACTTTACTAACTTTTCTAAAAATTCTGACTACAAAGTTTGAAATTTTAATGAAAATTTGTTGTAATTTTTACCTCGATTCCAAAGTGTAAGACATGGTTGAAAAGATAATTTTGAGGGTTGTATATCTTTCGCAAACCCATTAACCTAAAATTCCTCCTCAGCCTACTGGCGGCGGAAACATGTACTCCCTTTCTCTCGTAGAAGCTTTAAATGTATATGTATAGTAAGAGCAAAATATGCAAAGTATGTAAAATTCCAAATTGTGCTCTAAAAAATATATAAGTACATGTGTAGCCCAAATTTTTTACACATTTCAGAAGCTTGTTCCCGGAACATATAATATTATACAATATTTTCGGTTGTTCAGCTAATAACTCAGGAGTCATTTTTATTATGCTGTTGTTTTTTCGTTGCCTATTCGAAGGCGTAAAATGTCCAAAAACGACTGCATTTACAGTGATTAAAATTGTTGCGAATAGATTTAAAAATATTGTCATTTGGTGGGAAGGGCAATAAAAAACTTCACAGCTTAAGAGTGTTTGAGTTTCATTTTAACGAAAATCTTGGCTGCAGTCTACGGCAACTACTTCATATTTTTAGATCAAATAACTGTAGTCTAGAACTGGTGTCACCTTTTGAAGCATTGCAAAATTTTATTGCTAGTACAAAAACTTCGAGGTCTTTTGAGAGGCTTCTGAAAAGAGCTGGTCATGGTCAAAGTGGACAATATTTGATGTAAATTAGAGGTGTTGTTTTGATATTCAAAGAAAAATGCTATTTTTTAATATAAATGATCAGATGTGTATTTCATTATAAAGATGAAGGTATGCCATTAATAGTGGAAGATAACATCAGCAAATGACCACTACGACCACGCTTACAGACAATACCCTTTTCATGAAATTGTCCATAACCGAATTGCAAAGTGGCTGTCCTATGTCCTCGATAGCCTCACGAATTTCATCTTTAAGTTCTTGAATCCTAGACCGTTTTTTTCACGTGTCCCCAAAGAAAAGAGGCCACAAGGTGTTAAATCTCAAGGTCTCGGTGGCCAATTGTGATCACCACTTCGAGAGATAACACGGTCCGAAAATTTTTCCCTTAAAAGATCAATGGTTTCGTTGCTTGTGTAGCACATAGCTCCGTCTTGTTGAAAATAAACGTTGTCCAGATCAAGACCATCTAATTCCGGCCATAAAAAATCGTTAATCAGCTCTTGATAGCGCGATCCATTCAGCTGTAACACCTGTTTTTGGAAAACCCTTAGTATGGCACGTTTACTGTGATCCGCAGGATTTTGTTCTGCAGATGTTGGGTCGAGGTGATGCACGTTATCGCATCTCCAATATTGTAAGTAGTGCTCGTAGTGTTTGTTTGTAAATAACTATTTTGAAGCGGATTGATAAGCTTGAGCGCATGTCAAGCAGGCTCTACGAGTATAGTTTATTTATTTTCAAGTCAAGCGTCGACGTATGGGATTATCGACGCATCGATGAAGATTGGCTTATAAGTAGCTTTTTTACAGAATATACTATGTGTGCTGACTTGCTTTGTTAGCCCACGTAGCTATACGGTTAACAGCTTCTTGCAATTTACTCGTTGCGTTTTCGATAGGGTCATCAACTGCAAGTATGGCAGTTGATTTGTTGATGTTGAATTGCAGAGATATAGCAGAGGACGCAAAGTGCTTCCCTGTACCTACGTTTATCTTTTTTAGAGACGAATATGAATTTTCGTGTTATGATATGACGAGAGCAGCTTGCAGTATTGTGTTGGCATTGTGGCCTTGCGTTTGTGGAGGAGCCTTTCGGGCCGTACTTTGTCGAAAGCTTGCGATACATCAAGAAAAACGACTGAACATACTCTTTTCTTTTTCATGTTTTCTCAAACCAAATTAGTGAATGTAATCAGGCGTTTACTTTCAAAAAGTATTGGCAATAGAGATATTGACCTGTAAGAGACACTTCGTTCGGTGATTTGCCAGGCTTAGGTATCATGGTAACTTCGGGGCATTGCCATTATATAGGTACTAACCTAAAGCTGAGATACTTGTTAAATGAACTGATCAAATAGACAATGCAATTTTTTGCCAGATTACGAAGGGGTGGACAAATCCTGGGGGCTGTTTATGCTTCATTTTGTTTATTACCTTACCAGCTTCTTCTGGTGCAACTGGAATAGGAACAGTTTACTTGACCTAAATTTAAACTCCAATTTATTGGACAACGGCGCCAGTGAAGACTGCGTGTTTAATGTTCCGCAAGTGGTTTCAACATAAAATATTACTTTAAACTAAATTTGTATTTGAAGTTTTTATGAATAGCAAAACAACTTTAAATTTTATATATTATTTATTTATTTTATATAATAAAAATGAAAAAAAAAATTCTATGAACTCGTACGGTTTCTTATATGCCTGGCCGATATTCATTAGTGGAACAATGTCGATAAATAGTTACACCCACCATAGTTCTGCCACACGTAGGACTACGTAATTCGCGTGGGTATATTTGAAAGCGCTTATTTCGATGTATGTGAGCAGGTAGGCATATGTATGTATCAATCACTATTTCAGCTGTATCAATAATTAAAAGCAATAACTTACATATACCTATGCTTATATATTTACTTATAATCATACTCGAGCGAGCAGCTATGTTCAAATGTACAGAAGTATGCAATGATAATTTAAACACTTTTATTATTTATGTTTTCAAAATTACGTGCGATTTGTTATATTACGTGAAAATAGTTTTTCCATCAACTCAATTTAAAAAAAAAACATCCTGGTAGTTGGTAGGTGTATTATTACCACAAAATATTACATTAGGGTCTGCCCGACAATTTTATTGTATTTAAGCAAGACACTTTAATTCTTCCTTAGGCACTTTTGACTTCCGTCGAAGCTTCCCTTCCACCATATTTCGCACATAAAAATATGTGGTCGCAATATGTCAATAGAAAGTTTCTTCAAAAATAGCTGCTATTATTTTAACGACTCACTTACAGGAGGCAAACTTTCCGGCAGCAAAATAAGTTGTCATCAATATATTATATCAACAATATTTGAAGTAGTACGTGAATAGTGGCTTGTCGAGCGTTAGCAAACCGTTAGATCAAATTGAAATACTTGGATTAGTGAAGCATTGCAGGCGCTGATTCTGTGAGAGCGTCAATTAATTTCCGGTAAAAACTTCATACAAACAAATCCAAACAGTTTTGTTGGCAAAGTATTTTGGTGTGAACAACGGTTTTTCTTTGATTCTTCACCTCTCTTAGGCGAGCGTGAGCGAGAGCTATTATATGAATATGAATGAGTTTTGAAGCGATGGAGGCACTGCGTGAAAGACTACGCTCTAGTATATGACACATACATACGCATATATGCACACAAACAGGTTCGTTTTTCTTAATAGTGTAGCCATTGGCGGTAGGAGGAAAGTTATTGCGCGCATATTCACACTTGGCCGCCTATGTATTAGTTCAAACGCTATTCTCTGTGCGATATTAGCAATCTAAACTTATGTGAAACACAAAGCACTGCTGAATGAAGATAAGCAGGTTGACTTACGCAGACCTACAGAGACGCCAAATATCGGGTGTTGTTTTAGCTGCATGAGCACTATCGATATCGATGACTATGGTTAGGCAGCTGAGAATGGAAAACTGTGTTGACACTTCTGCTCTGTAAGGCAGACTAGGCAAAGTCATCATGAATCGTTTAACGTCAGAACCACGCTTCCAAATTGCGAGATTTACTCCGAAAAAAATTGAAATAATTCTGTTCGAGAAGTTCATAACGCGAAGAGTTGAAGAAGATGCCGAATAACCGAATTGTCGATTTGTCTTCGTTTTCAACTCGTTGGTCTTTGTCCTTCGACTACGTGAAACATTTTAAGTAAGGTTCTTGACCTACGTGCCTATAAAATACTGCTCTTGCCAAAATTGAGGCCAAACAGCCATCGTTTGCGTCGTATTTTCACTGATTGAGTTCATTTAGATTTATTGGAAAAAGTAGTGAAAAATAGGACTGATCGAATGGGCCATGTAACTCGAAACCGGGGTAAACTTAAGCCGCATATCGTATTCCAAACATTAATTGCATGAAATTATCCACCATTTTAAAATAAAAAATACAAAAAATTTATTGCAACAATATTTAGTACTCTCATTTTAAATTCTCGACTTCTTAAGAAAGCACCCTTTTGGTTGTCAACTGCAACTCGACACGGTTTCTGATTTTAATTCTCCCCCAAGAGGCGAAGTCAATAATTTATAATTCATTGATGTGTGAAAATAAATCTCACAAAAGTCCTGTATTGCTCAGTATGGCTGATTTACCTCAAATGCTGAGCACTAATTTAACGGCATTTAAGTGCTGTATACAGTAACCTATAATATTACTATTGTAAGTGCGATGACGCTACTTTAGTTTGTCTGCTTGCCATTTTTGTGGCATTTGATGACACAGAAACTCTTCACACCGACATTGCAAACGGCAAATATCAGCGGATGGTAATAGGAATGCCAAAAGCTTTTTCCTCGTTGGTGTCAACACCTGCAACACGAGGAGTTCGGCACAGTTAAAATTGCCGTTGCGGCAGAAATCGTATTTAATATGCACGGAAGGTGACATTTGATTTGTTGCATGCCTAATGGCAGTAGTCAGTCATTTACATCCGTCCGTTTTAACTCCGCTTAACGTCCGTTCAACCGGCAATAAAACAGAATTTGAGAAACTGCTAACTTGAAGCAGCGGCCGCAGGGTGGAATCTGGCTGTTGTGAGCAATGTATTCTAAAATTAGCTACAGATGTGCACTATTATGCTGTAAGAGTACAATTGCAGAAAATTGTGACTGATGTTGACTTCGTATGCCAGGCCATGACCCAATGTATGAATGGAAAAATTAACACTTCGTTTCTTTGTGTGTTCTGAAAATTTAAACTCGAATGTACTGAAACTGTAACTGATACGAGGTAATATAATGATATTTAGGAGTACTTTCAATGAGACAGTCGAAGAAAAGGATGCGCTAAAAGGGCTAAAAGAATTGCTGCGGTCATTTTAAAAGAGCGCATAGTAATGGGTACTAAAGGCATGTGAACATAAAATGAATAAATAATTGGCGAGTACACTTCTGTTAAGTGTTTGAAGAGCTCCTCCTCCTATTTGTGGTGCGCGTCTTGATGTTGTTCCACAAATGGAGGGACCTACAGTTTTAAGCCGACTCCGAACGGCAGATATTTTTATGAGGAGCTTTTTCATGGCAGAAATACACTCGGACGTTTGACATTGCCTGCCGAAGGGCAACCACTATTAGAAACAACTTTTTATATCATTTTGCGGTTTCATGCTTTCATATCTTCGGATATCTTCTGAATCTTATGTCACTCAGGCATTCTCTCTTTGACAAGGTTGCTGCGGAGGGTATTCCGGAAGTTTGGCGTACTAGCTATCTAATCCCATTCTATGAACACAAAAGCGATGTTAGGTGCTATTCAAACTACTGAGGAATCCAACGTAGGTTACACTATCTGAAGATCTGGGAACATGTCCAGGCATTAGAAGCACCAACAATCAGCTCGGCTTTGTGGGTGGCATCGACTATTGGTGATGTTCTTATTCTCCGTACTGTCATAAAAACGCCGGCTTAACAAAGAAAGCCTGTTTGGAGTTTTCATTAATCTCGAAGAGGTGTTCGACCGCGTGTCTATAAATATCGTTTGGCAAACATTAAAAACCCCCTGAAACCATCATAAAACATGTTTTTGACACCTACTACCAAATTACCACCCAGACAAAAAGCTTCAATGTAAATGTAGAAGTAAATCACAGTTCCGCATTAAGCTGCCTTCTAATTAATCTGATGATGGACCCTCTTACGCGTGAGCAATGCTGCATGCATTCAATGTAGCGCTTCTCACATGCGACAAAGTCGTTCTTCAATTAAGGCTGAGCCAGTGGGTTTACGCTCTCGAATCTAACTGGCAAGAAATAAGCCGCACAAACACTGAATTTAGCAAGTTCCGTTTTGCCGCTGAAAAATTTCGAGTGTATAGCTCTAGCAATCGATAACGCTCCTGTCAAAGTGGCTTTAAATAGCGGTAAATACCTGGGTTAGATGATCGTACTTTTAAGAGAGAAATTGTACACCGAATTTAGTGCCGATAGCAAAGCAGGGGAGCAGTTTCTGGTGTCATGTACGACGAGAAAATACCTCAAAAGCTGAAAAGTAAAATTTACATACAAGAGCATGGTCCGACCTACGATGACACACGCTTCTGAGTGCTGAACTACATCCAACAAATTAGAACAGAAGCTGAATATGGCAGAAATGCGGGTGCTGAGGTGGATCTACTTTATTCCTGGTAGCAGCAAAGTCACTTCAAAGGAACTCGCCTTCGGTGGTACATCCATGTTATGAGAAGGCCAGAGGGCCACAAAGTGCGACAAATGTTGTTGATAGAGGAGCTAAAAAGAGGGCCAGGCGACCACCCAAAACATTGAAAAGTACTATAAAAAACCATATGAAGAGACGGCTCGGGGCCGTGTGTCCTAGAGCCGACCGAAAAAGGAGAAGGCTAGACAAAAGAAGAAGATTATATAAATTTTGATTACCTGCATTGTTTCAGAAACTTATAAATTTTATTAATATTTTCTGGAGAGGCTTTGTTAAGGTATGTTTGGTTGGATTCCCTTAAATATATGGAGACTCGAGCATAGACATAGGCTTCGGTTAAACGAGTCAGACTTCATTACTACTTGTATATGCATCTGGAACACCACTCCAGTTTCTACAACTGTATATCCAACTTAAATCCAATTCAGTCCACATTAACATAATTTTGTATCCTTATTTCCTCAAATCAGTTTTAAATATTTTAATTCTGTATTATAAAAGTAGTAAAACGTCACTGTACTAAATACACTGACGTTTCACTTTGATAGCAGAAAATCGCAGTCGTGATATGTTCCACCTTTTCGCAGAAATTGATTAATTGTATTAAAGAAATGTATCAAAGAATATACGACAATGACCTAAATGGTCGTGTGTCGGAAAAACACAATTAAACCAAAATATTATTAAACCCAATACAGAAAACCAAATTTGTTTCAAATCAAATGCCTAAAGCCTAGTTATATTCGTTTACAATTAACTGTATACATTTTAAATCACAAACCAAACTAGTTTCTTCCAACCGCCTGTACCAATGCCATTTAATATCTTATTAACTTCACTTTGGCATAAGTGAAATTGCCTAAAGTACTCGTACCGATATCTGATTTATTTCAAAATACGGCACCTTCCTAAGCAGAGGTGGCCGCAATTAAAGAAGCAGCTGACTGGCTACTTACTTGCGTAATAACTGTTAAGAAAGTAAATATTTACTCCGATAGCCAAGCGGAAATTAGGCCCCAAGGCTCTGTTATGGTGCATTTGAAACTGGCCAGGGAATGCCTGGTCTCTCTCTCGATTGCCTCAGAATTCTTTGAAAGATAATTTGGGTACCTGGTCACAGTGACATTGCTGGAAACTGCGAATCCGACGAGCTGACCCGACAAGAGGCTTGTGAGGTAGTGTGTCCCCGAAAGGAGAGGATCGGGATCCCCTTGAAAACCTGCGTTCTACTCCTGGAAGGATGGGCTTTGCACCAACTCAGCGAGCGCTGGGCAAGTACACGAACGTGTAAGATCGCGACGTCCTTCTGGCCACGTTTGGATAGGAGGCGTTCGAGGGATATTCTGAGGATGACAAAATCTCATATCTCAAATTTCGTGGGCATCCTCACGGCGCACTATCCGCGGGGTATACATGCCGTGAGACTCGGAGTTACTTCGAGACCTTTTTGCGCCAGCTGTATGAAGGATGAGGTGGAATCATCTCAGCACCTGCTTCTTAGCTGCCCAGCTCTCGCGAGACTAAGATTCAGGCATCTTGGTTCTCACTTCTTTTTTGCGCCTGCTGATAAAGCAGGTCTTGATAACAAAAATCTGATGAACTTCATCAGCAGCATAAAGAGGCTAACACAACCGTAGACTAGTCACCGCTCATAGTCCACAAACTCTCAACCCTTCCCACCCCTTTCCCTGTCGTCCTATCGTCCTTTTTCCTTCACCTCTTTCTCCCCTCTTGCAATGGTATCACAAAGGATGAACCAAACTTCTTTCGTCCAAGTGGGCCCACGCTCTGGGTAACCATTACTACCTAACCTAACCTAACCTTCCAAAGAAGTGTTCTATGCTTCTATTTCGTTTAAGTTATTGTACAATTTGTATGGCCACCGAAGTAAATATCATCGCACTGGTGTTCAAAACCCAATAGATTTTGTGATTTTGAACCGTATCGCTTTTACCAAGTTTATAATTGAATCTCTGTTTGTTCGTCGAGCTCATATTCAAACGGATTTATGCAAAGCATCCGCCCGGTTTTATTTCTAAACTTAGTTGAAAATAATAATATTACCAGAGCTGCGCATATTAGGCTTTATCATTACTCACGATTTCGACATAAAAGGGGCTCGATTTCATTAGCAAAAAAAAAAGCAGATCTACCATAAAAACGGTAACTTCGACAGCTGCAGAAACATAGCAGTTGGGAAACTGTCATTGCTATCTGCTCACCCTATATATTCGGTACTTCAGTAGCCTTGCCCAAAAAGGATTTAAAATATTTTACGCTACTACAACAACAGCAACAATGCTGTAGAAGCTCATAAGGAGATACATAACTAATGGCCTTAGTTTGAACGTTTCAAACCAAACAGTGTCGGGATGCCTACAAAAACAGATATGAGTCATAAAACTTAATTTGGGGAACCTTGGCTAACATATGATATTCTCCAACGAGCATACATATTGGGACTTAAAATAATAGAAACACGTAACTTGGGAGGATGAATCAAAAATCAAGAGATGGTCAAGTTTTACTGAATTCCATGTGCAGAAAACTTAAAGCGTAGTGCATTTGCCTAGATTTGCAAAGAACTAGATTGGAGATTAAGGGGTTATATACCTTGTGTTTTTCAAAAAAATCAAAAGAAATTTTATTTCTTTATCGTAAAGTACAATCCCTTGAGAACATTTTCCAAAAATTTCATAGAGATCTGAGCAATAGATCGAAAGTTACAGCGTTTTAAATTGTGCGTCGTCACGTCCTGAGCGTACGGCCTCATGCGGCGCTTGAAACTTTAAACGCGATTATCTCAAAAACGTCTTTTTCCAAAAATGCTTTTGCGGTGGACGCGATTGCAAAAAAAGTATTCAACCGATTTTTATAATTTTTTTTTTAAATTGTTCGTAATTGATGTCGCCTCTTAGTGAACGATCAACTTTTTATGTATAAATTTTTATTTTGCAGATATGAATTTTTTAATGCCAATTTTAGGACTGTAGAAGTGGAGTTTTTTAAAAACATGTTCCTATTTTCACAAAAATCAAAATATTTAATATATTGATCGTTCACTAAGAAGATATAACCCTATACTAATGAAATCTTTTCGATTTTTTGATTTCAGTTGACTTGGTGGACTTGAATCGCGTCCACCGCAAGCCTCTTCCAAAAAAAGGGTCTTGGAGGAAAACGCCATAACTCCGCCATTTTTAAATATTTTTACACAAACAAAGCCTTTTTTTTTTCTTTAAACATTGTAATATCCAATAATAAAAACTTTTATACAATAAAATTATTGCTACATATCTTTAAAAAAAACCCAACTTTCGCTAATTTCACCGGACCACAAGGTATATAACCCCTTAATGGTATCATGAATGTTCAAGATTGTATTGATATCCTTTAGGGGCTCACTCCTTCCGAGCTTAGAAAAATTGGATTAATGCCGTTTTTATTCAAGATAATGATCCGCAATTATGGCCAAGAATCTTTTATTTGATCAGATGCTTCGAATTTAATACAATTTATGTACCAAGACCTTGTGCAAGATAACAATGAATTGCTTAGCGAAAATCGTCCAGAGAGAATTTGTAGAATATATTAAGAACAAAAGATTATAACCGAAAAGGGCCACCTCCAAATCTGGAGGAGATATGTAGACTCGTTAACGAATGAAGGTCCCTTATATACTCACAAATGCAATATATGTAAATTTCATGGTCAAAGGAGGACACATAAAATATTTTTTGCAAACTTTTCTATCCTTAATCTAAACAAAAATGTGAAACTTTTTACGTTTGGTAAATACCCATACACTGATGCACCCACGATACTCGAAATAATCTTTTTTTAAATAAATTTACATATCAATAGAAATGGCTTCAAAATCCAAAGTTTGTTTAACCCCATTTTAACGCGAGGGATGCCGAATTGTTTAACACCTTTAATGGTTATTGAATAAATTACGTGCCAGCGACCGCCCGGTTGTGGCAGATCGCTCATATTACTTACCTTAGTGCCAAGCACAATCAGTAAAAGTGATAGGAAAACGGCTGCCTTCATTGTGTTCCTTATGATGGGGCGGTGGCTTAGAATTTCGAAGGATACGCCAAAACAATTTAAAAATGCGCGGCAGCAGTGTTACGACGCGTTAATACAAATACAAATAAATTGAATTATGGGGAGTCAGCAGCTAAAGCGAGCAAAAATTATATTTTCTCTGTTAAAATTCGGACATTACTCGTATATTATAATTCACTGAGCGCCGCAATTCACTTACAATGTAGTTTTCTATTTGTAGGTGTTTTTGTACGGCTCTGGTGCGCTTAGCTCTTCAAGGCGCGGAAATCGCTACAGCCGCAAGGGGCACAAACGCGCTGGACTTTTAAACTCTTACAACTTTTAAGTGCTCGCAAAATGATAGCGACAGCTTGTCGATGAGTGTCTAAGCGATGCACAAAGGATCAAGTCCGTAACAAGAGCAAATGCCTATGGAAGATAAATAACATGGAAGGAAATGCGGGAAATCTGTAATAACTTTATTGCTGAAAATCTACACCGAAATAAAAGCTGGCTTGGCGGCACACGTACGACCGCCTACATTAACACATACAGCCACTCAGATTTACAATAAATTTACGCTTTTTTAAATTAATTGTAGCTAAAATTTGAGTAGAAACGGTATTTTTTTTATTGACCAGCGGGCGACCGTAATTACTACAACAATACAATACCACCGTACGACTTTTTTTCACCTTGTCAATTGACTTTTTCGAACGAAAAACCGTTATAACACGTGATTGTTAGAAACTGTCAGCTGCGTAGGCGACTTCTTCCCTTTCAAAGGACGACCGTTAACTTAGCCAACCGCCCGTACAATGAATGTGTTATCAGTAAGTCATATCCTTTTATAGCGTCGTCGAGCAGAACTCGAAGCCGATGGTGTTGCCGATGCTTGCGGTGTCATCCGTTTGACTTGTTAGCTGTTTGTCAGAGTTTGACGGTTGCCGGGAGGGAGCTTTCAACACTTGTTGCCGAAGCGTAAACGGTGCATTATGTGGCTGCGACTGTGTGCGTGTAAAAGTGCGAATGTGCGGTTTGAGATTTGTGGAAATGTAACTTAAGTTTTTTAATTTAATAATTGTTCTATTTTGTACTATTTGCCTCTTTGCTCTGAGTTGAGAAAAGGAAATAATCGAAACGAAATAACTGGGCAATATAAGCCCAAGATTATAATATGGCTCATATAAGCCATAAGAGAATAGCAATAAGAATATAAAAATTTAATAAATTTTATTTGCCTTAAGTTTTTGATTTTCATTAAATTAGTCTGTCTGGTTAATTTTCTTATTGACTAAACTATTGTATTATAATTTGGTGAATTTCCGTTCGCGATTGCGAACTTATGGTGAAGTCAAAGCTATTGTGGGTAAGGAACTTGGAATAATTCTAGCTACTCTCGATTACGGTAAAAAATCACATTACCGTTTCGGGTTAAACTTTCGTTCTCTGGGAAAAGTTCTCGAGCTTTTGAAACTTTTTTCATAGAATGTTAATGAAATGAGAACAGAGAAATGAACTTTTTCCGAGTACTAAACTGAAATTTATGTGGTAAAAAAATTGAAGAAGACTTCTTGCCAGGAAAGAGTTATAACTCTATTTAAGTTATAAAAAGTACCAGAAAAAGCAGTATTAACCAAAATAAAAGGAAGGTATTTGTATATTTTTCACAAGTTGTATTGACTTTCTGTTGCATAGCAGCGAAAAAGTGAGACAAATACATAAATATACCCAATCCACCATTCGCTCACAGCCAGTCGAATCAATTGGCGATTTAAAAAGTAATATCTGGTTTCTTGATGAGATGATCATATATGGTGAACAGATTTATAGAGGTGTGGCCAAGATTAGACTATTAACCCAAGGATGACAGTTTACCGGGTTTAGCCTTCAGCTATGGTGAAAAACGTGACTGAGCGAGTAACTTCGGTTGCCACGTCACGGGGCATGGTGGGAAAAATTCTGGAGAGGTGACCCACGTTAGAGAGAATAATAAGGTGGCGCCGATCGTGGTACCTCTACTTTTCTGTTAGTGGTTTGACAGAATCGGTGTGTGTGCAGACTGTGTTAATTTTTTTTTATGTATCCCCAACACAATCTCAGTTTTTTCGTAAAAGAACCGCTGTCGTGACCATGTGACGTTAGCCAATCAGCTAATTCCTAAAAATTGGCTGAGAGTCGGTTAACAGTCTGATCTCGTCCACACCTCTAAGCATACGAGGTTTCTTAAAAAAATAAGGTGAATTTTCAAATTTTGCGTGCTACGTACATTCGACTTTAGATTATTACTTTCTTACGTTGGTACACTCGTCTCGAAGATATATTTATAATTTGAGAAAATACGATTTTTGAGACTTTGAAACCCATGCAATTCCTTAAATTGCATCAATACTCAAGCCGAAAATAAGTTATAATCATCCGCTTGGATATCTGTCTTCAATTTTCTAATATGAGCCATCGAATTCCAGAGCTTTATTTTTTATTCATGGTCACATTAATGTGGGTACATAATATTCCCACTAATATTGCTAAAGATTATGGTAAGTATAAATATTTTAATAGTTTCCTAAATTATCCACTAATTTTATTATCGCCTCTCCCATTTGCATCATTTCTTTAGCCCCAGTTCCTCGGTGACTGGTTGCGCCACAGTAAAACCGGCCACTTGCCTTGGATGATGCGGGGCATCGCCTCGATCGTAATAGCCGTAATGCTCACCGGGTACGTGATAGAGACCGTAATGTATGCCGCTGTTGGCCACCTGTGGCAATGAATTGGTAGAATGAGAAAACTAACATTCATAATTTTATTAATTTTTTTTAAATAAAGGATTAAAATATAGCACTAATAGCAACTAAAAATTCAATGCCAATAAGAAAAAAAATATTTTTCCAAAACTATAAAAAAATTTAAATTTAAAAACAAAATTAAAAAAATGTATTCGTTTCACCTTCTTGAGCCCATTGATGGAAGCTAACAATAGTGCCATTTTCGCCAACAGCAAAGCTTTGCCGCTCACAATGGAGAGCATTTGAAAGCCCATTGGCACAAGCACAGCACCTAAAGCGGTGACCCCAAACATCATAGTAATCATCATATTGTAGCGCTGACGGCGATGGCGGGCGGTGCCAAGTTCATCAGCAGCGACTCTGTTTGTATGCCCTATGGAGCAGTAATAAACGTGGCGCATAAGACACACACATACATACATATGAACATCGATTACATGTATATTCTTAGTGCAGCTTTAACGAACCTTCTTTCTCCAGAGCATGCATGTAAGCGTCGGTTAGCTCCTTCAAGTTCACCTGTAGGAAATGGGTGCTAAGCGTGTGTGCCAACCGCATGGCGAGTCGATCGAACCAAGTGAGATGCTGTAGGTCTTTGCGATCATAATATTCACTGAAGTCCCTGGGCAGGCTAAATATAGGAGATCTAAACTATTTGCTAATTACTCATTTTGCATTTAATGGCTTTCACCTGTCATTTGTTGCATGGGTTAGAGCGGGCATTCGCACCAGACGGACGCCTGGCCACACAGGAATCACATTAGATGAGAGAACATCGTCGAATATGCGTGCACCTCTCGCCTTGAAGCAGTTCCACATGGTATCGCCCGTTTGCTGTGTATGTTGTTTTTATTTGTGTGCTTATGGCTGAAATATTTATTGATTCTTCTTACCTGTACGCAATCCTTTATATGTCGCCGCAGTTGCTTCATTTCCTGGACCCACAAAATGCGTTCGTTGCTTATGCTCTTGTCGGCCAAGCCGTTTTCGAGGTGGACATTTTGGGGTTTTTGCAAATTGTACTCGAATGCCGCTCCACTTACGCGCTCCAGTGCCACAGTCAACAACAACAATAAAATACTATACATTCCAGCTAATTCAAAAGGACACATTTACAAGGATTTGCTTTCTCAATTGACGCTTCCCCATGCGGTATCCTTTTATTTGATGAAATATTAATAGTGCTTCGCAATTATTTTGGTTCTAATCTTTTTGGCCTTTAATGCCAGTTTGTGTTTCCTCTTTTTGCGCGCACAACTACGAATCTCGTCACTGAAAGCGGCTCTGCGCTATTGCGCCGATATTTATATACCAGAGGGCACTTCGTGTGACAGCTGAGTGACCACCTTAGAGCAACTGCAGTTCAAGCTGCTCCACTCGACCAGCAACTGCTATAATTATTCGGCTTCATTGCACTGAACGGTGAAATGCGGCTGCATTGGCTGGTTGTTTCAATGCTGCATGCGGAATCAGTGGAATGTTTACACAAACTGCGATATAGTGGCATGAAAAAGTGTTACAAATTTGAGAACCGCTGCTTTAAACTTGACAATTGATTCAGTAGCATTAACTTTTTTCGTTCTCTTTTGACCCAATAAGCCCGGTGCGTTTAGCGGAAAATTGCCATATGCATTCAATGAGTCTAAGCTGTTGACTTTGAAACCGAATGTGGCTGAATGGAGAAACGCCCCGAAAGAAAGAAAAAAAAACATTCGGCAATAAGAGAAGACAGAGGAGGATGTGTAACCTAAAGCCTCCGAGAAAGTTTGTAGCAGCTGCGGGAACTTTTATATTTTTTGCACTAACCAACAGTGATCATTGCTGGGATAATAAGTACGCGTATTTCATCTCACAGCACTACTCACATTAGTAAACTCCTTGGTGAGAGCTTTTAAATAAAGGGTTTTTCAATAAGGGCGGGTAGATGTTGAAATGGAATAAAATGGCGTTTGCGGTGAGGCACGTAGCGCTGTCGTGCTGGAACCACATGTCGTCTAGGTCCATATGGTTCAATATGGGCCAAAAGAAATTGGAAGGGCCACAACGTCTACCGAAAAATGCTGAAACGTGCTGTTCAATCGTGTAACTTGCCATGATGATTTGGCATAAACAACTGAATAATAATCAAAAGATTTGACAGATGTCACCAAAACAAAATGGCTGCCACAGGGCGCGAAAATCAACCCGCGCCAATTGAAAAACCCTTTACTTGTAATCCGAATAAATGCGTATTTGAGTCTTCAACATCACTACCCTCATTTCCGTTTTCTTTTATTTTCTTTTCAACATCGAGTTAAAACGGATTATATTTATATGTATGATGTATTATTGACCTCGGAGTTATAGTTACTCCAATATTATCGAACTCCTACTCAAAAATCATATCGAATGTCATATTTTCTTGGGACTAAGAACTATGCTGTCCCCAGTTGAAGTTATAATTCCTCTTGTTATTACGAATACCAAAATATTGTTCGACACAGATCTAAATGAGTTTCGAAGCTCCGAAATTTGGCTTTTATGGAACATGTTTGGTTTATATAGAATTTCCAAGGCCCACTAATCGAGAGAAGTGATTACGCTGAATCCAAATATGAAATCCAAATCCAGAATTTAAAAAGGTGTCACGGTTTTTGAGATATGGTCAATTTCGGTTTTTCTGTTGACGTTTTCAAACATTTTATTTGCTTTGAATAATATTACAATATTAAAAATTAAATGTTAAATACAAATACATATCTTAAATACAAAATATCTCGTTCTCCGCCATTTTCTTCCTTTGTACATGTACACATATTGCATCACCTTTTTTGGCGATCCTATGGCTGCTTCTTGTTGCCTATCGAGAACATCAACGATGCTGCTGGGAACACGATACATCGTCAGTGGCTTCAGGGTTGCGTTTAGGAACATTCCGCTTTGTTCAAACGCAAAGCAACACGCGTTTCGGAAAGCGCCTACATATGTTCCTCCAGCTCCAGAGGGCTGGATGTATCTCTAAACTTCCTTTTAGATTTCGTAAACTCCGTCAAACTACCACTTTAATCTTCACTTGCATCACTAAACCGCAGCTCAATACTTTCCATTTATTTGGTTTTTTTATTGTTTATTCCAAAGTAATTAAAAGTTAATCGATTCCGTAAAAACCAAAGTGACACATCTGCTTACAATTTAGATGACCATTCACAATAGCGTAAATAGTTGTACAATACACAAATAGAATAGAAACGACTCAATCGACAAGAGTCGACATTCGCAATAGGTGTGCTTATGTATTTTCCCAGCATCTTTTTATTAGGCTGGAGTTAGCCCAAAAAAATTTAACAGAATCCAATAACAGACCTTTATCCGGCTCTCAGCGAATTTGACAGAATCAGCTGATAGGCTGACGTAATTGGGGACACCAAGCGCTTGGTCAGATTGTGCTAGTCATTCCAACGGCAGCCGGTTCTACGTTACCGGAACGACTCGGGTTTTTCCCAACTAAGGGCTGCCGCCCCAGTAAACTAGCCCTGTCTAGTGTACTGTACCCCATTGCGCTTGTGATATATGGAAAAAACAACACAGTCTCGACTTATGTTGCTTCGCATATACTTCTATTTATTCTTTATTTTGGGGTTTTTAAAAGTACTCAATAATAAATACCCTACATCGCATAATATGTTGAGAAGGTCCTCATTCTGGACTATTGATTTTGAAATTTTTTAAATCTTTTTCTTAGACGTAGGCACCAATTTTTTGAACTCCTTTACTCCATCATTACGGAGGATGCACTTTGAAAAAACGTTGCAATTTTGAAGTCATAAATACAATATAAACCGAAGCTAGTTTTGTTCTAAATCTGTTTGATAGGAATAATTCATAGGCAATAATTTATGCTTAATTTTAGACCTTTTAAAATACTCCATGTCAAATACTCTATAGGAAATCTTGGATATCCGGAATTAACCGAGTCTTGAACACCAGCACGGAGGCTACAAATTTCTTGACTTAGTTTTCAAACTAGCCTTGCACATTTGATCTCTCTATTATGAATATTTGATATGATAGAAGTTTTTTTCTAAAAGCGGGTGCATCTCGGCAAGCATTGGTAAGCCTCCTAGTGCATTCCTGCCACGAAAAAGCTTTCCATAGGAACCATCTGTCCTTCGGAGGCGGCATAAGCAGTAGGTCCCTCCATTTGGGAACAATATTAAGACGTTTCCACAAATTGAAGTAGGAGCTCTGGCAAACATCCAATATGTATGTGTATATCGCACCTTTTGTAATATAGAGAAGTAACTCAAAATTTCCATTTTTGAGACTTTTGTTCAGTCTTATAAAATACCAAATATGATGAAAGTGGCAGAAGTAGATGCATGTATTTGCGCGCACTTTTTGCAAACACACGTCGCCAATTGTATATAATAATTTCAGTGCTCCACCGGATGCGCTGAATAAAAGCGGGTAATCTTTTGAATTTAAATACAAAATAAATCTCATTTTCACTGCAGACAAGTATAATAAAAATATATTTTTTTTCAAAATAGGGGCATGTAAAAATAAATTGTATTACATGTGAAATGTTATGTTTCCCGTGACGTGGCAGCCGAAGTCCCCTTCAAAATTTGCTTTTTTACCAAATTTATAGCTAAACCTTGTAAATCTATCATCCGTGGGCTAACTCCATATGTTTCTTTAATTATATGCCGGACATCGTTGAGGCTTTCTTCGTAAAACTGTGCAACTACTCCTATTTCTCGATAAAAATTCTATGCTGCCTTATCAAAACCATTTTAAATGAAAATATGTATTCAAGTTTTCGTTTGCTATGGGATTTTCTGCTTTAAATGTTGTTTTTTATTTTAATTAATTATTTTATTGTTTTGTTTATTCACCAAATTCAATTTAACAAATTTACTATCATCAGGGTTTTATCATAAAGTTGATGTCATTTTAACAATTGATTTTATGTAGCTTTAAAGAACTTCTTAAAAGAGTGCAAAGTTTATATAATTTTCTAATTAGTGACTTATTTATATTTTGATTTATTTAATAGTTCAAAAATGTTTGTATTTAAATTCCACTTACATACTTATAGATTCGCGCATAGCGAGAGGTCACTCAAGAATTGTACGAAAACAATTATACGGACATTTGTTTAGCTCTTCTCTACACATAAGTGTAATAAATAAGTTTATGTTATTGTTGTTTTTCTTTTTGTCTATTTTAAATTTGATTTTGACATTGTCCTGTACGTGTACGTGTGTATGATTTTCTGAAAAGTTGGCAAAAGTACTATTTCCGAAAAACACATTTAATTTTCTGGTATGTATGTACATATTTCCTCCTTTAATATTGGCATGCACATATCTATATGTATATAAGTACATATATTTGTATATAAAATGTGTTTTGCTTCGTCATATAAGTATATTTTTTCGGCTTTGAAAATCGTTGAAATATAATATATATTTTCCTAGCAAAAGATATATGTGTTCATATTTGTGTATGTGTCCTCTTTATTATTTGCTCAGTTTCTTCGTTTTGCATGATTTAGTTATTTGTGTGTTAAATTTCTTTATCATTGCTACAACATTTTTTATGTTATGTACTTTAAAATTATTTAACATTAGACTTATTTAAGAGCAACTATTTGTCAACACCCGGTCGCCACCACTGCCTACGACACCGAATCATCACGATCCTGTTGCAGTGCTGGTGGTCGCTGCTCCGCGCCCGAAACGTGGCAAATAGAGGCCGAACTTGGATTCGATGCCATTGAGCAGCGGTACAGCGGCGCGATAACCACCAATATGATCAGCATTAAATCTTTGTGTAGTCTCACTAATGGCGCTTGGCTTGTGCACGACTGACCCGGTTGGATGTGATCCACCGAAGTCCACATAGAAGAGACGCTGCAGCAATTCATAAGTAACCAAGGTTACACCGAATTGCGGTGAAGAACGGAAGACACGAGCTGCGACAGTAGCGAAAAAGTTGTCAATAAGCTGTAAGCTTTTCAAAACTTGAATATGTAAATCTATAAACTTACCGGCAGTTCCTTTCCAGAAGGCGCGTGGCCCTTCTTCGGCCATGATCTTCTTTGTGGCATCCCATACCCCCGTGTATGTCGTCTGCCCTGAACGTGCTACTACCTGGAGGCGAGTTTTGATCACATCAGCGGGCGTTACGAGTGATGCAGCGGGCACACCAGCGATGGCACCAGCCGCCAGTAAGGTCAGCGGATGGTTATAACTAATTGAGGTGAGAAAAATGTCCGTGAGTGCAATATGATAAAGTTATCGTTAGAATGTTAAATAGCAAGTTGAGTTTAGATTCGGAAGCGGAATACTGAATAAGATTCATGTTATTTCTTAGATTAAATTCAAATTTATAAAAACGACCGAGAAGTCCGATCTGTTGGTCTATGAAGTAAGAGTAGGCTATTCGAAAGTTCATTATTTAGTGTTTATAATCATTTCAGTCTTACCCGTCTTCATCGGCGAACAGGGATTTTGTGTGCGCATATGTGGGGAAGTAGATGGCAGAGAAGGGTACGTCACGTAATAGGCAGGCACGTGCACCTTTGTATAAGCCAAATAGACCCAGATCACGCACGACAGATAAGGCACGTACTTTAGCTCCGCCCGCGATTTCGCCGGCAACCTGTAGTCGAATTTTGACGATTTCCAAAGGATTGGTGAAGACCACTTGTGAGGCGCCGGCCTGAAAGAAAGCAGGTAAACCCCAAAATTAGCGAAGCCAATAATTTCCTAATTAGAACGGTTAGGTAAGCTCGCCTGAGTACACATTCCGTGCAAGCTCGCTAAGAAAGCTTAAGAAAACTCTTTTTCGCAGTAGGTATATGGAAACTAAGAAAAATGCTTTGCAAAACTTAACCGAAACAATTAAGTAAACTAATTTGCGCGTACTTACACAAGCACCAGACATAACTTCGGCCCACATGGGTATCACACCCTGTTTATCGGTGAATTTGTCGCGCACGAAATCGTTCACAGTAAGTTTGATGGCTTTCTCGGGAGCAACGCCCATCAGCTGGGGCAGCAAGCCGCGGTACAAGCCAAGCACACCCTCGTGGCGTATGACCTATAATGAAAAAATTAAAAGTTTTCGTCAAATATTTAAGTACTTCGTGCAACATTTTTCTCGGCGTACTTTCTTGAAACAATCCCATGAGTTTCTGTAAGCGATTTCTCCAATAAAGGAGCCTGTGCGTTGATTTTGCATGCGTGTCTTCACCAAATCAATGGGGTATACCACAGTGGCGCCAACAGCTGTATAGAAGAGTTTAGAAAACTGCTTGAACGACACTTTTAAAAACAAAAACAAATGTTACTCACCGCCTGCCAGTGAACCGAGCGTGAAACGGTAGGTGCTCTCCAAAATCTGAATGAGCGCAGAACGATCGGCAGGACTCTCGACGGCCTTGATTTCCGCCAAACGTGTGGTGATATGCTTTGTGTAGTGCTCGGGCGAAATATTATTCAAGTCATTGTAGACGATGCGCCTAAGGAGAAATTATTATAGTAAATAAATTATTATATTGGATGCCATAAAATATTATAAGCGCAAGTAATGTATTTTAAAGTGAATTAAAGTGAGTAGGCACGGCTACGTTTATTTTACATAAATATGTAGGTATGTAAACATAATAAAGAGGGAAACCAATAGGAAACATTGCTGTTATTAGGGAAAGGAAAATAAATTTCAAAAGTAATACGATTTCTATTCGTGGAAACGAGACGCCGAAAATCATATTCTAATTCCCAATTAACGTTTTGGGACACGACGTAAATCGTTTAATGAGAGTTCAAATACATTTTAGATTACGTTATATTAAAAATATGGTTTTTCAGCGTCCCTTCTGCATGTAGATGTATGTATGTATGCATATTATTATAAAAATATATGTAAGTAAGATTTGTGTTTGTGGGTTTTAATAAATACGAACAGGGGGAACAAAAGAAACACACAAATTAACTTCGTAACTACAACCAATCACTTGCCTATTTGGGTCAATCTTTTTGCGTCTCCACCAACTATTATTATAATCAGCACATTACAGTTATAACATTATTTAATTTTAACATTGGGAGGAAATGACAAGAAAATATAAAGACAACAAGGGAAAGTTAATAACATTATTCCTCAGATGAATTTATTTTCGGTATGAGAATACAGTGAGCAGCGAAATCATAAGTCAACAAAGTATAAATCTATATGTGTATGTGTATGTATGAGCACAAGTTATCCAAAATTACAAAGTTTATTTAGGTCACGCTTGGAGGAAACACTCTCAAGACTTTAATTCTTTGAAGACTAGACACTAATCAAAAACGAACAGTAATTGAATCCCGCGAAGTGATTCGCTAATATATTTCAAACGCAACAAACTTTAACTTCGCTTCATGTCCGGACAGCTTCAGGATCAAAATAAGATACCGAAAAAGCCGTTTTCAATAAGTTTTGAAAATTGGCATCTATAAATTTTTTTTTTATCATCCGAATGAGTCGACAATTCAGAGATTGGTGACAAATTTTCAAGTAGTTGGTTCCATAGAGGATAGAAAAATAACTGGCACACCAAAACCTGAACGTTCTGTTGAGAATATTGCTGCTGTAGCACAAAGTGTTGCTGAACAACCTTCAACATCGATATATCTCATAATTGATATCTCGACGTACATGACGCATTCATGAATCGACTGTTTTGCAAATTTTACCTGGGGACGTTTTCATGGTGGACATTTAAATTATGTCATTTTTTAGATATAATTGTTAAGAGCCGTATTTTGAATAAACATAGAGAAAAGAACCTAAATTTTTACATGTTTTATTTTAAAAGAACGTTTAAGTGCATATTTTGAAAGATCTTTTATTGTAATGCTTATATATAATTGGGGTATACATCTCTGGTTAGGTGTTTGACGAGGGTTCTCCTCCACTCAAAGGTTTGCCATTTGAGAGGTAGCAGATATTAGAAAAGAACTTTTTCTATAATTCGAAGTTTCATGCCTCAGTGGGCTTGGAACACGGGCCAATCACATAGTAGTCACGTAGAACCTACTACAGCGGCCGTCATTTGCGACCGCATTTCCACGAACGTTACGAACGACCCGGATTTATATTCGGTCAAGGAATGCCACTCCAGCTGCATTCGCCCTTCATGCATGGGAAATCCTTATGCTGCTACAACAACAAACATTATTAAAAAATGTTGCGTTGAAAACAGCTTGAGAAGACTTGGCTAAATATAATTTTTTTTAATTTTTGGTTTTTGTGATTAAAAATTTGGTACGTCTTGAAAATCGTAGATTCTTTTCAAGTGGAGTTCATGTATGGATATAAAATTAAATGTAAATTATTTTTGTCTAATATTTATATTCAAATATAAATGCACCCAACACTCGTTTTACACGACCTTTTTTTTGAAATAACACGGCTCACAAATAGATTTTTTTACGCGAAATTTTCGGTCTTGCACAAATATGAAAACAAAAAACGTTTTTCTAAACAAAACATAATTCCTAAAAGAATGCCATATTCAGTAACAAATTCTCGTGTAAGATAAGAGCAATAAGTACCTTTTAGAACTAATGAAGTGCGACTATGCATTAAAATTTCAACGTATCAACAACTGGTATTGCATAAGGTGGCACAAAATTAATCTTCTGTTTTTATTTTTGACTAATTTTTTTACTGAATGAAAATAGTAATTTTGAGTAATGGAAATCTTTATTTGGCTTTAATGCTCCATTCAAAATACAGTTCACAAGTGTCAAATATGACTGCCGTACGATAAATAGCGTGATTAATCTTGCACCTCCTTCTACAAACAACTCGAGAAAGCAAAAAACAATCGCTAATAACAGTACTAACAACAGTATAGCATCTGACATATGGTATCTACTGTTGGTAACATTTTTGATTCAGTACGTAGTAGACGTACAGGCTTATTATGAAGTAACGATGTTTTTTTTCCTCATTTCAATTTGAATTTTTATATGTTTTGTGCTTATGAATTTTGTTGTACTATTGAATTTTCTCTGTACATTAATTTAAATTTTCTGCGTAATAAAAATAATCGTTTTTGTTGTAAAAATACTTATGTATATAATACGGATTTCATTATTACTTCTAAAAAAATGTTGTCTTTTTTAATTTTACACAATTTTTTTAAATTCGGAAACTTATCCCCGAATTTACCATACGTCTCATGTATTTTTTTACACGATTTTTTTTGCACGCATTGCTAAGGAACGTATCTACCGTGTAAAATAAGAGTTGGGTGTTTAATATAAGTGCATAAAAAAAGTTGGCACGAATAGCTACTCCATTCGGCCAGTGATATCTTTTAAGTTATACAACTAAAAATTTATCTAGAAAAAAATGCATTGAATTTGTCCTATTATCTGTTTTTATAAATTGCTAAAAGGGGCCACGATAAGAAGAAGTAATAAAAGGTTATTATAAGCATATCCATCTCAAAGACTTCAAAAGCCTTGGCTATCATTTGCCACTTACGCCAAAGCGATTTTAAATACTTTGCTAATACTGTAGTTTCTTGAATTTCGCTAATGCTCTCGTTTTACTTGTGAATGTATCTGGTTATGTTACTGTCATATCGCTCATTTTCTGGGAGAACATCATAACTCAAAATTGAAAATTCGAGAAAAATGGCTGCTTCAAAGTTTTGAATTTACTTTGCCTCCTTAAGTAAAAGTAAAGACACATTTCAATCTTCCCACGATAGTTGGATGTACATTGCCGCAAGGGCCCGGATTTATATCCGGCCGAGGACTGTCCCTCTAGCGGCACTCACCATGAATTTGTTACGCAGCATAAAAGATGATTGGTGGTCATTTCTGCGTACTTAAATGAACAAATGTCTTTTGCTTTTGAATTATGACACTTGCAGAAAATGAGCGATGCATATACAAGAATATGTATATATGTATTTATCTATCTTAAGTGTATGTAATCCTTCCACGAGAGCTTACCCAGTTTGATGAAGCGCGCCGGTTAATTGAAAGAGAATATCAATTTCTAGTGGCGTTATTTGGCTCATTGTTTGTGCGGCGTAAAGTAGTTCGTCCTTTGTCACAGGTTCGTTGCGATTACCTTGGGCAGCGTGCAAATAGATACGTTTAATCAATTCCATATTGTTGAGTAGCGAAGTAAATGCGATGAAATAAGGGAAGCTCACTTTGTGACCTTCGGTGACCTATTGATGCGAGCGAATACCGGTAATAAAGGAATATTACGCATATTTAGTTTGCTTTTGCGACGCAGAGCGTTTGATAACTTTACTCACCGCTACCAGATTATCCTTGACAACAGGTGTGAGTAAATGCCTTTTAACTTTAACAATAATATCCTGAAAATCTAGAGGTGAGATGTATCCAGAACCAGCTGGATCTCTACTACGGAATGCCTCCATTGCGTACTCCTCATGAAAATCATGGAGCAGCTGTGTGAATTCCGCATAGTTTATGGTGCGGTTTTTTTTCTTTAAAATAAATAAATAAAATAATAAATTAACACAATCCGAATGCAGGTTTCAATTTTAGTTAAACAGTACTCACCTCACCAAAATACCGCTTGATAAAGGAACTATCTAAATTAAAAGGTATTTTAGAATGCAATTCGGTTTTTTGTACGATATCGACGAAATCGGCTGAAATGAGAACAATGGACTTTTTTCAATGGAAAATAGATTGTAAGTGTAATTTTTCATTTTACTTATATAGAAGATTTTTGTTTTAATTTCATTTGGTTTACTGTACAATCCACTCTTATTTAGCCCCACACTCACCGTAATGCACTGTGCCATTGCCTTTGCGGTCGAACAGCTGAAAAGCAGTTTTGTAGAGCGCATCTGGCGTGCAGAGCAGTCCCTCAAAGGCTTGGAATTCGGCAAATGAGATCAACCCATCTTTGCTGGTGTCCGCAATGTTGGCTAACAAACGCACAGATTCCTAAAAACAAAGATTGGATGTGAATTAGCAAGGTAAATATTGATGGGGGACGCAGCACTTCATAGAAATAATGGAGCCAATAAAACATTGTTGGCTTAATTTCGATGTTTTAATTTAATCATTAGTGTTTTTGTTTTGTTTTTCCTTTAACTATTAATAAATGCACGCAGCGCCTTTAAATCAAAAAGCCCATTTGCCGGCTAAATTACTTTAAAGACTTGAAATGATAAGGCTTTTTTGTATAATTCAGTTTATGTTAGAACAACTACAAAAATGCTGTGTTGTCTCACAAAGTTCACTACATACATACACACACACACATATACATGCAGTCACACACCATTCTGGACGCTTAGAAAATCATGTGGTGTGCAGGTGATTTGCTCTGTTTGTTTGGGGGAGTCGTTATGAGTATCAGAATTTTTCGCGTTTTATTTTTGATGTGTTGTTTTTGTAAAAGAAAACAACATAATTCATGAGATACCTAGTAGAAAAACAAGTTGTATTGTATAATTTAATGGTGAAATACTCTGAAGTTGGTATGAATTTTCGTACTAATTGTCATCATTTGAAATAAGTTTTTTGTACAATTCTCCTCTTCTACTTCCCCTCTTCCATAGCGTACTTCAATTTTTCCTCTTCTCAGTTGTATATCCGAACGATTGATGCCTGAAGTATTGTATAATATTTACTCACTTTTCTATGTTTTTTTGTTTTTCAGAAATATTTTCTGTGCAAAACATTTTCCGAGTGTCTTTAGAAATGGATGGGAAAAGAATTTTTAAAAATAAAATCACGCGTACACAACAACACAATATTTGTATGTATGTATGTATGCATGTATGTAAAATAACAAATTGGCGTATTTGGTGACGCACAGCATGACGGAGATGTATTTAGATTTTTCTAATAGTGTTTCTTATCAAATAAAGATGACAAATTAATTGAATCTAAATTCATGCTGATCCACCAGTATCCGCTAGCTGTCGTACATTATCGCTCGTTTGCTGTACGTGCCTTAATCCAGAAATGGTTTCAAGTTTTAAATTTACGATGATTCCCTAAGTGAAAGTAAATAGACATTTTCAACTAATGGCAAAAGAAGAGTTTGCGGTCATTTCTTCAAACTTATCTACTTTTTCTGTTTCTTGATTATGACTCTTTAGCAGCAAATAAGCGATGTGTACTTACATATGCCTATGTACATATGTATGTACGGATGTATAATACTTATATACTCACATCATTGAATGTAGCATCTGTGAAGAGTCCAAGAAATTTGCGCACGAAATCCTCACTGGTCATGTAGTAGTCGCCATCCTTTTGTAACGAGGCGTATCTAAGGAAGACTTCGCGGAGTTTATCGGTGCTGGCACGCTTTAGAAACGACGATCCCTACAATGAAGAATAAAACATGTAAGAGAGTGAGCAACTGAGTGAAAAGAGCGTAAAAAACTAAGAATATTCTCTTTCGCGTTCTTATTTTTACATGACATTAATACAGGGTGTCTCATTAAAACCGACTTATAAAATAGCGGTGTTTACTGGAAAAGTTTTGAACAAAATTTTAAACATTTGCATAGACTACAATACAATAATATTTTTCATTAATGCCGTTTAAAATTTTGATTAATGGCGCGTCGAGTTCCGTTTTTCAGTTCACCGATTGTTTTTAGCAAACCTCAAATTGAATTTCTCCCACGAAAAAGCTACTCTTAAAAAATCATTTGCCGTTCAGAGTCGGCTTTAAACTGTAGGTCTCTCCATTTGTGAAACAGCATCAACACGCATGCCACAATTAGGAGGAGGAGGAGCTCTGCCAATCACATAATAGACTTTACGCGACAATTATTTACTTATTTTTTAATTGTTTTTAAATTATTTGGCAACTATTTTTATTTTCCAAACAGCCAAAAAATCAAAAATCCAACAGCATTCATCGCGTGATCCCCGCCGGAGAGCAAAATATTTTTTTCGAACGTTTTCCGCAATATCCATAATTTGGTGAACTGAGCCTCAGTGCTACCATGACTTAACCTACACAACTTAAAATTGAGTCGCTAACTTCAAAGGCAATAGTATTAACAGCACACCCTTTTGAAATTTACTTAACTGACTACATACATTTGTAAGTGAGTACGAAATGGGAGTGCAAGAGCAAAACAACGTATAGATGTTGGCATACATACATACATGCACTCACTAGGTTTTTGATATAATATACGTATGTATGTATTCGTATCAGTGCTCTTGCCTGTAAAGGTCATATTAGAAAAAAGAAATACACGAGCGCGATAATTTGACAGCCACTTCGTAAGTAAACTTATTCATACATAAATGTACATATTTGGTATGCCTACAAATATATCTATGTAGATAAATTAAATGTGATAATTCACGTACAGACTGTGGCATTTTGCGTTAAATATGGGAGCCCTCCTTTTTTCTTGCAATAAGTTTTTTGTTTTTCTTATGAGCTCAGAAGTTGAATCACTGTTTCCTATCCGCTGAAATTCTCGCGTAGAATCTAGCATGCATGAATTTTGCCACACAAGCGCGTCTCACTTCGTTACTTGAAATCGTTTACTATTTACGCTATGTTCTCTACTTCTCACAGCGCTTAAAGTTAACAACTGAATCAGTCGTCAGCAAAACACCAACTAAACGACGTTTTCATTGATACCTCGACCACCACACAGCCGCCTCGACTATGTACGTTTCCGTCAAAATTCTGCAAGCAACTCAAATTAAACAATTGTGAGTTTGTACAGAACCGGTTCAAAAGTGATAACGATTGGGTGCTACAATGAGGTGAAAGCTGTGGAGGAACTTTTGGAAAAATTATGAGATTTTCTAACTTAATTTTTTTAGGCTTTCGTTTTACAATTTCAGTGAGTGTAGATATTTAGTTTCTGGGGCTTTTATCCAAATTGTACATCTTTTATTTACTTGGTTTACTATTAACAGGTAGACTATAATGGCAGCACAGCGCATCCTTCACAGTGTATCATTCACAGGTCTTTAGGCAATAAAGGTTCCTTCTTTTATACAGATGAGAAAATGTTTTTTATAACAAGGTTTTTTCGGGTTCGATATGCACTTTGAGGTTTGCTTGGAAGGGCAGTAACTGGACAACTTTTTTACCCTTAGTGTTATTTATATTTTGATTATTGTTATTTGCGTTGTTAATTATTTTTGTTGCTTTTTTATTATTATTTATTGCATCCCAAAAGAGGAGTATATGACATTAATTGGCAACAGCTTAGCTGCAAGCCAATAATTCATAACAGGTATAAAATATTACAACTAAATATATATAGATAAGTATTATATAAAATAATTAACAATTTTACAAACAATAAAACGTTTACTGTAAAAAGTTTCGGACTATATGACTGAAATTGATTAAAGCTGCTTTCTGTATATCGAAAATTAGAGATTCGAGTTTTGTTATTATTATTGTTATTGTTATTTTTGTATAAGTCAGCAAAAAAGATCCTGGCAAGAGTAATACAACAAAGCAAGGAAAGTAAATGTAAGCAGCTTAGGAATGACATAAATAACAATCCATGGGGCTGAGGGCAAAATATAGTCATGAAGAAACTTAGGACAAGACTAAGAACGTCGACACAAACTGCAGAAAGAGTGCATACAATCGCTGATGCTCTGTTCCTGAAGAAGATTGGACTAAGAGTCCTTCCTCGGTTCACGACGGAAGAAGCAGCAGCTAATGCTCATCAGCAAGAGAAAACGCATTGGAGGTCCTCAGAGCATTCTGCATGCTTGACTCTAGAGGGAAAGTTTAATAACATCTATTAAAACCTTGACTAGCAGCGCAAGTACAAAAAGTTTCGAACGACCCGGATCTATATCCAGCCAAGGACTATCACCCCAGTTGTATCCGCCAAAGATGTAGTGGGAATGTTTATGCGGATAAAACACTAGACCACACAACCGCGATCACGATGCGGTTACTTCCGGAAATACCTCTACCGGATGTGCAAATCGGAAGAAAACTCCAATGTAAAATGTCAGTGTCCAATGTCAAAAATGGGCAACAGACCGGGGGCACTCGTGAGAATAATAAGCAGCATCTCTTTAGAAAATATAGCCCAAAAAAGGCAAGCAGCGGTGGGAAATAGGTTACTATTGCAAACCACGTAGAAAGTATCCTGACAACGAAAAAGCAGTAGCTGGAGGCTTATTGTGAGAGATAAATGGCGGTTCTGGACGCGGAAGCCACACCTATGCTGAATAAAAACAAAAATTGTCATAAGCCGTTATTTTTAATTCACCAAAAGTATTTTACAATAAAGTTTTTAAAAATGTTTTTTGCTCAAACTATTAGACGCTTCCGTATTTCCGTAAAATTTTCTTTTAACTCCGGCCCTGGTTCGATTATTATCATCTCTGTTGGAGCTTAAAGAAAGAAAAAAAAAACCAGCGCATAAATGGCACGTAGGCTAGTAGAAGAGTAATCGCTGCTGATTGATTTCTTTGCACATAATTTGAGTATATTCTTAACTTCTCCACAAAAGTCTCTTCCTTAATCTCATGCACATTGCTGACGTCTAAAGTTTTTTCCTAATCAAATTGGTGGCAATAATGTGATCTCAGAGTGGCTCACTCTCTTTGCAAGCACTTTGCTTTCACACACACATATATATGACCACATGCAGGAGTATGTATGTATGTATTGCCAAATTTTCACGTGCATGAATCTCTTTGACAAAGCAGTAAAGGGTAATGAAGAAGAGATACTCTTACAAATTCTTACACACAAGCGCATATACATACTTCATACGAATAGTTTAATTGGGACGAGACAAAATGACTCAAATAATTTCACATATACCTATGTACAGGTATCCCTTGTATAACGCGGTCTTATACAACGCGGTTTCGATATAACGCGATTTGGAAAAATTAGGTTAGGGTAGGGTAAATTACATAATTATAAAATCTGGTAACACTAATTTGCGTACCACATATTTATAATATGTAATGTATTTTTAATGTTAACCGGGAATTACCCTTTTTTGCCTTCACAACATGTGTGAGTATATCAGGCTTTGACGATATGAACGAAGATGACATTTATGAAATTATGAATGAAGGTACAGACCTCACCGAAACAGACCTAATTCAATTAACAACTGAATCTCCATCCATCTTAAATCTCGCACAAGATGACGTCACTTCGGTAGAAGATATCTGTGAATCAATTTCCAGTTTCACTCTGAAGCGCATACGAGAGGGTTTAAGTTTAGTTGAGAAAATGAAATCTTTCTTTACAACTAATGATCCTTCGCTGGAGAGATCCAGCAAAATAATAAGGGAAATAGATATTAATCTAGCACCTTATTACGAAATTGAAAAGGAGCTTAAAAAAACCACCCACCAAAAACTGATAACAGATTTTGCAATTATAAAACCAGTAAAAGAACCACAAGGTCCCACAACTAGTTTCTTATCCAATAGCGAAAACTATGTTGAAGAAATATCTTCTGATGAAGCCATTGCTCCCCCAAAACGCCCACGTGCAAAGATCTTTGAAGACAGTGAAACAGATTAATTACCATATGAAGTTTGAAGAATAACAATAAAGTTTTTAATAAACCTTTAATTTGTTTTAGTTTGTTTTAAAGTCTGTTTTTAAAGTCTGAACTTTAGTATTGAGTTTAAATATATGTGCATCTGTTATTTTGTATGTATTTTATTAGAAAAAAAAACTATTGGAACATAACCCCCAAATTTATATGAAAACTATGTTTTAGATAACGCGGAATTATATAACGCGCAATTCTTCTGGAACGTAACTATCGCGTTATACGAGGGATACCTGTATATGCTTAGATCATTCTGAGAGTGAATGAATTGTTGTAGGTTCAGAGTGTGACGCTTTTGATATGTTTTTGAAAAATGTTGCAAATATTTGGTGCGATTAATGGTTACAATAAATAGAGAAATGAGAGAAATATTTTCATTTTTATCGTCTACAAGAAAAAAAAACAAAAAGAGAAGGAATGTTGACCATTTGATTTAAGTTTATCTGCGTACATAAGTTCGGTAAAATTGTTAATTGTTTTAAAAAATGTAAGTACATTTTTTATATTTTATTATATTCAATAAATACATAACAAGCACATACATACAGTGATGAACAAAAGTATTGGCGCCGCAAGATACTTCCACATTACTTTTTGTCCACTTATGAAGTGATTTTAAATGGGAGAGGAATGCAGAATATTGGGGTAGAAACCACACAAAATTAGTTTCATCGATGCCAAAGTGGCTTTATATTTTCCTATTTTGTTATTGTTTTTTTTTTTGTTTGGATTTTAATGAAGTGTGCGAATGATTTTGTTTTGTTTTAATAAGTACTTTTCTTTTATAATTATTGTTAATTAAATATAACAGATAATAAAATGACTTAAAGGGAATATAATTCATAATTTTTCTTCTGTATAGTTGGTTTTCTTGTGAATAAAAATCACTTTATAAGTGAACAAGAAAGAATGTTAAAGTATAAGTATCTTGCTGTGCCAATACTTTTGTCCATCACGGTATGTATTTCATGGTATTTACTTTGTGGAAGTGTTGAATTTTTCTTGGCAATATGTCATAAAATGGATGACATTTTTTTCGAGAGTAGAAAGCAAAATTTGTTATTTCTATTGGGTAAGCCCCAACTGAACGAGTTTTACATTATATAATTTCGACGGCATGTTCTCGCAAGCTGTGTGCTCGTAATAAAATCAATTGCTAGGGTTCGCGTCACATTTCCGGCAGAAAAACATTCTAGGAAAGCTAAATAAATCTTAAATCTTAAAAAAGTTCCCTTAGAAACTACAAGGAAAAGAAATAAAGTAGTAGATTATTTTGTGTGGAAGTTTTAAATTTTAATTCAAGAGAAATCAGGCATGGCTTTTATGTAGTAACTGTAATGAAGCCTTTATAAAAATTTGGCTTAGGTGTATGTTCATACATATGTAGGTATATTGGAATAATTTCAATTGATATTAATTTCTTATAATATTTGGATGTTGTGGGCTAATATGGGCCAATATATTGAATATTGTTGGAAATCCAACCGACAACAACGGCCTGAGTAAGAATTACCACATTTACATTGACCAGCAATGTAAAGCGAGTACTTGTCAGGCCAGAGATGGACATACATGCATTCATACATACATAGATAAGCAAATGTGTATGAGATAGATTATTAATAAAGCAGATACTCGTATATAAGAGTGTTTGTATGTTTATTTTAATATAACAAAGTGTTTAACAGGAAATTAAACCAGCACAGCAAATGATTTGAATTACTGACGAGGAACAGTTATCAGGTTCAAAGCGCTTATACAGGGTATTCTTTCAAGTTCGAGTTGCTTTTTTTAAAATTGAAATTGAGCACATATTTGAAATGGTAATACGTTATCTCTTTATTGGCTTATGAGCAAAGAATCCGCAATTTATGATTGAAAAATTATATATATACATATATGTAGGTATATATATATATTTTAAATGCCCTTCGCAAGTACCCTTACAGATGTCGATTAATTTTAGATATTTATCTATGTACATATATAAATTGCATACTCAAGACGGCCTCACAAATTATAGTTCGAAGTCACAAAATATTATGAAATTAATCTTACCGATAATTTTTTTCTTTTGCCTAAGCGTTTAAATGAAAATGAGCTTCATGAAGAAATTATTTTTTTTTACCAAAACCAACTGAAGTGGATTTTAATTATTTTTATATGATGTTGTTGTTGTTGTTGTTGTTCTAGCAGCATAAATATTCCCCATACAATTACTGGGAATGCTGATGGAATAACAGTCCTTGGCCGGGTATAAATCCGGGCCGTTCCGGTTACGTAGAACCGACTGTCGTGGGAACGAGATGTTAAAGACAACTGACGAAACAGAACACTGCTAGAAAACAAACTTGGGCTTGGAAGACCTCGTATCTAATATGCCTGTATGTGTATAATTTCAAAAATATGTGCATATCGAAAAACATGAATCGATTACTGCTGGATCGTCTAATAGACGTTGCGATGTTGGTTTTTACTGCTGTCGAATATGCCTCCCTGTTGTCAACCACTTACAAATGAATAAGTCTATACAGTAAATAAATAAATTCAAATATTCATGGTAACTTTGTTGTTGTGAATTAACGCTTACGTAGGCAACCCAATAAAAATAATGGCAAGATCAAAAATAATCTGAAAACACAACAAATGTAAACAAACGCATTCAAACCAATGTAGCGAGAGACGTGGAATTGCAATCTGTAATCTGCTGGTGGTAGTACGAATTTTATTGTAAATAACAGTGGTGGTGGAGCAATGGGAACAGTGTCTTAGTAGACAAGAATGATAGAAGAAACAAGATTGCGTCCATCAGAGAGTGCGTGACGTCACGTTTGCCAACCATATGCTCTTCACAATAAATTTAGTGCTTTTTTATACCCATATAACTAACATAGTTCGAAAATTTTTAAGTCTGGGGATTGTTTCCTTTTGTTTTTAATTTAAAGCTACCGAAACTGTAAGTTAAAAAAAAACTGTATACTGTATTATTAAACAAAAGAATGTTAAAAAAGGTCACTCTGAGAAGATTTTAGTGCGAATGCAAATTTGTTGGTTCTTACATATAAAGTTTGATATTTTGAAAATGCAAATTTAATTTTTTGCTCCTTTTAAGTTAATGCAAGATTATTAAATGCTCTTCTCTCAACTCTTCTTAACATTGAAAACCTTTTAACACATTTTAAAAAGCGTTTGCATTTACTAAATGCGAATTAAAACCATAGAGGTGTAATCGTTTCGTCTGGACATCGTCGACATTTTTACAAAAAGAGTGCCTTATTTTGTTACATAACCAGAAATATAGCAAATAAGTCGATCCCTTATCAAAAGAGTTTCTTTTAACAAAAAAACTCATAAATTACATTGTACATATCCATAACATATTTATTTAAAAAAAAACGCATATTTTAAAGACAATAATTCAATAAAAATTTGGTTTTTTATTTACTTTAAATTAAAAAATTGCCAAAAAAATGTCGACCAAAAATCGCCCCAAACAGTAGGCACCAAAGAAATATAACGCCAAAAAGAAAGCACCAAAAATATATTTCCTAAAGTTTGCACCAACAAACAAGCGCCAAAAAGTAGGCAGTGTTATTTCTCACTAGCAATTAGCAACAACATTAATACCGATAACAATGTCATCCTCGAAATCCAACGTAGAATCTCTCTTACCAACAAGTGCTACTTTGGACTAAGTAGGCAATTGAATAGTAAAGTCCTCTCTCAACGAACAAAACTAACACTCTGCAAGGCTCTCATCATGCCCATCTTAACGTATGGCACAGGAGCTTGGACGATGACAACATCCGATGAAGCGACGCTTGGAGTATTTGAGAGAAAGATTTTGTAAGATTTTTGGACCTTTGCATATTGGCAATGGCGAATATCGCAGGCGATGGAACGATGAGCTGCATGAGCTTTACGACGACATAGACAAAGCGCAGCGAATAAAGATCCAACGGCTTCGTTGGCTGGGTCATGTTGTCCGAATGGATATAAACGCTCCGGCTCTGAAAGTATTCGATGCGGTACCAGCTGGTGGCAGCAGAGAAAGAGGAAGGCCTCCTCTGCATTGGAAAGATTAGGTGGAGAAGGACTTGGCTTCACTTGGTGTGTCCAATTGGTGCCGGTTAGCACGAGAAAGAAACGACTGGCGCACTTTGTTAAACTCGCCAAAATCGCGTAAGCGGTTAGCGCCAATTAAGAAGACGAAGAAGAAGAAGATAATTAGCACCCACGAGGAAAAACAAAGGAAGTGTATCTAAGATATATATAACGTATAGCTCTCTCTCCTTTTTCCTCTACGTTATATCTTTTTTCTCTCTCGCGGAACGAAAATGCCCAAAACGTTGCATGGCCTTGAAATTCTACTCTCCATTGACGCTCGTCCATCGACGTCTAAGATGTCTCACTTCAAAAAGTATTTGCCTAGACAACCTGCTCTGATTTTAGCCAGGGCTGGACAATTCCAAGGGAAGTGCTCAACTGTTTCTTCCTCTCCCTCATCTCTGCAACTTCTACAATATTCATGGGAGAAAACTCTTAGTCTCGAGGAATGCCTGCCAGATAGCCAAACACCGCCGCTTAGTGTGGGTTTAAGCCCGATAGAAAGTGTTTGGGAGGTTTTACAGAGAAAAACTCGACAAAGTATGTATAGTAAATAAGGCGGCAAGAGTTTACCCAAGTAGTTGGATCAATACCACGACGCATTCAAGCCGTGATTAGTAATGGTTGTGGACCTATCAAATATTAAAAGTATTCAGAAAAGCTAGTTTTATAAATATGTTTTTTTTGAGTTGATTGAACTGTTTTGTTAATTTTTTATTATAAAGCAAGTGAAATAATTCAATTTTTATAAACTTATGAAAAAATATGAAATAAAAAAAAAAACAACTAAATCAACGGTTTTTTCAATTATTGTACACCTTCTGGGAAATAAAAAAATATGCTGCTGTCTGTAACTTACGTTCTTCGCCGTATACCCGTATACATCTACATATGTAAATAAGCAGAAATGACCGCTAACTCAATTTTTTTATGCAGTGTCGATATCTATAATAGTGTTTCATAAGATTAAAATGTGTCTACCCTTTTAATTAAGCCGCAAAGTTAGGTTAGGTTAGGTTTGCCAGCCGCATCACACATAGACACAACGATGCCACTTAGACCACGAGATTGGTCCGTTGTGAGCCGCAGGGGTTGAGCTACATTTCCCTCTCCATATTGAACCATCCTGAGTTTTTAACAAAGCGTAAAAGGTTGTTGATACTTAAAGTGTATAGGGTACCTATATTCGTTAAGAAGTAGAATTTTAAAAATCGGTTCCTGCTTATGGCTAGAGCCGGGCATGTGCAAAAAAGGTATTGAATTGTTTCCAACTTCTTCTCATTTCTGCAGCTACAACAGAAATCATGCGTGTAAACGCCCAATCTCCTTGCATGATTTCCTATGAGACAATGTCCTGTGAGGGCCCCTACTAAGGTCCTTATTTGAAGTCTACTCAATTTTATAATACTCTTGGGCAGACGTAGACTTAGCCTTGGCCATGTTTGCCTGGCAATTTCACAGGTGTTACCGCTAATCCATCTTTGATTTGCAGAACTGATTAGTGCGTCCTTAATAAGAAGCTTACATGTTGCGAGAGGTACCTCCATAAAATTACTTATGGGTGGCATATAGGTACCTTCCAAAATTCCCTGGTATATCTCTGTGGCCTGGAACGCAGCATAAGATTATACGATATTGCTTGGCCGTCTCAGTTAGAGATTGGCGACAACGTAAGACACTCTTGATGTTGTTTGGAATGCATCCAGGGCTCGTAGGGCAGCTGGGATGTCTGATAGAATGCAGATATCTGTTGATGATAAGTAGTAAAGTAAATCACAGCCAGTTTGCTCGACATATTTCCATCCAAAAATATGCTGTTAACAAATATCTCCATGTGTTTCTTACACAGCATAAAAAAGCCGGTGGTCATTTCTGCATTCTTATCTACGAATTTGTTTTCTTTTTTCGATTATGACTCTCCTGCAGCAAATGAACGTTGGTCATCAACCTATGTACATACATATGTACATATGTTCTCCGAGGAGCAGTCCTTCGAGTATTGAAAAAAAAATATATTCTAATACTTTATGTTTCCAACAGCATAATTTACTAAACAAAACTTATTCCATTTTATTCAGATATGTAGTTTTTTGCATTAAGTTGTTATTGTTGTATATTATCACATAGAATTATTCTAACAAAGCGTTAATTGTTCTAAGTGATCCCGCACTTTCCGTATTTGTAAGATATGTAAATAGATTTATATGCAGTTATTATGCATATTAGTACATGAATGTATGTATTGATATATGTATGTATGTACGAGGTGCATAAGTGCCACCTCCACTTACAAGTGCATACTCGTAGTGACATACACATAACTATGTACATACCTATATATAAGTCTGTACTTGAAAGAACTTCTCGCCTACACCTGAGTAATATCTATTATGTACTCAAATTAGAAGGTATGCATGCACACACACATATTTTTTATTTTTATTTTTTGACAGATAATTTGCACCGCTTATTCCACATGCAAGATAGCGTAATCACGCCTAAGCAAATACATACATCTCTCGCATTTATCGTAAAAGCGTGCATACATATTTAAGTCCATGCATATACATATATATACGCTTTTACTTATGCATGCATGCATGCACATACATATATACAATGTTCGCATATCGGTTGAATTTTGCTTTCTGTAATTTTATCACTATTTAAACGAATTACTTTTTTTCAACACATTCAATGCGAGAGTGTAAATTCACACAATACTGAGTCTATCTTCCGAAAAGTCGCTGTCCTATAGGACTAAAGAAAAAGCGCCGCTTTCTCAACAACAATTGAAGTGAATCTCTTCAGAAAGTTAAGGGGATATTCTATGTAGTCTAGAAATTTCAAAAAACTTAAAAATTTGTTTTTTTCAAAATTCGATAGTTTAAGTATTCAAAAATATCTCCTTAAAAGGATTTTTCAAAATTCGAACTATTTTAGTGACGCGACAGCTAGACTGTTTTGAGCGGACGGCGAACTTTAAACGTGTTTTTCTCGAAACTACTTCTTTCGATACGGTCGGCACGACATCTCAAGTTCTTTAAATAGATATATCTCTATGGATGACGGATGAAACGGATGAAAAAAAATTGTTTCCCCTTTTTTCTGCGTCATACGATAATGGCATTCATATTAATTAAGAATTTGTCATCTTTTTTTTTTTCAGATGACCACAAGGGTAGAAATCGTGACGACGAGGGCACTGCCTTTTGTTTTCCCCTTCCACTTCAAGGACGCATAATTCCATGAAAATTTATTTTTTTTTTAATTCATTTTATGTGTTCTTAATATATAAATAAATAAATGATAAAAAATGGATAGTAAAAATATCAATAGCTTTTTTTTTATTCACCGTCAAAAAGTGCTCGAAGTTCGGCCCTCTAGACTAGAATGCCCCCTTAACCTACAAGTCAGTTTCTGGTTACTTTAATGCATTGTACGACTGCTCCTGCAACTACTTGTCGCGTATGACAGTAGCTTTGTTTACTCGTATATTATGTCAGCTGTTTGCAACGGCGCTTTTATCTATACTAAACATTGCAATTTTTTATTACAGCCGCTCTTAGTTATTATTATTGCTGGCGTGTTGCAATACCATTATGATTACAGCGGCTATTGTTGTTGCTGCCGCTGAATTTTACCAACATTACGTTATTGATCAACAACAACGACCTTCACAGCGGAGGAAGAGAATAGGGGAATTATAAATATACACACATGAATGTGAAGGCATGAAACGGCGACATTGAATATTGTGAAGTGTGCCCCGGGGATCAGGAGAATAACATCATCTGTACAACTACGAAGTATTGCAAATTCAGCAGACTGACAGGAACCTGACTGGGGAATATACCTGCACACCACGTGCAAACAGTCAAATCCATGTAAATACATACATACACACATATATACACACACATATACATTGCACCAAAATTGTCTTGTATCTGCTAGCAGCGGCGAGCTTGGAAAATATTTCGATGGGGTTGAATTTTAAACTGCCCGATAATATGCATGTAATTTAATTTTTTTTAAGATTTATTAGCAATAGTATTACCTTACACATCTTCGTACAAGTACCTATGGAAAACAGGAGCGATGTTTTCAAATGTGGCAAAATTCTTGATATCTGAATCGTTGCACAAAATGAATATTTATTTCTTCGCATAATATGTGGTTTATTGGGTGCCGGGAACAATGATTTTATTTTTTTGGAGGAGTGTGAAAGAATTTAAATCTTTTAAATTCAAAACTAGTCTAGGAAAGAAGCAATGTACTACATACATATGCACATAAGATAGAAAAAAATGAATATTTTGAAGTTTTCTCTGAGCTTATAACACTGAACTGAACAGAGCTGAAATTTATTGTAAATCGTTCCAACGGAAAGTGAGTTCCAGTTTGTTTAAATTTGCTTTTATGACAATAAAAAAATTCTAATATTAGATCCATATATATTCTATAAACTTCACACAGCCCATTGTTAGTGTTTTATTTCTTAATTTAAGCCAATGGTAACAACTGGTTACTAACTAGATTTACAGGGTAAAATAACAAAAAATTAGGAATTAAATTAAATATATAGTTTATTTGACAAATTGTAAGACACAATAAGTGACTTAAATAGAGGTCTTCGCATGCAAAATCCAGATCAAGTCTTCTAGGAAGCCGATTAAGCTCTTGTCTCTCTCGGCCTCTTGTAAGAGGGGCGAAATTAAGATAATTAGATCTGAGAACTTTAAACATAAAATGGATTATAAGAGTGAATTGCACTATAAGGAACAGCAACTAATTTGGAAGAGTAGATCTGAACAGTCAATGGAACCAGATATTATATCGTATGTAAACATTAAGCTTTGAACAAGTCGCCGGATGTTAAGTGGTAAAACATTGAAAGGCATGCATCTAGCACTGTAGGATGACAAGGGACTATCAAAGTGTAAAGATTGAAGAGCAAAACGTACAAACTTGCGTTGAACTCTTTCAATTCTAAAAGTATGGGAGCAATACATCGGATTCCAACTCCAACTTAGAACGGACTAAAGCATTATATAAGATTATTCTAGTTTTCAAAATGATTATACATAATTGTCAGTTAAAAATATATCTAGCAGTGGCTTTTATGTATGCTTTTTTTCCTTTAGGTAAAATGTTATATAAATAATGTATGGGTAAATTGAAAAAACATAAAGAGTGTTTGAGAATTTATATATATATATCTTTTTTTTTTTTGGCGCGTACACCCTTTTTAGGTGTTTGGCCGAGCTCCTCCTCCTATTTGTGGTGTGCGTCTTGATGTTGTTCCACAAATGGAGGGACCTACAGTTTTAAGCCGATTCCGAACGGCAGATATTTTTTATGAGGAGCTTTTTCGTGACACAAATACACTCGGAAGTTTGCCATTGCCTGCCGAGGGGCGACCACTATTAGAAAAATGTTTTTCTTAATTTTGGTGTTTGAAAATTTAGAATATGAGTTAAATATTCACTATTTTGCAAAAACTATTGTATAAAACTCTTAGCGTAGATGGTACTAAATATTGTAAAAACATCATTTCATGGGTAATTTCTGGTCTCAGTTATATGAGGAGTTGATTGCATATGGATTGTCTATAATTCGCAGTGGTGTTTTAACCCCTTAAAAGGCTTCCCCTTCATTCGTCACCCGAAACCTGTGCGCTTACATTTGCATGCATATACCAGAGAATTTCCAAGTCTATGCACCAAATTCTTTCTTTGCTGTGCCTGTATTAATGCATCACTATGCCGGTTGCAGGGCGTGCTGAATTCCCATACTACAACCGCAGGTGGTACACGCCCATTTTATTCAGTAAATGGATGGCTGTTCTCATTAATTTTTCACTGTCTCCTGTTGCAAGTGCTCTGTTTTTTAGATTATGCGGCTGTACTGATTTTAGTATCAATACAAGTGTACGAGTATGTGTGAATCTGCCGAAGTACACTCGTATATACCGAATGCTTACAGTAAAAGTATGGCTATGCGTGTGCATGGTACATAGTATGTATGTATGTATGTGTGTGAGTATGCTAGTAAATTCTCAGAGCTGTTGCCGCATTTAGCGCATTTGCTACATCCGCCAATTTCGTAGAGCATAAAAAGTTTCAAGTTCCACAGAGTGTGCCAAAGCACAAGGACAAATCGATATGCGAAGGTTACCAATATGCTAATTCTGATGCAAACTCATCCCTGCGGGGTAAACACGAGCTAGTTGAAACACATTTGTGGTTGAACAATAGTAGTCCAGTTATAATAAGTTATTGTGTTACTATTGAATTGTAAACGGTACTAAGTGTGTAAGTACAGTCGTATGTGTGTATATACACTTACACATTAAAAAAAGCATGGATTTATGTTATTGTCATCGTGGAAAAGTTTATTCTTTTATTGGAACCCCAAAAGTTCGAAAAAAGTGATATAACCCAAGACTACGCAGATTGACACGAAACTTTGGGGGCAATTTGGAGTGACCTAATTTTAGATGGGAGGACTTTTGTAAAAAAAATAAATGCGAGCATGGAATATAAGATAAAAGAAATATGGAGTTAGGAGTTCTTTGAAAAAAAAAAATTTAATTACGTCAACTTAACAATTTATCCTGGTAAATTCGTTGAGAACCGAGTAGGGGTGTCACAAAACGTGCGTTCGAAACTAGCGGACTCGCCTCGACGTGGACTCGCGTATCAAGAGTGTCATAATTCCAAAAAATGTCCTACATTGCTTGTATTCGCTGCTCCAAAAACAACAATTAGAAAGGTATACATAAATTACCACTAACTGTTGTTGTTGTTGTATGTTAAGTTAGGTTGAAGCGGTTGTCCTGTGGGACACACTCTGGCTCATAACCCATTGTGATGCCGCGTGGGGAGCTTGTCCCTATCTCTTCTAAAACCAGTGTGTGTTTTTCACAAATTTTAGAATGTCTCTGATTTCTGCAGAACTGAGATCTTCCAACTCATTAAAAAATTGTTTTCCCAGAATAGTAAACCTGCGTCTGGATAGAGCAGGACAGTGGCACAGTTGGTGCGAGACTGTCTCTTCCTCTTCCTCATCTAGATAACTTCTCAGAACCGAAGTCACCGTTGTGACTGAGACCAGTGTGCTAAGGCTGTGTTTATTTTGGCTTAGCAGAAATTCTGTGCGTTTAGCATTTAGAGTCGGCCACAGCTGACGGGCGATTTTGCAGGTGGCTTCATTACGCCATATTTCGTTTGCTTTCCTTAGAATTTCTTCAAGGATGAGTAGCTTACATATTTGTAAGGGTATCCCTATGTCATTGTCTATGTACTCATCGGAGAATTTGGTGCCGAGTCTCGGTAGTTCATCGGCTCTACAATTACCCTCAATGTCGCGATGGTCAGGAACCCATGATACCTTTAGGTGTAATGAGTCAGCCATCTCGTTAAGAGATGTGTTGCATTTCATGGCTACCTTGGAGGTTGTCGACTGTTTTGTGAGGGATTTTGTCGCCGCTTGGTTATCAGTGATAATGTTGATATCATTTCCGGATATCGCATCACACTGCATCAGTGTCGCGGCTTTCATTATTGCCATCATTTCAGCCTGAAAGACACTACAGTAGTCGAGGAGCCGAAAACTGAAGGAGATCCCCAGTTGTTCGGAGTATACACCTCCTGCCCTACCCGAGCTTTGAGCCATCTGTGTATACATGGATGGACTCACCCTGTCCTACATCGTCCCGTTCCCACTCTTCCCTTGAGGGTAGGAGGGTCGTAAACGCTGTCGCTGTTGTTGATGTATCAGCATAAGCGCTCCCTATACAATTACGGTGAATACTGCTGGAGTGGCAGTCCTTGGACGGATATAAATCCAGGTCGTTCCTGTGATGTACTACCGAAAGTTTTAAAGCCATTTTTCCCCAATTTTTTTTTTTTTTTTTGGTTTCTATATTACTATGACATTCTTCATGAACTGGTGAGAAAACCACTTAAGTTGACATAGAATTTTCCACCTATTAAATTTATTTCCACTATGATTTATTTAAAGTATCCTTCTAAATTAGAGTTGAGTAGAAATGTTTATTTCTTCGCAAAATATCGCTATTATAGTTTCATAAGCAAAACCTGCTAAAGTCAGATAAGTTGCTCTGCCAAAATTTGTATGATATGTAAGTTCAGTCAAGTAAAGCAAGAAGTATTGGTTACAGTTTTTGTATTTCAGCTGATTAAAATTGTTGTTATTTGTGATTTTATTATTCAAAAAAAATATTAAAAGAAAAAGTAAAATCTTCACGTAATCAAGAGCAATTTCATTTGCTATAATATATGAACAGCTTGTTGAGAAATGAAATGCCTCTTTTGGAATTCCAATAGTGAAATAAACTATTTTAATACTCGTCTAAGTAGTCTAAGTAGTTTATTATAAATAATTCCATACGCCTCTACTTGACATTATACATTTACGTAATAAGAGAACGAACCTAGTACTAGACTCGTTAGGTGTGAATGGAGATGTAAATTATGCAAGCAATTAAATTTAGTTCACTGATGAAAACTTATGAGATCTATAGGTGTATGCAGTTTTCCAACCCATTATTTGAGGTTGGGTTACTTGGTTATTATTTCCTCTCTTCAAGTAAAAAATCCCAGCTGGAAAAGCGTTAAAGAACAAAACTGGGAGCTACATAGGAAGCGCTTAAACCATCACGCCACAAACAGAGTTAAATGAGCTTCATGCCCATTTCGAGTGGTCATTAAAGGTGGCCAGAGAGGGAACGCAGCACGTCGAGAGCAGCCCTGCCCACTAAGATTTCTATAGGATACACTGTCTAAGGAGAATGGCATGCCGAACTAGCAGCAAATAATAATGAAATTATCGATCGATCGTAGATAGAGATGGAATCAATAGACCTGGGTTAGTCATATCCACTAACGGATTATCTACCCAAGGGAGATGTGTAGACCAGATTGTCTGGCTCATATGCTGAGTGATAATTGTGAAATTCATAATTATTGCAAGTGTTTTTATTTAGTTGCTCTAATTTCAATGGATTTCCCCTTTGTTGATTGCTGTTACTCCTTAAATGCTTATATAAATCAGTCCGCGCTCTAGCGGCTACTAAACAGCTGCGCCGCTGCCAATGTCAATTGCAATTAACCGGAAAAGCGATAATTAAAACAACACAAGCATGCCGCAACAACAATAACTACTATTTGAAAACTGTTATGTTATGTATGTATGTATGTATGAGAGGCGGCAGCTTAGTGTTGTTACAATTTTGATGCTACCTACGAGTAAGTACAACAACGACTACACAAGCAGTCGCTAGGCACCCTTGGGGAACAATTTCTTCGTAGTGTGTGGCATGTGAATAGCTAAACACACCGAAAGGTGATCGCGATGGAGTAAATTGTAATGTGAAGAGTAGAAATGCAGGACTTCGGGTGATAGAAAGTTAGTTAGTGCGACTTAGACACCATATATATCCCAGAAATGTCACCTGTACTGACCTTTAATTTCTGCCACAATTTATCACTAATCCTAGCAGGTCGATAACGTTGATAGCAAGGAAATTAAAACATTATGTAGCTATGTACTTGGTGTTGTAGGTTGAAGACAACTGAAGGAAGTAATTTTTAACAATTATCAGTTGTATCTCTGAAAACGATTATATGAGTTGATAAACACACATGCATATGTATGTACGTGCACATTATGTCACATTTATTTGTGAGCTGCCAGGGGACAATTGGGGTTTGTGGGCGTTCGTTATCATTAGTAGTATCATTAAAAAGATATACCGATGGATATTTTAAAAACATATTAACACAATTATATCCAATTTTGTGTTGGCAAACCTTGTGCCATGTGGAATACGGCAGGCCTTATGGCAATATCTGAATGATCTCCAAAGAGGTCATCATTAACTATACAAAAGTAACCATACGAATAGCAAGCGAGTAGAGTAACAAATGACCAGAGTATGTGACGCTTTACTCTATTGAAGCGGTAACTACTGGTATTACTGGCCGTTATTGGGTTTTCAGTGCCGATGGCTTTGCAACAAAGATCTGATATTTAAGTGTATTGTCAGTATGCAACTAAAAAATACTGGAAAGCATCAATTGAGTTAAGTTTTTTTTTTTATTTCCGTCTGTAAGTCACTCTCTTCATCACCTACCTCGTTCAATTCCTTCTTTTCCACCATTTTTTCAGTCTAACAGTATTTTATGTTGATTCCTTGCAGCTACGCAGATATATAGGTATTATATATATAAATATGCACCAGTTTTTTCTACAAAATTTATAAGAAATTTCAAAATTTATAGTGAAATTCGCCGCACAAATATTTTCCACTACCACAAAATATGTGCAAAAATTTAGATTTATCTCCAATTTCTAAATTTCTCAAAACACACCCACATCAATTGCAAGCACTAAATACGGACTCGATATTATATATGTACGCATATATGTATATACATATGCATGTATGTATGTACGCGAAGGTGTAAATCTATATATTTTTTTGTGCACCGCTTCACTGCTTCACCGATTTCCCCACAGATGAGTCAACGCTGAGTGCTTCTATTCTAGCGTCACGTTAACGTCAAATACCGAATTACGACTGAGGATCGTTGGACTAGCCAAATGCCCGCAATGTTGAGATTTTCTGAGGATTGACAGAATGCCCCTAGAACGTGCTGCGGTTGTGTTTGTGAGCAGATTTCAGCCGATTGTGCGTCAAAGAGAAAATAAGCGTATCGAATATGCACACACACACATATCTATATATGTATGTATGTATGTGTGTAGGTAATGCCATAAACAGCTGGGTTTTGTAATTAAAAAAATAATATATTATTTATTCATTCCCATTCACTACGTTGTTAGCAATATTATTTGGTTAATTATTTAGCCATTAAATTTTTAAAACTGCTTATTTATATTTGTCACTCAAACGCCGCTCGCAACTTACACCTGACATTTAAGTTTTTATCTATTCTGCGCTTTCGCTTGTTCAATCCGATCTTTCCCATGCTTGTTGACATTTAAATTTGTTTTTATGTAAATCATTGTATTTATGCAATGTATAAACACACTCACATATTTACACATATATGTATGCATGTAGATATTTTTTTTAACTAATATTATTCATATCGCCATTATTTCAATTGCCTGGTGCTGTGCGGTGAAAATTTCTCGACATGTATTAAAGTCAATTTTTCGTCTACTACACCTGTGCATGTGCATGTGTATATCGCGTATCAAGCTGATGATAGCGCGCGAGTTCGGTACCCAGTGTGGACATTAAGCATCAAATATTAGACTCTAATAGCGGTTGCCCATCTAAGCAAATCTCCGAGCGTATTTCAGTTATAGATAGATTTGAGGTTTACATTCCAAGCCCCATTCCCTTATTAAACTTAAGATAGAGCTGGCTTGTGCTGAGTCAGTGAGTATTTCAGGCGTGAAAAAGCTTCTTATAAAAAAACGTCTGCGTGCAGAATTTCGGTCAAGGACCTACATACCTGGATGCCTGGAAATTAACCTCAATTACCCTAATTTTCAAAAGTGGGAAAATAATGCTATTACTAACAATAGGCCAATCTTCAAGCTTGCTGCAATTTCTAAATTGTTCGAGAGTATAGTGAAAGAGATATAGTAATTCGCTGTTAAGAGTTTAATCTCACCTTACCAACCACAAATAAAATACAAAAAGGAGTATATTTTGTAAGGATACGTCAAGTCACAATTCTATGCTGACAAATTAAGTAGTTATGATAGACAACATAGGCAATATGTGAAGCTTTATTAGCGATAGAGTGTCAGGTATGATGTAAAATGTGGAAGCCTCCTCTGGCTTCGAAATATTTATAAAATTATTTAGAGATTTATTGGGGGTTTGCCTTAATCTTTTACATAAATAGACAAACATGTATTCTTTAAACAATCGGAATAACTATATTTCTAAGGTTCGAAAATGTATGCATCATTCGAAAGGTAATTTGATGCTGAAGGAAAGAAATTGAATCGAATTTTAATTTAGTTTAATATAAAACAAACGAAAATTGAAAATTAGAAAATTACACTAATGTAAAAACAAAACAAAAATTATTATATGTGCATATGTGTGTATATGTGTATGTGCCGCCTAAATGTATGCTTAATATTGACAATAAATTAAAGAAACCTGTTAGGCAGCGGTTTAGGAAAAAGATTTAGATTAAAATTAATACACTGACGAAGGCGAAGGTGAATATGTAGAGAAGAAGAGGATAAGGTAAGATCAAGCTAAAAATAAAGATATGCAACGATAAGGACAAAGACGAATGTAAGCATGCGGATTTGGAAAATCCTAATTAGATGGGGTTGAAAGTGAAGACAAAGATAAAGCAAAAGAGGTTTCACCCTTGCAGACACCTGCTTGAGCCAGAGCTGTTTGGACCAGACAGTGTTTAGACAGACATTAAACGACATTCACCGGCAGACTGTTACCACCTTCATAAGCTCCCGTCCACAGAATGCCGTAATCGGAATCCAACCACCACCCATAGCAGATGAAGAGTTCCAGCTTCCCCGTGAGACACGTGTAACATCTGGATATTGTAGCAGGTTAAACTCCTACTTATTCAGAATTGACCCCGACTAACCAAATATATGTCCGGCATGTGCCTTTTAAAGACGAAGGCAACCGGTAATATACCCTATATTGACGGGGCTTCTATTACTGCTACAACAACAACATAAAGCAAAAGAGATAAGGATAATGAAAATTATAGAACTAAAGACAAATTTATAAGTGGAGATAGAGAGAAGCATAGAGGTAAAGATAAGGAGGAGAAAGGTCTCTTCGGTTCGCCAAACGTTATGCAGGCTACAGAAGCAGGGTCGCGCCCCGCTGCATGTTCATCGTCTATAAAAATGTTGGCGAGTATGTTTGCTAAAAGTCAAATTTGTTTGATATTAATCGCTTGTGGTGTGGCACGCGAACATTACATGGAAAACAAAAACACCTACCGCATTTCGTGTTGATGCTTGAAGTGTGCACAGCTGCAAAAAAAAATTAGCTTGAACCAAAAATTAATAGTGCAGTTAATTGAGTACCTAAACATCGAGCTGGCTTTATGGCAAATAAAAAATTAAAAATATAAAAAAATCGTAAAACGGCGGCCACAGTGGCTGATGGGATGGAATGACCTTAGTGCAGAAATAATTCCTGAATATCTTTCTGCTACTTTTAAGCCGGGGGGCTGCGGTGAAGTATTTGTCAAGAATTTCAAGTCCTCGTAACTTTGTTCTGAGGTAAGGATAATCTCTTGTTTGGCGTAATCACATCTCGCATTATGTAATGTATTTTTTTACAGTTGCAGACGTTACCAATAGTTATAAGTCTCCACTTCCATACGCAAACAATTTTTATAATTTCTAGAATCCGACAGTTTAAGATTTTTTAATAGCTTTACCTGGTATCTTTCTTCTTCTTCATTTACTCACACTTCCCTACGTTTTACTTTTGCTCTCTTTGTTTTAAACAGGAATAAATAACAAACATTGTAATCACATCGTCCGCGTGCACAAAATCAGATAAAGCCGCTCACCGCCTGTGGCAAACGACAGCGAGCGTGTTCGTCGTAGATGAAGCAACTGGAATAAATGAGCATATCTTGATAGCTCTGAAAAGGAGCTGCCAAAAATTATATTTGTTTGAAGGGTGGCCAGCAAATATCGATAATTTCCCCGATAGTCGATTTATGTTACTGGATCGACCCGAACTTTAATCTGTCCAAGGTTTGCCACTTCAGCAGCATTTATCGAATAAGAGTAAATATTAATGTTGTTTTTGTAGTAGCATAACATTCCCCATACAAATGTTGATTGTTTGGTTTGGTTTAGAATTTCTGTCCTATTCTGTTAAAACCAGAGACCCTACAAGTTCATGTCTTCAATTTGAGCCCAAAAGATGTTGGCAAACTCAATTTTGTTGCTGGTTGGTTGGTTGGTTTAAATGGTGATTCTTCCAGAATCCAACTAGCGCTTCCGCACCATTTTGTTGCCACATCCTCGTTACCAACTTGTTTACCAGTTAGTTACAGCATAACTATATCCAGTCTGTGCGGCTCAGGAACCTTATCAGGTTGTTGACATCTAAGCCAGACAGCTGTTCCAGACTTTCGATCAACGGTTTACCTTGGGTTAACATTCTGTCCTTCCATAGGGCAGGGCATTCGCAGAGGAAATGGAAGATTGTTTCCTTTTTCTCTCGTTGTTTACAACTGTGACAGTATAACACATACATGAGGGACTCGCCGCATAAACTAATCTTCTTCTTAATTGGCGCGATAACCACTTACACGATTTTGGCCGTGTGTAACAAAGCGCGTCTGTCGTTTCTTTCTCGTGCGAACCGGCGCCAATTGGACACACCAAATGAAGCCAAGTCCTTCTCCACCTGATCTTTCTAACGCAAATGAGGCCTTCCTCTCACTCTGCTACCACTAGCTGGTACCGCATCGAATATTTTCAGAGCCGGAGCGTTTGTATCCATTCAGACGACAGCCAACGTAGCCGCTGAATCTTTTTTCGCTGCGCTATGTCTATGTCATCGTAAAGCTCATACAGCTCATCGTTCCATCGCCTGCGATATTCGCCATTGCCAACGTGCAAAGGTCCAAAAATCTTACAGAATCTTTCTCTCAAATACTCCAAGCGTCGCTTCATCGGATCTTGTCATCGTCCACGCTTCTGCGCGATACGTTAAGAAGGGCATGGGAGCCCCAGAGTGTTAGTTTTGTTCGTCGAGGGAGGACTCTACTACTCAATTGCCTACTTAGTCCAAAGTAGCACTTATTGGCAAGAGAGATTCTATGTTGGATTTCAAGGCTGACATTGTTATCGGTGTTAATGCTGGTTCCTAAATAAATGAAGTCTACTTTGTTAATAAACGAAGCATATTTTGTTACGTAAATGTAGGGTTATTCAATAGGTGCGCTTCAACTTTTTTCCGATAGGGAGGGCGAACGACGCAATGTTTTTTATTTTTCGCTTGTCATTTGTAAACTTCATTAGTATACATTTCATCATGGAACGCTACACACTTGAGCAACGATTGCAAATCGTGCAAATTTTTTATGAAAATAATCGTTCTGTTGCTGCTACTTTAAGAGCATTGCGGCCATTTTACGGTCCATTTAACAAGCCGCCCCGTTTTGGGGTTATGTGAAGTCATTGGTCTACAGTAACAAGCCGGCGACGATTTGTGAGCTCAGAGCCAATGTTGAACGCGAAATTGCTGGAATTTCGGCCGATTTATGCAAAAGAGCGGTCGAAATTAAAACCTGCACGCGGTGGCCATGCAAAAGAAATCGAATTTCATACTTAAATGTATATGTTCAAACTCGATAATAAAAAACAAATTAGTTAAAAAAGTCAAACCGTTTGTGTTTTATTCAAAAAAGTTCAAAAGTTGAAGCGCTCTTACTGAAAAACCCTATATAAACAAATCACGAACTAAATAAACCATTTCGACACTTATGTCCAGATTTTATTTAACTCTCATTCCAGCATCTTTGATATATCGCACTGACTTTTCACCGTTAAGAAAACGATAACATTCTGCATCAATAAATGGTTGACGATGTCGTACCTCTAACTCTTTATTTGGCTGATTTTTTGTATGTAGCTGAGCAGCTTACATGGCCCAGCGCCAAAACCAAAATTATCCCACGTCATGCGAACTGCGTCCCTGGCGTTGATTATTATTATGCAAGATTTTTTATCATGAATGGAGGAGGTTATCCACATACAAATTATCGCAAGTGCTTACATTTTTTATATTCCAAGTCCCTACAAGCACTCATTCATGAAAATACGAAACTTGAGCTCTCAAAGCAAAAACTTACTAGCTCATGTGTGCATTTATGGGTATATTTCAGAGGGTTAAACGAATTCCATAATGCCTAATTCTGCTGCACAAAACGTCTGTACTGCGATTCTTCAAAAGGGGATTAACGCAGGCTGCTAATTTACAACATTTTCAAGTGTTTAAGCTGCTTACCGGCAAAAGCAAATACTGTCGTATGTGTGATAATGTGTCTAAATATTTTCTCAGTGAAAACGTTGACTTTGCAATCTCAATTCTATTTTCTTTTATTTATAGTATTTTGTGTGTGCTGCTTCGCGTTGCTATTCGCTCAAAGCAATGTTTAGATGAATGAGACTAAAATTAGTTATGAGTATTTTTCCGTCATGTTTTGCACAGAATACTGTTATTTTTAGACTAAATTGGGTTTGCTGAAAGGAAAAATAAATATTTGAGAGGTGATTACGAAAAGTTTTGACAGAAATCCACGAAAAATGAGAGTTAAATTATTTGTACTAGGGTAACTGTTGTTCGTAACAGCCTAAGGGAGTCGACAGATGGACTGGAGATCAGATGGACTGATCAAATAGACCTTATCACCCGTAGCCACGGCCAGCATATGCCGGATGTCATGTTCGAAAAATAAGTGCCACGAATTATATACCAGATTATATCAAAAAATACAAAAAGTTCATTCCAACCATATTTCTGTTTTGTATACTCATAAATAAATGAATTCTTAAGTTCTTAAAAAAACACCCTTTACATGTTCACTCGTTGTTCAAGTTCAAGTTGATCCTAAAAAATTATGTATTTATGTACAATTTTTCCAGGTAATTTTGCGGTAAGGCGCAGCCCCATAAATTAGAAATAAATTGTTTTTATTCGAAAATATTATTTGCCAATTAGAAAATACTACCGATTAGCTATGTCTGAAACAAAGTAGTTTGAATAAAATAAATTATTAAAACTTTTGATTCATTCTATTATTTCTTCTTCTTCTTCTTGATTCACGCGGCAATAGCTTAAGGGAATTTGACCGAGTTTAACAAAGCGCTCCAGTCATTTCTTCCTTTTATTCATTATAAACTATTAAATGCCTTTAAGGGGGGGGTAGGGTTTAGCGCTAAAAAAAAACACTTTTTTTTTGAATTTTTTACAGAAATATGGCTTAAGATACTTTAATAAAATCAGTTGCATGTTATTGTACATCTTTTCAATAAGTTTTTAAAAAATATTAATAATAAAATATTGACAAATAAGCCCATGACAGAGTTTTTTTGGAGATATGTTTTTCGAGAGGTGCTCTGCGGTGCCAATCGGCATTCGTCGTAAAATCATCTGAAACTAAAAAAGTCGAATTTTTCAGTTAAAGTATGACGTAATGCTCCCCCCTACATTAATAAAAACTTTTTTTTTCATTTTTGTAGTTTTGGTGGCAAAAAAACGTAAAACGAGCATTTTTGGCGAAAAATTTCGCCATATTTGTAAGTGAAAAACAACCTTAAAAAAAAAATATAAAAAAACAGTGTAGGGGGGAGGTATTTTTGATTTAGAAAACGTGTGCCAAATTTGAAAAGAATCGGTTGAATAGTTTCGGAGTTGTGATTGGCACCGACTTTTAAGAAGTCGTTTCGGGAAAAACGCGTTTGAAAAAATGGCTCTGAGAAATTATCGATGCTCCGCATTCGAGGTAGAGTGCCTACAAAGGCTATAACTTTGAGAGTTCTGCTCCGATCCACTTAAAATTTTGACACAACATTCTTGAAATGATTTACTATAAGATGAGTGAAGAAAAACAATTTCGATTTTGTGACCCTACCCCCCCCCCCCCTTAATAAAGGAATGTTAAGGCAAAAGGCGACAAATGCGTTTAATTATTTTCCTAGGATTCCTAACTGCGGCAGAGTGTGCAAAATAAATGGTCACAAACAACAAAAATTAATACATACAAGTACACACTGACGACGAATTACTTAGACGAGGGTCCTTTGAAAAGTCCGTGCAAAAATAAAAACTACCTGAGCCTAACTTTTTTATTTTTCGACATAGTCTCCTTTTAGACTTATACACTTTGTCCAACGCGGTTCCAGTTCGTTGATCCCTTCCGAACAATAGTTTAGTTTCGTTTCTGCAGTCACCTCCTCGTTTGATTAAAATATTTTGCCCGCCAGCCATTTCTTCAAATTGTGGACCAAATAGTATTCCAAGATCCGAGAGAGTCAAGCCTGGAGAATAGGGTGGATATGAAATGAGTTGGAACCCTATTTCTATTAACTTGCAACCACAATTGCTGAAGCGTTAGCTAGTGCATTGCCGTGATGAAACAGGAAAATTACTTGATTTCCTCAATCCAAACGAATGCCAAACACAGAGAAACAGACCGATCTGACTAAAACTTTGTGTGTTTTCTTCCAAGAGATGCTACGGACTAAACATAACCTCGACACGCACCAGTAGCGCCATCTCTCTGGCTTTGTGCGGACTTTTCAAACGAGCCTCGTGGTTATTTTCAGTTGGCTTTATGTTCAGTATGTTTTCCCTTTTCTCTTGTTTTTCATTAGCATTCACTAGCATTAGAGCAGCTGGCAATTTCCACGTTTTGTACACTCAAGGTCATTCAAAGCAAATAACAGGCAGTAAATATACATAAAATTTAGTAAGAAAAGCATGTAATTATGAATAACCACGCATATCTGCCTATCTGTGGAAAACAAATAATTTTCGGCGAAGTTCACTGCTGCAAAAATACCTTATCTCGAATTAAATGTTGTTTATATTCTAATAACGCAACACTTTGATATTCATGACCGCAGCGGCAATCGGCAAACTCAAAGTTTAATCATATCTGAATTTATGAAATACTTGCACTTTCAACGATATTTTAATTGCATTGTCCAAAGCAAATCAGGTGGATAAAAATGAATATTGTCTAAGCATTATTCCTTAATCATAAATTTCCTATTGATTAACTGGAGAAAGTTAACATTTTTCTGTAAGAATGCTTATATACATACACGCATATGTCTACCCCTCGCACAAAGCGGGCCATTCATTTGCAGCACGTGTTGTTAATCGTTCCGTACATTCGTATACATTTACATATCTATAGAAAAAAATACTGACTTGCATAATATGTAAACAGCAAAATATTATGTAGATATATATATATACATGCGTTTGTATGTGTGCTCACTTGCAGGCAAAGTTATAAGCTCAATTGAGCAGCTGGCCCTGCGGAACTCTTATTGAAAATACGTTACTCATACGTCACGTAGTCTCACGGTACCATCACGTGAATATTAAAGCATGACGTTCGAACTGGGTTCGTGTATGCGCACTGGTTATTTTAAATTTTATGTTTATTTATAGATCGCACACTATTCCGACTTTATTCTACTCTACCTTTAGCCAACAGATACCTGCGAGTAGAAACTGGAATCGTATATTATTTTCTCTCCAGTTTGTTATTCCATTGCTGTACAAATGACTTCTTATTTTAATGAAGCAGTGTGCCGTTGACAGCAAACAGTTACGATAATGAGTTGCAAATTATTTCGAATTTCCGAAATGCTCTTACAAAAGTTTGGTATAAAACCCAAATTTTAGTTATTAAAAGTTCAAGTAATCGAATTGCCACTGTATTTGAATAAAGCCGCATGCTTTGAATGAGACCAATAAAATATTAAAACAAATATTGAATGACGTAAGAGTCAAAAGAGTGCCGTTCATTTTAATTTCAACACATTAATAATTTTCATGAACAGGAGATCGCTTCGCCAGCAAGCACCACAAATGGTTATATCTATCGCAGTCTTTAATCAATACTTAATTGGAGGCAAAATGTAAGTCACATAAATGCACGCATAGACATATGCTTGAATGTCTGTATGTATGTATGCACAGTGAAACCTCTCCTAACGAACACCTCTACTAAATGGAAGTCTTCCTTGGCCGGACATTTTTTCCTCTACCAAGTTTTAAGCATACATTTCGGAGCAAATTACTTTCTCTTAAACGGACACTCTCTGGGCCGATCGCAGGCAATTATTTTTCATAAAATTGACACAAAAACCTCTATTAAGCATTCACGAACCTCTTATCAAAAGACATTAAGATTTCTTTTCATGACAAATCAAGCAAAAACCTGTATTGAACGGATGTGAGTTCCTCAGAGGCGGACAAAATATAAAAAATGTGAGTGGACAGTTACTTGCTAAATGTTGTTGTTCTGTCTTGTTGTTGTTCCACAAATGCAGGGACCTGCAGTTTCAAGCGGACTCCGAACGGCAGATATTTTTATGAGGAGCTTTTTCGTGGCAGAAATACACTCGGAGGTTTGCCATTGCCTGCCGAGGGGCGATCGTTACGTTCTCTCTGAATTCCGAATGGTGGTCACGCATCAACCCATCCGACTACGGCGGCCACACACACATTTAATTTGGTTTGCGCCATGATTTCATTAAGGCTTCCAAGGAAAACAATTTGTCTGTAGGTAAGTTTTACTAATCAAATCTTGCAAACATAATTTTTCCATATAAAAAATGCATTGCATTTGGTGTAATGTCATCACTAGGCCTCTGAAATTTTAAAAGAAATGAGTCCGATGTTTCTTATTAGGTTAAAAATTGGAAAAAGCCACGCTATGCTTATCGTCAAAAATTAAATAATTATTCGGTCAAAATGGATGTGTGGGGACAATGACTTATTGCTTTCGAATTGTTAAAAAGTTCTTAAGCTATCCTCCCCTTGAGCAGGCACCTTTCTGGGGCGGGCAAAAGTTAACTGACAGTAAGTGTCCACCCATCGGAGGTTTCACTGTATTTACTTATGGAGCACAGTGAATTAAAAGCTTTGAAGACAGCTGTCTGAATATTTTTGGTATTTCATGACACTCTTGCAGTGGTTTATAAGTGAATTAGAAATGCTTACAGAAATTATTATATAACTATATTGAGACGAACTAGCTTAGAAAGAAATAAACACAGTAGCACGCATCAAATGCAGTACTAGGTTAGATATGGCAAAGGCTTTAATTATCAGGTGATAACTGCGGAAAGTATTTAAATGGCATAGCTAGGATTATCTTACATTTTATTTGAGTAATTTATGTTCCTTTTCGGCACAAGAAGTGTTAACTGGGAAAATTCAGTATTTTCTAATGAAATTTTTGTAATCTTGACGATTAAAATTTAATTAAAATTTAATTACCTACCATCATCTAGATTATTTTTCATTAACGCTATTAAAGTGTGGAACTCATTACCCGACACTGTGAAGGCTGGACTTAACAGATCTAACTTCAGGGCACAAGTCTATAATTATTTTAAAAGTGTTTGATTGCATTAAAGTAGCGCATTACATTTCTCTTTACATTCTCTAATTACTTGTACTATTTTTGTTTTTTTTCTTTTTCTTTTCTAAATCCTTCTTTTCTTTTCATACTGCTATTTTTATTTTTATTTTATTTTTTTTTTCTTCTTATTATTATAGTTAAGTTAAATATATTGGATTGATTTGTAAATGAACTGGTGTAAAATTTAGATTAAGAAACTTGTATGTTAAAAACATTCCAGTTTTTTTTATAATATTGTTGAAGTACTATCAAAAGACCTTAGTCTTACTATGTACTATTTGTATAAATAAATAAATAAATAAAATAAAATAAAATTAATATTTTTTAGCATGCGCTTGAACTAATTCTCGTAGTCCCTTGAACCCATCTGCTACTTCCTTGGACGTCATACTCTGTTGGCTATACAATTTTCTTTGCTATGTGAGCATTAACAGAAGTATTTATTTGCGCTGCCTTAACCGTATTTCGCTGAATAAATTTGGCAAACAAATGGTTGTTCAACAGGTATAATTCAATATTGATATAACTTCACAGTTGGCAAATTACCAATTCTTCAGAGAGAATAGACAACCACTTGCTTTGAAGCTCTTTATGCTCCAACAACTTCTTGTGAACTGGAGGATCTTGAAAAACTCCTAAACAGAAGGGCGTATATACATAAATAATATCCCTTCAGTACGCGGGGTAGCGATTCTCTTTTCGTAAATAGAATACAGTCTGTGTTGTGGCCATCGACACCGGGACATTACATTTCGTTTGTAGTGTGGCAGTCCATCGAAATGGAAAGCAAAGGAAAAAAGTAACTTTGCAAACAGTGAACAGAAGAACGGTATTTGCGGGTGAAGGACTGCACCTTTTTAAGTTATTTTGAGATCAGTGAAGAAATAACAATATGATTTTATAGACAACGCGGATATGTTAATTTTTATTTTTTTTACTAAAATAATAATCATTTTATTTTAGCGCCCCTAACAAATATTAAAAAATTCTATCTTTTGTGGCCAACATTTTCGAGGAGAAGAAGCGAATGAAATACTAAACCGATTTTTCACGCACAACGTCTTTGCAGGAACCATCCAACAGAAATATTCTATTGTGTGGGGTTATACCTTCTGCTCAAATATGTACGAGACTTTATCAATAAAATGTTGCAGACAACCTATAGGGACTCTGCTCTATCGCGTGAACGTGTTTTGCAGTGGTACAAATCGATCAAAGAGGGCCGTACATCGGTTGAAAACTTGCCGCATGAACGTCGTCCACAACATCAGTAAACGACGAAAACATCGGAAAAGTAAAGGAAATTGTGCTTGAAAATCGCCGTGTGACCGAAAGAGAGATAGATTATTATTAGATAGATTATTATTTAGACGTTTTAAAGCGTTTGCGTGAGAACATTCGTCTTAAAAGGAAGGAATTGTGGGACAACAAGTCATGGTTCTTGCATTACGATAATGCGCCAGGTCACACATCACGTCTTGTTCCCGATTATTTGAACAAAAATAATGTTAACATCGTTCCGCAAGCACCGTATTCGCCTGATATGGTTCCATGTGACTTTTTCCTGTTTCCCAAGCTCAAGTTGCCGCTCCGTGGAAAACATTTTGAGGCAATTGAAGTCATAAAAGAGAATTCGAAGAAGGAACTGAAATCCATACCGAAATCGGCCTTCCAGAAATGCTATGATTATTGGAAAAAACGTTGGCATATGTGTATCGCCTCCAATGGTGATTACTTTGAAGGAGAACAAATAAAAATTGAACAATAATTAACCGTTTGTGTTTTATTAAATCAGTCTCGTTCATATTTGAGCAGAAGGTATTATTAATTTTTTTTATTATTTAATATCCCACCCATATGAATAGGCCTTCTAGAAGTATTTCTATAAAAAAGTTATAAAATATAAAGAAGAAAAATAAATCAAAATATAATATAAGATCGAGCTTCGGGGCGATGCTACGACTTCTAACATCCCGGTAGACTTCGATTATTTCTGTGATTTCATCGGCATTTTCTTTAACATCAAAAATTTCTGAACGGAATCGACGAAACCGAAATTGCACGTAATTAGCTGTTGCAGTATCGACACCAAGAACATTGTTCACAATTTCAATGGCCTGGCTTGCACTTTCGCCTTCATCAAAGAAAAATGAAAAATGTGCCGAATTTTCCCTTTCTTGACTTCCATTGTTAACACCTCTTAACTCACAACTGAATAGAAAAAACAAACAATAGGAAAATAATTTTTTTAGTGGGAAATGCCGCCCTGACAACGAGCACAAACTTTAAATTGCTTGATCGTTACTGTACGAGATATCGATCACTACAGCCATCTACCGAGAAAATAATGGATTTATTTTTTCTAAACCTAGTATAGATAATTAAGTACCATTCATAAAATAACGTAAAATTGAATAACATAAATTATTATTAATCATGACCGATGCGCATCCTTGTAAAATTACGAGTATACGAGTAAATAAGTATGCAAATAAAAAACAAGACTAATAGTTGAAATGAGTTCTTCAGAACGACACTTCTTTACTATTCATTGAATTAATGACAACCACTTCGCCCCTAAACACACACCCTGCAGAGTGGGCGCTCTACAGATATATTTAGCAGCGAAATGGCTCACGGGGAAACCTACACAAATACAAATTTAATCTAGTCAGTAAGCAACATAAAAATAAAATATATTTATTCGAAGGCAGTACTATGGGGGAGACTTTGGGTGCTAAAGCCCCAGTATAATTAACAATTTAATAATTTTTCAACGTATTTGTTTGAGGATGCTACTGTTGCGGAAGTGTGACAGCATAACGCCTACATCAAATGATTTGAGTTCTGCTTTTTTGTTCGGTTGCCACATCTCTGATTAACATTCCCACTAATTTAACGCCATTGCTTGACATTTGCAAAAAAAGTTACGCCGTCTTAAGTTAAATCTACCTCTGCATTAATCCAGCACTTTCCGGGAATTTTTGACCAAGAAGGAAACGAATAGCTGGATGGTATTGAATTCATGGCTCCCTGCGATTTTTGTTTGTTTGATCGGGTCAAAAAACTACTACGGGGAACTCATTTTAAGAGGCGAAAGAAAGTAATGGAAAAATCAGAGACGGCTTTGATGGCTATACCGAAAATTGAGTGAGAGAAATGTTTTAAAAAATCCTCTTGCGCATACATATATGTGTGCAGAAATGGTGCCTGTTAGCCTTCATCATCCTTCACAAACATACATACATGCATAGAAATACATTAACAATACAACTCAATCTGCAGATTCTTTGCTTTGACAGTTTCAATGTCAATGTTGAAAGTCTCGGCATTCCATTTTTGTGTTTCTTTCTTCTTCAGAGACTGGCGGTTGCATTCAATGTATAAAAAGCGGATAACTACTTAGAGTCTTGGTTGGAGAGGTGGGATGAGGTTAGAGCTGTGAAACCATCAGCCGCCACTGAAAAAAAATTTACATTCCTAACGAACAAAAATATATATTTTACGCTGATTATTTTATACACGTCGTGTTATAAAGGGTGAACAATTTAGAGGTGTCGGATTTTTAATTGAAATAAAACAACAAATTGATTGATCAATCTTTTGTGTATACCTAATAATACATGCCGCCACAAATAAAAGTCAGAAGGTGTGATATCTCGCGATATTGGTGACCAATCTACTTGCCCAAGACGAGAGATAAATTGCACACCGAAACAACCACGCAGTAAATCCAAGTAGTGCCGTCTTGTTGGAACCAAATGCCTTCCGGCATCAAAAAGTTGTTTTTGATGGCGCGACTGCGTTCGCTATTCACTGTTACATTGGCGCCAGCCTCGTCTTTGAAGAAATATGGGTCGACGATTCTTCCAGCCCATAGGTCGGGTCAAACGGTTATTTTCAATGGATGTAATGGCTGTTCGTGAATGGCTTCGGGTTGCTCTTCAGCCCAAAAACGGCAATTTTGCTTGTTGACGTAGCGATTAAGCCAAAAAAGGCCTTCATCGCTGAATACGATAAGTTGACCTGAGCGCGCGATGAACACTTTTCACAGAGCGTCGACTTTCGTAATACAATTCAACGATTTGTAAAGGTTGTTGAGGCGTAAGTCTTTTCATGAGGAAATGTCAATGAATACTGAAAAAAATATGTTTTTAGTTTGACAGTAGTCCCGCCTGATCTGTAAAAAAAAAATTCCTCCAATCTGATCATCCATTATAAAAATATTTCATTAATAAAAATGTAGGTATATAATTTATTTAATGCGTCCTACTTCCGGATCTCCGAAAAACAGGAACCGAGGATTCCCCCCTTTAACCTGATGTGACTGGAGCTGCTCGTATGCGTGCACCGGGTGCGTTTATCCTGAAGCCCAATTTTTGGGAACTCATTGAACAATTTCGAATGCTCGCAACTAAAGAGAACGTCATTATCGCATTATGGAAGTTATATTTAGAATACATAATGCTGTTGGGATTCTCGATCAACTTTTTGCCCCTGAATTAAATTTTTCGGTTTAAATAAAAATCTGATAAAATTATAGTTTCCTCCCCTTACTGAACATAAATATGTATGTCTGTATATGTACATATGTATATACGCATTAATGTGTGAATGAGTGTATAAAAATGCATGTTGGCTTAATGCAACTTACATCTTGGCATTGAGCTGGCTGCAGTATCCAATTGTGTGGAGAAAAAATACTCATTATAACCAAAAAGGCAAGCGCCGCGTGGATTGGCAGGCAACAGATAGTTTATTCAATTGAAACACTTAGTTTAACAGCTGCTCAATTAGAAATCGCACACTTCCCACTTCGACTCGGGTCACTTCCAGCCACCCTTCCACAAGGGCCGCAATTACCGCTGTGCCTTGCTTCGCTACTCGGTCTCACACCAACATTTGCGTGTGATGACGAACGATTTGAAACCCGTTTCTCGCTACTCCCACTTTTGCTTCGCCACACCTGATGGTTCTAGTGCTGGTTATTTTATTCGCGCTATGAAGTCGTTACTGTTTTGATTTAGCAGCAGTAGTTCCTGCAACTGTAGGTGACTGGTAAGCTGCTATTATCACTTAACGACCTTTGCCTTTGGACAGACGTTTCTATGAAAACTTTTGCATGCAGTGCTTCTACTGATGATGACAATAATGACAACGACAACAACAACACCAAATATTAACACAACAAACACAAAAAGCCAGCTAGAAAACTCTCTGCGTGTGTGAGGGCATGGGCGAGCGGGCGAAAGAACGAGCAAATCAATTTCCAAGTGTGCGTTTATATGTGTGTGCTAGCGCTGCTGAAAGGAAAGAAGCAGCACTTCCTGCCTCCACACTTCACCGATCTAATGAACCACACAGAATTAAACCGTTTCACTTAGCTGCTTCACTGCTCTTCAGCGCGCCCTGCTTTCCACTGTATTTTTTCACGTGTTTGACCTTTGCGATTAACACACGAAAATTCACTTAATTTTGTATGTCGATATCCGAAAACAAACAAAAAAAAAACAAAGAACAGGAGGGATGGGCGAAATCGATTTTTCATAAGATTTCAATTAGTTCTCTCTTTTGAATATTGAATTACTCTTTATTTCTCGATTAACAACTTTTATTATTTTTAATATTTTTTTCAGGACGCTAAGATACTTTTTAATACAACTCCGATTGCGCTCCACAGCATTTGACCAACTACGAAGAACTAAACCAGCCAACTTTCTCTGACTAAACTCAGCTGAACCATGCGGAATCGAACTGAATGGTTGTTGGAGAATTTTTGCAGCAATGGAAATCTCATGGAAATGTAAATGTGGAGAAAACTGTAATTCTACATTTATTTACGTACACTCCGCGAAATTCAATTAAAGGCACCCTGTTTTACTTAGAAAACTTTGGAATATAAAACTCTAAAATACATACTTTTTTACATTCTGTAGCGATATTTATTAGGAGAATTTAGCGATATTTATTTCATCGAGCAGATGAAAAGGTCCTCATTTAAATAGAATACAAGGAATACAAAAAGGGAATAATAGTTTTTCCGAACCAAAGAAACCAAAAAAAAAAGGCAAAATAAAGAAAAGGATAGAAAGAGAACGCATATATATAAAGGGTTTTCCAATAACAGGTGTTATTTTGAACAGCCAGCTTTTTCGGTAGATGTCACTTTTGAAGCTGTAATTTTTTGATATTTGACAAGAAGAAAACTACGCCATTAATAAAATTGGAACGATACACGCTTAACAACGGATTGAAATTATTAAACTTCACTATAAAAATGGTGAAAATTTGGCAGAGACGGTTCGTAAAACTCAAACATTTTCGGGTCATCGTGAAACACCTTGGCGGGCCGCAATACAGAAATTGGTGAAAAAATCGAGTTGTTGGGGTATGTTAGGATGTGAAGAATAAAACGCGTGCACGTCACTCAAGAACAGCTGTTTTAACCGAAATTGTTGAAGAAAACCCAGGTTTGTTCATTCCTCGTCGTTATTTCGAATTAGGCATTCCACAAACGTCATTCCACCGTATTTTGCATAAAGATTTGGGTCTTAAGGCATATAAAGTCCAGATACCACAAGAACTCAAGCCGGCCGATCATCAACAACGTTGTGTATTTGCTGATTGGGTCGTTGAAATGCATGAAAATGATCCGGAATTCCATCGGAAAATCAACTTGAGTGATGAGGCACATTTCCACCTCGATGGCTTCGTCAACGAGCAAAATTGTCGGATCTGGGGCTCAAAAAATCCAATAGTTATTGTTGAAAAACCTCTCTATCCTCAACGTGTGACTGCTTAGTGCGGTTTATGGCCCGGCGGAATCATTGGACCTTATTTTTTCGAAAATGAAGCTGGAGCAACAGTTACGGTGAATGGATTGCGCTATCGAGGGATGATTGACGATTTTTTATAGCCGGAATTGGATGGTATTGATCTGGACAACGTTTGTTCTCAACAAGATGGCGCTACGTGGCACACAAGGAACGAAACCATTGATCTTTTACGGGAATAACACCTTTATATGAATATATATTCCCGTAGTTCCTAGGTGGAGAAAAGGACATGAAGAACCGTAGCACAAAACTATTAGTGAGTCCCAAGGCGAATCTATAAAAGATGGCATCTGCAACTGATTTATTTTTTCTTTCGCCGTGGCGGATGTCAGCATAAATGGAATGACGAAAAGCCGTTCCATTCGCACCAACGTCGTATGCTGCTAGCTCCAACTTCATGTCGACTGTGCAAATCAATTAGAATCGATGCCGTTGCATTTTTTACCAGACGACCCCTAATAATAGCGGATGTTTCTCATGGAGATAACTTTCCGCTGTTCTCGTCTGAGCGGTTTCTGTGATGCTTTTCCTTCACTTTCCAAATTAACTTTTTTTTTATTTATGACAAATGAAAATATTTAAAAACTAAATAAAATCAAAACTTTAAAATTACGCGCAATTGCAATGGATTTTAAATTTAACTCTCAAACGAAAAATGTTAAAATTTCGAAGAGAGATCTAACGGCACTTGCACTTTTCTGAGCAAAACATGAAAAAGTAATGAAAACGCAAAACTTCGAGCGTCCAAATAATTATTAATGGCATAAATGGCAGTGCCCTTATTTTAATTTCGCTGAGTGTATACGCTGAGGTTTATATGTATGCACATGCCTATGTTCCATTGTAGTTTTTATGATTACTGTTAATCGCACAATTTGTGTGTATAATAATGTTTCAGCTTTCGATTATAGTTTTCTTTAAACAAGTAAGCCGTGGTAATTTGTAAATATTTTCTAGAAAATAATAATTTTGCATCTGTAGTGGGCCCAATGGCCGACACCTCGATCTAAAAGATCCTTTGTGTCCTTTTGATAAATAAGTCAAATAACTAATTTGATCTTTAATCCAGAAATTATAGCTTCTTTATCAGGAAAACATAAAAACAGCGGTCAATTAAATTAAATAAAATTCCATTTCGCCGCTAACATTCCTTTTATTGGCTAACATTAAACGAAACCTGTTACTGTTAAAGTGTCCTTGCGGGAGCGCGAAAGGTCCTCTGTTACTCACCCAATGACACACTGCTTCATTTCCAATAAAAGAGCGAGTATTGGAAGTATGGGACACTTCGCTCAACTCTAGGTGGGAGATCTCTACACAACAGCTGGATTTTATTTATAAATTCCAGTGCCTACAAAGTTCCAAAGAGATGCGCTGCGTTTATGTATGGAATTTTTATTCAATTTCGAAATCAATGTTACAAGTTTAATAATTTATTTGATACACACTAAATTATTGTAAGTAATAGTAGCTAGAATAATTATGATGGTTTCTTGAAAGAATTGTTGTTAACAGCGTCTTTTTTCTTGCACTGGTTGGACTTTGATAATCCAGTAATAAATACTTTCAATAATGAATTTTTATGTTATTTTCTTTATCAAATTTTTTATTTCTTATTGCTTACACTAAACTAAGTTTGATATTTAATTAAGCCATTGATAACATCACATTTAAGCGCCAAAAATGCACAGGTACAACCGAAAAGCATAAATAAACGGATGCAAAAAACGACAACTCAAAATGCAATAGAGCAGCAGGCGTTAAATGGTATGAAAGCAACTAGCCATATTTCTTGTTTATTCAAATTTTAGCCTTTTCTTCGAAACAAAATACAGTAAGTTTTTTCTTTTAATTTCGCCTTAAAGCAGCGCCATTTAAATTCAATGTCATGGTACAAATCTCCACACTTCTGTTTCATGTACAACTCCACTTGTTCAGCACAAAAATTTCTAAAAATATTTATTTTACTCTTATGTAGCTTGCAGTGCTAAGTATTTATTAGTTTAATGTTACGGTGCTGTCATAGCGTGCTCGCATATTTGCCACAAAAAATAATTACATTGACTTAGGTGTAATAAAGTAACTTTTCTTCTCTTCTTCTTTGCTTCTTTGCTTTTGCAATAGCGCATGCACTTAATGTACATTTTAGGCAAATAGATTTTCTTTAAATCTGGGGCATTGCAAAAGGAACTTTTTTCATTTTCTAAAAACGTTACTTGAATTCAGAATATGCTTTTTATTAAAGTTAGTTTTATCTTTTAATTTAATAATAATTAAATTCGCTTGGCGACCTTTCTCTTTTTTGTCTTTATATATATCAATGGTATAAGGCCTCTTCAAACATAAAACTCCACATACTATCTTCTCAGGTCCACCACTTCTATCTTCCTTTGAGCATCGAGCTGATGGTGTTGCGATTCCTGCGAATGGTGAATACATTATATATGTATGTGTTTTATTTTTTGTTGATTTAATGAAGTGAGTTGCTTACCATGTACAGTCGGGGCTCGTTCGGATGTGGATGAAAGCCAGTCTGCCGGCATTGCGCGATATAGTCAAGTCCATAGTTCGGTGTTAAGATAAAGAAGCCAGTACTGTAAGTGATGATTTATAATAATGTAGGTATACACATACACCCATATCTGTGTTGTAAGTATGTGGTTTTCTTACGTTTTATACTTGGGCGCGCACACAATGGCTATTGCTTCGGGCATCATCATTTGGTACGAACAGTGCGTATGCAAGTCCACTGATGACAGGAATGCTGTTTGGCTAGGGTGCGTCTGCAAGTAAAAAATTAAATGCGAAAGTTAATGCCAATGCCTCTAAAATGTTTACTGCTTCAAATAATATCAGTTTAGGTAAAAAAGTTATAAAAATAATAGAGAAATTAGCATTCATAAACTCTGTTCGCCACGCTTTCACCGGACAACGAAGGTATCTTTAAGAATCTTTTGTAGAGCTATTCATTTAGATCGAACGATATCTGGTATATTCTTAGTAATTACGATCTTATTTACCAAAATAAGGCATTACACTTTCCTCTTCCTTCCTGAACTCATTCTCATTTCACCTTTCCCTATATTTTTTATTATTACACAGATTTAATGTAATTTAGATTTAAGTTGATTATTCTTAAAATTTTATCTTATGAAAATGTACATCTTTTTGAACTATTAAATAATAAATAATGGTTTAATTAAATGAAACTGAATTAAATTAATAAACGCAATTCCATACGGGGCATTACTAGTGAAACACGATATCAATTAAAGGCTGCTAACAACTAACAGACAGACTCAGTGGCTTAATATTTTGTATACCCGCGTACACGTCACAATGATGGGGGTGCGCACGATAACTCGAGCATAAATCAATCTATTTCAACAACCTTTTCCCTAAGTTAGTTATTGAAAATGAGCGAGATCAGTCAATAACGACGCCCACCTCCCATATAAAGATAACTTTCGAAAAATAAAAAAAAGAAATAACTGTAAGAAATGAAGATGATTATTCAAATGTGGTAGAAATGATAAGGCCAAGAAAAAAAACACGATGAAAAATGGGCGGTGCCAACTCCCACTTTTAGGTGGAAGCGTTTATCTCGATAATGACTTAACAAAACTTGTCCAAACTTGGTGCTAATATTTCTCACCACCTGATTTAGATCCGACATATATAAAGGGCAGCCACTGCAATTCGGTTATGGAAAATTGTATGAAAATTATTGTCCTTCCTCTTTATAATGAAATAAACATCCGATCATTTATATTAAAAATAGCATTTTTCTTTGAATATCAAAATAACACCTCTCATTGGACAACCCTATATTACCGACATCGGAAAAAAGGTTAAGAAGTTACCATGCTCCCTTTTTATATGTTAAGTATAACTTTCCATCAGTTCTTCTGATGATATACGCTAATACTCTCACTGTCTATGCGCTTTGTGGGTTCCATATTAAATTTATTAAAATTTAAATTTTATTACGTGCACGGGAATTTGGAGTTCGCTCCGGTCTGTATTTAGAGCTTCCTGAATTGTTATATTTAAAATAGGTCGGGAAATGGAGTGGTGGTTATGCATATTAGATGTTATGATGAACTATATTTACGATACAAAACAGATGCTTTATAATAACGTAATACATATTTCGCTGGAATTGCTTACATGAATCCAACCGAGTGTAATGAGATTCTGTTGATCTTGTACATCAAAAATCTCCTCCTCATTAATGGTATTACAGCTATCAGGTGTACCTTGTTGCTTTGGTATTATGATGTGTGTTATGAATAAACGATTCTGTGCTAAGTGGCCTGCCAGGATACCGCAGGTTTCGATGTTTTTCATAGTATTGCTTTGGGCCAGCCGCAAGAAAACCTCCATTGTGTTCTCCGGTATGACTACAGTGCGTAGCGAGCCAGCCAGTAGGGAATCGGAGCGCTCGTACTGTGGTTTTTGGGTGCGATCGAAGCTGGGTGGTTTGCTATCGAAAAGAAAAATAAATATGAACAATTTTGAACACGCCAACTAATGAAAAAATAAAAATTCGAAGCTATCAATTTGTCGTTAAAAAGGTAAATAAACAAACCTAATTGATTTTGCTCCATCTTTGTCAGCGTCGCTGGGCAAGAGAAGTCCTGAACTCGAACGATTGGTACCTGTCGGGAAATCGTTAGGATAAATGACCTTATCCAAAAGTCCTAAATCAGGTGCACTGGGTTGCATGGTTGGATCCATCTGAACATGAAGATTAGTTGGTATATAGGAACCTGTACCACTACCACTTCCACCATCCGCTACAGCCGAGCGTTTTTGGCGCTCGCGTTCCAATTCGCGCGCTTTCTCCGCCTCCTTGTTTGCCAGAAACTGCTCATACTCCTTCTGGTAGCGATCAAGCAGTTTGGCGCGCAATTTCTCAGTAGTCGGCATGATTTCATCTTTAATACGCTTATGGATTTCTTTTACTTCAGACTTGATTTTCGGATATTCCGGATGCGAACGCACTTTCTCAATGAAAAGCGTCATATACTTCATGTAAAGAATAAAGGCATTTTCGTGATTACCTTCGGCAAGATAAACATTTGCCATGCGGAGCATCTCTGTACCGGAGCGATAGTATCTGTGGAAAAAAGTATAATTAATGAAATAACTCAAGAACGGTGATAAGATATGATTATTTAAATTTATAAGCCCATTTCCAGCTACAAATTTGCTGCCTTTTATACCAATAACTCAATGAAATTTACAACGGCCCTTCCATCACCGCCCTTGTTTGCATACTTTGTTTCTGCTCATTTGATTGTATTTTGTATTATTTTCGTAAGGGAAGGACAAATAGTAACAAAACAATGCTACAAGTGCGCAGTCAAAAGGACCTCCAGATTTCTTAAGACACTCAAGGGCGTCCCCACATGCTCAGAGCAGACACAATGCGATTACGTATTGCTATTTAGCTTGTCTATTATGCTGCTCGCTGGTAAGTGTTTTCGCTTTCCTCGCAATATTGAATATGTTTAGGCCTCCACCCTTATATTTTCGGTACAGTGCAGAGGTCACACTGACTCACCGTGTGACTGGCATGTTGGCGTCCACTTCAATCATATTTCCGTAATTAGATAGGAAGCGTATTCTCTCATGAGGTTCCACAATTGACATTCCCATGTTGTTCACCGCTTTAGCCATTGTCGTTGCCTTCTACTGTTACCACTGCTGCAACATTAGCTGGTACAATAAATTATGTTGTTTTTCGCCTTCTGTGATTTTCCACGGACTTTCGCAACTCAACACTCAATTATTCTGCTACCAGAGAACATTGATTCCATAAAAACAACACATTAACTTTCTCTGCTTCGACTACTGTCAAAACCGAAACACAGCTGATCAGGCAGTGTTGCAAAGACTAGTGTTGTAAGCGTTTACTTTTATTTTCCCTGGAAACAATTTATATAGTTAATAAAGTACGTTCACATATGCATTAATTACCACTAAATCCAAAAAATTAATCTACCCGTTCACATATAGCAGATTACCTGCAAAATTGACAACCAGCTGTCAATACTGTTGTGAACGGTTTAATTTGAAATGAGAATTAATAATGAAATATTCCACCAATATTTCGATGTTTTTGGTTAGTTTAATTATTATTAGCGATATGAAGGAAAGACAAGGAGAAGGAAAGACATGGAGAAGGAATAGCTAATTCAATTGCGCAATTGGCTGCTATTAATAAACACTTGGAGGAAATCTATAAACGACTTTTACTGAGGTTTCAAAAAATTATGCAGTAATACGCATTCGAAATTCGATATTAAAATATATAATAAGTTATAAGAGGGCATCCGTTTAGAGGCAATCCGAATGCATTATCAATAATACCTAACAAAGATTTTATTAGATGTGTGTCTACAAACCCGTTTTCTTTGCCCGGCATCCATTTGATTTAGTTTTTACTTTTACGTGTTTCTTTACATTCGCAAAAATAATCTATTACACGGAAAACACAGGATTGTGTGTCAAAAAGCATGGTTATTATCTGGGATTATTTTATAATCTTAGATTTTGGGAGAGAAATTTTATATGGGAAATCTCGCTTTTTAATTACGGATTGGGAGTTAAGCACGAAAAAGGAGATAATCTACTTATATGTGAACGTATTATAAGGCACCATTTGCAATTGTTGCAAATTCAAACTCAGTATTGCTTGCTTTTCTGGAACGGAAAAATCATGGAATGCCAGCGATTTCTTGAGGAATTTGTGTGATGAAGTCTTTTATTAAAAAAAAAACGGACTTCATGTTTTTTCAAAGCCCCTCACAATTATAAAAATAGCTGTGATCATGTAGAAAGTTATGTAAATTAAAACAATTTGCTTTTCAAAAAAGTTCCTAACCTACGCCCTTATTTGTCTTTTAAACATGGAAAAGAACCGGCACATCGCATTTCAGCTTTAATTTCAACTTATAAGGAAGAGCAGGCCAGATTCCATTTTTTGGACTTAAGACGATTGAACGCCTCTTTAGTTAGTATTATTTACTCGTACCTATGCGTATCAAAAGGAAGAGTACCTACGAGTTGCTGGGCTTAACGGAAGGTTAAGTTAAACATTTTTTTGGAATTTTTACAGTAGTTTCACCTCTTAAAGATACAAATACATATTCACACTATTGATTGCATGCATTCCACCGCAAAATTTATGACTGTTATTAGTTATCTACTCAGTCAAAAGCTTAGTAAATGATAAGAAATGTCGAATTCCAACATTAAGGAGAATGCGGTTTAAATTAGAAACAATCACCAATGCCGTTGGCCACACCAGCTGGGCTCTATGAAGATATATTTTGAGTATTTTCTAATAGACGTCGCCTCTCGGCAGACAATGGCACACCTCCGAGAGCATTTCTGCCATGAAGAAGCTCCCCCTCAAAAACAAAACAATTTGCCGTTCGAAGTCGGCATAAAACTATAGGTCCCTCCATTTGTGCAACTACGTCTAGAGGCACACCACAAATAGAAGGAGGAGTTCACCCAAAAACCTAACAGAAATGTACGCGTCAATTATTAATTTTTTAATTTTTTTTTAAGGAAACTGAAAATTAAGGGTAAATTTAAATATATTCAGCCGCCTTGATAAGAGATAAAATATAAATAGTACGAGTTCACTTTTCTGCGGTGGGGAAAGTGTTAAATCATTTTCGTATAGTGCTTAAAAGTGCGCAAAATTTATTTTTTTACCAATAAATTCATTCAATACCAACAATGTTTATGGTTTTATAGGCACAATCGCTCAATTCATAAAATACCCCACTCCGAGCACATGGGCGGATTTTAAGTTTTAATATAATTCGTATCGCTCTTTAATCAGTGCGATAATCTTAAAATAATGGCGAGGGAATTTTAATATAAATAACTTTGAATGTTTTTAATCCATTTAGTTACTTGATACTAGAAGAATAGGTGCTGTTTCAGTTACAAATAGGATTTGAAACCGTGGAGTTTAACTGAAGCACAAAATAGTTACAATTTTCCGAATTTGTGTTTAAAAAATCTTCCACAAAAGCAAACTAAAACTAAGACCCCAACATTGCTAAATACTTTTTTCTAATACTTGTTTCTTAAGTGTACAAAAGTAACAATTGAATGAGTAAATATTGTGGTATTTTTTAATTCGTGCAATAATTTGAAATATGTGTTTTTTAATTTAAAAGTTAAACGTCATTGCTAAAAAAAAAGTATTAAAGTGCAAACGAGAGGTGGAATCTTGGTCTTCGTGATACAGAAAATAACAAATTAAAGGGTAAATAGATACAGATCGTATATGTACATTTATAAAGTCTCGAAGAAATAAAAAATACCTTTTATGCACATGAACATACATACATACATATGTATATAGCATTTCCTACATAGCATATCCTCCTAAAGTCCAAAGGTGTACAAATTGCAGAATGCTTCTTAGCTGGATAAAGTTAAAGTTAGCTAAGAGTAGTTTAGATTTAAATTTTCCAGCGGCCACCTTCTTACCTACATCAACTTCTTATCGAAACCCCAAGCGACTAAAAATGCTCCAGTAATTTAGTTAACAGAAAAAACAAGTATTTGAAATTGGCACACTTCAAGCTAATCGCAATAGTCGGTCTTGCAAGTTTTATTGAAAATTTACAATCGCCCACCTGCTGACCACTTAAGTGATGTATTCAAAACTATTAGAATGGGACGAATTCCTGAGGTTTCTGTTTTATGGTGGTACTGATTCCAGCTAAATCCATTCAGAAATGACTAGCTATAATCAATTTTGATCATACCTTTCCAAACTATCTGAGAAATCTCGACCTCCATCGTGATCTTGGTATGCTGCCCGTCACTGACGTGGCGAGAAAGTGTGTCATGGCTCTCGTCTAAGCACTGAAACATTGGCTTGCTCCAGCCAAGTACTCAGCGTCGGCAGCTCAAGCGTAAAACAGTTTTAGAGTAGATGGGCGTCCAGTAGCAGCTGCACCTTATATATTTATACGTTCCTAATGAATTTATAAATATTGAGGCATTTTAGTTTTCCTTCTTTTAATATATATATTAAATAAAAATTGCTCGTTAGTATCTTTAATTAGTTGTACTAGGTTGCAATACCTATAAGTTATTGTGTTTATAATTTAAGATGCGTTAATAAAAAAAAAATACGTTTAGGATAAAGGGACATCTTTAGACCTCAAATTAAAAAAATTGTGACCTAGTGATTAACAGTTAATTATTCAAATTCAAAGTAAGTGAACTGCATTATATGTCTGCTGTAAATATTTTGCCCCAATCTTCCAGGTATGACAAAGATCGAATCAGATGGAAAATAATAATAAAGCCATAAGTTATGCACAAACCAAAACCCCACAACTATTGAAATCGGAGATGGAATATAAAAACCTTAAAATTATTATATTTTGGTTGCTTTTCATCTCCTTCTCATATTTATGGGGTTGTTTGGGTTTAGTCTCTTACCACGGAGAGAGAGAGACCTTACGCTGCGCAGAGCTTGCTTCAAAATTAAACAGAAGTAAAGTTGTGGTTTTGCATACTTATGGCCTCTGGTGACGATACAGCATGCTTGACTGAGCTTTGTATGTGTTAGTGCAGTCGGGTGGCGTCGTGTCACACATACTTGTTGTCGGTAAAAATCAAAAATTTTAGATATTAGCGTCAAGCACCCGACACGCACACATATAAAGTTCTTGTCAAACAATGCTTGACCGTCACCAGAGGCCATTACATGTGAAAGAAAGCTACGGATGCACCAAGAGAAGTGGTAGAAAGCCAACACTTGTGGTAGGGCTCGGGATGTTCGCGAAATCAAACGTTTAGCTATAAATGAATTAAACAGCCCCGCTGAAATTAAACCATCCTTTAATTTGGAAGATACTACGTTACGTGTCCAACAAATTTTGCAAGCGGTTTCTAGTCTAGAATATGTAAAACGAGTACCTAAATCTAACCACACGACACAAACGGGCCAGATTGACATACACAGAAAAGTACCAATTGTGGGAAGATTAATGGGAAAGAGTAGTTTTTTCCGATGAAAAAAAAATCTATCTGGACGGATCAAATGATTCCCAAACGTATTGGCATGATAAACGGAAGAAAAAGGAAGGGGGAATGGCTTGGTTTGGGCAAATAGTAAACCGCCTATATGTTTCATATCCGCAAAAATGAATAATGCCAAGTATATAGAACTTCTAGACGAAGTATGTACGTTTTATAAAATAATAATAATAATAATTCATTATAAAATGAAGAACAAAAATACGTATAGAAAAAATATAATTTTTCTTTTTATTGAAATCTACTAACGCATTCATTTTAAAAGTATTGCTTCAGTATTTTAACATTCGAACTAGAAAAGTAGCAGTCATTTTTTTCTTTTTCTAATAAACCTCAAATAGAACCCAAATATAGAACATAATCCTCATTTTCAATCTGAATATCATTATAGAAAAACTTTGATAACAAATTGAGAAATCAAACTTCAAAGAAACAAAACGCTTCAAACTGTGTTTGTTGGGTGAGACCAAACCCAATAAAAACAACGACAATATTAACCCCAGAAAAACACAAATGGATAACATAAACAAAAGCAACGCAAACAATTGAAAAAGAAGAGGAAACTGCGCAACATTTTCCGAAACGAAGAAGTCTACGATCAGCTGTTCAGCATAGTAGAGTCGGCCAAACAAAGAGACTTCATACCCACATTACCCCGCTCACACTCACCAATACACAATCAGCAAAATTTGAGCTAAGCTGAGCTTAGTGGGGCTGCCATTGGTAAAAGCATTGCAAGTCTGCAGCTGAGTGTAACCGACGGAGTACCAACAAAGAGATACCTCATCGTTTGGTGCCCCTCATTCACATCATAGTGCCGTGGACATAGTGGCCGAACGCAGGTTAAACGGTTACTTAGTCTTTGCGCTCGGTCATTTCGCACAAACGGGTGCCAAATTGACAACAGAGCGGTCGCTTTTAAATCGCACGCTTTGGAAATTCGAAGTAGTATATATATATACAATATAATATATCAATTATATTCCGGTGTAGTTGGTGCGGTGGAAAAACTAAAAAACTAAAACAAAAATTAATTAAATTAGCAAGGCGTTTGTAATGTGGAAATAGTAAACACACAAACGAAATATCGGACAAAATAAACAAAAAAAATACATGAATTGCGAAAAGTTTAAAATCGGGTTTGTGACGGAATTTCAATGTCAAACGTTTGTAATGGACCACTCTGAAGATTAACGCGCGGTTGAACTCCCACTGCAGCGGGCAACTAATTATCTTAAGATATCTGTCAATTTGTACGTGTGTGTATGTATTTGTGCTTTTTAATAGCACGTAAAGTAAAAATGCAACACGCCAATTAAATTAGTAACTTAATTATCATTATTTGATGCATTTTAATTGTAATGTGAATAAAAAATAAAAGCCAATTTCACAGTGAAAATTTGATTAATGCCTTTAGAATCACAGATAGAGCGCATTTGCATGTGCATTCATGCATACATATTTACAGACATACATACGTGTATCGGGATGTACATATAAGGTGTAAATATATATTAAATTAATTTGTAGATAATCTAGAGAATAATTTAATCTATTTTGCTAAATTTTCGGAATATCAAAATGAAAATAAATAATTAATACGTAAAGTGACAAATGTTTTTCTAAATTACTAAATTAATTTACTATTCTATTACAATTTTTGTTTTTTAAGTTTTACTCATAACATTGCGAAGTGATACTACGTTTTGGTGTTTTGTTTTTTGGTTGATGTGGAAATGTAACTTTAATTTAGTTCCCTTGTAATTGAATACAAAACAAAAGAAAAAAATAAAGTCTGGCTCGCTGCAGTCAAAATTATAACATTTTATTTGTCGGAAAGACACCCAATAACCAACATTACATAAAGCTCGCTGTGCTACTTACGAAGACTACTCTGGGCGGCGCGAAGCGCATTTCAAAACATTTCACATCAATTCTGCTCATTTTTTCAAATGAAAGGAAATCACCAAAAAACGGCACTCAGCACATGACATACATATATACATTTATATGTAGCAGCAGAGGACAAGTCAAGAGACCTATAACAATAAAAAAAATTAAAAGATAAAATACAGTGAGTATAAACGCGGTGGTGAAGTCGGAGGCACGGAAAAATCGCATTAATAGGCCACAAATCGAGTCACAAAAGCGGCCTGGCATCCGTAATTTCGTTCAATTGAGCAGCCTTAAGTAATCGCTGCAAAAACATACAAACAGATGCACATAAACAACAAAAATTTGTATACGAAATTGTGCATACTTACTTCCAACAGTGTCGCAGTGAATAGTTGGAGGTAGGTACATGCGTACGAATCCAAATGAATATACATACATACATAGGTACGAATATGTGTATGTATGTTTGTATGCAGGGAAGTTCGTTTATGAATGAATACCTTTACCGGCGCAATCGGATCCCGGCATTGATGGTCACACCATCTCTGTTCCATTGCAATGGTGATGGTTGGGATGAGGTAAAGAGAGCGTCCAAAAGCAAAATTGAAGTTAAAAGGATTTTATAAATTTTGTTTTATTTCAAAAGTATGTTTTGTGAATTTTTAAAGGTGTATTTTCTGGTTTACTTGAAATATAAGCAGCGTCTTTCAACTTATCCACGTTCCCTAAAACAACTAGGTGCATCCCGTTTGATTTGTAAAGGGTGATTATTTTAATTTTTATGATTGAATTTGAAAAATAACTTTGGCTTAACGGCTGCCTCAACTATCATTTTCGAAGATCCGGAAAAAATTAATAGGTTCAAGTCTGCCCCATTTTGTGTATCAGAACCGGCCATATCTCGCAAATAATAGCTTAGTTCATAAAGCAAATATGTAATTTGGAGCAATTGTTACAAATTATCAAATTTTGGTGTTCGTGTATCCGAAAAACTTGCAAAGTAGGGGAAAGGGAGAGAGCAAATTGGCATTTCATTTTGAGGGAAAGTTACAAGATTTTACTGGATGAGTTTTTACTCGTAAGAATTTGCAAGTGAGAAAAACAGCTGATCGCAAAGTAAAAATATACATGAATTAAAATATGCGAATTAAATGAAAGTTCCAAATCAAAATAATATTGTACGAAAGGAAGAGAAAAAGTGAACGTAGCTTTGAAGTGATTTAATTACAAACAAGGAGAGAAACAGGAATAAGAAAAAAGTGAGAGAACAAGGAATAAGAAAAGAGAAAAAAAAGTTGTTTGTAAATAAAAAAATGTAAAAGATGTAATTAGGTTTTGATTAGGTCAGCTCAGCACCTATAAAAATTTTAAAATTCAGTGTTACCACAATACGCGCAACCTGCTCAACTTGATATAATTAATCAAGCAACTCCCAATTTTTTTCAATACGCTTGTTCTGTATAAAAACTTTGTTATTGATTAAATGTTTTAAAATAAATTTTTTCTGATAAACTACATAAACCGGTCTCACTTTTTCATAGAAAATTTCAATAATGTTAAAAGTTAATGGTTAGTTTTGCATAAAAATCAGGGCAAGCAATTTATTCCTTCTGTCAATTTCCCAAAACGGAGGCGTTTTACTTTCGTTTTCAGTTAGTTGAATAAATTTTTAATAAAAAAAACGAATTCTATTCTATAATAATAATAATACATAAATATATTTTCTTCACAACTAAATATGTTGAGTCTTCATCAGCATTCCATTACAGTTTATTCCTTAAGTCGCTTAAATATATTCAATGTCACTTATTTGTGGCGTGAATTACATGTTCAACATAATAATTAGGCCCACATTTTGGTAGTAGACAAAAATAAGTAATAAAAAAAACGCACTACGTAAAGGTACACAGTACAAAAATTAATTCAACTACTTGGTTATAAAATTTAGTCAACCTGACCAGCGAGCGCGTGAACTCACACACATATACACATTTGCACTCATAATTAGCGCTAAAGATTAATAAAAAATAATGGTCATAAAATTTACTACAATGCCAACCAAAATTTAATGCATTTAGTACTCAAACTTCCACAGCTACACCCAGAGCCAGGTTGATTGCCAAAAGTGCGACTATAATTTGTATTTTATGTATGTATGTATCTATAATTCGTAAGTGATTACGCATAAATGCATGCAAAATGTTCCATGTGCACTTATACTTACATATGTATATATATGAGTACATATGTATGTATGATATATGCCAAATGAGCATGTAAAGCCCAGTCTAAAGTCTATATATATGTATATATATATATTTGGCGCTTAAACCTTTTTTGTGTGTTTGGCCCAGCTCCTTGCGTCTTGATGTTGTTCCAGTCACGTTGCCTAAAATGCCAAAAATTCACTCAAAATAATAAATAACTATTCGGTCTACTTATCTGTTCGAAGACTGTTTACGCGTGATTATACTACATACAAATATACATATGTACATCTGTGCAGGTGGTTCATCTGTACGTATCTTTTTAAATCATACTCCGCGGAATGAAATAAGTTGATTCCCTCTTGAAGATTATTCGGAAATAGGGCAATGGTCCATACACCTGTCAAGGATATGTGCGCCATTCTATTATAACCAACAACCATTTACGAGTAAAACAAAACAAGCAAACGTTAGGAAATTGAGTTACTTGATCCCAACACAAATATGCAGATCGAGGTGTTTTGGCGCTACTTTTTAGAATATACAAGCAAAAAGAAAGAAATGCATCCTTTGTTTCGACAGCGCACTTAAACTTGCATAATCGTCGAAGTAATATTTTTTTTCATTATCAACACAGCCAATAGCCCTGGTAGCTTGCGCTGTAATCTAACTATTAAATTTTATAATTTTTTATAACTCAGCCGAAAGCCTCCGATGCTAGCGCTGCACTACTTTTAGTTTGTATAATAATTTTATTGTTCTGTAAACCTTTATAAAATAAAAAATAAATAAATTTTTTATAAATTTAATTCAATAAATAAAAATAATCTTTCCAATTATGCATCCATTTTCATGTAAAACTTCCTTACTACTTATATATAACATTTTATCTTTCGCTTGGAATGTTCAAGAGGATGGCGTTTATGTGTATAGGGTGTCTCTTTTGCAATTTGATAAATACACTGTGCCTATACAACTCTCATGTTTTTGTTGCCATAAAGAGTGTAAACATGGATCCTACATACAAAGATATTTATGGATGCATGCAAGACCTACCACACGTCCCGCATCGTCATGCAATTATCGTTTATCACCGATGAAGATACTGCTATTGATCCACACACGCAGCGTCAATCATTAAAATATTAAGCTAAAATGAGATTTCAGATTTCAAATTTATTACGTGAGCGACTTTCTACTAATTGAATTTTTTCTACTTATAGAAATTTCTTGTTCTAAAATACATACAGACACTCAAACATTATTTGATGCAGTTACGATATTTTTTTTTTGTGTTCTATATTTCATGGTATTTTGCGTAGAGTAAATAGAAATCTTATTTATTTTGCTTTACTTCATTTCTCAAAATATAATACAAAAAAGGCCCCCCTCATTTCATTGTACTGCAAAAAATGTTCAGTCTTTGAACACTCAAACGACAGTATTGAAAATGATTTTGCATGCTATTAGTCAAGGCGAATTTATTACAGGTGACAGCAAACACATATAAGTAAAACCCTACATGTATTTGTTGTTGCGTTTGGTCCAACCAGCACGTCAAAATCAGCAAGCAAATGTAAACATACAAATGTAAACATACCAATACATACAAACAAAGCATATCATTTTGACGTAAGCCATACCTACGGTGAAAAATTCAGCTGGGTGAATGCTGTCACCTTAATAAATCCACCTTGCTATTAGTCCATAAAATTTAAAAGACAAACTTGTTTTATTTTATTTTTATTTTAAAATTGGAAAGGTGTTACAATATTCTTGAATGAATATGAAAAGTGTAATTCGATATTTTCGTAGCTGCTGTGATTGCCGTTAGAAGTTTTCAATTTTTTGGATGATTACACTTACTCAGATGTCAGATATAAAGACTTAGTTTTTTCAATGTCAATGTCTTTCACCGGAACTTAACCTAAGAAATAAAAAGATAAATCCAAAAAAATGCCATTTTTTTTTACCTTAAAGCCAGGAAACTTAATGACGCGCAACGCGTGAACGTCAGATGGTTGTCCAAGTTTTTTCCATTTACTTTCAACTAATTTTTTCCTTTGTACTCTGTCACAGTTGTAAACAATTGGAGAAAAAGGAAACAGTCTTCCATTTCCTCTGTGGTCAGCCGCTGTTCGAGAGTCTCGAGCAACTGTCTGCCTTAGATGTCAACGACCTAATAAGGGTCTTAAACCGCACAGACTGGATATAGTTTTGCTGTAAATAACCGTTAAACAAGTTAGTAACGAGGATGTGGCAACAAACTGGGGCGGAAGCGCTAGTTGGATTCTGGAAGAATCACCCCTTTAACCAATCAACCAACACTTAGTACGGATTATTTGTATTGCTCAAATAAATGCTCGAACCTTTGATGTGCTTAGTAAGCAGTTTTTCTAAAATATCCTTGACTTTTACTTTTAATTTTGTTGTAAGGATTTGGTAGACAATTTGCGGAAGACATTAATAAAACCTTCGAATATTTCCTCAGTACTTTCCGCGTGCGAATTATATTCAAAAGTTGGCAACAAAATGATCTGGTATTTGCCTTCTAAAGCCTTCATATTATGCATAATTGTTAATGCACAAATATTGAACACGTGCAAGTGGCAAACGTCTCGTTTGAGGATTCCGTAAATAATAGGAAACCCGATAAATAGAGACATTTTTTGGAAATTATTTATGACGTTTTGGCATAGAGCCAGCTTACTTTCTACTTCTTCTCCTATTTGATAGGCGCGATAACCGCTTACGTGATTTTGACCGAGTTTAACAAAGCGCCAGTCCTTTCTTTCTCGTGCTAACCGGCATAGATAATCTAACCGGCGCCAGTTGGAAACACCTAGCGAAGCCAAGTCCTTCTCCACATGATCTTTCCAACGCAGAGGAGGCCTTCCTCTTCTTCTGCTACCACCAGCTGCTACTGCATAGAATACTCTCAGAGCGGAGAGCGTTTCTATTCGGACGACCAACTTACTTTCACCATTCACTATTTCGATAGTGAATTTTCGTATTCCTTTGCTTTCTGCGGATGTGTTATTCTCCATAATTTGACCTAAAGGTACAACATAAAACCGATCTTAGTGGGGCACCCTATACATCCAGTATATTTAATCCGCTTTTTGAAATGGTACTGCGTCAGCGGGCAAATTGCGACTCAATAAGGGATGACAACTTTTTTGTTTAATTGCTTTACATGGAAAATAAAATCAGTGTTTTCTTATTTTCAGTTTGGTTTGGAAAAGCAGTAGGGAGAGAACCGGTGAAGCAATCACGCAGATGCCACTTAGTTGAACTTTCATATTTCAGTAACAAAAGTGCAGAATACGCGTAGTAAAGGGACCAAAGCGGTTAACTAAATTTGAAATAAAAAGATAAAATGAATTACCGTAGTAGCAGACACCTGACGGTATTAGTCGCATTGTGTCTGAGCGGAGTGCTATGGAGTTGTGCCAATGCTTACCAGATTGGTGTGGGACGTGCCGATAGTACGGGCCCACCAGTGGAAATACATTTCGTAAGTTGTCTTATCGCATGTTTGCTAGAAGAGGGTCATAATCAACAAGAAAACAAAAATAAAAAATAAAATTTATATGAAAAATTAAGCGCCAGCTCTACTTAGAACTGGCTTAAAAAATTCGGGGCGATATATTTTAAACGGCTGCCATAGTAGGCAGTAGGCAAAACAAATCGGAAACTTTATAACCAGTGTGATTATAGTTTTCTTCAAGCAAGTGCGCGATTTTTATATTTAACAGGACTTATTTCATTTGTGTATATGTGTAAAGCGTTTCAATTTGAGATAGATTAACCATTTTCAGTTTATTGACACTTTATAATAATTATTCTTCAATATTTTCTTTATTACTTTACGTTTCAAAGATGGGTTACGCCAATATTAAACAAGTGGGGCGTGGCCTGCACTTGCGGCAATTCGCGCGCGCTTTTGTCGTCGAAGATGAAAACCATAACCGCGTCGCGTTCGTCTCGGTCGATGCGGGCATGATGGGCTATGGTGTCAAACGTGAGGTAAACTGAAGTTATAAGAAAATTTAACAAAAAGTTTATTGAATATTTTTATGTTTCTGTAAGGTTGTGAAACGCTTACAAGCGCGCTATGGCAACATTTACACGGCGGATAATGTCGTTATCAGCGGCACCCACACTCACAGTGGTCCCGGCGGCTTCCTCATGCATCTGCTTTACGATATCTCAATTTTGGGCTTCGTGCCGCAGACTTTTGAAGCGCTTGTGCAGGGTTGCTACTTGGTTAGTCAACTTCTTCTATAAGCAGTAATATTAGCACTATTTAAGTTCTTCATTTCTTAGAGCATCAAACGCGCCACCGACAATATGGTGGATGGCAAGATCTTCCTTTCGAGAACAACAATACTAAATGTGAACATCAATCGCTCACCCACCTCCTATTTGCGCAATCCCGAGGAAGAGCGCGCACAATACGAGCATGACGTGGATAAAGAGTTGACCCAACTGCGTTTCGTGGATTCGGACAATAATTTAATGGGCGCTTTCAACTGGTACGCTGTTCATGCAACATCGATGAATCATACCAACAAATTGGTGACCTCAGATAATGTGGGCTATGCAGCCTTACTCTTGGAGAAGGAATACAACACGAATAAAGTGCCCGGGAAGGTAAGATTCATATCTAATATCAGCCCAAAACTATTTTCGGTGTTGCACCCAAATCAGCCAATCAGCCAAAGAAAATGAGCGACCAGTAGTGTCCTGATATGAAGGTGGAGCGTTACAGAATCTTGAAGAAAACCCCGTTTTATGCAATATTTTCTTATTATCAAATAAGAAGCACAAGAGCTCGGGAGAAGCAATAATGCAGAGAGTTCAAAACTTTTTCTTCAAGAAATACTAACGTTCTTCGAATGAGATTAAAGTGATACATATTTATTGAGAAGGAAAATGGGAATTTTTCTGAATTCTCTATATTATTTATTTTTCTTTAAGGGAAAATTTGTTGCCGCCTTTTGCTCGTCTAATTTGGGTGATGTGTCACCAAATATTATGGGACCGAAGTGCTCCATAAGTGGAAATGAATGCGATCTGCTTACTTCAAAGTGCCCGTCAAAGGAAGGGGAATGTTTTTCATCAGGACCCGGACGCGATATATTTGAGAGCACAGAAATTATAGCCACGCGCTTGGCTGAGGGTGCTTTGGTTAGTAAGATTGAAGCAAGTGTGGGTTGATATTTCAGTGCATTGAAATTCAGAATTAATTTTTTTTTTTTTTGTGTCTAGAATAAAACATAATAATTGTAATTAAAAGAAAAAATAATGATATTATAATTTTTAATGTTTCTTTCAAATAAAACACAATCGTCCAGCGCTTACTGAACGAAAACAGTCAAGAGGCTACCAGCCGCGAAATAGTTGGCGAATTATCCTTTATCCATCAATTCGTCGATATGCCCAACTATAACGGCACAACTTACAACCCACTTCAACGGAAAATGGATAAGATACGCGGTTGCCAACCTGCGATGGGTTACAGCTTTGCCGCCGGCACAACAGATGGACCCGGTGCATTTAATTTTGAGCAGGGAACCCTCACTGACAATGTGATGTGGAATGCGGTTAGAGATTTCATAGTTCCTCCCACACAAGAGGACATCAGCTGTCACGCACCGAAGCCCATACTACTTGCGACTGGAAGGGTAAGTCAACTTTATTAAATTGAGTTACACAAAATATGAATATCTATAAAAAAACTTTGTGTCACATTGTTACAGGCAACGTTCCCATATGAATGGCAACCGAAAATCGTCTCCGCGCAGCTACTAAAAATTGGTGATCTGATAATTGCTGCTGTGCCCGGCGAACTTACTACCATGGCTGGGCGACGTTTGCGCAATAAGATCAGTGCCGTAGCTGTGGCCACGGGTGGCAAAGATACAGAAGTGATCATCGCTGGTTTGTCAAATATGTATACCAGCTACATCACAACACCTGAGGAGTATCAAGTGAGAGGCGAATTGCTAAAAACAAATTCGAAATTAGTCATATTGTCGTTTTTTAGGCACAACGCTATGAAGCTGCTTCTACGATCTTCGGTCCCAACACGCACACAATCTACATGGACGTTTTCGAACAATTGACCAAGTCCATGATACGGAGCGAACATCTACCACCGGGACCCACTCCACCATATATGAACGATCGCATGTTATCGATGAACACGGGGGTTATTTTTGATGGTCATCCGATTGGCAAGGATTTCGGTCACGTCAAGTTGCAACCGCGAAAGGCGTATCAGATCAATGACACCGTCAAAGTCACCTTCATTGCCGGTAATCCTCGCAATAATCTCTTCCATGAGAAAACCTACTTTGCTGTGGAGCGAAAGATCAACGAAGAGCGATGGAAGGTCGCCTATACGGATGCCAGCTGGGAAACGAAGTAAATCTCCTCTTTTAAAACATTGTTTTTTTTTTGTTTTCAAATTTCGTTTCCTTTCTGGTAGATTCATTTGGGAACGGGTGCATTTGATACTCGGCTTCAGCGACATCCACATTCATTGGAACATTGGGCCAAACACTTTGCCCGGTGAATATCGCATTCGGCACTTCGGCAATTACAAATACATTTTAGGCGGCATTTTCCCCTATGAAGGCATCTCCAACTCATTCGTGGTGACGGAAGACTAATAGCCTTGTTCGATGTACATACGTATGTATGTACATTTGTGCATGTGAAGTGGAATGATTGGGATACTAGTCAGAGACTGCGCTCTTCAGGGTGTTACTGCTTGTCAGCAAAATGCAAAATACATTCATGCCTATCAATTTTCGAAATGTGTGCGATGTGTGGTGCAGTGCCATACAGATAATACGTACATTCACACATATGTACATATTTATTTGCTTATTATTTAACAGCAACAAAATGTAGGAATAAATGTATAAAGGACTGTTATATTAAACTATTCAATGAATAAAAAATCATTTCCTGTTTGAATTCTTTCACATCCTCCTCTCCAACCGATAGATGGCGAATATTGCTGGTGTGAAACTTAGATAACTAGCGAAGAACGTAAATTGGGAACAAGCAAAGGAAGTAAATCTGTAGGAAATTTTTCGATGAGATGGGGAAATGTTTAGTACTATTGCGTTTTGGAATATGAATATTTTAGAATGCCGAAAACATCAACACCACCAATAATGTCATGATATGAAGAAAAAATACTCCAATCTTCAACATCGAATCGACTGTTTGAGGGATTTTACCCGACGTTCCCATGGTGTACATTTAAATGATGTAATTTTTCACATATAATTGCTACGAGCCGTATTTTGAATAAAAATAGTGAAATCTGAAAGAGTCGAAATGTTTACTTTAAAATAACATCTAAACGCGTTTTGGGAAGACCCTTTATATTTTATTTATGCTTTCACATATTAAACTACGCTCACCCGCGAATACCACGATCCGACAAAGGAGCGCAAAAGTGTAACGCACAAGATTTTCTAGTTTCTTTTTGATTAAAAAAATACGATATTCACCGAGAGTCATCATTTTGAATACTCAAAGCGCAAATTGGTGCAATTATCACCAAATTATCAGGACATTTCAAATAAAATTGTAATAAAAAGATTTGAAACTCTGTGTATTTAAATTTTTTCTATAACAACAAAGCTGAATTGCTCTAAAAGCACTCCACATCCGATAAATTCGGTGCATGGTATGACTATATTTCTGAGAATTTCGGAAGTACTTTAGAGTCTTCAGTCTTTATATTCTTACAGACATACATACTCCAAAAATTCACGTTCGTTAAAATTTCAAATATTGAAAAGACTCTCAAGGAATATTCACTTGTTGTGTACTCTTGTTAAGTCTATTAGGCATGGAGTTTACCAATTTGGTAGTCTCTTCGAGAGTAATCTTCACCCACTCCTCCCTTCAAGACCTGGTTGCTTGTAATTTGGTGTTCCCTTATATTTCTTTCCAGAAGCGCCCTAAGTGTCCAATAGAGTTTAAATCTAGCGATTGTATGGTGTTGGCAATAGCTTGGGGACTTCATGGAGAAGCTTTTACTTTACTATGAGAGCTGTATTGTTGAGGACGTTGTCTTTTTGAAAACTGTATTTATTTGATAGCCCCAGCTGCTCAGCGCCTTGCTTTAAATTTTGTTTTAAAATATTCAAATAGGCAATAAACTGAATCAATAAACTGAAATTTTGCCTCGCCAACAGCTGCCACACAACCCCACACTTTCACCCCACCTCCCCCATATTCCACAGTTGGCATTAAATTTTCCTTATTAAGCGCGGTACTAGATTTCTTTCTTTAAAAAAATGCAAAATGGGCTCTGGAGGCTTCATCTTCCACTTTTGAGGCAGTTATCTTTACATTTTTCTTCACAATCAGCACTGTTAGAATCGGTGGCGTCGTTTGCGGTGATATCTTTTTGTCGCCAGCATGACTCCAACGATAGTGGGCAACGAAGATGATGAATTTGAACTCTGATTACCATTAGAATTTCATTCAAGAATGATAGATTGACCAGGTTTAGCCATTATCTCCTATTACGTCAGCTCATCAGCTGATTCTGCCAAATTAGCTGAAAGCCGGTTAACGGTCCGATATTGCCCACACGGGTAAAAATCGTTTTACCATGAGTTTTATTGACAAATTGTACTTAAAAATGGGAGGAAAGTAGAATTATGACACAGATTCTGTCAAAAAAGTAGCGGGAATTGTTCAATAAAACGCAAAATAATTGTCTAACCATCAAAATTTATGTATGTACATATATGTATGAAAAATCAAAAATGGGAAATTATTCCTATGGAAAAATATACACAAACTTGTTTCAGAAAACAATCATTGAAAACTTCATGTCAGGAAAACAAAAATTTATAATTGAGAGTCTAACGAATTGACTTGAAATTATTCAAAAAAAAGTTCGCTGAAAATCAAAAATTATACTACTTTCGAAACGCTTTCTTCATGGCTAGCCGGGATTTATTTGGTAATTGTCCATTTTACACCGCGGCTGCCACATTTATCAAAAATATTCGGTTGGGTACCAATCGACGCATTTCGGTCCCAATACTAATATTCCATAAACGGTAAAAATTATTAACAAAATTTCTTGAAAGTGGTATTTGGTATCACTAAATACTCATTCACTAACGCGCCAAATTGCTTTACCACACTAACGTTATGATTTATAATTTATAATAACAATTTTTATGCCAAACAAAAGCTTATTGACATTTTGTTTTTATTGTATTGTTTATATATTTGCATATACATAAACAATATTTTAACATGTAAAGCATACCTACGGCGCTTTTTTTCTTATATAAAACATTTTGATATATATTGGGACCCATACCGAATTTTTTGTTTTTGAAAGTTGGTGCCCAGGCTGCAAAGTAGATAATTTCCATTTATTTTTCTATGAAAAGCATGAAAGTTGTTACATATGTACGCAATATTGGCATATTTTCCTTTTGAGAGTGAATAGTTGAACATTCTGCCAAAAATTTACCGCTGAATACTTATTTCTGCAAAAGTATACGAACAAAACCATTTTAACATATTCTTATATTTTCTGTGTTAATGTTAAAACTCTCTTCAATTCGCACAAGCACACAAACATTCACTTAGGCAAGAGCAATTATGAAGAGCTTGCCAGCTCAATTGAGAGAATTGTGTTTTTGAAACTCACCACACACTAAATGTTTTTAGTAAATCTCTGCAACTTAAATAAAAGCCTGCACTAAGCGACATACAGTCCAAGTGGAAAGAAGTTAAAGTGTGTTTATCATATTTGTGCTCGGACTGATTCCAATAAGTGAGGAATCAAAGGACGGGAAATTAAATAGTTGCATGGATGCGGTGCGAAACAAAAGTTAGAAGTTAAATTACAGTTGAAGGGTGACTTGCCACGAATACTGCTGGATACGATAATACAATTTACAGCAATTTGTGAACTAGTGCATGTGTGCCCGATGAGCGAGAGGGTTTCTTGAAATCAAAAGCAAATACAGTGCTGGTGTATTATTTGTGTTTTCATCATTCATTCAATCGTTCAATCGTAGCCAAGTGCAGCGCATGTGCAAGGAGACGATATCTAAACCAAAGATATATATAAAAACAAAAAGGAGTAATAAGCGGTTAAAGAGTGCGCAAGGAGAGCTGCGAACAAGAATTCAAAAGGCACGATAGGGAGAAAGAGAACGCAACGAAAGTGGAAGAAAGCAACCAAAAAGTATTTGTAGGTACGAAAAAATTGTATGTAAATAGAATTTATCCGGTACATTGTGAATACAAAAACAAAGTAGCAACAACTCAACGAGACAACCTAACCAGAGTCAAGTGCATATCGATTTGTTTATGAGAATTTGCTTCGTAGTGTTTTGATTTTTGTTACTTTTGTGGTGCTCCAGCAACTACACATAATTGTGCTTCGCGTTTTTGATTCCAATTTTATTTCCCTACTACTGATGGAGTGAGATATTTTTTTAGATATATTCAGTGTGTTGGACGACAGCCTAATAGCAGAATTAACAGTAATTCTCCGATCGACGGCGTTTCAATTGAAGGTAAACTTTTGCATGCCAACCAAAGTTGCTCGCATGCGTCTTGAATTAATTTTGTGTCTAGAGAAGGGCCGTTAACGTATATACATACATACATACATATGTCTGTAAGCTAACGATTAAAGCAAAAAAATGGAATTTGATAAGAGTGTGTCTCGGCACTATACCGTATAAGTAGGGGGGATGCAGTTTCTAATGGGTTGGCAGTCTTGCTAAAAGCCCGATTAATCAGATGTATTTATACAATACTTTTTATTTATAATGCGTTGCAAACAATATTAAACAATATTAAAAAAATTTAAATAAAATAAAAAATGATCAAAGTCTTCCAAAGGACTACAATAAACAATGTAACGAAACAATAAACAAAACCAAAAATTGCAGAAATATGCCAAAAATCTTAGAAAGGTGCAAATATGACTCCCAAAGTGCTCCGAAATTTACTGAAAATGAGTCATAAAACGGACTGAATTTATTAAATTTGGAGCATTTTTGAAGTAATTTTTTATATGTGCATCTTTCAGTGTGCCCGGGTGTAATGTAAAATCGCTCATTTAACCCCTTCAGACCTTAATTATTGTTAATGGATAATAAAATTATTTTTTTACTCATTATTAGTAAGAAGGACACATAAGGTCCGAAGGGGTGAAGGCTCCAAAACGAGCTCATTTAGGAGAAGGCATACATACTACGTATGAAGATTTGAAGCTCAAAAGAGTCTTTCAGAATTGTTTTATTTAATTTATTTTGGTGTGTGTATGTTTGTGCGTGGAATAACTACTACTACTAAATACTAGCTGCGCAAACATTATAACTTATATAAGGACCGATAGCTGTGTTGAGCTCTTCTTTTATCATTACATCTTCTGGATATGCTTATGGTCTTTTGTATAAAAAAAACTTACAAATTCTAGCTGAGAAAAATCTTAGCTACTAGAAACATAAAATTTCGTAATATTGATTTAATTATGGAAAATATTTAATATTATATACGATAAACCATCGCACTATTGTTTGCATATTTTAAAATTGCAACATTTTTTTCAAAACTTAAATATTTTAAATTACACCTTTTTAAATAATGGTTATTAATTAGATATTTTTTTAGAATTTATTTAGAGACAACTTACCAATATTTGTATTTTTCACAATTTAGCAACCGTTTACAATGAAAAATATTATAATAAAAAAGAAATAATTAACAAAAATAGTTTTGATTATATTAAATAATATTTGGGAATAATTAGCTCACGCTTTGATAAAAAAGATCCACATCCTCTATGCGCGTATAGTCTTTAAATAATTTATTGTTAACGTAGTGTAATTAAGCGAAAAGTTAGTTGTTCCAGACACCTGACAAGAAGAATAATAAAGTGGTGAAAAAACGAGTTCGATATACATTTTAAAAATTAAGGCTCTCTTCCCTGTGTGCGAAATCACTGTGGTTGAGCCATAAACAGCGAAGTAGTCAAACACTCTCCACAATTTTTTTTCTTACATATCAATTTTGTTTTTTTTATATCATATTTTGGGAAGTTGAGCATTTCTTAAACATATTTTAAAATGCTCGGCTGAATTTGAAGAAAACGTAAAATAAGTAACAATACTGCGCAATAAAACAGTTGGTTTTCTATACGGAAATTAAATCGTTTAAAAATTAGACGCAAAATATTTATCTGCATGTGGAGGAAAATTAAAAGAGGAATTTACGATGTACATAAATATGTATGCATGCATGTTTGTATATACGCTAATATGTATTTTCACTTCAGAAATAATCGTCTTATGAAACCGAAAAGCGAACTTTTGTTAATTTCTTGACGTTCAAGCTCCAGATATGTCTTATCTAAACAGGCTGATGTCAACTAAGCGAGATGTTTGAAAAATCGAAAGAAACGCCATCGTTGACAAAGTAAAATCAAGTCAACAATCGACTCTGGTTGGTTGGTTTGTGATTCATCCAGAATCCAATTAGTATCAACTAGTATCTATATCCTATCTTACTATATCCACTCTGTGCGCTTTAAGAACCTTATTAGGTTGTTGACGTCTAAGCCAGACAGTTGTTCGAAACTCTCGAACAGTGGTTTGCCAAGGGTTGACATTCTCTCCTTCCATAGAGCAGGGCATTAAAAGAGGAAATTGAAAATCGCTTCTTTTTTCTCTGATTGTTTACAACTGTGTTGTAAGGGGATGCCCAATTTGGCTGATTGTTTCCCGATAGACCAGAAGTCAATTATTACCGCCGTGAATCTGCAAGCATCCCTTCGTTTCATATTTGTCAGTCAGTAGTCCTTGGCCGGATATAAATCCGGGTCGTTCCGGTAACGTAGAACCGACTGCCGTGGGAACGGTTGTAAGAGGGCCATAACGTTCAGCTAACTTTACGTAATGTCTGGTCTTTACATCTGATTAAGGTAAATTTATGGTTTACACTGAATTTTTTGTTCCATCGGTTATTGTAACTGAATCCAGTGCCTGGATTGCACATTGGATATCCGAGAGAATAGAGATATATGTAGCACTTAAAAGAGAAGTCTTCATTTAGTAGCCTATAAGCCTCCACCATTGCCAGTATTTAAGAATGAAAGGCACAGCAAGTATTGGAAAGGCGCACAAATTTTTTAATTATAAGTCTCTGAGAATATATACCAGTTCCAACACCATAATCCATTTTTGAACCATTTGTGTGGACTGTAGTGCCGAAGTTGTTTAGTGAAATTCTCTTACTCCTTTCCTCCCGAAAGGAAAAGAGAGTGGCAAAATTCCTTTTGAATGTCACCGTTGGGACGATGTAATCAGTCCTCCCCCAGGGTAAACTGACCATAATGACCATAATTTTTTCCCTCCAGCGACCCACTTCAATTAACGTAAATGCTTGACATGGAGATCTACCGGAATAACACGTGTGAGTGCATTAAGATGCCTGACTCTCTATTTATAGTCTATATCTTTATAAAAATTGTTGTTGCCATTCGCGACTTCGAGAACCATCGAGATGCTTGAACAATCGACTAAGCATCTCGGGCTCGCTTATTATAAAACTAAGTCCATATACGACTGGTTTAAATTGCAATTCGTTTAACTGTAACTTCCAGTAAAGTGGAAAAAATTCAGTTTCAACATATTTCTTTAAAACTGCCTATATATTTAGGTCATTTAAATAATTGTTAATAATTCGAATTGCAATTGTAATGGTAAAATCACTTCAGACAAATTTTTCGGCTATGAAAAGTGACCGTAACTCGCAACTCGTAAACTCTTCTTAACTGAAAGCACCAAATAACTCCAACTAAAATAGCAGAAAATAAATTATAATAAGGAAGAGTCGACTGTATAGACATGCAACATACGAGTTTTAAATGCATTCCGTACATCATTGCATCATCAAAAGTAGAAACAAAAGAAGGGGAAAGGCGGTAGCAAATATTTGCTCATTTGTGTAGTGAATGCATTGTCTTCTTCTTGTATCGAAGTGCACGGAAATCATCATACATAAGTATGTAAATAGGTGCATACATACATACAAACATATATGTAAATAATTGCATGAAAATAAAGATCTTAGCTCCTATTCAAAAAAATTGATATTGATTAAAAAATATTAATTAAAAAATAAAACATTAATAATTAAATAGGCTTATGTTACATTCCTTCCCTAGTATGAATTATTTATGAAGTGATAAGCTAATCACCCGAGTCGCCAAACCAAAAGCCGGCTCTATGCAATTCAAAATCAGACGCATTCTTCGATTACGCCACTTCTCAACGTTGCTCCACTTATTTATTCGGCCTTTAAGATCTTTGCTGGGACATGACTTTGCTTCTACTTGTAGAACTCGAATATTCCAAAACTCATGAAATCATACGAATCATAAAATGTATAGACACACGTACATCTATACATACAAATGTGGAATATTAATATTTTTATGGGATGAGAATAATTGTGTTTAATTTTTACTCGTTGACAACGAGAGATGACGACAGCTAGCGAACTCAGGAGAACATCAATGCACTGGCTATACAAAACATGCATGCATATGTATGTATGCCCATACATGTCTATAATCTGGGCATATGATTTATATACTCACTATGGCTTTTCTGTGCCACACACAGGACAGATATGGAGGTATGTTTCAGCATCTAATGTCGCTCTGCCCACCCCAAGGGTTGGATGCTTTAGAGCGATTAAGGGGGCATATATATATATATGTATATATGTACTATGCATCTATACCTCTGTGTGTCCATGTCTTTTACCTTAGTTGATCTGTTAAATATATTATAAGTTCGCATTGACTTTAGAAGGACGCTGTGAAAACATTTTTTAAGACACTTATCTTAACAATAGTAATGAACAAAATTCATTTACATATGTCGAAAATCATGTCTTCACAGATGCCAATACATTAGTTATTTTGTTTTTATAAATAATAGTTTTAAAATTTTATTAGGGAGGTGGGGATCTCGCTTAGATATGGAGTTTTGCGAGCATATGATATATGCACATACATAAATACATACATATATCTGAAATCTTGCTGAAGTCTTCTTTGTAGCCGAATGGGTTGATGCTTGACTACCAGAAAAAAGAAAAGAAAGAGAAAAAGTTTCTTTCCACTAGCGGTCGCCCCTGGGCGAATAATAGAAAACATCCACGTGTATTTCTTCCATGAAAAACTCCTCATAAAACCATCCGCAATTCGGAGACAACTAAAATAGTAGGTCCCTCCATTTGTGGAAAAACATACGCACACAATGCATTAGAGGAGGAGCTCGGCCAAACACCGAATAAAGGATGTAAGTGCCAATTATATGTATATATATAAGTATGATATATATGTAATGCCTGTATTTTGTTTTTTATCACAGCATATAAGTGTAATGGCTTTCAAAAACGAAACAAACGATTGAGAGAGGGAAAACATAGTAAAAATAACAACCGATTGCTCTTTCTAATGACGTTTGCATTACCATTACTTTCATGGTACCCGTACTTTCATGGTAGCCAATTCTACGTAGTGGAATAACTCGAGGTTTTCTGACCAAGGGCTGCCACCACAGGGAACTAACCCTGCTTAATGCCCTGAACTTTAAACCTCCACTCCGGCACGTGGAGGTACCCGGCACAACCTTAAACACCTATTCAAATGCCCCTGAAACCCACTCATCCAACACCCTTTCGCTCTGGACCCACTCCTCGATACCGCATATTTCGTAGACCTATCATTAATAAGATTTACATTGATGATCGATGACTTCACCGCGCATTGCAGGGGTTGTGTCAATTTCAAAACACTTTTTTTAACAAAATTTGGCAATTGCTTCTGGGTCTCATAAATTTGACGCTTCTTCTGATTTGACAATCAATGTTGCTGGAGAAATGTCACGACTATGAAGTTATTACTATGGGTTTATTTTCATTTCTGTATACATACTTGTATATCACTTGCAGTGGGGGATACCTATCGTACAGTAAATTCTAATATGTATGTATATGTAAAAGTGTGTAGTCAGCCCACATGTATAAAAAAATATAAATATATTTTCGAAAATATTTATGTTAATCTCACGAATCAAGACACTCGACCCTAACTAACGTTATATACAAAGCAAATGCCATACATACATATGTATATACATATGCCACATACATAGATCATAGAAATTAAATTTTTTTCAGTTTGGTTTCCATCAATTGGTTGATTTTATAGTGAGAGTGTAAAGGAAGAACAAATTTCGTTTCTGGTATTGTAAATAGTTTCGCCTAAGTTTGAACTGTTCCCATGTACATACATACATATCTACATATAACTAAACAGGAACCTTACAGACATTAAAAAAAAGCAATCGGAACAATCAAAAATAACTTAGTCAAATCAAAATAAAAGTATGTCATTCATTTGGAAAATCATAAAAAGACTAGTTGGGGAAAAGCAAATGCTTCCCAATAGGTTAGGCTTCCCTGCAGGGTGCACGCATAGACATCCATATACATATGTATGTTAATACTCATACTTACAGACATACATGTGTACATACATATGTATATGCGGCATTTAATGTTAGTGGCAGATTGCTTAGCATGTTCCATCCAAAGCACTGGCGTTGGAGCGATAATACTATCATTAACCGAAAATCTCGCAAGCATCTTGTGTCCGGATGCCGGCTGGAGCTTGGCACACTATTTTTTATTTATTAGCGTTTCATGTTTGTTTAATCAAAAGTCTATGTGAAAAACTAAAGGAAGGGAAAGTCACGTAGACATGAAGCGGCGCTCCATTTATTAGATTCTAAAATGAAATTTCTCTTTTATTTAATTTTACTCTCTTCTAAGATCTGGCTCTCTTGAATTGAAATGTAATCAGAAAATAAAGCATTGAATGAAATGAGAAAAAGAGAAAAATTTACATTTATTGTATATTGTATACATTCTATATTCATTATATTATTATCATTATTTTTTATATTATTCATAATTAACACACTTTAATTAAAATTTTTGATTCTCATTTTTTTTTAATAATTTTAGTTTTTCTCAAGGATGATATAACTAATATATATTTTTTTATTATTAGTATTTGCGGCCAGTCCAAATCAAACGTAACAAGGTCTTCGATTTCGCTAAAATTTTACACATTGACTAAATTCTTGCTCCAACTGACTAAAATGTATTTATAAAAGTTTTGAAATTTTTTTCGCAGAAGTTATAGAGGCGACAAAATTCAAAAAAGTCCCTGGAAAGAGGTAGAAAACCTAGTATATATAAATCAAAATTTTCTAATCCGGTTTGCACAAATGGGGTATCTTTTAGTCTACTGTTATGTCTCAGTCGGAGTTATGCTCGATGGGCAGTTAAGCGAGTCCTGTTCAACAGTATCTGGCGTGAAGCAAAGTTGCGCAATTTCGTCCTTACTTTTCATATCAGTTTCGGGTTTAGTTTTGGAAGCTTGTGGTATCAACTGGAAGACTAAACTAGGTGGCCTGCGTTAGTTTTTATTGGTAATACTTTCATCGAACTTCAAGAAAAGTTGTCCAATGTGACAAGCGACTGCAAAACAAACAAATATGACCAAATTTATACGAATAAAAGTAAGCAACAAGATAAAGTTCGAAATAGGTGGAGAAATAATGGATACGTATATCGGGAGCATCTTGACCCCAAACGCTGGTACAGCGTCTGACATTCAGCGAAAGATATCCAAAGCAGCGAGTACTTTGCCAAACTGTCTCGAGTGTGGTCTAAGAAAACGAGTAAAAAGTAACAAAAATAAGTATTTTTGAGGCTTGCGCAAAATCAGTTCTAATCTATGGGAGCGGAACGTGACACTTAAAGCAAGAATCGGGAAGAAAATTGCAGTCATTTGTAAATCGATGTGTGATTCTTATTATCGGCACTTGGTGGCCGCGAACCATTTCTAACCAACGTCTGTGGCAATTAACCAAACAAAAACCAATTGAAAAGGAAATTAAGCACAGAAATGACAAATGGATCAGACAAAACTTTGAAAAAACGTGGAGGAAATAGATCATTCGTTGAGCTTTGCAGTGGAATCCAGAACGCACTAGAAATAGGGGCTGGCCTAAATTAATTAATCGGAGCATGTCAATAATAATATTAATAATTTTAATCTCAAAATATTTTTTCTAAAAGCTCAATGTTTTTTTTTTTTCGTTAGAAATTTTTTCTTATGTGAAAATTTGTTTCTTTGCTGAATAGTGTAACGCAGATTCTTAATTGTTTCCAGAAATAGATTAAAAACCTTGCACAGCTGATTTTTTGCATTTTAGGTTATCTGTAAATGCTCATAACTTTTGAAACCTTTGAGACACCACCTCGGAAAACATCTTATTCATCTTAGGTAATGATTATATATTAGTTTTATCGAAAAGGTTTTGGGAATGAAATTTTTAAAATTAAAATGTAGAGCCTTTCAAAAAAATATTTTGTGGGAAAAATTATGCAGAGAAGCAAACTGAAATACTGTCTGACTTTAAGCCTTTCCTATTTTGCGAATCGAACCAGAAAATGTTGGCCTATATAAGGTTTAAGTACCTCTTCTAAGCGACCTTTTCATTTTTTTCACCTCCATAACGTCTGTGGAAAAAATTTCAAAATATTTTTAAGTCCTTTAATTTATTTATTTAGCGAAGTAAAAATTAGGCAACAAAAACAAATTGTCTTACACACCTACACAGAAGTACGTCAGTTATAGCATGATTTTAGCCCATGACGAAAATGTTTGACGAAATTGATGACCATGTGGCAGAAAACACCACTTTTGGATGCATTTAATCTGAAATGACAGTATGTATGTACATATGCACATTTATTTATGTTAACATACATTATTTTATAGCATAAAACTCCTGACGTCATACAGCTTCGAATTTCGATTTAGGCTTCATTATGTTGTTTCTACTTAATTTCGCTTTGGTCCAGACTGTTTGAGGTTTTGAGTTATGAAACAAAATGAGGTATGAAGCAAAATATAAAACTCAAAGAAAAATTTAGGTATTTTTTATTTTTATTAGAGACATTCAAGAAAAGAAAAGTCATTATTTTTTGCAACATGCAAAATGTGTTTGAAACTGTTTTGAATAATTCCCGTGCATGGAATTGCGATTTATAACATTTTAAAGGGGTCAAAAACAAATGAACTAACTTAAACTGGTTTCAGTGATTCTCAGAATACATATTTATATACATACATATATACTTTCCTCAATATGAGTATACGCGCACATTAGGGTGTGTCACTCTCCATACAAAAAGTCGGTTCGGCTTTTCCATGGGAATACAAATTTAATTTTACTTTAATATAAGTAAAATATAAAAATATAAGAATTTATGTGAGCTATTTTCCGTGTTTTCAAAGTGCTCCCAAAAATCGAGTTTTTTCGGAAATCGCTCTCGCTTATTTTTTACTTATTATTTACTTATTTATTTTTATGAATCCGGTATAAAACCGCAACTGTTTTGGTGAGGCACCCTTATGCACGTATAATGTTACAGTTACCTACCATTTGAGCATACACAACTTAAAGTTATTAGCAACTCACATCATTTCATCTCTCGTGTCAATCCTAATTCAGCCATAATTCAGTTTTGAAATTCGCAACTATTTATTGGATGTATTTGCCAATTAGCGCTGCATATAAATAAAACCATCGGTAAGATGAATAGCACATAATCATCGAATGAGTGAAAGTGCTAATTGATATTGTCCCTGGGTTTTATTAGCACGGCCAAGAGGCTTACGAGGTGCAACTATTAAATAACGAAAGGCGCTGGTATAGAATAAGACGCACGCGCCAAATGCCAGCGATCATCGGGTTTTTAGTGTGAAGTTTTCTATTTCGAAAGAAATACTGCTCTGGCAAGAAATTAGTACGAGTATAACCAAGTTTGGATTGGTTAAAGCATGTAGAAAGTTGCCTAAAAGTTGCCAAGTTTGGATTGGTTAAAGCATGTAGAAAGTTGCCTAAAAGACGTAGAAGATATTTCACCGCAGAGTTCCCTTCTACTTAAGGCCAAACAACTAGTCAACATTACAACGTTAATGTTTTGCGCTTCACTCCGTGTATGAATAAATAAAAAACAATCTGAATACTGAAAGGACAAATCATGAGTTCTACACCCAGAAAATGTGTAGCTCATTCTGCATTATCTCTCCGGAAGATTGTAGCCAAGTTGTTGTTGTTGTGGTTGTTGATGTAGCAGCATAAACATTGCCCATACATATACGGGGAATGCTGCTGAAGTGATAGTTCTTGGGCGTAGGTATATACATGAATCAAATTATTAAAATAATATTTCTTGACTTTCTTATTGAAGGTTTTTTTGTCATAAGGCCGAAAACTGGGCTTAAAACTCCTAATTAAACCCATTAATGTAGTACTTGGAAACATGTATATACCTATATATACATACATAGATATGTCTGTGAAGTGACCGAGCTACTCGTCATATTTGTGTCGTGCGTCTTGATGTGTTTTTCACAAATGCAGAGACCCTGAATTTTATGCCACCTTTTTTCCTGAGGAGTTTTTCATGACTACTAGAAAAAAACGTTTTCTATCATTCATGCGTGGGGTACTTAGAAATAGTAGCCAGTTATATGAATAAACATAGCTAATCTGTGGTGGCGTCATTAAGTTATTAGAATAACACAGGGAAATTAAACATTTTTTGCATATAAATCAGAAAAACCCGTTTGATGAACATCAAATCACAATGGCAAATGGCTTACTAATATCTACATAGAAAGTCTATACATACTAAGCTATTGCACATAAGTACAATATGTAAATAGGTATTGGAATTAGGCTGGTCGGTGTGGGACCGATTGCATCAAACATGCGCTTCATAAGAGCCACATGGTTACATAAAGATAAATAAATAAGGTTCTCGAGTCGCACAGTGGTATCACAACGAGCTTACAGGCTCGAAGTGAGATGGTCGCACAGACCGACTATCACCATAACCTAACATATCCTAGTGTGGGTCGATGAGATATGGAGCTTTCCCCTTAAGTTTGTTCTTATAGATTTTTAAAATAAAATTAAATTTTTTTTTTTTCATTTTTCAATACTGGTAATTGGCCATTCGGAAGCTGTGTTGGATTTTATAAGCCTTAATATTTGTATCGGTAATTTAGAATTCGGCCATCATAACCGAATGGTTGCTGCACGATTATCATTCACCAATAAAGGGTGAAAGTGCCAATTATATGAATAAGGATATATAATAATTTAGATACCATTACTTAGTTTGGCACTGCCGCCTCACCAAACGCTTCCTTGCATTTTGAATTCTATCATTCTTAAGTGGCGCACATCACGTGGATTTGAAAGAGCCGTTGTCATCACACGTCTCACTTCTACAATTTATTCGTGTTTTGTTTCTGTAATTTCTTCTTCTTGAATTTTTCTTCGCATTTTCACACCGTCTCTGATGAGTGCATCTTGTATTCCATCATTCTTGATCTGTCACCTTGTCAAGGCGAATTCATAGAAGGTGACTTCGCTATAGCAGCTGATTTGTTTATTATCTTCTGATTTTCTGGCTAGAATATAAAAGTTCCCTCCTTCGTTGTTGTTGCCTTATTTGTTTGATTACATTCCCCCCGAAAACCACATTCATGGAAATGTTATCGTTGCTCTAGCAAAGTCACCTCCTGTGAATGAGTTCGCCTTGCACCCAGTATTGAGTAATATCGTTTAATAGGGGGAAAATTACAACACATCCATATGTACATATGTATGTATGAATGTATTTAAGTATATATGCACTATGTATGTAGATATGTGTTCTTAGATAAGTGGGCACTTGGCCTCACACATAAAGAAAATCGACGGTTGTATATTCATTAATTAACTTACAAACAGAGCGAGTACATTGAAAATAGTTTTTATGAGTGGCAGAACTTGCGACCGGGAACGAAAGCATTAGTTGACGAAGCGCAGAAGATGCGCTCACCCTCTCTCACGATCGGTTAAATTTCCGAAATCATCTACTTGCCATTTATATGTACCTACACCTATGGGCATTGATATAAGAACAATTTCTTTAGGGTGGAACTTCATGTAATATTTTCCACTATGGGGACAATTTTTTCGAGTGTTCAATGTAATTATGGAGTTCTGGTACAAAAGTCTTCGGTACAAAATTTAATGGTCAATATCACAGAAAATTACCTTTGTGTTTTAAAAAGCCCACCAAGGAAGAGTCTAGAACGATTAATTGGAAAAGAGGATTAGGAAGTAAGGATCTTATAACCTAGAAAGATGCTGTCGTTAATAGGGATTAGCGTTATAATTCGAATTTTGCACTAACACGTTCGAAAACATACATTGTTTTGATATCTCGGAGCAGTTTGGGAAATATCAGTTTAATATTTTTTTAATATATAAATGAATAATTATTTCTAAGTACGGGTTGCCCATATTCGACGGACCCATGTGTTTTTTGGGCCCATTCCAATTGACGAGGCTTGTCCGCAGGCAACAATCTTTGCGTCATTGATTCTTATACGGGAATAAATGCAAAGCAATGCGGATAATTCGTTGTAAAGTGGTCCTAGCAATGCCTCACTGCTGAGAACGGCGATTTTGGGATGTCCTTAGCGACGTCTCAACACTGGCCCTTACAAGAGCAATATTCTCATCCGATCGCCTTAGTCGCATCACCAGTCAAAAACCTTTCGTATAAACGTTGAATGGTGTTCTTAGAAGGCGCACTTCTCACATCATTTAACTTTTTATACGCACGTTGAGTTTTCACAATTGACTTCTTTTGTTGAATGTAAATTTCAACAATTTGGAAGCGCTTGCGTGACGTGTACTGTTCCATGGTAAAAATCTGCTTGGACTGACGCTTCCAACGCGGTATGTCATTAAGTGATCTAACGTCTCTGTCAAAAGATACAGGTTTGCCAGATGGGTCCGTCGAATATTAAGGGGGAAGTCTACTGTGACAAGGGAAAAAACAGGCTTATTTTCCGGATTTTATTTCTAACAAAATATTGCTCGTACATAAAATCTATTTAAACTCTTATCTTTATTATATATTTAAGTTTTTGAAAAAAAAATTTTAAGTCAAAATATTCAAAATGGCCGCTGTGGCACTTCTGCAAGCGCAGGTCCGCTTTTCTTAGGTGCCTAAACGGTGTACATGAAATCTTACGTTTCGGTGATCTAAAACAAAAAAACAAAATATTGTTATCATATACATAGTATTGACTCTCGTCTGACGTAGGATTATGTCGATAAAAAATTTTGGCGTTGAAAAAAAAATTCTTGAAATTTTTTCCTTTTTTTTTGCCTAAAATTGATGTTACTATTGTTTATAACAATTTAACAAATAACGATATCAAAAAAATCCTATGTCAGACGAGAGACACTATTACAGAGAATATATAATTAAATTTTTAAGCTGATTCATTTATCAGAACTCGAGATATCGTGTACACCGTATACAAAAACTTAGTTTCGAGAAAAATGCGTTTAAAGTTTCAGTATAGCAGGTAAGCGCTTTGGAGCGCTTCGGGAAAAGGTCGAAATTTCAACGAAGAAAAATTTAGCCAGCTGTAACACATATTGTACCTTATTTAAGAGGGTTCAAAGTATTTTTTAAGCTAATAAAAAAAAAATCGATTTTTTTAAAAATTCACAGTAGACTTCCCCCTTAACAACCCTGTATCAGGGCTGCTATTATCCGTATTCCATAATTTACTGGCAAAACTATGCAAAAAGCAAGTCAGCTGCTCACTAATCTGCGTAACAACCGTCTGTAAACTACAGTTTAAATCAGCATTAAGTGTGCCAGTAATCCCGATTATTTAATCCCCTGTCTAGGCTATTAAGGTCCTGAATCTATGAGAACTGTAAACATAAAATGGAAGAAAAATGCTATGAGACGCCAGGGATATAATTTTTTTTTTTCATTTTATTCTTTATTTTTTTATGTTTTGTAATATAAGCAACTGGATTCACCCTGAACTAAGCACAATAAATCTAGTTGTCATGGGGATAGTAGTGACTTATCATTATCGATTTGTCGCCAGTAACCACGAAGAAGATGCGACTGGTGCGCTTTAATGAACCTTTTCAAAGGCGTTTGGACGGCCGCTGTTCCAATCAAGAAGCAATTAGTGGATGTAGACTATATCTTCACTGCTTAAGTGATTCCTGCAGGGTACGAGCACTTGTTTAATCCCATATCTGTAAACATGCATCAGCGCATTGTATTTGCAATTGTGTATTTGCACCAATATTTCATGAATGTTGCACATCTTCTTTGCACATTTGCTTTCGTTGTTTTGTAGGTACATTCATATATGCCGGTATGCAGCAAAAAAAAACACTGTTAACCGGAATGAGGCAATTATTCAATAATAGCAACCGTTGCTACTGCTGCCCCACACTTTCAGCGAAGCTCTGCTGCATTGAGGAGTAGTAAAGTGATGAAGTGGAACACCAAGTGGCGCACAGTGGCGTAGAGATTATTAATTTGAAAAATTCATACCGTTAAATTTGCTGTACCTGTACTTTTTCTCACATGACGCGTAAATGCAACCGTTGATAGGTTTGAGCCGTTACCAAGCTTCGCCAGTTGACACTTTGGGACACTCCTTTGGGAAGTTGGGAGCTTGATTGTTCCAGTGCATTCACTTAATAGCAGTTGCCTACCTATGGGTGCTGGGGCTTTTTCAGCAGAGCAGGCCAACCTAAGAACCAGATACCACGTAAGAACAATTGCATTTTTGATCTTTAGTTACAAACAATTCAATTTTAATGTCCTTCGGAGTCTTACCCGTTCGGATTTCTTCTCTAAATTACATACTTTGACAGAGAATTCATTGTCTGCTTATTTTATGAATTATCATGCAAAATTTTTATAAATTCATGAATGATACATTTTTCAAATGCCCCCGTGCGCGATTAGAATTGTCGATTCTTTTGATAAAGTTTTAGAAGGCATCAGCCATAACTGGCATTGCGTTAAATCGAACAATCTTGGCCATCAAATAGCTGCCGAATATCACAAAATTATTCTTCAAAGAATTCTGTTTGCAATAAATTGCTTCTTTCGTTGGATGTGTTTCTGTTTGGCTTCAATCCTTGAACCAAATAAACTTTGTAGGCATTCAGGCCATATGCTTATGAAAATCTACTCAATTGCTGTGATCCCAGTCCAATTGGGAAATTTTGATCCTTTCAATGCTTTCCTTAAAGCAGCTACTTTTCCAATTGAAGTTTTTCGGTTAGGCGATTAAATCCAGCGAAAATATCCAGAATTTAGCAAATTGCGAGGTCTTACAAATCCACCATTTTTATAGTGAGTAATAATTATTTTCATACAATACTGGAGCGAACTCAGTAAATTTTAGATTTTTTACTTGACATCAGTCAACGAAAACTATGCTAAAAACACCAAACTTGAGAGGCCCTTCATTAAATATCGATTTAAAAGCTTAGTAAATCATATTTTGTAAAAAAAATGTGCCTTCTACTCTACGACATAATTCCAAAGTATGCATAGTCAACAGAATTGAATGAAATTTCCAGCAAAACAAATACAAATAAAAGCCTGCTTTTTCCGTTTGAGAACAAAAAACATTCAGGTCATATAATTTGCTGGTCAGACAATGAGACTTTGGGTCACTATGTAAAGCTAAAAGTGCATAAAAAATGAATGCATAACACATTTTGCAAAATCACGTGTTTGGGGAGAGACACTGTTTTTGTGCATTATGGTTAAGAGTAATCAAAACAGATATCCCATCGAATGTTGCAACAGCGACACTGATGAATTTTCCAGCTACAAATATCGAGTGTCTGGAAGTGTGTAAGGCTTTTAAGGAAGATTTCATTGAAGAAAATGATTTCAAATGAAAAGTGAATTAAAAGAGAAAATCACTTTCGCATTAGTACTGATAAGGTGTCACTTCGACTTGCACATATTTTGTGCCTAACAAGCCTACCGGCTGAACTTGTTGGCGCGCATGCGTGGCTTAGTAACCAACAGTTGCGGAGGCTGGACAGCCAGGTAGGCGTACTGATTAGCCGCTTGGCTATTCGACCGCCTGTGTGATATAGAAGCAGGCCGACGTAAAAAAACAAAAACAAGTTTTAATTGGATGTGTTCGGAACAGGTCGTTTTGACTGTTGAGCTCAGACAGGCTAATTAAAAAATTATATGGCTGATATTTTTAATTGTTTACCTATTTGGCATATCAATCGTACTGAAATTGAAAGTGCTTCATTTTAATAGACGTACGAATGTAGATTTGGAACAACGGTTTATGCACACATACGCATACATATTATATTTACTTGTAAATGTATATGCGATGTATTGTATGTATGTATTACAATTTTTTCCAACTCAGCAGGTTGCGATCAGTGATTACTGAGGCCTGAATCGATGGCTAATTATCGAAAATTATCGTTTATTGATAATTTCGTTTTGTATTATTTGTGTGGTACAAACAGTATTGGAAAGCGCTACACCGGCATAACCAGCCTGCTTCCACGGTAACCAGTTTAATATTTGTTGTTTATGATTGTAATGAACTGCATTATTTGCCACATGCTCCGCTGGTGGCGGCCCGCCCTTCCAGCCATTCCTGCCCCAAAGTACCCCAACTGGTATTGTTTGTCAATACTTACATATGTATGTAGCTACTCCCATGAATGTAAGCATGTATGTATGTATGACTAAATGTACTTCTCACTCGGAGCTTTGCCTCTCCATAAATTAAAGTAAATGGTTCCATTGGTTTAAACGCATCGCAAAAAGTGAAATTATAAATGCGCGTTATTAGTAAATTGATATATGTAGGTATGTATACCCCTGTACATATGTACATTTACATGGTTATGAGTGCATGCATATGTAGGTTACACAGACTTAAAGAAATTTGAGAGTAAGTTGATGAAAGTTTAGGAATCGAAAATAAAAAAATGTTATATGCGTGTCTAAGCATGTCTTTTTTGTATGCTAATGTAAGTATGCATATAAAGCCTCTTAGAACTTCAATAATCGGAAAAGTGGAACTTTTGGCAGCGATACATTCTAAGCGAAAATTCTGGCAACATTCACTCTGCTAATTCCTGCTCAATACTAGCAATACAAACGCAGTAAAAAATGTGACTGAATATTTGAGATGTGAATAGAAAGTAAGCGGATCGATTTGTATAGAATGCAACCCCAGATATATTCTATCATTCGACTGTAGCCGAAAAAATTATTCGCTCGAGCCAACAAATACTGTTACATACTTTTTCGGTGAAATTACGTAGAAATCATTTTTACTTCGCCCCATCCGGCAGAGAAGGTATAAACATTACATTGCACACAAATCGATCTGCCCTTATAAGCTCATAAGTGCAAGTGTTCGCAATGCATCTATGTCAAATGTAAACAGTGGCTTGAACTAAGCTTTCTTACTGACTGTACGAGTTTTCCATCTTCGTGACCCGCATAAAATTGTGGAACCCCTCAGCCCTCTAATTGACTCTTTAATGAGGTTTCGTTACAGCTGTTTTGAGCTGAATGAGACAGAAAATCTAAAGTACTTTCTGGAAAAATGTCAAATATTCAAAAGAATCAGATATAGATTTTTGGGGAAATAAAGGGTGATCAGATTGGAGGTACACTTTTCAATAGGATTTTTTAACAGTTCACGCATGTCTACTGCCAAACTATTTAAAACTGTATGATTGGACGATTTCTTTGAATTGCTAGCATTCGCATTTCCACCGAAAAATTCTTCTCAAAGCTTTACCTTAAAATTTTCCAACATTTATTCGGAAAATCTCGTTAAAACAAACACCAACAACTTTTAAATTTGAGATATAAACATGAAGAAAATTGGCTCCTATGAAAATCAACTACAATTTTCGCATACACGAATTGACAATTAGGTCTTTAAGTTACAATTTGAATAGTTAATGGAAATGTAGAAAAGTATGCAGTTGTAGTAAGTCATGCAACTCTGCTGCATTAACATATCCGACAACACCAATTTAAGTGCAATCAATTTCGTGCATTAATACATAAATAATGACTCTATTGGCTGCCCTAAAAGCTTAGCTGAGTCAGCCAGAAAAAAGTGTTAAAAACGCTTACGACAGAAAAAATGGAAAAGACTGAAGTAAAAAAATAATCAAAACAAAAGTAAAATGTAAACGAAAAAAGAAAAAACATTAAAAGCTAAAAAAAATAGTTAAGTACATAAAATATAAAATACACCATGGCGAACCTTGCTAGTGTGAGAAAAATACATTGCCGAACATTTCATAGGATACTTGTATGTATTGTAGGGTGGTCCATCTAGCGTCAGGAGTTTAATGAGTTTTCTGATGTAGGCGCGACATTTGGCTCTGATTTTACAGTCATAAATCTTAGTCGGATATTTCCGAAGGATGATGCTAATTTAGAACCCGCAGGGGAGCAGAGGTTGCGGTTAACCAAAGATTACTTGGAGAAGGTCGACGTGGCGCGACCTAGCAGACCCCGACATCACATGACATCACAGCCAGCTAAATTGCCCTAAAATGTCTTCTATCTTCTGTCTTAATAGCTTCTGTTTTCGGACCGCTTATTTCGTCAACTGATCGCTGACTACTTCCGTATTGATTCCTTTAGCCTCCCAATGCGGAAATCTTATAATTTTGATGCAAAATATTGGCAAAAGAAGCAGTGTCAGAAATCGTCTTTTTTAAAAACTTGTTCATAATCGGACAGATTTCTAATATAGAAATTGGAAAAAAAACAAAAAAATTCAAATCGACCTACTCCTGTGTTCAGAATAATAGCAGCGCAACTATGATCAGAAAGTACCGGGAATGTTTAATATAATTAGGCTAAAGATAAAATATGCACGAATACTTTTAAATTATTATTTATTTTTTATTGACAGTAGTAAATCTTGCCCTTAAACATAGAAAGCAATACCATTCCAAGGTCTTTCACGCCTGGTTTTACATACAACCCAATTTTTCATGCTCTCGCCAGTTTCGGCGCTTATCTCATCAATGGAAATGTTGATGGAATGGTTGGTTTACATTTATGAGGCGGTCAATTGACATCATTTCTGCCAATTATTTCATTTTCCATATTTCCCAACTTTTCACCCAAGAGACCCACTTTGTAAAGGCCTAAACATAATCTAAGTTTCTGGCACATAGCGTATGATATTTTAGCTGTCAGAATTTTCTCGCCAGATTACACTTACTTTAGAATCGAGCGTCAAAAATGTAGAGGGCAATGTAATGTAGAGGGTAACATTTTTTGAGAGAAACGAAATCGCCATATAATTTTCCGCGAGCGATAAAAATTTTGACTAGACTTGAAACTTTGGCACTTCCTTTTACACTATTTATAAAAAATCTGTATTACGAATAATAATATAAATTATTTTAAATTTTACAAATCGTATAATGGAGCGTCCTAATACTCATTTTCAAATATGCTTACCTACACACTGTTTACGGTTGAGAGTAAAATAATAGCAGTTTACAATTGTAGAATTGTAAAAATGCATGAAATTTTTATTTAAATCGATAGTACACCCCATATAATTTAATGTTTGAAGTTTATTTCATGCAAAGGTTGACCGTAACTGCGCTTCAAATGGTCCATCCGCTTAGTCCAAATCCAATTTTGGCATACTCTTTCCAATGTTTCGGCCGGTATCTCACATATATGTAAATGCTTTAATGTTGTCTTCGAATGCGATAATTAAAGCAGGCTTGTCTGAATAGACATGAGCTTTAACATATCACTCCAAAAAAAACTAGGGTCTGTCAGACTCACGCACGGTAGAAGTGAAACTTCTAAGTTGGTTGTTCCATGCATGGGAGCCCCGGTTTAGATCTCTCCCCCCTCTCTCGTGTTAAATTCAGGTTTTCATTTTTTTTTTTCTATATCACTCCACATAAATTTGTACTATTTATTTTTGTCCTTATTAGCTTCAAATTTGACACTTGGGTGCAGTGTTGCACTTGACGCTGACATTTCTTTGTACTTCCAATGGTATTTTTTGCCTACTTTTGGCGCGTTAATCAATTTGCTTTGATCACCGAAATGGTTGAAATGTCATTTTACAACCTTCTACTTCAACTATCGTCACTCGTTTGGCAAACGCACTCATTGTATCGCTTCGTCTCCTCCATACCTACCATCTATTTACTTCACAGCAGTTTCTTATTGCTTTCCCGCTTACACACATTCAATCGGCGCTTTATCTGATACTCACACACAGCACTCATTTGCACGGGCTATAGCTATCTATAATACCCGTTGTCGGTTGTCGATTGTCGGTTGCCTGCATGTCGCCAGTCTACTTCAATGCTTACTTGTGTGCTATATACATTTCAGTTCATATTATTTCGTGTCTCGGTGCCTCCCTCACATCGTTCAGCGCTTGCGATGCGAGAGAGCGACAGAGAGAGCGAATAGGCGAGAGTGGGAAGGAGCAGCTGCTCCTTGGCCCCGCCCATTTGACGGATTTCGGTAACGCTCCGAACTTACCGTTTCACTCGGCTATTTTCAATCTGCCTTGGGGCCCCCGACGCGCCTAAAAAAGTTTCGCTTCAATAATCTAAAGGCGTTATATCGCACGATCTGGGTGGCCAATTGACAGGACCCGAACGTGAAATAAAATGTTCACCGAACTCGCCTCTCAACAAGTCCATTGTTACGCGTGCTGTGTGGCATGCGGCACCGTCTTGCTGAAACCACATGTCATGCAAGTCAAGCTCTTGCATTGTGGGCAAAAAAAAAGTTGGATATCATTTCGCGGTAGCGCTCACCATTCACAGTTACGTTACGATTCGCAGCATCTTTGAAGAAGTAGGTACGGTCCAATGATACCTCCAGCCCATAAACCGCACCAAACTGTGACCTTTTCTGGATACATTGGTAGCTCTTGCAATTCTTCTGGCTGATCTTTACTCCAAAATCGACAATTCTGCTTATTTACGTACCCATTGATCTAAAAATGAGATTCGTCGCTGAACACAATTTTTCGATAAAAAAGTGGATCTTCGTCCAACTTTCCAAGAGCCCATTCACCAAAAATTCTGCGTTGTGGTAGGTCGTTCGCCTTCAATTCTTGTATCAGTTGTATTTTGAAAGGCTTCACACCTAAATCCTTTCGCACGAAAGATGAGTTGAGGTCAAAAAAATAAGGATATTGAAAGTAAATATTTGCGTCGAATGAATTCATATTTATTTTTGCAGTAATTGTCTGTAAAAAAAATAAATGAGAGATAAATGAAATAATCCAAAATACTGATATTCTCTTGCTCCATTATATTTTATTATTTGTAAACATAACATTTTTAAAGAAAATATCACCTAAACCAATTATTTTACATACAGAAACTGTTCTTTAGGATGTGATAAAAAAATTATGTATAAAAAAGTACTTATTTCGCAAAACCCAACACATTAAGAAACATGGGGTAAGCGCTGCTGTTACAAAGCACGCAGCTGTACATTTGTACATTCGCATATAAACAACTGTAAGTCTTATAACACACAATGTAAGTAACCACAGTTCGCACATGCACCTCAAGGCTTACGCTGCTTCGCTCGAACTCTGTTCTGCTGCCTGCTGTGTGCTGACTCCTAACGGTCTAATTCCTTTTTTTTGTTGAATTTCTATTACAAATGTTTTTGTGCTCTTTTAACCGAAACTTTGTGGCGAGTGATAGAAATTGAAGTTAAAGTTCGTTTCGATAGGGGCAACTCAGGTCAAAAGTACAGTGCAGATGCGCCAAAAAATAATTACAAACAACCATTATGTACATATGTATGTATGTATACGATAGGCGATTTCGCTTGCCACTTTAAATCACAAAGTTGGGCAACAGAGCGTGCGAATTGCATTGTTTTTTCGTTTAATTGAGGGAAGAGAGAGGTTATGGGGCGCCGTGCGCCATGCATTTACAGTTTGAGCTTTTCATGAAAATCGACGTCAATTCGTACTTATTTTGCTTTGCGAATAAAATACAAAAGGTTTAGAATAAAATGTATTCATATTCAGGTTCGAGTATTCAACCACTTCTATTATACTCTTTATGTATATCTGACCATGATTGAGGAAGGTCCGCCATCGAACCGTTTTGTTGATCTTAGTCAAAAGCTTAACTCCAATCATTAGTTGTTGATCTTCTTCAAAAACTTAACTTCAGTCAGGTTAGGTTGAGAAGTGGCATATAAGAAGACTCACACCCTGACACACAATAGCCCATTATTTGAGTGGTTTCGATTGCAGGCTTTTATTCTCCATCTCTTGGCATAAAGAGCTTGCAGGGATGCCCTTGTGAAAACTCTTGCTGTGGAGCTTTTCAATTTTAAGCGTGCAGTAGCTGCTTTCTTTCTAGCCTTAGCCATAGTAACGTCACGATCATAACTAGAAAATTACGGAACTTCGATTCTTAAAGACGAGCCGGAACCAAACTGAATATTTTCAAGAGCCCAGGTAATAAACAAGCAGTGCCTTTTCACAAAGAATTCGAATAGTTGTAAAAGGTATTCTATAAATTATAACATTATGCGGCAAAATCAACGTTTTTCTGTGCATTAGACCAAACTATTTAATTGAGCTATAAGCAAATAAGTAAATTCTTCGATTTTCGAAGTTAGCATCCAATTTCGAGATATGAGCCTTCGAACTTCGAAATAGTGGCTTTAATGAAAAATTATCTAAAATTAATGTGTGCAAATAACTAAAAAAGTAAAAATATAAAACTTTTCTTGGGCAAAATTATATTGCAGGCGCTATTATTAGATCTTTAGATATTCGAAAAACCTTACTTTTTTATTTTTTGACCGATTTTTTAAAAATTGATGCTGTTGTAATCGTGGTTGAACGCTTTTTCCTTTGATATGTATAATTATAGATTTGTATATAAAAATATGAAAAAACCTGCAAATAGAAAAAGAACCTAACTTACCATGTCCGATAAGGATATCTACCAAATTCGAGAGCTGCGGCTTTGTTAGCTTTAGAAGTTGCCTATAGCGCCAGATCTACCCATGGCCAGAAGGATCTCGCGACTTTGCGCATTATCCCAGTGCTCGCTGAGTTGACGCAAGGTCCATCTTTTCAGGAGTATACCTAATCGCTGTTTCCTTAATTGCAGCTACCTCCGCTTGTGTAACACTACAATGGCCCGGAAAATTAAATTTGAGATTGATGGGGAGCTCATCGCAGAATACTCCCCCACCAACTCTTCTGTACAACCTCGAGCCATCCGTAAACATGTTTGAGATTAAATTAATATTATTTAATTTAAAAAAAAGATTATTTCTTAGGAATTTTTTTTTTAAATCAGAAAAATTCAGCGAATTTTCATTTGAAATTTCCTACTTTTTAATGAGAACGTTTAGAATATTTCTGGGTGGGCAGATTTTTAGCCCATTCAACATTAGGAAAATAAAGTTTGAAAGAGTTTAAAAATTTGCTTGAATAAACCGTGTTTTCTTGATCTTCACCATGAATGTCATGTTCATCGTCAAATTCACCTTCGATCATATTTTCATTAGCGACTTTTAGCCACCGTAGCCACCATATCAACGCGACGGCGGCCGCCATAAACGAATGGTTAGAATCTCCGTGAAACACCAAAATGAAGAACAAGTTTTTTTTAATAGCGGTCGCCCCTCGGCGGGCAATGGCAAATCTCCGAGTATATTTCTGCCATGAAAAAGCTCCTTCTGAAATTATCTTCCGTTCGGAGTCAACTTAAAACTGTAGGTCCCTCTATTTGTGGAATAACAACAAGACGCACGTCACAAATATGAGGAGCAGCTCGGTCAAATGCCCAAAAAGGGTGTAAGAGCCAATTACAATTATATATATATATATATATATACCAATGCGATGATGTAGCGAGCTTCCATTGGCACAGCAGTTTGGTAAAATATGGGTCAACATTTTTTAAAATATTAGGATTTTACTTTTTCGCAAATCTGATATTTGACCCCTAATCTGTAATAAAAATTGAACCAAAAAAAATTTAAGAAATGTTCACTTTTTTGCCAATTTTTCTCACTGGAAATCCAGCATAGAGGCTGACTCTTTGAAATGCGCAGTGCCAAACATTTCTTTATATTCTATTTTGAATCCTATTGCAATTATTTCGCACGCGGTTTGACTGTGTAGTTTGTAGATCCTGCGCCTATAGGTGACCACATCTGTATTTCTTTCCCCTATGTTTCAGCATTCGATGCAGATGCTAATACGCATGCTAATTCGCCTCACATTCGCACTAGTCGGAAGCTTTGTAGGAATCTTATCATATATGTATGTACATTAGTTATGGGCCCAATTCATTCACTGCCATCATATTTTCACTAGTAAAATTAGTTCCATGATACAGAAAATTTTTGCACAGTTTCTTTGCATAAAACTACAGACGAATTTAATTACACAGCCAAGCGTCAATTGGCCTCATACAGTATATTCCTCACTTTTTATTTTTAAACATATGTATGTATATATGAATGTATAGGTTATTTAGCAAATTAAACTGAAGATACAAATTTGTGAAATACAAAATAATTACAACTTAAAAATTCGACAACAACGACCGGAAAAAAATTAGATGTATTTGTTTGAAAGCTTGGCACTTTCTCACGCCAACTCATAATTAGTAAATGTGTACCATTTAATCGTATGCACATGACCTGCGGGAAATTTTAATGTTGAATACATCACATGTATCGGGTGTGTTTCTTAGCTGCATGAGAACTATCGATATCAATAACTGTGGTTTGATAGTTGGGAATTACAAAACAGTATTAACGCCAGAACAACCTTCTAAATTCTCGAAATTTACCTTGAAAACAAATAAATTTCTTCGCGAAGTTCATTGAGCACTGGCGGCATCATCGGTTCTTATTTCTTTCGAAATCAGGAAGGAGCTGGCGTTGCGATAAATGGCGAACGCTGTCGATCAATATTGACTGAACTTTAATTTTCTACAAGACGCTTGAACCGTTTGCCATACAGCGCGCTGAACAATAGATTTATTGCCATATTCAAGCCATCATTGTGGCCATACTTGAAAAATTTCTCAAAAATTGGACTGATCGAATGACCATGTAACTCGTAGCGCGGCAGATATCAGCGGATATCATATTCGAAAAATAAATACCAAGAAATTATTTGCCAGATTATAATAAAAATTATACAAATTCGTTCTGTTTTTCATTTTAAGTTCTCAAACTTTTAAAAAACACTCGATGCTTAATACTCGGCAGCAATAAGAGTTCGTGCTTATTACGCACTCGTAAAAGAAGAAGAAACTGCAAAGATTTTTCGTTTGATGAACAGTTATTTGAGCATTATTGTCATTTCTCAACTTGTTTCCTTTTTAGCAAAAATAAAGTAGTTTGTCTCAAGGGGCTATTCATAGAATAATTAAAAAGATTCCCCAACATTGAAATGTTAAGCTTCTTAGTCTCCATGAGAGCCAAATATGTAGTACCACTGACACCTGCGTTTCCGAAATCGGGTTTCATAATTATTAAAAAGTCACATACTAAGACTAAAGCTAAGACCTGGACTGGCTTTATTCAATTTGATAAAAATGTTAAAAGTTACTTGAAGTGTTTGTACAAGAAGAATTTAAGAATTTATGAGTACTTCCTTTATTAAGGTAACTATTTTTATTTTATTTAACTATCTCAGAATTTCCCGCAGGGTAGGTTTGTGTTAGTTTCAAATAGCATTGTTTTTATTTATGCTTGTGCACAAGGTGTTAACGGTTACACTTCAGTGACATATCAACACACGTACAAATTTACATATATTGATATATGTACATACATGTACTCTATCAACGTTCCCCTTACCCCCACCACCACGGTTGACAGATGCCGCGGCTTTATATTTGACACCGTGCCTTCATACATACACGCATATACATATATACGTACATATGTATGTATGGAAATAGAGGTATCTGAACGATTCTCTGTCTCCTCTGTCGCTGGGAACGACCAAAAATTGCCAGACAATAACTCAATTCTGTGCAACTGTGAGTTGGAGGCGTTTCTGATAGTCAGCGAAATGCGGTTGGTCGCGCTCCGCTTTAGATGTTCGCGCGTTTGCCAAAATCAAAAGGTTTTTATTTTAATTGTAATTTTTTACGGAATTTATTCATTTTGGCTTTTGTGTGTAATAGACATTAATTAATTTCATTTGAATTTCAACTGTCAAATCAGATGGGTTTGTTTAATTACAGGCAAATTTATTCGTTGGTTATAATTCAGTAAGTAATTAATTAAAAGCTTTTTGTGAATAAACTTGAATTGCTCCAGCATTCTGCTCGCTGTTTTCGTTTTGAGCAGATTCCACTATCAGAAAATAGTTTCTGAACTCCATCCAAACTAATGGTAATGTAACAAGTTCTTCTACCTTTTTAACACTTTTAGCGCTAGGCTAAAGGCCATAAGAATTTATAGAAGCTCATAATCTGACTTTTTTGTCATCAATTTTTGTCAGGATTGTTTTCAGGAATCATACTTATAATGACGGTGCTTTCTCCTCTGTCCAATTACACATAAATCTGCCAGTACACTACTATTATTTACGTGCTGTTTTATATATCCCCGTAAGTACCTCATAGCTGATAGTAAAAGTAAGTGTCTGAAAGAATCCTAGTTAAGAATCTTAAAGGAAGTTTCGAGTACACCCTTCGTTGAGAGGCTTACATCCGCCACATCCCAGTAACAAAAAGTGCATGGCTTTAAGTAGTGAAACAACTTTATAAATTAAAGTATTTCAATTTAAAACGACATATTTCCGTAGATTTAATGATAAGTTAAAGATATAACAAGCTTTATACTTTTAAATACATATACATATGCAGTTTGTCAAGGAAGTGTTTGACATCTGCCAATCTAGCGAAATTCAGACATATTTCTGAAGAAAATGTATATTTTTTATGGTTTTCTTTGAATCTCTGGTATTATTTAGCTAACATAAATAATTCATAAGGCAAGGGTAGAAAATAAAGTTATTCCGTTTACAAGTAATACAAAAATAAAAAGCAAAAACAATAAACACTTCAACACAGCTGCAGTTAATTGCTTTAAGTTACAGGTTTTAAAAAATTAAATGCGGCTCAGTACTTTGTATGACAACCCCGAGCATAAATGTCTCCTTGTAGTCTGCTTCTCATAAAACGATTCGATTTTTGTACAACATAGTCTAGTGCCATTCCTCTGAAATACAGTTTTTAAGCTCTGCTTGACCTTTTGAGTGTTTTTTCCAACTCTTCTCTAAACATACCGACTGAGTCACCTCAAATGATGTCCGTTTCTAAGCACTTTTGTGTTCTTTTTAACTTACGTACGATTTGATATTTTGATCAATAAATCACTCTCGCTATCACCTGAAGACTAACTAACTTAATGTGTAACAACTGTCAAGAAAGTCGAATCTGAGCGTGGAAAGCCTTTTCCTGATATAGCAATGCATGTACACAGAAGATGTTCCACGGCTTCCTCTTCTTCAATGTCTTGATTTCTTCAAAAGTCATTATATGGTGCCCCAGTATATTTGCATTTAGACCATGCACTGTTTGTACCCCTATCGTCCTTATCATATCCTGTCTCTTAGGATTCAGTAGCGATTTCGTGCGGCCGTAGTTCCATTCTAGCTAAGTTTGCCTTCTTATTTGGCAAAAAGGTGATTGCCTCCCACGAGCATTAGCAGCATTGATTGAGTGTCTCTCTATTAATAATTTACACTAATTTAGGGAATCGATATTAGTGCGTTATCTGGGTGAGTATTTAAAGCTGTACCTTCCCTCTATATTTCTATAGCCTGCCACCCAGATCTTTAAGAGCAATAAGCCCTCTCTTATGGCGATAACTCCTGCCTGAAATGCACTATAGTGATTAGGCAAGCGAAAAGATGCATTGATGCTTAGCTTTTCAGAGTAAACTGCTCCACCTGCCTGTTCATCAAGCTTAGATCCGTCAGTAAATATACTGACTTTATCTTCATCATCTACCGTACTACTGTGCCAGTCCTTTTTTGAAAAGAATATTGTGGTAAAGAGTTTGTGACATAAGTAAATGAAAGTCTGCAAAAATCTGTAGTAGTTGGAATAGTGGAAAATTTTCTAATATAGTCGAATGACCTTTATTCCCTGAGCTTCAGTACTGACTGTTAGTTGCTTACCTTATAAGTCAATTGGCAATAAGTATAAAATTACGTTTAGTGCTTCTGTGGTACCAGATGATAAGACTTATTAATAAATAATTGCAGAAATAGTTGTCGTGACTTTTGAATTTCTTAAATTATTTGATACTCATCACCATGAAATTCGCAACAAATGCAAGTGTTTATATTTTCAATTAAATAGTAGGAAGATATCGCTGCATAAATTAGGCTTCATGCAAGCTGCCAATTATTAAAATTGTTATTGTGAATATGTAACGTTATCTGTATATATGTTTATGGCATTATGTTTGAACGTTTCTATTATTCACAGCATTAATATATACAATGCCAATCCGTGCTTTTAATATATATTATGAGATTTTTTACACGTGCGTTCCCACTCATACTCATCCACATACAACCACACACAGTTTATAAATGTGTGAAGTGCTAAGATGTTCGCGTAACTGTAAGCTTCTGAATGCCATGTGTTCAAGTAGCCGATTAAAGTAGTTTTTGTATAATAAATTTATAAATGCATATGTAAGTATGTATGTAAGTGTGTATGTAAGTGCGAAGAAACTTTGTAAGTAATAATGAAAAAATGTATTGTAATATTAGAGGTATGTATTTGTGTGCCTCTTGAATTCACACCAGCAACTTAATGTTGCACATCAAATCGCAACAATGTAACAATGCAATGAATTATGCAATTGCGCGTTTCGATCGTTACGGGTGAAATTGCGTGATTTAGCCAAATAAATTTGGAGCGCCCGAAATGTAGGAAATTTGAGGGCAAAAAATACTCATTAAGCCAATTAGCCGATTTTGTTACATAAAAAATTTTTGTTTTCAAAAATATATTATAATTATGTTGCGCATACCTCCGTGTTTTAACTCTATTTGTTTTCGATACCTGTACAGTTAATTTGAATATTGATAACAAAATATAAATATAAATGAACCATAAAATCATCAATAGTTGTAATAGTCGATGTTATTTATTTGAACTTGGCACAAGAACATTTTAACTGGCTTATGTTTTCATCTGTGCGTGCTTTCTTTGGTCAAAAACCAAATTTTTTATTTGCCACTAAAAGAATAGTGATTCCTAATCAACATGGGCTCGTTAATGGTCGTTCCACAGTTACCAACTGGAATTCTGTGTTTTAGCGTTTTAATGGATATCAGGTAGATGGTACACTGATTTCTCGGAAGCTTAGAACAGAGTACCTCTCTCAATCTTAGTGCGAAAATTGAAGAATATTAATTTTCACTCAGTTTTAAACTTTAATATTGAATAAAATTCGCAAATATCGCCGCCTCGATTTTGCAAGGGACCAATGGCTTGGAGTTCTATTACAAATAACGATCCCAGTGAATGGAAAAAAGTAGTTTTTAGTGACGATAATAAGTTAAATCTGGATAGACCGGATGGATACTATTACTACAAGTATTTCCATAAGAAAGGTGCTTGAGTCAACATGACAGCCGTGAAAGTGATATGCGGAGGAATATCGTACTATGGTGCGTTCGAATTGAAAATTGTAGCTACAAAATAACGGGAAACAGCTATAAAGCTCTACTGGAATCATTTGGTCCCGGGATTCGTGAAACATTTGGACCTATTATGTGTCCCAAAACGTTAAAATTTTAGCATGGCCGCCATATTTCCCAGATCTGAACATTATTGAAATTCTATAGGGATAGCTTGCCCGTGAGGTTTTTGAGAATAGGCAACATTTTGAAGACAAAAATGCTTTAATTCATATCCTAAAAACGGCCTGGTCTGAAATTTCATTGGGATATATGCAGAATTTGTACAAATCCATTCATCCACGTGTTTACGAAGTAATTTATAAACAAGGTAGCAGCAGAGACTATTAAGCTTTTAGTAATAAATCTAAAAAAACAAATTTCCTATATTTATTATTATTTTTTCTTATTTGGTTACTGGTTATATTCATGTGAACCAATAAGTCAAACAGCTGTTGAAGTTTTACTGCTGCGAAATACCGTTAGAGGGAATACTATTTTAATGCGTGTTTCTTTTCGAGCAAAGTACAGTCTTCACTTGAATTATCTGAAAACCTTGGATTACTAGATCAAATACGATTGCTTTAATAACGATCTAATAGTACAAACAAAATTCATTCGTTTTGCTCCTCAACCTCTCAATTTTTCTAAACGTCTTCCCTCCCTTCCTTCATGTCATAGACCGAAATCATCATCGTCGGCATTTCCTCTAACCCCTGACGGAGCATAGTGTTGAGGTGTAACATCGGAACCGAGCTAAATTTTTTGCTAAATCCTTTATCTCCAGTCATGACTTCCCTGAAAATAATAGACTGAAATAAATAAATGTAAAATAAGAAAATTCGTAACTAACAACTCTACAATGAGCATCAGTAACTTCATTCTCAGTCAATTACTTTGGTTTGAGTTTTTTTTTTATCTAAAACTCAAGAAAGTAAGAGCAGAGAAGAAAGGGCATTCCGTTATTTAAACATATAGAAGCTTGAATAACTTCGTATCTGAGTTGGCCTTCAACGTAAAACTGAACAAAGACGAGACCAACTCTAACGAATCGTGCAGACAACAGTTGTGAAATTTGGCATTCGCGCAAAAAGTTCGAAAAGTGCTTTGATATATTCAATGCTGGTTGGCTGTTATTGTTTTATTGCAGATTGGGTTCGGTATTTGCATCTTAATGCAGCTAAATAGCATTTTAATCACATTTGCCATTTGCTGTAATGCAATAAATTAGATGTACACATACACGTACATATGTAGGTGTGTTTCCATGCACTTCCTTAGCATTTGTGGTTTACCTTTGGGTAGGTTTTTGTTGCACGTTTCTACTACTCTCAAGATGACATTAGCCATCGGCTCTAAATATGTGTGGATGGATGGGGGCGCATATGAATGTACAAGTAACTACCTGTAAATTGCACGACAGACAGACTAGCGTAGAAGCCGGCCTTTTGAGAACGGTACTAGTCAGTGTTTAGTACTCGAAAAACGCTCTCGTGTATTTTTTTTATTTTACGTGATGAGTAATTGATTATATACAATAATATTTTTACTAGGTTTATTTGAACAATCCATGTGGCTTACATCACAATTATCTTTCTATTTTAGCTGTAGAAGGTGAATGCAAGCACTTTTTTCTTTTTTGTTCAACATTTTAGTTCTCACATTTAGATATTTGCGCGGGGTGACATCTTTAAATGGCAATGGGTGCGCTTCTGCTGGGAAATGTGCATGAAAACCTGACATTTCGATAGTCACGGCTTGAGCAGCAGTGTTCCGGATAAACCAACTGAAGCAAATAAAGAAAAGTTGCAGAAGTCGTTTTAAATTATTGATTGTATCGCTTATTTGTGCATATGTATTTGTACATTCATATTTAAGTACATACCCACAAAATTAAATATGTATATTAGCAGTAGATACGTGAGCACCATGCCAATATTGACTGAAAATGTTAAGCCCAGAATTTCGGGATTTGTTTGAAGTAATCCCAGAATTCAACTTGGGATATAACTCGGGACATATTTGAGATTAAAAACTCAATAGCTGAAAGCCTTTAAACATACCAAGAAATACAAGCATTTACAATTTAAAGTGAATTGATTTTCAAAATCACATATTTTTTAATACAGACCGATAGTCTTTGCCGCTAGTTGTCTTAGCCTTTTACTGCAAGACTTTTTTTTTAATTATCAGTTAATAAATAATGAAAAAGTTTTATACTTTGGTTTCTTTTACGTAACTTTGCATAAAAACTACAATAGTTGGAAAGTATAGAAACAGTTAAAAAGCGGAAAAATTACTATCCGTTGAGAAATATGAATATGTACATTCCATGAAAATATTTTTTGTTTTGTCAAAAACTAGTTACGTTTTATTCTGCTTTTTACCCACTTGCACGAAAGTCAGGTTATTTCGAAATGCCATACAATTATAAACAATTTTTTAGCGTTTTATTATTGCTAAATATATATTTGATGGATTAAAATAGTTTGAACTATTTTATAATGCTTAATTTTGAAATAAAATTGAATCAAAACTGCAATGCCACATATGGGCCCATATGCGGTAAATGGTTAATTGCGTAAAAAAACACATACAATAAACAAAAAAAAACACTTTACAATAATTTTTTTTTTTTTGTCCCCTTTATTTTATACATCTGTCCATTGACATTAAGTACGTTGTTTAACAATTTGGCCAGGATTTACATACATCGCTTAATGACCAGTGCCAAAGCGATAAAAATTAAAATAAACGAAATAATACTATATAATAAATTAAATAATATTCAATACAAGTTTTACTCTACATAATTACAATTTTACAAAACTTTAACAGCAATTTAACCCGTTTGCACATTTATTATTTTCTAGCATTCATTAAGTCGCTTGGTCGAGTTCTCTTTAAGCGTCTTTCAGTGTTTTTTTTCCCTTTCCAGAAGTTTGTTGATTTCTGCATTATTGTGTTCCTGTATTTTTTCAAAGTGGCTTCTTGCTATTTTTTTGGTCTTTTCGTCTACTGTTGCTATATTAAAAGTCCTGTGGATGTCATCATTTTTCGTGTACCTGTCAGACATGGTCAAAATTCGAAGAATCTTCGATTGCTGTCGTTGAATTTTTACTAGGTGAGACTTTTTAGCCATTCCCCACACCTGTAGTCCATATAGCCAGATTGGTTTAATCATGGCTTTGTACAATAATAGCTTGCTCTGTATAGTAAGTCTGGATTTTGTGCTGACTAACCAATGAAGTTGTCGAAGTTTTTCCTTTATTTGTTTGACCTTTTGCTTTATGTGGTGATTCCAATTTAGTTTCGAGTCCAAATGTATTCCAAGGTATTTAATAGTTGGTTTAATTGTAATTGCTTTGCCATTTATTGGAACTGCAGTACATTTTGTTTTGGTAGTAAATATAACCTGTACGGTTTTGTCTTCATTTATTTTTAGGCACCAATTATCGAACCATTCCTTAACTGCGTTTGTATATCGCTGCAGTTTTTCAGTAGCGATAGTTAAGCTTTTATCCGATGCCAGTAGTATTGTATCGTCTGCGAACGTAGCAACTGATGAATTAGTTTCGTCAGGAGGTGGTATGTCTGCGGTGAATAAAACATATAGTAGAGGTCCAAGAACGCTTCCTTGCGGAACTCCAACAGTTATTGGATGAATATCTGAACATTGATTGTCATATTTAATATAGAAACTTCGGTTAGTTAGGTAGCTTTTTATGATAAGATAGTAGTCAAAAGGAATCATTATTTTTATTTTGTAGAGTAAGCCTTTGTGTCTAAGAATACTGCCGCACAATAACGATTGTTTTCAAAGTCTGATTGGATTTTATTTGTAATTCTGTGGATCTGTTGGATAGTCGAATGTTTTTTTCTAAATCCAAATTGATGATCCGGTATTATACGTTTTTTCTCCAGAAATTGGGTTAGTCTATCATGCAGTAATTTTTCAGCAATTTTAGATATTGTCGGTAGTAAGCTTATTGGTCTATAAGATGGTACGGTAGTTGGATCTTTACCCGGTTTTGGCAATGCAATAATCTCTGCCACTTTCCAGAGTTTCGGAAAATATTGCAAGCGAAACATGGCATTGAAAACGTTTCGCAAAAATATATATGCCTTGATTGGTAGCTCCACTAATGCTTTTCCTGTTATCAAGTCATATCCGGGTGTTTTTTTATGTTTTAGTCCTTTTTTGATGCAAGCTATTATTCCGTGTGTATTCGTCCTTTTTATTTTTGTAAAGTCAGAATGATAGTTGTTTTGGTTGTCAATTTTCTTTTCTTCGTCATTTGATAGAACCTCTTCAAAGTATTTTGCTAAAGTTTTCGCTTTTTCCTCTTTTGTAACGGCCCATGAATTGTCACCTTTCTTTAGTGGTGGTTGATGTTTTATTTGGGTTTTTAATGTTTTGGTACATTTCCAAAGAGAGTAGTTTGTATCTTTGTTGGGAGTCAGGTTCTTCAAATAGTTTTCGATTTCTTTGTTATTTCTTTTGTTTAAAGTATCCTTAAGAATTTTTGTGGCTAAGTTTAGTTTTCTCTTGCCGTCAGGTGATCTAATTTTTTGCCATCTTTTTCTTAACTTTCGTTTTTCAATAATTTGCTTCTTCATAGAAATGTCAGTTACTGCTGAATTTGTTCTATTTTCTTGCTTTGGTGCCGATCTGATCCCTGCTTCTAGTACTACGTCATTGAAATGGATAATGGCACGTTCAATGTCAAGTTGCGTTTTTAATATCACATTTGGTATAAGTTGATCGTCAATATGGTGGCGGAATTTTTCCCAGTTGGTTCTGTCATTAAATATGCGAAAAGATGTATGTATAGATTTTATATAACTTACATATTCAAGTAATATCAGCGAGTGGTCAGAAGAAAGTTCATAGCACGAATGAACTGTCAATTGGTTATGGCTTATGTTTTTGGTTATGCAGAAATACAATAAATAAATAAATAATAGTAAATCAAATAAATGAATTTTATTTAAAAACCCCTTTGCCGCAGAAACCCTATTGAGCTAATTGTAAAAACATAGCACATACAAACAACTCGTCCACACACTAGTAAATGCTTTTTAGCTTGATTTGTTGAAATTTGTTAAGCTCTAAATCTCACTCGACTGAATGAATTGATTTATTTGCAAATATTAATGATGCAGCTTTCAATTGAAATTAATTTACATCGCATGGTGTTAAAATAAACTTTTTGACTTTTAGTGGAATATATTGTACTTTTGTAATAGACACGTTTTTACTTTTGTGAATTCGATAGTTTTTTCAATTTGCATGAACCCGGAATTGGCAATTGGAAAACTTCAGAAATACGGAATTGACATCTCTATTACATATGAGCTTATGTAAGTTTTTGTGTTAAAAAATTTTCATATAGACATATTTGTTCAAGTATCACAATTTATACACATACATACCTACATGCATAGGTGTACATAAATCGAAATTTTATCTGGAGGGTATTAATATTTACAATGAACTTTCTGAAAATAATAGTACTTAGGTGTAACCTCTATGATAGGGACTTAACAGTGACTTGCTCAGCGTAGAAATCAAGAGTAGCATAAGCAAAATTCGCCAAAGTTAAATTAAACTTCTGACTGTCAGAATCAAAGGTTTCGCCTGCAATAGGGAAACAAAAATAACGTCCCAGAAATAACACCACACATTTTTCTTTTTGCATAGATTTTTAAAACAATTTTGCTCCTAAATGAATGAAGGTTAACTCGGCATTTGGCAATGCAGGTGTTAGTTTATTCAGCCAATCTTCATATAACAATGCAATCTTTGAGAAATATTTTCCTAATTTTTAATTGCAAAGTATTTTAAATTAGACTGGTGGCTAAAATTAGGTAAATTACGGGAGACGCATCGAAAAAAAATTGTTTTGCGGCGTAGATAATAACTTGCAACAGAATGATGTGAAACAAAAAAATCAAAATACTTTTATTAAAGGAGATGTTTCTCGACGTATCCCTGGGAAGATTATATACAATTTTTCATAACATTTGGAAGCAATAACCCGATTTTCGCTTAGCAAATCGGCTAAATTGTTTTTTAAAAGGCTCACAGGGATACTTGACAAATCGTGTGACGATGTACTGTGCAAAATTCCCTTGCAATTGGTGAAGTAAATTTTGAAATGCAGCGTACAGGAGTTTCAGAGAAGCGCCTTAATGTTAAGGAGGCAAGAAACTACGGCCTGGTACTCATAATTTTATCAATTTTACTCCGATCGACGTGAAATTTTTGTACACATTATTCCTCAGATTTTATACAAAAAAAGAAGAATTTATAATCTGAAGTTATGCATTTACATTACTTGAGTCAAGGGTGTAATAAATTCAAATTCATTTTCTTAAATCAAGAAAACCCCAGATACGTGAAACTCACATAGGAATTGATTGATTTTAAGTGACCGTTACACAGCATTTACTCATGCCCAATCACGTCAATGCTCTCTCATCTGAATGTCGAGGAGGTCAGATAACCACTTAAGGCGGATCCTTGATGAATTTGGAACATATTCGTATACATATGTATGTACACACATATACATACGCGCACTAGTATTTCAAAAGACGAGCACCAAATTCAAAAATTATTGTATCATATAATTTATTTTAAATCAAACATTGTATGTAAAAAGTTATTCTATCTTGAGAAGGGTGGATGAAATATCCTTAAATATAATATTTATGGGAGATATACCTACTTACACACCTACACAGGTATTATTTATACACAGAATATTTTGATTAATATAAAATACTATTTCCAAATATGAAGCTGCGTTTTCGATATTAGTAATGAATTAGTGAAAGGTATGATATTTTCCGGCCTCTATTCTACATGCATATGTATGGGACATTTTATATTATACGACATTAACGATCAGTTTTCCATGCTAGTCTCTAGTATAATATTATATTTATAAAACGCACAGTAGTTAGCCACCCATGGACACATAAATATAACGGAAAACAGCAAATAATTAGCATTTCAAAACCACTTTTTAGAGGCAAGTCCGCAGTTGCATTGACCAGTAATCCGTTATACGAGCATCGTTCCGAAACAATATGTAAATAAATCACGAAAACTGCGAACACTATTATTCAGCTACCATTAACAACAACTACTATTTCACCATTGCATTGTGTTAAGCAAAATATTTAAATTTATAAAATTTGCATTTAGTAAGCAGCAAAAAAAAATATTGATGATTGTGAAAAGTAAAATTGTTTATTTTGAATTATTTTACTTGCATACGCCTATGGCCCAAGTAGTAGCAGCGCGACGAATTACCAAGTTTTGCTATTTCATTTTTTTCGTATATAATTTTTTTATATTGTATTTTGAATTTTTTTCCTGCACCGACAACTAAAAACTGGTAATCATTAAAAAAGTCTAACAAATTTAAACGAAATTGGCATCAAAATGTTCACCATTTTAATCTGAATCTTTAGATAGATTAGAATAAAAAAGGGAACATTTGTCGTCGCTCAAAACCGAGTTGATTTTTGACAATTTTGTTCGCATACTATGTTAAAAATTTTGTTCCATATAAAGCACATGTTCGATAGTGTTTTACATTGAAGAAAATGTTCAACTACTCAGCGAAAAAAAATGTCAAAAACAAAAGAAAATGTTGAGCCACTTGAAACTTGCACTTTATTACACTAATATTGAATGGACTATAAAACTGCATACCCAGAATTTTCCTTTATAAAAGGTTGTTTTTCGATGTATATCTTATATATAAAATAAAGTCAACTTTTTGTGTGTGTTCGCTAACCGGCCGTGTCTTTGCACCGAATTAAACCAAACTTACACATTGTTAAGTAGGTATTGAAGATGGTTTCCGTATAGTTTGGATACCTATTGGTAGATAGGGTCTCGAGATATAGGTCAAAACGTACACCTGGGTAACCTTCGGATGTGTATGTACAATATGGGTATCAAATGGAAGCTGTTGGTGAATGCTTTAGTTTAGAGTATTTTTCATGCCGCTCCGTGACTAGGGTCTCGAGATAGAGACCAAATCGTGGACCCTAGAATGTGTTTGTACAATATGGATATCAAATGGAAGCTGTTGGTTAATGCTTTAGTACAGAGTATTTTTCATGCCGCACCGTGACTGGGGTCTCGAGATATAGGTCAAAACGTAGACCCGGGTAACCTTTGGTTGTGTATGCACAGTATGGGTATCAAATGAAAGCTGTTGATAAGTGTTTTAATACGAGGTAATTTTCATACCTATTGATGACTAGGGTCTCGAAATATATGCCAAAACGTGGACCTGCCGTGTCTTTGCATCTTAGTTATTCATTTGCGTTGATTTGAAATTTAAAAACAATCTTCTTTTTTCCTGATTTTCAATTTATATTTTATATTTACTCAAAAACAAATACAAAAACAAAAAATATTGTTTATGCCAAAGCTCTTGAATAAAAAATAAAGAAATAAATAATATGAAAACCATATCTTTTCTGTTCTAAACCATATCTATTCTATTTTAGTGTGCCCAGCGAAGCGGGCCGGGTTTGCTAGTATTGTATATATTTTCTATAAATATGTCAAATTTTTCTGAATTTCATGCAAAGTTTGGAGCTTCGAGTTATATGATTTTTGTTGTATAATACAGTAAATTTTTATGAAAACATATGTACAAAAAAAGAACAAAGTTGAAATTTGGTAATTCGCCGCGCTTCTGTTATTGTGAACACAGGTGTATATGCATTTGTTGTTGGCTTTGTAACATTTCTGTGCTGTTACTTCCAACTGTTCTCTCCATTTCATGGTACGTCAGATGTGGCTGCTTAATTTGCATTTCTAAGGCTACCTTAAATGTATGTACATACATGCACACACACATACATACATACATACATACACATGCACACATGCATATGCGTGATCTCTGTTAGCTTAGCTTATGACCGCATGTCTTGATGGTCAGTTAAAAATAAAAGTTAAAGTAGGTTATTTTTAGGTCATTCACTCGCCCATATGCACGTGCATATATACATATGTCGATATATTAGGGTGGTCGGGAAAAAAATCAAATTATTTTATTGATGATAAATTTGTTCTACGGCCTTACTCACTTATATAATATTTGTATTTTATTTTTTTGGTTTTATAAAAATGACCATTGAATTTGCATAAGAAAAAATGCACATTTTTAAGAACTTGAGAAATTAAAATGATAATAAAAAACAGAAATGTTGTAATGAATAATTTTTTTTATAATATGATAGAAAATTTCGTGGCATTAACTTTTTAAATAGGTCTGCCGCGACTACGAGGTACTGCTTTCTCATTCGGAAATAAATAAGAATGTGCCGACAGTGCTCCTTATTTCTATTTTTTCTTCAAAGTAAATTTCCATAAATTGGAGGCGTTGTTCTGGCGTTGACCGATTCATGATGACTTGTTTCCCATTCTCATTTGTCAAACCGATCGATATCGACAGTTCTCGTGCTACTAAAAAAACACCCTATATTTACAAATCGATGTTATTTAATTTCCTCTCTAATTTCCATTCACTAACCCTTTCTAAAAAATGTTACCCCATGCTTTATTTTGAAGCAATTAGAGCAGAGAGACCTTAAAAGCCACACAAAATTAAACACACACTTTTCCTAATAAAAAATATAAAAATATTAGTCCTCATGTTTTCAGCCGTCCAACAATTTTTGGTCCGTCCTAATATATGTACATATGTATATATGCACTTAACTGTTTATTTTTTAGCTGTTGAACTCGCATGCCGATGCTAACAATGATCTTTCAGACCCGATATCATGTCAGGTTTAGTTCTATTGTCTATTTTTTATTTTATTGCTAGAAGCTGAATAAAGTTTTTTTCTGAATCTAAATGCTTGGAAGAAGTGACCAAATGTTATTGGGCAGGCATGATTAGAATGCGCCGTACGGTTTGAATTCATGTTTTCCAAAGCTGGCTGCTCGCGAGAATGTATTCTACTTCAGAATTTATCAGACATATCTTTGAACTTATCAGGAATTTGTATATGATTTAAATGTCTCTATGGTCCGTTTGAAGAAAACTGCCAACCTGGAAATAACCGCTAACTCTAAACCATATTTTTATTCTTTTATTTTTTACCGTTTATTTATATTAAATATATTTAATTCACTGCTGCAATTTGCATAGTACACAGAGAAACAAACTGCGATACTCTTCTTTCGAATTTGAATTTAAAATTATTTATGTAGGTTGGGAGCAAAATCAATCAAATTTCTTTGTAATGGCATTTTTAAAGCTAAGAAACATCGCTTATTACAATAGTTTTTGGACTAAGGAGAGAATGAATATTTGGGCAATGAGATTATATTAGTCTTGAAGAGGATCCATGCCAGCAACGTCTAAACAACACCACAAATCGTAGACAAAATACAGGATATCGTATTGGAAAATCGTCGAGGGGAGATTTAGTAGAAGCCCTAGGCATCTCATTGGGCAGTGTAAGCAAAATGGGGCTTCAGAAAGCTGTGTGCTCAATGGGTGCCATCTTCGCTAGCAATGGAACGAGAACACTTCAATTGCAACTTTCTCAGCAACATTTAGAGCGTTTTCGATTTTTGAAAGGATAAAGTGGATTTTATGTGTCGATACGGATGAAACTTGGGTCTTTCGCGATGATATTAAATCAAAACAAGAGGTTAAATAATGGTGTAAACCTGGTTCTTCGGCTCCAAAACGAGTTCCTGTCCGGAAATTGGACAAGAAAGAGTTAGCATGCGTTTTTTGGGATGTGAAAGGAATTGTGCTTATGGATTACTAGCAAATTGGTATAACAATAAATAGTATTGTAACCTTTTAAACCAGTTGAATGAAAATACCCGTGAAAAAAGAAAGTTTACGAAAGAGAAAAATTCATTTTCTTCAGGACAATGCACCGTGTCCCAAGTGTGAACACTTGGCATCCTTACATAACAGCGATCATGGCAACTATAAGCGGTTGTCATATTTTTGAATTGTCAACGGCATTGAATCAACGAATGATGATGCACTCGACGGCCTCCAATTGATCTATGCGGCTCAAGAATATATTTAACGTTAACTTAATTTTGTGTACATTCTTTATTATTACTCGTATTAAAACCTAATATCAATCACTATATATTTGAAAGTGAACTTATTTTGCTAGGTATCCTGGCACAAGAGCATTTTGACAATGGCTAAAGTCCGTGAATTAAAGATCGAACTGTTGGAGCATCCACCGTATTCACTAGATTTGGCCATTAGCGCCTTCCATCTGTTTCCAGACCTAAAAAAGTCATGCGTGGATAGCGTTTTTCATCAAATGATGAGGGCTGTGGAAGCGTATTTTGCAACCCTCCCAGATCCTCACTTCAGGGATGGAATTCATAAATTAGAATCTCGTTTGAGCAAATTTATTGATGTTCAGGGATACTATACTGAATACTGAAGTGTATTTCAAACCATAAGCTGATTTTTTTATTATAGCACAGCAAAACTTATTGAACAACCTGTTACGTACACGAATTTGATTTTTATACAAAGTATTTTTTTTTTCGCGAGAGCTAACTTAACTTAAACTCTCCAGGAAGCGTCGCACTTCTTGCACCTGAATGCCTTACACCAACACATAATACGATATGACTAATCACGCACAGAACATGCAGTAGAAAATTCAAATAAATAAAAAATGTTAGTCGAAGATCATTAAAAAAATGTTATAAGTATATTAATTAAACTGTTGGGTAGATGCATAGTGGAATATTTATCATTTTGAGATCGAGATAGAGTTGTTGTTGATTTAGTTTTATTTCAGGTCGATGTGACCATAAAATTTCTTAGAAAATAGTAGTTGTCGATGGAATTTATGAGTTCGGTGATCTTGTCTGAGTTTGTATAATTATTCGAATGAGAATTTAAGTGATTGCCTGTAACATTTTTCTTATGCTTTTTTCTTGGTTTCTACTTTACTAAAGAAACTACATTAAAAGACATTATGACAAGCTGCGCGCCTGTCTTGTTAAAAAAAAACAGTCACTCAACGCAGTAAATTAACCAATCAATCCGCTTAGAAAAAAAACCAACATAAAATTTCATCTTTGTAAATCGACCACAATGTAAGAACTTAGAATAACTATTATGATTTATTACGTTGTTCGTTCTATTTGATGATTTAAATTAAGAAAATCGAGACTCGAAGTGCTTCTCAAACTCATCAATCCACTAACATCGTCATTAACCAGTCAGTTAAATAAATACGCAGAGTGGATTCTTAATACATAACTCGAGATATGATGCATTGATTAGAAATGGGCAATAGTTATCTTCTCTTTAAGATTTAGAAAGCCACACATTCACTCAAATGGGCAAGGTTAAATTATGTGACTTTGATGATACCAGAACTATAAAAAAATATTTATGTATTACTGTACAAATAGAAAGCAAAGTTTGGAGCTTTATGGCAGGCACGTGGGAAAATGGCTACGCGCTTATGGTCGTACGGGAAAAAATGTCGCTCGTAGTTTTTCGGCTTCAATTCGTATGGTGTAGTAAATTTTTTTTACTTGTTGATAAACCGTGGCTCCCTTTTTCAGCACCCAATTTAATTTGCTATTTTTTATTACAAACGTATGTACAATATAATATACATAACAGTATTTGTTGACATTAATTACAAATAAACTAATGAGTAGTATAACTTTGGTAACATAAAGACAATGTTGTGAAGAGATTTTCACAGTCCCAAAGTGACGAACCAAAGTGAGTTAAGAATATCTCGAAGGATTTTATTCTGAAGCCGTTGAAGTATATTTATATTATTTTGACTGGCGCAGCACCATAAATGCGCGCCATATCCCAATAAATGTATTTCTTGTTTGAGCTAGAGAATCAATTTTCTTAAGGCGTCCGTTTGTATCTCAAAAAAACGAATTACACTTTGCAGCCTTAACAGTTTTATGGCATTGAATTGCCCTTACATATTTTATGTATATACTTGAATATGTGATATTATTTCACTGATAGCTATACAAGGGGACGCGAAATTAATCATCAAATTCTGTTTTTGAATAATTTTTTTACTAATATAAATAAAAAAAAACAATTTTTTTTGGTGATCGAAATTTTTATTTTGACTTTTACGTGCTTGACTGTTTGTCTGTTGATATATGTACCTCGACGGCATTTGCAAAAATTATAAATCTTCCAATAGAGTGATTAATTTTGCGCTAACTTTTATTTAATTATTGCCATTTGGTGTGAAGGAAAATCATATTTAGAAATCGATTAAATATTTTCAACAACAATTCATCACTATTAAAAAAATTAATAATATTATATATTTATATTTATTTCTTGAAACTCGAACTAAGCTCCTCCACCACTTCTATTAATTACGCTCACATTTTGAACATTCAATGGATCTAAATATGCACTTTTGTGAAAAAATCATTGTGATTTAGTATCGGCAAAACGCAATCGCTGCTGATCGGGCACCTAATGGGAAAAATTAATTAGGAAAGGTTGTTACGCGGGTGCCCATTAATAATGCGACTCATTAATTTTTTATAAGCATTTAGTCTAATGATTTTCTTGGCTTACAGTTATAACCAAACCAGTCTGCATTACCCGGCAAACAGTACACTGCAAGCTCATTCACTCATCTACTTTCACCCTATGATCAGAAAGTATCGGGAATGTTTAAATAAAACAAAACAGGATTAAATTTCAGGCAAATTCATTTTATCTCTTTCAAAATATGACCCGTCTGAAGAAACACACATGTGCCAACGTTTAACCCAGTCCTCCATGTACCCCTGGTAGGCCGACGAAGGGATGGCCTTCAGCTCCTTCGTCGCATTCTCTTTGATCTGTTTTATCGACTGAATTCTTCTTCTTGAACGAAATTGGGAAATATTGAAAACCTATTTCCAAAGTGCAGATGAGCATTTTTACCGAAAAATCATTTTTTCTCAAGCTCATTTTCACATCGGTGGCTACGTCAATAAGAAAAATTGTCGGATTTAGAGAGGCAAATGCATCCACAACGAGTCACTGTTTGGTGCGGTTTGGCGGCATCATCGGGTCATTTTTTTTTCGAAAATGAGCGAGGACCCGCGGTTACAGTAAATGGCGAGCGTTACCGTGACATTCTCAACGAGTTTTTGTTTCCAAAAATTGAAGAGGATGACATGGACGGCATGTGGCTTCAACAGGACGGTGCAACTTGTCACACTGCCAAAGTTACACTCGAACTTTTGACTACCGTTTTTGAAAATCGTATAATCAGCCGAAATTCCGATATCAATTGGCCGCCTCGGAGCTGTGATTTAAGCCCGTCGGACTATTTTTTGTGGGGAGCCGTTAAGGACAAATGCTATGCGAACCATCCAGAGATGATTGATGCTTTAAAACACGAAATCGAAGTTGTCATTCATGAAATTTGAGCCTAAACAATCGAAAATGTGCTTAAAAATTGGGTTGATCGAATGGCCTACTGTAAAGCCAGTCGTGTCAGTCATTTGAACGCTATTAATTTTCATTCATAAATGACAATGTTCAATCTTCAAAATTTAAAAAAAGTTTGAAAAAATATTAGTTAGTTTTTTTTTATAGCCGATTCAAAAAGCAAAATTTACATGGCCCACCCTGTATATACAGTCTGTTTAATAGAAGCGTGAACGCCATAACTTTGAAACTACTTGGTCAATTTGATCCTAACAAACTGAATATTAAGAACTAATAATAATAATTATACGCAATATATTCAATGAAATGTGTAGTCACCAACATTAGCTTAATAGCTTCACATCTTCAAGTCATACTTTCTGTTAATTTCCGCGCAGGTTGTTGAGGTAATCGGCTCCAAATCAGTTTTCGTGAATTTGCCTTGTTAACTGTTTGAACGTACATATTTGTTTTCATTCGAGTTTTTACTTAGTTCTTGCACAAACAGTTTCTACACATAGCGTTTTGATGATTCGGATCGTTATCTTCTTGTAAAATCCAAGGTTGGCTAGCTCTTCCAAACATCTTCGCAGCTGACGGTAATTTTTGTTAGATTTTATTTATCAAAACTTTATTCAAATTGGCGGTAAACATAAATAAATGGTTAAATACGAAGAAGCAACCCCAAACATGAACTGACGTTCCCAAATCAGTCGGTTTTATGTTACCGGAACGACACGGATTTATTTGATATCTGACCAAGGACTGTCACTCCAGCAGCATTCCCCGTGCATGTGTGGGAAATGTTTATGCTGCTACAACAACTGCAACATGAACCTTAAGCGGATGAGTGGAACAGTTCGTGGGAGTTGTCAATTATCAGCAGTACAGCCAGACCGACGTATATAAGAGATATATATAATAGATAAGACGGTATTTGAAGTTTTCTGCACGTAAACTTCTTCATATCGTGTCTTTGGATACATTAATACCATTTTTTCTTAAAACTGCCTCAACTTAACGCAACCATAAGCTCGACTTTTTCATAGACAAATCAATAATCTTCTGATATTACTTTCTAGACGTATTTTTTTTTTTGGCCTCGTCCGGGGAAATCTTAAACGTTTTTAACTTCGGTAAACCACTGCCCCCATTCACTTAAGAACTTCATCGACTTCTTCTATTTCGCTTCACATGCAAGTGGCTTTTCTGGACCTCCAGGGTGTATAGTACATAGAAACACTGGTTCATTCCTTTTTTGTGCGCAAAACTCATTTTGCTTTCTAAATTTCACACAAAACTAACAAATTGCACAACGCATTTACATTTTTTATAACAAAACTCGAAGTTTGAATTTTGCCAGTCACGCTTTTATTAAACAGACAATATATATATATAAAATATTCATATGAAAGCACAAAAGCCAAACTTACGAGGTACTCAAATTCCACGCAAACAATCTTTCTGTGATCCATTCTGGGACCCGAATAATGAACAAAGTCCGGGTATATAAACTTTGACTTGGAATATAGTTTCGTTAGCTTTACCAATTGACTTATAATGTTTGGATTCCTGTAGCTCATGAAACTAAACTTGTCTATCTGTACGACCGTCAACCTTTGCCGCGCCCAAAATCAAATAAAATTGATGCACACAATGGGATCCAAAATTATTTATAAAATTGGCAAAATTGGTCCAGAACACTCATATTCATGGAATTTATTACTTATTTCGTGTTCATTTGAAAGCTGTGCTAATCTGTTCTTTGGTGTCTAATATAGTTGTTTAAAGGTCCATTTCTTTTAATTCCCCTTTTCTATGTCAACTAAATTTACTTTTGTTTATTGCATTTCGATTTTGATGTGACTAGATTTATTTTAATTAAACTCATTTCAGGTTATACCAAATATCTTAAGCAATCAAATTCCAAATCTAGTTAATTCTTTTTTCAACGCATTAACATTTTAGTAATTTTATTTATGAACGATTAAAACACTTGTGTGTTGGAGGTTGGAGAAATTATTTCCATAAATTTGTGATTATTGTATTGTATTTTTGTGCATGTGCATAAATATGTTTGTGCTTTTCTTAAATCACGTTTTAGCTCAAAACCTGAAATTTGAAAAGTAAAGAAAATTTAATTTCTCTTACGCAGAAATAGTCAATGAATTTTTTTAAAATTGTATTTATGTAAATATAACAACTCAAGCAGTTTTGTGCTTGAAATATACACATATATATGTTTTGTCGTGCATCCAAATGCTGACTTTAAACACTGGTTTAATGGGAGGAGAAGCGCACTATTGCAACTTTACCACGCTTAATGGCGGACGATTTCTTGGAGATTTCACAAGGGATTTTACATATGTCACAGAAACAGCTTATTTAAATTCTTATCATTATAATAGCAGTTTGTTTCTTAAAAAATGTTGCACTTATTCAATAGCGTTCTAGGCCTATTAATATTTCATGTGCTTTGCTCAAATGGTTGCCCTCGAGACCAACAAAAAACCGAGATTTTTTACGCTCAGTCTACTTATGTAACAAGCATAGCTGATGCGATAATTTATGTTTCCAAAAACCTTTCTTTTTTCAATTATAGCTCACATAAATATCGCTTTGATTTTTTAATCTTTTGCGTGGTCCAAGATGGTTTTACGCATTTTATTCAAAATAATGGCAAAGTTTGTTTAACTGAAAATGCAATGACTATCGACTGTTATACATACATATGTACATGAATTCTTCTTCTTCACTGTGTTAACATACATCTGATAAGATTAAAAGTTGCAATAAAAAAAAGACCAATAAAAATCTTTTTTTTTCTTGTGTTCCAGGACATACCAAAAATTCCAAAAAAATCTCATTTCCACTCACCACCGAAATGTTTCAACACCTAGGAGGCTCAGCAGTTGCATCAATTTCGACCATTTTGTCAATATGTTTCCTAATCAGCACATTGAGTATCGATTGCACAAATTCGGAGGTCTACACGGCCCTGGCAGAGATGGAGGAACTTCTTGAGACTGAATCGGTATTAATAACGAATTTAGAGGGATATCTTAAGGTGCAACAACAAAAGTTGGACTACCTCAAAAAGTGAGTATGACGATATAAATATGTACGTACGTGCGTAGTAAAATAGAAATTAAATGTATAATTAACTTTGCAAACACACCTATATTAGAACTGTCATTTAGTTACGCTTGCCTGTTATTAGATTTATAATCGAAACTGGCTTTCTAATCTGATGTACAAACAGTAAATTTATTATAACCAAAAATTGATTTAAAACAATTGCAGCTAAATATTTGTACTCAATTAATCAAACGAAACATTCACATTCGGGTTAATTCGCATTAGAAAACAACCAAAGCGAACCGAAGCGAAAATAATACTCTAAACGGCCCAAGTAGTAAAGAAGCAATAAGCTATTTGAAAATTCAGTATCTTTACTATGAAAAAGAAAAAAGGAGCGTACATGAATTTCTATCACATTAACATACATATACTTACATATGTTTCCACAATTAACAAAAACAAATCCTATTCGCTTTTTCATTGCGAGCAGTTCAGCAGTTTGCAAACTTAAAATGGTTCGGCCAGTCGTTTACAAAGCGTGTAAACAGCAATGGCCCGCAATGAGTTCCTTGCGGTATACTAGACCATGCTTTGACTATGATTTTAGGCACAATAAGTCCAATTTTCAGGAGTAGTTTCCTAACTTTTACGAAACTGTCGAAGAACTTCAAGAGGTTTCCCATGGTGTTCCAACTTATGCAAAAGTATTGAGTGATCCCCTTTGTCGAAGACTTTCGAAAAGTGTGTATAAACTGCATCTAATTGGGGAACATTTTTTAACGCACTTACTACTTGATTTATAACATAGCTAAAACGAGGTTAGGGCAGGTCGTTCTGCCGGGACATGCGGATAATAAGATATAGCCTTATTTATGTGATTAAATAACTTCATTTGTATTATTGTATTTTATCGAATAACTTAGCCAAAGTGCTTTTCTTGACAATAGGCTTATAGTTATAATTATAGCAGAGCATAAATTTTGCCAGTTTTAAGGGTGGTCCAAAATTTCTTAGTTTAGATTTGAAATAGGGGATGGTTTTCTAACTTTTTTCCCTCTGTTCTAATATACATATACGTTTGTGTGTATGTATGTATGTGTGCACGCATATGTTATATAGTGCAGCCTAATTGCAAAAATTGAAAAAATTGAATAAACAAATCCACATGTCCGAACAATTTATGAGATAGCAACCCCGATTAAAATGTAAACTTTTGTACACATTAATGAATACCGCACACGATAATTAATTTATCAGATTACCAAGCGGTGTCGCAGTTTGTATTTTTATCTACAATCAGCGATTTGTGCAGTGAATATTGGCTACGAAATTGTGGCTACATTGTGCAAATTTGCAAATGCAAGTTTATAAAAGATTTACAGGAATGGTAAACACAAACTATAGTCAAAGCGTTCAACAAGCAGCAGTAATTTGTTTGCTGAAATGACTGCACTTAGTTTGAACGATTTGCATCACTCATTGCATGATTTCCTATGCATGGATGCTGGTATATCAGTACGTACTCGTATATAACAGTCACGTGCACATCTTCTTCAACAATTTTAACCAGCTTCGAAGCGATAGATGTGGGAAGTATTCTCATGGCAGAGATGCTCTGGAAATCCACAGGAGCAACTTGGTTGGTCAACTATAACCACCTGGAACCAACATTAGAACCACAGTACAACGCCAACTTTCGGAAAAGCAATTTGCTCTTTTATAGCTCAAGAAAATGTAACTCTAATCAAAGTAATGATACCAGATTCCTATATCTAGTTTTTGGCTCTGATGATCTTAGGCTGTTCTTCTCAGTGTGCTTGTTCCTATTTCGGTAATAATTTTATTCACAATGCTTTCCAACTATTTTGAATTTCTTTAATTTGATAAACTTTCGAAAATATTTTAATTAGCCGAATACGTGCTTGAATACAAATACTCTGAATCTGACTGCGCAGGGCTCAATGACTTACTGTTGACCACCGAGTGGACTTTCATGAACTTTTCTAGTGGACCAAATATTTCTTTCGACAGCTTGCGCCAACGATTTGTGTTAGCGATTTCGAGTTACCAACAAGCGGATGAAACGATTGATTTCGTAAGGTTACGTAAGATTTAAATTTATGATTCATAAAATGAGTTCAACTAACGAAGTTATTTGAAGAACGTGTCCTTTCACTGTTCCAATATTACTTAATTATTTAGAATGTTCGTAGGTTGATACTCGTGCAGTTAATAATAATTATTATGAATCTTAACGGAGGGAAAGCAAGGTAGTCTGGCACTCCTCAAGTAGCACTGAAGCGACGTTTTGATACCATTATGAGACCTTCAACAGGCAGATATCTACAGCCGGCCAGAGCTGTTGATATAATGGAAAATATTGATATGATTTAGGATGGCGCACTGCCCCAGGCTGTCGAAATAAGGAGCACCCAGTGCCCTATGTCCCTTGAGAGATTGCCTCCAGAAGCCAATCTCATTCAGTCTGATTGCACTTTGAGCTACGTTGGAAATGACGTAAAAGTCGATGGGAAGCAAGTGCAAAAAGAAATTCAGGGCAGCACTGGAGCAAGTTTTACATGCTGGTAAATAGCACCAACACTGTTTTGTCAGAGTTGACTCCGAGGTAAAGGTAGCCCAGCGACTGAGTATATACTATATATATAATATAATTGGCGCGTACACCCTTTTTGGGTGTTTGGCCGAGCTCCTCCTCCTATTTGTGGTGTGCATCTTGATGATGTTCCCCAAATGGAGGGACCTACAGTTTCAAGCCGACTCCGAACGGTAGATATTTTTATGAGGAGCTTTTTCAAGGCAGAAATACACTCGGAGGTTTGCCATTGCCTGCCGAGGGGCGACCGCTATTAGAAAAATGTTCTTCTTAATTTCGGTGTTTCACTGAGATTCGAACCAACGTTCTCTCTTTGAATTCCGAATGGTAGTCACGCACCAACCCATTCGGCTACGGCGGCCGCCAAGCGACTGAGTACCTTTCCAAAATCTCAGCCATGACTGACTAAGGTATTCTTTCGTAATAATGTTCTGAAGTTTTATTTTGTAAAAAAAAGCAAAACCAGTCATATCATATCAGGTTTTTTTAAGAGCTTGAGAGCTTGAAATGATAATGCAAAACAGATATATTCTATATATATATTATATACTTTTATTATAATCCGGTCGATCATTTCATGGCATTGTTTTTAATATAATATCCGGCATGTGTCCGCTGCGGCTACGAGTTACATGATCCATTTTCAGTCCATCCATCAGTTCAATTTTTGACTACTTTTTCCTTCACTTCTTCCACGAGCTGTGTTTCATAAGCTATGCCAAAAGATGTAAGCCAGGTAAAATTTGCCACATAGTCGAAGCACAAAGGCCAACAAGTTGAGAACGTCGACGAATCCACATTTCCACGTCTTATTCAACACTTCGCTCTGTAGATTTCGCGTACAGATTTGTTTTTTTATTTTTCAAAGTAAATTCCCACGATTTGGAGGTGTTGTTCTGGCGTTAAACGATGCATGATGACTTGTCAAGCATTACCGAGCAGAAATGTTAACACTGTTTGTCGTTCTCATCTATCAAACCACAGTTTTGATATCGAAAGTTCTCATGCAACTAAAAAACACCCGATACTTCTCGGCAAAAACTACAAAATACTTTTTTGTGCCGACTTTACCAAATGCTTACAAAGCGGAAGTCTATTCTGCAATACCGCATTTCAATTTTTTTTTACAATCAATTGTCTTCAAGTGGTGGCCGCATGCGCACTTTTGCGAAATGGGTGCGGTGTGGCGCTTTTGCTTCCATCTATGCAATTATCGCTTATGCATTCACATTTAAATAGAACAAACTGAGCATTTGGATGTACCCATACTTATGTCAGATCCCCTCAGTAAATAAGGCTGTTTAAAATCTAGACCAGAACGGTTCGATTTTACTACAGTTCCCGCTTAATAACGACACCCAAATTTATTTTATTTCGTGCTCTGTGGAGTGAACACCTAATTTCTTTTGTACTGAGTTGTACTAAATATTAAGAATTGAATTAAAAACATGTTATAATGACGACAGAAGCTTTTAATAACATACTTGTTCTAGAAAGGAAGTGTATTGACGGTAAAAAGAAGCAAACCAATATTAAAGGCTTTTTTAGAAAAAAGTTATGAAAATATTTGAATTGAATATATTATTTAATGAGTGAGTTAACTTAGATTACCTTTCAATTCCCGATTTCAGTTCTATGAACAATATTCGTTGAGCAAATAGGCCTTGCACGAGATGGGTCACTCTACCCGGGTTGGACTGTACTTATTTTTGAGTAATTTGAGTGAAGTTGAGAGCTACAACCTAACCTAATTCGTGCTTAACCATTAATTCGATACCAAAACGTGCAAAGGGCACAAAATCAAAAAGCAATTTGTTCACATGCAAACATACCTGTAGCAATAAAGTTGTATTTTTTGAATTTTATACTCTTGTATTATTTTTGTTAATGGTATGCTTGAAGTCTAATAGACTAATACATACACTTTTATCCACTAAAAATTCGTTTGGTTTAAACAAACACTGAAAATAGTTCATAGGAGCACTGCTGCCGCCATTGCCTAATTGTAGTACAATTACCACACTCTGCATCTGTTTTACACCAGTTTGAAGGAAATCACTAAGTGGGTAATTTAGAACTAGTCCTTTTAAGTGATTGCCTCTCTACTGGGAGTCATATACGAGTATACAAACACACAAGTAGTTGTTTAAAAGGACATTTCCTGTTGTATGCATGTTTGAGAGCTCCAACAACTTGTTTTCCCCTGCAACTCACGACAAACAAGGTTATAAAATCCAATGAGGTATGATAAACGTAAAACAGCTGACAGCTGCTCCCTGCCATCAGCCGCGTCCTTGCTGGCTTTTGTTTGCGGTTTCCTCAAATCTCCGATCCTGTTCACTTACATTTAGTTGCCTGCCTTTTCCTGCGCTCTTTACGGAGTCCCACAGTTGTTTCTACATTCAATGTTATTTTCACAAATGCTGTTGTTGTACACATACAGTGCTACATATTCGTTTAAACGCATTGCATTTTTTTCGTTTACTTTAGAACTGTTTTAAGATTACAACAATAACAACAACAAATATTCTTCCAAACTATTCGTTTAGGTAACAGTAAACCATCGTTGCATTTGTTTCTTATCTATTGCTTTTTGTTGTAACATAACGGGTCTCTATTTAAAATTATGCTTAAAAATGCTACATATTCGTATAAACGCATAGTTTGTTAAAGACTGCAGTAGTGAAGTTAAAAGTGATTAACTTGTGAATATTGTTTGTAACTGAATATTTTGGTAAATTCTTACAATGTTTTTACACATTCATTCAAATTTCTTAGTTAAATTAAATTTTTTAACCTAATTTTTTCAGATTTTCTAAAATGCCTAAGGCAAAATACTTAAATGATGAGGAACGGGTATTGGTCAGTGTTTACCACGAGGAGGGCTATTCCAATCGTGAAATTGGACGAAAAATTGGAAGATCGGAAGGAGTTGTGCGTGCTTTCTTAAAGAATTGCTCCTTAAGCCAATTTCGAGACTCTCTTGGCACATGGATGGAAGCGTTGTCTTGCTGAAAAATGCTGTCTTCGTCCATTTTTTCATCTAAAAATGTGATGAGGGCATCTTCTAACATATCGGTGTACGTTTTTGAGTTCATTTTTGACGGCACAAAGCACAGTTGAGCCTTGCCAGCTGACGAAAATGCTGCCCACACCACAACACTGCCACCACCAAAGTCACACTTCGACATGCATACATTATTTTTTTGTAGATCATACCAATAACATGAGTGTGAGTCAGGGCCATCTAAATTGAACTTCTTCTCGTCCGAAAACACAACTTTCATCCATTCCGTAGTCCAATGAATGTGTTTACGGGCAAATTCCAAACGAGCTTTTTTTGATGTTCCTTTAACATTGGCTTAGACTTTGGTTTTTTCCATTTTATATTTTCATCACTTCGTAAAATGTGTAAAGTGTGTTTTGCCGTTACAGGAAGACCCAATTTATTTTTTATTTGTGTGCAATTCAAAAAATTTTTCGTAGCCTCATACTTTATTTTGTTTTTGTCACGCTGTGACAATTTTGTGTTGCCTCTTGTTGCTTTCTTTATTCCATAATTGCCTGCTTTCTTTAAGAAAGCACGCACAACTCCTTCCGATCTTCCAATTTTTCGTCCAATTTCACGATTGGAATAGCCCTCCTCGTGGTAAACACTGACCAATACCCGTTCCTCATCATTTAAGTATTTTGCCTTAGGCATTTTAGAAAATCTGAAAAAATTAGGTTAAAAAATTTAATTTAACTAAGAAATTTGAATGAATGTGTAAAAACATTGTAAGAATTTACCAAAATATTCAGTTACAAACAATATTCACAAGTTAATCACTTTTAACTTCACTACTGCAGTCTTTAACAAACTATGCGTTTATACGAATATGTAGCATTTTTAAGCATAATTTTAAATAGAGACCCGTTATGTTACAACAAAAAGCAATAGATAAGAAACAAATGCAACGATGGTTTACTGTTACCTAAACGAATAGTTTGGAAGAATATTTGTTGTTGTTATTGTTGTAATCTTAAAACAGTTCTAAAGTAAACGAAAAAAATGCAATGCGTTTAAACGAATATGTAGCACTGTATAATATTTTGGCGCGTGCCTCCTCTCATATCGTATGTTCTTTCATTTGTGTACTATCACCTTCACATTTTTGTGTCCCGTTTTTTTCTAACGACTTCTTGATCCGGTTTCGTCTATGAACTATGTAGGTGCATACACACAAATGCTTACACCATATAAATAATCTAAATCTACATTTTCGTATATTTATTTATCTACTGTTGCACATTTTTATGTACGTGCCACATATCGTTAACAGCTGCTCGCATCTTTGTTTAATAGTTGGCCATTGTGCTTAGTTCAAAATGGGATTCCGGGCTAGCCTCGACGATATTAATGGCGCCTATATAAACCAATGTGTCCGCTTTAAAATTATAACTCAAATTAAAAGCGATGATTATTTTTTCAATGACAAGTGGTACTTCGCCCACATTCGCCACCAGACCAATAAATATTGCCTACTCCTATCATAGAGAGATTTATACCCTTTTCAAACCCATGTAAATCTTATAAACTAGGCAAAATGTATTTTATCCTTCGACCATTTTTTTTTTTCAATATATAGATTTGTATTTCTATTTGGTTTTCCAAACCTTAAAGAATAAAGCTTCAAGAATCAGCATCAAAGAGCAAATGTTTCATGAACAACCTATAATTATTTTCTTCTTCTTCCTCCTCGCTTTGATCTCTTAGTTGTAGTCGGCGCTCCTCGTACGCAATATCCAGGTTAAAAGGTCAGATTTGTCCCTTCGTTGAATTCATTCCTCTCAATGACCTTGTACACAATACTTAGAAATCTAAATCCGCGGTAGTTGGCACAGATTTGGCGATTTCTTTTTTTATGGATTGGACAGAGTACACTTAAATTCCAATCGACAGCCATGCATTCACCCGACCAAGTTTTGCATAATGCAAGTGATGCATACAGCTTACCAGGAATACCCAGTGAGAGAAAAAACCAGGGAAAGTGTTCAACAGTATCCTCCTCTGAAAGCCCCGCACAGCTGCTGTAATGAGGATAAAATGGGAAACCTAGCTTTTTTGCGTGTAGGCGATCGTCCAATAACGGGTAAATAGAGCTACGAGTTTGGAAATTGAGGGCCAACGTGTTTTCGAAATAGCACATGAAGAAATGGAGCTCCATCTGTCCTGCGCTATTCTAAGAAATAACGTAGAGGTTCTACCAATTTTAACTACTGCCTGGTTTAGTGGAAGTGCTAAGGGAGAGTGAAGTGAAAGGACTGCTTGTATTGGCAACACCGGGGCATGTAAAACTTGTCATACTCGTAGTGCTGCACTTTATGCCATTTTGCACCTACTTTCCATCGACTTACATATTATTTCCATCGCTGGTCAAAGTGCAATTAGTGGTGCCATACCTTAGCCATAACCGTAACGATAGAAATCAGCATTATATTATAGCTTATACCTATTATTAGTTGCTGTTATATTGCACTCTGATTAAGTCAGAATAAATTTAGCAGTGTCTGCTTTTCTGATCTCTGCGAAAGCATTCCGATCACCATAGCACGTGGGCTAATCATTGATGAAATTTGCAGCAGGTCAGTCTATAAAAAATAAACAAAATTCACGAAATGCTCAAATGTTTTGTGATATTTAGTTTGCATAATAAATTTGCTTTTGGGCTTGTTTTGGTTTTATATTTTTGGGCCTGCTAGATCAAAGCCGTTAGCCGATGTCGAAGTATTTAAAAATGTTGTTAATTCTCACCAGTTGATTTCCGAGCTGGGAAAATTTTTTATGTATGACCAATACAACTTAAATTACAGATTTATTTCTGAAGGGTTGTCATCACCCCACCACCTAAAATCGCTTTTATTAACTGTGAGTAATTTGACACCATTTCTGTGTTGGCGGCTGCGCCAGCGTCTGCGTCTGCTCAAACTGATCAAACAACCGTTTTAGGAACTCACTGACTGACAAAGCGATGGCGTGAAACGACTTTTTTGAATGATTTACTAAGCAAACTCGCATTTCCATCCCTTAAAAAAGTAAGCTGCAACCGACTAACGTTGAACAATTCTGTTTGCGCACCTCTAAATATTATCCTGCCGCTAGAACAGTGGAATCGGCTGGAAGGTGGAAGGGGCGAATGGGCGGAAATCAAGTAAGCGTTCATACATATACATATACGCATGCATACATGCATTTCAACAACAAATTGTAACGGCCGAATTTATTTGGATAGGGGGAATTGTATCAAAATATTTGTAAAAATAAATGTATTCGTTTTTAAAATTCCATGTACCTATAAATACATATATATGTGTTCTCCTTTTGTGTGACCTGCTGTTGTAAAGGGTTTTTCAATAGGTGCGCCCGAAATTTGACAGTGTATAGCTGGCATTTTGGTGAAACTTCAGCTGTCAGTGCCCCCATCGCCAAACGTTCCGTGCGCAGCATCCATTTTATGGTCACTCCGGGCTTCACTTCTGGTCAGGTGGCTTCGCAAACAAGCAAACTTGCCAGATTTGGAGCGAGGAAAATCCACAAGGGATCCCTCAGGTGCCTCTACACTCAGAAAAGGTCACTGTTTTGTTTGATTGGTTTTGGTCGGACAGTAACATCGCTCTTTATTTATTTGAATTTACGTAAGGAACTGCGCCCATTGTCAACGACTGTCATTCGAGAGTAGTATTGAGTGTTTTTTTTAGCTGCATGACAACTATCGGTATAACTTTAGTTTGACAGCTGAGAATGGCAAACTGTGTTGACATTTCTGTTCAGTAAGGTTTGTCAAGTCATCATGAATCGTTTAAATTTACTTCGAAAAAAATAAATCTGCTCGCGAAGTTCATAGATCGAGATGTTCAGAGCGATTCAACTTATTGATTTTTGTCCTTCGACTAGGTGGAACATTTTACGTAAGGATTTTGACTTACGACCGTACAAAATACAGCTCGTGCAAGAAGTGAAGCCAAATGACCATCGTTTGTGTCGCATTTTTGTTGATTGGGCTCATTTAGATTTATTATTGAGATTTATTGGAAAAAGTAGTCAAAAATTGGAATAGCCGAATGGATCATGTAACTCGTAGTCGCGGTCGTAATCGAAAAATAAATGCCATGAAATTAATCTACCAGATTTTATACGGAGTAATATAGGAAATTGATGCCAATAATACCCATTTATGTTTTCCATTATCATTTTAAGTTCTCAAGCTCTTATAGAAACACCCGATAAATTAGATGAGTAGCGTCGGCTATTCATTTATGTACGAGTATTTGTATATTTAGTCTATTAAACAATCTTTTCTTACCGTCTAATTAATAATTATTCTTAAATAGGGCATCGTATTCAGAATATCGGTAAACATTATTTTAGGCAAATAAAAATCAAGATCGATAGATGTTAAGATTCGATGTAAATTCGCAAATAGCCCTTCCAATAGGTGCATTACGTGCAAAATTCGATCTAGCATTATCTGCGTAGAAAGGCAACGAAGCACAAAGATACCTCCGCGGAACATTACAATCTATTTTTTCTAAAAGCAAATGACGCCTTGTATAACGCAAAAAAAAAAAGTTAGAGATAGAGCAGTGCTAAACGTGCAAAATATGAAGGCATAGAATTCGAAAACCCCAATGAACGTAAGGCAAATTTTGGAAACCCTTCTGCACGGGCTCTATCCTACCAATGTGGAAGTGGTGGAAAGGGCGCAAGGTTATTGCAGCATATCTCAGATGCGAGCGAAAGAAAGAGGTTTTGTAGTGCACGGGTCGGAAAATTCAGTGCTATTACGCCACACAAAACCAAGCATAGCTAATGCCTTTGAAAAGGCAAAATTAATATGACTGATGAGTGAAAGTTCAATATAAAAAATAACGCCAAGATTCTTAAATTCTTGAAGGGATTGCAAGATTCCTCCAGAGAAGCTGTGTGGTTAATAAACTGCTTGATTTTAAATAAGAAATATGGCCGCATGTTTTAATATTTAATTCAAAATATGGTTTTAAGCATCAATAATATAATTCATCTAGTTCAGATTGGAGTTTCATCCTATCTGCGGTATTCTTAACAGCTGAATAAATCTTCAGATCGTCGGTGTATAAAAGAAAGTTGGCGAATTAGAAGCAGGAACGACATTGGTTCTTATAAACAGCAATGGGCCCAGCCATCTTCTGCTACTCCAGAGGTGGCGAAAAAAGGTTCAGATTGAACACCATCGAGTGTATCAACGCCGAAATTATATTCCACACGAAATTTCATCTAAAATACGAGTATATATACAAAAACAAATGTGTTGCAATATCTCTCAAACTCGTGCCTTATTTGGTTTCAAAGTTCCAATGCTATTAATGATCTATATAATCCTTTCAATTGAACCTACTAACCAGTTACACCAGTTAGTTCGTAATGAACAAAAAAGCAGCATTCACATATAATATATTCGAAAATCTTGAGTGTTAATTCATTATTAAATATTTATAGTAATAGAAGAATATTTGTTTTTGTAAACACCTTTAATTGACCACTTTGAAATTGGTGCAATTCTAGTCTCTCTCGAACTACTTTGGTTTCCTCTACAAATATCAGTTCATGAACTAGAATGTTTGCAGATTTGTTCAAAACATCTAAGGATATCAACATATACCCTCCATATGGTTATTCAAATAAGATTGTAGTGTCTCTTTGTCATTTCGAATTAGTATTAAAATGTGAATTTGCTCGTACTTTTATGTAAAGCATTTGTTTAGCGTGCGTGGCGGATTCTTGGACGCCCGTAGTCTGCTAGCTTTAAATAGAAGTCTTCATTGCCGCTCAGGGTGACAATGGTAAGACTTTTAGAAGTGCCGGCTGCGCATGCGCAAACAAAGCATGCACATGGCGAAGCAGGCGCCGAGGGTGGAAGTGAGTTAGAGGGGAGAGGAGCATGAAATTTCTTATAAAACAACCCTCCAAAATGTTGTATGTCGCACGAGTCAATGACATACAAAATATATGCATACACAATCCAATATATGAACTTAATAAAAAAATTGTATTGTTGCGCACATACATACATACACACATACATACATATATTTACAAATACGTTCGTATGCGTGCGTATTTTGTTGATAGGCACCAAGAGTCGATCTTAGCTAGTGCCACTGGCAGCGCACGTCAACTAGCTGCTGGCATGCAAACAGCCGTTGCAGGAGCAGATGTTTCCTATTGAAACGAATATGCGCGCGCCAAAGCAATCGCCAAGACTTTGCCGACATGCCTTTGTGTGTGCATGTTTTTGATAATCAGCGGGACGGCTCTGACTCGCTGTATTATTTAGCACAATTATTATTACATCGAGGGTATACACACCGCCGCACCACTGTCCCCGCGCATTGTGCTATATACATACATACCCAAGTGTATGCAGAGGGGGAGCTGCTCGTTCTTCCACACATGAGTGATTATACACTCACACATACACACGTTTCCAAATGTGAATACTCCGGCAACTTTAAACTGGGGTTGCAGTTTGTAGCTTCAGCATTTGGCAGTTGGCAGTTGGTCTTCCGACTTTACCAACATTCTTGAGACCTCATCAGTTGCGAGGAAGAAGCCGTCGCGAGTGGAAGTAAAATATTTTGAAAAGGAAGTTCGGAAGAAAAAGGAAAGAAGGAACGGATATAAAATAAAACATTTTCTGAATGTGCAAGAAGTGCTTGAAAAAACAATAATTATTAAAAAACAACAGCCCAATTAATACAACAACTATTTGTGCAAAGTACATCTTCAACCGCCCTAGTGCCCTATAAGAAATTATGATTTAATAATTTTTTGATAAAAAATAAACTATTTGCTTTGCATTTATTTCGCAAACTCCAATTAAAACCAACTCAAAAAAAGTAATCTTAAAAAGCCCGAAGACTCGCCTTCATGTCGCAGCACAACTACACAAATCCGGCATTTTGTCAAGGTAGTGAATTCTATCCGACTCGCGGTGTCGAATTGGACTCAGTTCAACAGCCCATTGACGCCATATACAATCGTAGTCTAAATATTTCTTATGGCGGCCATGCGGTACAGCCGAATTCGCGCGTTGGTCCCCTTCGCCTTCAGCGAAGCATGTCGACACGTTCGGTCAACATGCAGAAGCGTACGAAGAAAGCAGCGGCGTCTGAAGTGCATTTTAGTCGCCATACCCAACAGCAGCAACGCCAAATGCAACAAGTCCCGAAACAAAATTCAATAAAAAGTCATGTACCCGCATCGCCTGCGCGTCCAAACAATTTGAATGTAGTTGCTGAGACGGCAGCTTTCGGAACGCGTTCAAATTCTGGCCGTTATGCGCTCGTTCCGCTAGAAGATTTGTCGCCGATCGCGAATGGCAATAGTCGTTACGCAATTGTGCCGGGCCCTACTGTGGGCCTCACCCCAATGCGTCAATACGCGAAATCACAGGATAATCTTGATTGCTACGGTTCCGATGATGACCCCGCCTTCTTCCATGAGGAACCAAGTTCATTTCATGGTCAGTCCGCAGATGCAGCGTTCACGAGTCTACCGCCTGCCTTTGAGTGCGGCAAAGCAGCGAGACCGATTGTAAAGCAACCACAACCATCAGCGCCTAAGATTAAACATGCTTTCTCTAGTGATTTCGGCAGCAAAGCATTTCTTATTGTGGATAAGAATAGCAATCAGCGGTATCAAATGGTGCCCACCGCCGAGGATGAGGAGTTAGTTGACGACAATCAGGAGATCATTCAAATGCATAATGGGCGCGCACATCGCTATGCCGTTGTACCGACCGAAGATGAGAACGAAATGCTTGCCGCTGAGGATGAGGAGGAGGAGACGTGCCTCAGCAATCCCGATTTGAATAGAAGTGAAAATGTCTTAGTCAGTAATACCACGCGTGCGTCTCGGAACACCACACTTCGCACATCCACGCCACAGAAACACACAACAGCACAAAACAGCATTAGCTCCTATCCCAGCACTCCCTTGAAAAATCCAGCTGCCACAAAAATGCTGCACGAATTGCTCTCCACACCTCGCAAAACACCACTGCCGCGTAGTGTTACACCACGCAACTTGTCGCCCATGGAACGACTAGCAGAAAAACAGCACCAAGAACATCAACGTGCAAACTACCATTATCGCAGCCAACAGCAATTGTATTATACACCTGGTGAGCGGCGCACAGAACGAACCGCCCAAAGTCTGCACTACGAGTCTGTAAAAACACAAGGCGATCGCACCATGGCGGTGATCACGCCGCGCATAACCCCACACCAATCGAAGGCGTACCCGGAGATTGAGGAGGAGGACTGCAGTAGTATACATGGAAAGTCCACGAATTCTACAACGCCCTATCCGCAGAAGGTGGCCAATGCCGCAATCACTCTGGCCATCGTGTCGCTGATGCTGGTGATCAGCAGCAGCATGAACTCGGCGCTCATCATCTACATGATTGCGCATGTAAGGATTACTCAATCTCAAGTCGTTCGTATCATACATTTCATTTCAATAAACGTCTATTGGTCTTACTTTACAGTTTGGAAAATCGTTTTACCTACAATTCAGTCTGGTTGCCTCGTTCAGTGGCATGGGTCTTGGATATCTCGGCTTTCGCTCACGTCATTGTGAATGGCTGCCCAACCGCAGCTACACCTCTGGCTACATACTCCTAACGCTCTTCTGTCTACTCAAATGCTGCGGACTCGTGGTGATCCTCGTGCTAGATCCTTACCCTGGGCTGCCACTGCACGATGTGACTACCGGAATTATACTTGGTCTCTCCACATTCACGATTTTCTTTATAGGCCTGGGAGTGATTGGATCATTTTGGTGCTATAGGCCGCCACCAGATAATCGGGTTAACGTGGCCTAAATATATAAAAATGTAGCAATTAAAATTAAGTTAATTATTTTTTGTGGTACTTAATTAGATATTTATTTTACTATTTAGGTAACGGTACTTTCTGTTAACATTTTATTTATTAAAATTAGTTATTGTTTTAGGTTCTTCAATGTAATTCGAAAATGAAAATCACGGCTAAAATACCAAAAATAAGTAGGACATGTGGCAAGTGAACTTTACACTGTTCGAAAAAAGACTGTAAATACAAATTTCGAAATAGAGAAAGAGGCACACACAATCCAGTTTTATACATAAGTTATACGTATTTGGTTGTACTATTATATGGTTGTATTAGTATTAAAGTAATTTTACATGAACACATATCGCTTTCAGAATTATTAGAAAATAAGGCTATATCTTAAAAATATGTATGTATGTATGTATGTTAGTGCGTAAATTTAATGCGACATACTTACATTACTTACATATGTATTAGTGTGTATGCATATTAACTTATTCAGGCTCCTATGATAGAACATAAAAACCCAGTGTAATTTTGTAAATAGAACCGAATAAAGATTTCCGAAATCAAAACGCAAATTGCAATCGTCAATATATAATAAATATTTTTAGATCTTTAAAATTTTTAAACGAAGTTGTATCTATGTACGTACACCTGTGCTCACGATGGTAGCAGTGCGACTTATTGCAATACTTTGACTATTAACTTGTTTTTTTTTTTTATAAAAAGTATTTTTATACTACAACGAATATCATTTAACTTAAAATCTCAGACTTTGTACAAAATTAAAAAAAAAATTTTAATTAAAATTTTCGAAAAAATGGCAAAAGTAAAATGCAAACTGCCACTTTAAAGTTGATAAAATATCGCTCTGATTTTTGACAATTTTTTGTTTCTTCCGGTCTTATGCATATTCTTCATATAAAAACATTTCCAGCATTCGTTAAATGGAAGAATTGCATTACACCATCAACAAAAAAAGTTATCAAAAATCAACGCGATCAACCTTTTGATAGAACCTGGTAGAATATGTTTTTTCTAACAGTGGTCGCCCCTCGGCTTTCAATGAGGAACCTCCCAGTGTATTTCTGCCATGAAAAATCTCCTCACCAAAACCACCTACCATTCGGAGTTGGCTTAAAATCGTAAGTCCCTCCATTTGTGGAACAACAAAACCGAGAAGCTCGGTCAAACTCGGATTCCAATTATATAATATTATATATCTAAAATACAGTATTTCTCATAACGGTAAATAAAGGCACACTAATTTACTTACTTTCATATATTTTTATTTTTTGTTATTCCTTTGTGACACGTAATCAAGGCACATGGAACATGTCGAGCAACTTTTCCAGAATTTTTTCTGAGAAAACTTTTAAATTTTTTGTTCTAAGAATTTGCACTAATATTATGTTATCTTTTAACTGCATTTTAAGACTTGGTATTAGTAAAAATAGTTATTTGGAAAGGAGTTACAGCTGATCTCCGGCAGCTCCTCTCAAAAAAGACGTTTTGCGGTGACGACTATATCTCTGAACTGGATCCTCTGAAATGAAAACACCAAACAGATTTCGTTAAAGTAATGTTAAATCTAGTAATTAACAGAAGGAATAAGCAAAATTAATTTTTTTGACAAAATGGTGGTTTTCAAAAAAAATCGATTTTTTACCAATATTTCGGCCTTAAATTGTTTATAAAACAAATTATCGGTGAGAAAAAACCTTCGATTAATTACTAAAAAATATATTTAGGAAGCTTGTGTTAAAATTTGAGACTAATCGGTTTAACCGTTTTTGAGTAATGTTGGTCACCGACTTTGAAAACACCATTTTGAGAAAAACGCGTTTAGAGTTTGAAAAGCACTGAGCCTAAGTCTGAAACGACTTTTCAAATTTGCGTGTAACTTGAAAAAAAATCACCGGAACGATATTAAATTGTCTGTGTGTATTTTTAAATATATGTACATTAAAAAAATGTAAAAAAAATGATTTTTTGAAAATTCTAACTGTATATAAAGCAACCGTATTTCATCTAGTAAGCCAAGGTTTTCTAATAATTCAAGTGCAGACTGCACTATGCTCGGAAATAAACATGCATCAAAACATTATTCCATCCAATGGCATTTCGCAGCTGTAAAACTCCAGCAGCTGTAATGCTGTGTTTGATATTTTTAATTTTAATTTTTTTTTTACATTTTTTATTCAAAGTTTTTAAGCAAAAAAAGTACTCTTTGCCATTTGTTGTGGAATTATATTAGGTGCGCAACTAAGTTCCTAAGTTCTCAATAAATGCCGCCAGCAATGTGTGCTAGTCGATTCTAAGATAACCTAAACCGATCCCCAGTGATGGTTTCGCTTAGTTTTAACAGTTCACAATAAATAACACCAACTTGATCCCACCAAATACATAGCATAACCTTCGCAGCGTGAATATTCGGCCGAGGCGACGCTGTAGAAGCATGACCGGGCAGTCCCCATGACTTTCTTTTCTTTGGGTTGCTGTAATGAATCCATTTTTCATCACCCGTCACGAAACGACCCGGATTTTTATCCCGCCAAGGACTGTCATTCCAGCAGCATTCCTCGTATGTAAGTATGGGGAATAGTTATGCTGCTACAACAACAACAAGTACAACATGCGATGAGCAGTTATTCACAGGCGAAAGAACGACGTTCAAAATTCCTTCGTTTTGACTCTTAAGGAACCAAGTCCCCTGTTTCTGAATCATTCCCAAAGCATGCAATCGCTTGAAAATGGATTGGCGGGTAACTCCTAAAACTCTTCTTGTCTTTGACACGGATCCTTATTGAGCAATGCCTTCAATTCAGCGACTTCGAAGGTTTTTGGCCTTCATTCACGCGGACGGTCGTCAACATTAAAATCACTCTCTTTGAAGCGACGGAACCAATCTCGGCAGCCAATCTTGTAGCTCTCGATATGCTTCAGCCGCCGTTTTTTTCGAATGGAAGAGGAAAATCAACACTTCCCGTAAATGACGATTATTCGGCATACAATCAGACATTTTCACAAAACCAAAGTACATGATACCAAAACAAAATCATTAATGTGTCGAGGCAGTTTGTTTGCCATATGTCTAAGCTTGGTTTATGACGTTTAGGTTATGTTAGAATCGACTAGCACACACTGCTGGCGGCATCTATTGACAAACAGCGGTTGTCAAGTTGTCTAGTTGCGCACCTAATACTTCACCCACATTTAATTGATTTATCTCTATATATGTACATATGTATATATATAAGAAAATTTTCTTTCCTGTTAAAATATAGACAATGTAATTCAATGAATTAATTCATTATAAATTATAGAAAATATAATTAAATAAAAACAATTTTTTGAGATTTCTTTCTGTTTGAATACGATTGATGTTTATTTAAAATATTTAATGTTTTCTTTTGACATTTATTGATTTACAGTAAACTGGGCGAATACCAAAGAGAGCACGAGGATGCAGCCACGGATATGCCCGCCTACGTCTCAAATCCAATTAACGCATATCTTTTGACGAAGCGACTGACCACCGACTGGCGGCAGGTGGAGAATTTAATGGCCCATGATGTTGGAATCGGTAGGTATTTTACTGCTCTGAACGTATTACACCAAAATGTCCATGTGAAGCCTCCTGATTAATCCCGTTTTGATTTCCGTTACCCGTGTCCATGTTCCAGAATTCTTGAATAATATTACGAACTACCGCCATATATTGAAATTCCCATCCGATGAAGATTTGAATGGAGCGGCTGTCGCGTTAATGCGATTGCAGGACACGTACAAACTGGACACATCGAGTGTGGCTCGTGGCATGCTCAATGGCATACAGTACAGGTAAGGCCGAAACGGGAAACGGAAAATTCGCTGGCAATGTAAAATTATTGAATGACGAAGGATCGCTGTACTAAAATAAAGAAATAAATTTATGCCAGCATTTGGTTTCTATAAGAAGAATTTTTAGAACCGGTAGAATGTCAAGGCACGTTTTTATCTGAAGAGATTCTGTTAATATATATCGCCATGAATTTTTACACAGCATAAAAGAAGAGCTTTTTTCCTTTCTGTATACTTATCGAAATTTTGTTTAGGCTATGTCGTTTCTTAGTCCATTTGGGGAACAAAACCAAAAATTTCTTAAATGATTTATATATATTTTAATTCAAAAAATGTTCTGTTTTTAAATGGCGATATTGAAACCATGCCCAAGTTTTTGTTCAATGAACTTTCTTCCATGCTTTAACACAGGCAAAAGTCAATTTGGAAAACAATTTAAATAAAAATGCCTTGGTTGGTATAGAATGAGTTTTAGTATTGAATTTTCTATAAATATTTACATATGTACATATATAACATTTTTTCACATCACTAGAAATGATTTATTATCGAGGTTTTAGTTACACTCCAATTCGTTTCCTATCTTCTAGTACGGAAATGTCTTCAGATGATTGCTTTGAGTTGGGTCGTCAATCGTATGTCAATCACGACTATTACCACACTGTCCTATGGATGAATGAGGCAATGACACGACTCCAAGAGGAACCTCAAAATCAAACGCAAAGTTTCACACGCGCCGACATTTTGGAATATCTCGCCTTTTCCACATACAAACAAGGTAATTAGATTCCCATCAAAATGTCAATAAATTATTCTGAAATTAACCTTCTGGCAGTAAAAAAAAAAGGCATTCTAATAGTTTTTCGCTGAGATGCCCAGGTACAAGGCCAAGTATTAGATTTTTATTCAACCACGTACAAATATTAATGTAACGTAAATGTATTGGTACATGACAATCAATAGAAGCGCTGTGTTATTGGCTAAGTAGTCTGCCTGAAAGTATGCATCTAAATTCTCTAGCCGTACAGGGTGTAGAGAATGATCAATAAAAAAAATAAGAGAGTGAAATAAAAATAAATAAATAAAAACAAACGTGTTGGTATTTTGGAATTGAGTTGCTAATTCGACGATAACTCGACCAAGCAAAAAACTATGTTATTAAGTCAATAACAACGCTTGCTGTCATTTTAAATTAGTTCCTTATATTCGGAATTTCTTAAAAAAAATCGATATGAACTGTAATAATGAAATATGCAATATGAAAGGCAATGTAGATAGATATGTGCGAAGTGGGTTCGAAATGTATGGTGATTTTTTAAATTTGGCGGGCAATTCATTCGACTTTCTAAGTATGATAGATTTACAAGGTTTGCTCTGTAACTATGGTGAAAAAGAAAATTGTGAGAGGAGCTTCTATTTTCTACTGCACACACACACACACGCTTGCAACGGCGTATTGAGCATAAAAACACAAACAAACTGAATTAACGACTAATTGGACGAGGGTGTGAATATGTGTGAAATGATCGTGCTGAGTACCCAAAGTCACGACGCAGCCAAAGTTCACCACTCAATTTTTTTTCACAATACTTAAAGAGCAAACCTTATAAGTCTATCATCCTCCCATCCTCACAAAGCGACTTGGCAGCCGAAATCTGCACGATCATTTCACACATATTCACACACTCGTCCAATGAGTCGTTCAGACGGCAACGGAGCAACATGAGGGAAGACTGTGCTGATTTTTTTTTCTTATATCACCAACATAATCTCAGTTTTTTCTTACATAAACCGCTGCCATTTACTACTTCACTATGATTTCAACTTTATTTCATGTTTAGTTTGTTTTTGACAGAAGCCGTGTTTAGGTACGCTCGGCGAATTGCTGTTGTCGAGAAAAATAGTTCAGAAAATCTAAATTTTGCTTTAACCACCACGGACTTAGTCCTTTGAGTTTTTACTTGTTCCCAAAACAAAAAGTGCCTCCACAATTGTGCATATAGAGTCACAAGTGTGTTATATCTGAAAGCGATTAATTTGAAGGGGGCAAAATATGTATATATTGATAAATAAATAAATATTTTTTTAGAAAAATGCAAAGTTTCCTTACTTTTTGAGCACACCTCGTATGCAAAATCACTGAGCGAAAATAATGATGTTACCAATTTTTTAGAGCGTTCGTCTTTCACTTGAAAATGACAAGCAGAGAAATTATTATGTTCGCCAAAGCTCTTTGCCTTTCGAATGAATGTTTATTATAACCAACTAAATACTTTCATTTCTCGCTTGAGCCCTCGAGTGAACTGGTGTGCTAAATATTCGGTGAATCTTTTTAAGGAATTATTGGTGCATCTATTTATCTTTACACAAAAAAAAAACAAACAGCTTAGCAACGTGCGGTTGCTATAATTGGCCTTTAAGGAATAGAAAAGTTGTATCACAAATTCATAAGTTTGGTAAGTGGTGTTTTAGTGTCGGTTTTCGCCACTACTGTCGGTGGCGTCAGGTGTGAACAAACGTGTAATGGCGGCAGCGAGGCCCTCGCTGTCAGCCAATGAAAGTGACTTTGATCCTCAATTGCGGAAAGTAAGGCGCGTAATTTAGCGCAAATTATGAAGAGGAAAAAGATACCTGAACGCGTGGGCAAGGAGCTCCAAGCGGGCGGGACTGGTTCAAGTGAAGAGCCAGTAAACACGATCTCCCAAGACAAAGCAACCTACAGCAGCTTCTCTGAAAATGTCAGTAACCTGAGCCAGGGGCAATCTGGGTGCTCCAGCCTGGCTAATTCAACACCAAAGCAACAGAGTCAAGACGCAAAAATGCAGGGAAACCAGGTAATAGAGACCCAATAGAATATCCAAGCGATCATACAGGTTCAGCCTTTGTGCTCGTAGATGTTTCAGAATGTGAACTTTTTAAAAATGAAAAAATCAGAAGTGGAATGGGACTTTATCAGCACATTCGCCACTTAAACATAAAAAACATTGATTTAATTGAGGCTGTGGGAATCTCCCTATATAAAGTATTTTTCTTAAATTTCAAGGCAGCAAACAATTTCACAAAAAACGAAAGCATTAAAGCCATGAAAATCAAACCCTTCATCCCGAGATCTGCCATTGAAACATATGGAGTGATCAGAGGAGTTGCACTCTATCTAACAGAAGACGAAATACGTAAAAACATCAAATCTGAAATGAAGGTTCTCTCAGTGTATCGTTTTCAGCGCAGATCAGCTGACGGAACCAATTTGACCCCAACAACAACGGTAAAAATTGGCTTCAGTGGAGGTAAAATCCCCAAAAACGTTACCCTGGAATATTCCAGATTTGGTGTAAGCCGCTTTTTCCCCCCTGTACGTCAGTGTCACAATTGCGGCAGACTGGGCCACACACTAAAAGGATGCCGCTCAGGCAAAAGATGCCTGCAGTGCGGCAAGCCGGATGGTTGCAACCCTCCCTGCAATGTAGTAAAATGCATCCTTTGTGGTGAAGCTTCTCATGACTCAAACAACAAAGCCAAATGCAATGTTTGGCGAAAAGAAAACGACATTAATGAAATAAAAACTATTAAAAAAATCTCCAGAAAGGAGGTACTGAAAACATACTTTTCGTCCACCAACCAATTTAGCCTCCTTCAGGATGAAGAAGTGGATTTCCCCCCGCTCTCTCCTGCAAGTGACACAGCCTTTGACAGTGACATTGTTGTTAACAAAAAGCTCACCAAGCGCAGCTTTAGTAATATAGTCAAAAACCAACACATTCCAAAGGAACCATCCCAACCAAAGGCTAATTATACAGGGGCCATACCCAAGGCCACCAGCACACCCTGTTATGAAAGAGAAGGATACGTGGTCAGCTCCCAGCTGGAGAAAGTTCTCCTTGAGGTGCTGAAACTGGCCAGAGCTGCCTTTGTCAAATTGCAGGATGAGGATGCCCTGCAGCAGTTGGCTTCTTTAGACAAAATAAAGGACAAAATACTCATCGGTAGTAACATTGCTCTAGTGAGCCAAAGAAAGTTGTCTTCCTACAATGACCTCGATTCGAGTATTACAATATAATTGCCAATCACTCAAAGCAAATGTCGACAGCATTGATTATTATATCAATAACAATGATGTCGACGTGTGCTGCCTCAGCGAAATCTTCTCATTTCAAGTGTCAAACAGTAGAAAATTTTTGAACTTCAAAATCTGCAAGAAAAGCAGAGCGGATGGTTATGGTGGGGTGGCCATAGCCATACGAAAAAACATTAAATTCAAAAGAGTGGCATATCAAACAGTTCAAGACATCTTAATTATAAAAACAAAAAACCTAGTCCCTAGCTTGACCTTCGTATCAGTCTACTTCCCGCCCAGTATCTCTACTGGTGACTTTGTAATAGAAATTGAAAGACTTCTAGTTTTCTTAGAAGGCTGCTAAAATGTTATCATCGCGGGTGATTTTAATGCTAGAAGCAAATTGTGGGGTGATACAATAGACACAGGAAAGGGGAAAAAGCTAACTAGTCTCATTCTCGGTTCAAAATTCGCATGCTTAAATGACGGCAACATCACTTTTAAAAAAGACCTAAAGAGTTCAAATGGATCGGTGTTAGACCTTACCCTTGTTAGCTTAGCCAAAAATTGTGCTTGGAAAGTCCTCCCCTTTCCTCTCGGAGGCAGCCACCATTTCCCAATCGTTTTGGATATTGAAACGGTTGTGAAAAAACAAGTCAAATTTATCGCCAAAAAGAAACTCCTTCATGCCTTGCAAGATGCAAACTTCGACCCCTGCTTTGAAAATATTGAGAACGTTTTCAAAGAGGAGGTGAAGGCTGCCACCTTTCGTCTAAAGGACAAGATGGCGCCCAAGCCTTGGTGGAATGATGCACTTGCTAAATCATATCGGTTAATGGTAGCGTCGTTCAAAAAAAGTAAACAATTCCCAACGCCGGAAAGTCTTGATGTTGCCCTGCAACGAAGGGAACAATGGAAATCCGATGTAAAAAAAGCAAAAAAAGAAAACTTTGAGAACAAAATTGACGAGATCAATCACAGCTCAAACACCACTGAAGCGTGGCGCTTTGTTAAATGTCTAAAGGGGGTAAATGAGTCATTTTCCGATTATAGTTGGAACGATGAGAAAAACAGGGAATATTTAGCCTTTTTAAAAAGTCAAGTCCCCTCTGATGTTGGCTCCTGGCGTGGACCCAGTGGGGCGTGCGCACCTTCAAGCCTTCGCTTCACGTATGAGGAGATGGTGGCTGTCCTCGACCGGAGGAAAAAGAGATCAGCGGGTGGCTGTGACGGCGTCACATATGAAATGTTAAATGCCTTGACCGACAAAAACTTATGCACCGTGCTCACTGCCATGAATGACTCCTTTCTTTCCAAGGAAATAAAAGAGTCATGGAGGGTGATCAAGATTGTACCGATACCAAAGAAAAACAAAGATATGTCCGACTACAGAAACTTCAGACCGATCTCGCTTATTTCGGTGTTCATCAGAACAATCAACCTCATGATCAAAGGACGGTTGACGAAATTTCTTGAACGGACGGGGACCCTCCCCAAGAGAACCTTTGCCTACCGTAACAATAAGTCGGCGGCCATGTGTATCAACGAATTGTTACACGAAGTAGCCATTCTAAAGAAATATAATCACAAAGCTTTACTATTTATACTCGACATTGAGAATGCGTACAACTACGTAAAAATAAGTAAGCTTCAAGAAATCCTTGACGGGGCTGGTGTCAATGAACACTACACATCCTGGATCTGCGACTTTCTGTCGAAACGGGTTCTGAAACTAGGCAAGGAGTCGACTATTGTGGAGGATGGGCTACCGCAGGGAAGCTGCTTGTCCCCAGTTCTGTTCAATGTTTACACTCAATGTCTACACTCAGTACAAGATGATAAAACCTCAGTGTTCCAATTTGCTGATGATTTTGCTCTAATCTCTCACGATAAAAACTTTGAGATCGCAGAAGCCAATTTGCGCCACAAAATAAGGAGGTTTGCAGATATTGCAAATCACCTGAACTTATCCTTTAATATTGATAAATGCAAAGTAATGTATATTGCTCAAGGAAACAGGAAGATGCTAAACATTGAACATGACAACTGTGCAGTACCACAAGTAAACAAGTTGAAGTTCTTGGGGAGAGTCATAAATAACTCGTTAGCTGTGAGGGACCACTACACTGAGGTGGTAGGGAAATCTCTCGGCAACTCAAACCTTTTTAAAGTATTGACCACGGTCAGGGCAGGATTGCACCCGGAAGCTGCACTAAAATTCTACAGAAGCTTTGTCAGATCCAAACTAGAATATTGCAGAACCACCACGGCACAGGCCAATAAAACCACTGTTAAAAAAATCGCAACATTCCAGAACACCTTCCTGCGCAGGTGTCTAGGAGTTCCTCCCTCAACCCCTGTGCCCCTTCTCTATGCAGTGGCACATGAACTCCCACCTGAGGAGAGATCCTGGTGGTTGACAGCGAAAGAAATTCTAAAGCTCAAACAAACGAACGAAGAGTTATTCAATTCAATTGAGAGTAATCCTGGCCTTAAAACAAGTTATAACCTTGTCTTTCAAAAATTCTCAGGTGTCTTCTTAAATACCAAATGCCCCGATCCAATCGCCAGATATAAAGGTTTAAAAGTTGATCTAAAGACGCTCCCCAACGTCAAAAATCAGGTATCCGCGCCTGAAATGAAAGCTATATTTGCTCAAAAGATAAATTGCTATAAGAGGAATGGCTTTAGCATATTGGCAACCGATGCTTCTGTAGGCCATCAGGCCGTCGGCTGTGCTGTTTTTGATGTACTTAGAGAGACAGAACACAAATTCCGAATAGACCTTACAACTTCGTCTACTTTTGGGGAACTCTGGGCCATCCTGAAGGCTACTGACATAGCTCATAGGCACAATGAAGCAAGCCTTGCAATCTTTACTGATAGTCTAACCGCTTGCAAAATCTTAGCAAAAGATAACTCAAACAACTATTGCGCTGACCTACTAAATCGCAGAATCCTAGAGTACAAGCTTCAAAATGTTCACATTATTTGGACGCCGGGCCACTCTGGTATACAAATAAATGAAAAAGCTGACTCTATTGCAAAAGAGGCCGTCGACACAGGGCTGCCATTAGAAGTAAATTTCACGGTTGATGAAGCACTCAGAAACATCAAAATAAACATCTACAGGGAGTGGTTTCACAGGTTTAATGAGTTCTCACAAAATAATCCCAACCTCTATCACAAACTGACTAACAAAATTCCATCTAAACCATGGTTTAAAGGTCTCAACCTTGACGTTCCAGATATCAAATTGTGCAATAGAATCATCGTAGGTCATACCTATGACAATATGTACTTGCACAAAATTAAAGTTGTAAACACATCACTCTGCAGATGCGGCGACACCGACTCCTACACACACCAAACTTTTGATTGCAACCTCCTTACTCATCTAAGAGCCAAATATCACATATTCAACACCCATAAAAACTTTGAATCCGCATTTAAAATTGCACTCAACCACAAATCATACACCCCCATCACGTCATTAATTGCTTTTATTCATGATGCTAATATCACATTTTAAAGTGAATCTTTCTACATACACACCAGTAATATCCCTACGTTGAAAACCCTGGCGATTTGTGGAAGTCATTCCCGCCAACTACATCAAAGCACAAAAAAAAAAAAAACCAAATACTTTTTCATTTAGCATGACATCAAGAGACCACAAATTTTTTATGTACCATCTTCGGTTCTTGACATCTGCTTCATGCACACAAATGCATTATCAAATTGAACATCCACATAAAAAAATAATCATCAATCGCATATTTAATTCCTTACAGGCAACGTCGAAAGAGCCCTTACAATGACTAATGAACTTTTGGAACTAACGCCCGACCACGAACGCGCCAGAGGCAATAAGGTGTTTTACGAAAAGGAGATTGCCGAACTCCAAGCTGAACGCAAAGTCAAAGGCGACGATGGCAGCGAGAGCACGCCGGTTTCGGATTTGGTAAGTCTAACATCTCGCAACCAAAGCTCATAGTTCCATACTGCCCTCATTCATTTATTCTGAGCTAACAAATAGATTTGATTTATTGCATTTGCAGCCCATTGCCAAGGGAGATCCCAGCGTATACACCTTCAGCGAACGCAAAGCGTATGAAATGCTTTGCCGTGGCGAATTGAAACCGTCACCAGCGGATTTGCGACCATTGCGCTGCCGCTACGTCAACAATAATGTGCCCTTCTTGCGCTTAGGACCACTCAAACTTGAGGAAGCCTACTTGGACCCCTACATTGTAATCTACCATGACGTGATGCAGGACAATGAAATAGAATTGATAAAGAAAATGGCACGACCACGATTCCGTCGTGCTACCGTGCAGAACGCAGTGACGGGCGAATTAGAAACGGCCAATTACCGGATCAGTAAATCGGCATGGATACGCACCGAGGAGCATAAGATCGTTGAAAATATTGTGCAACGCACGGAAGATATGACGGGATTGGACATGACTGTAGCTGAAGAATTGCAGGTGGTAAATTATGGCATTGGTGGGCACTATGAGCCGCACTTTGATTTTGCGAGGGTGAGTTGTAAAAGTGAATAGTTGAAAAAGTGAAATCTATAAATATTTCATATTTTTTATTACGCTTTACAGAAAGATGAAATTCGCGCCTTCCAAGGACTCAATACTGGCAACCGCATCGCGACAGTGCTCTTCTATGTAAGTCTGCACACATAATTGCCTCTGAATGAGGAAATTTTTAAAAAATATTAGCTGCTTTCGTTTCATCAACCACCCAGCGAGTAGTCAATAAAACAAAAACTTTTACTTAAGTCCAACGTTGCATATAATTTGTCAGCACTACTCTGAATAGCGCTGACTGTTGAAAATTGCTACTTAAGAAAGTTTTGGTAATACGATTTTTACTAAGTGTTTCATAATTCACATCATTGAAATGTGTATGGCAACTATTCTGCAAATTATTTCGAAAACTTGGTATGTCTTTTTGGCTATCCAAAAAGGTGCAATAGTCCAAAAGTAATGTAATTAAATAGACTCAACAGATAGTCCAACACAACGAAACAAAGATTCCAAACACTGCTTGTTTAGTATCTGAAATTGTATACATACAATTGGTGTCTATATCCTTTGGTGGGTATTTGGCCCAGCCCCTCCTCCTAATTGTTGTGTGAATCTTGATGTTATTCCATAAATGGAAGAACCTATACTTTTATCCTGCCCCCGAACGGCATGTTAAATGTTAGTATACTTATAAACAAATACAGACAATCTTCTTCGTGTAATCGATTCGATAGGTGACAGTACTCACGTCGTGCAATGCACTTCAATGTATGCATAACTATGCCTTAATTCAGAATCCAATCTCCATTTCGAGCCGCTTAGATGTTTCCAATCTTCCATCAGTTACCTCAGCGGAGAATGGTCAAACCTCGACAACATTTCTCCCACGAAACGATTGTCGTTTAAACCCATCTGCTATGCGGAGGTGGCTAAACATCGTTGAACCCTCCATTTGCATGTAGGATAACGTACATATACATACGAGTGCACATAAGCACAATATTTTTATTATTTTATCGCATATTCCTTTCAACTTTTTTCTCTTTTTCTATCTCGCAGATGAGCGACGTGGAGCAGGGTGGTGCCACAGTCTTTACAAACCTCCGCATTGCCGTATGGCCCAAGAAAGGCTCAGCTGCTTTTTGGTACAATCTGCATAGATCCGGAGAAGGGGATTTCAGAACGCGCCATGCGGCTTGTCCAGTTCTCACTGGCTCTAAGTGGGGTAAGATAAGTTTGTAGTAAATTATCTTTTTTTACTTAGTATACAAATATCCTTACATATTTGCAAAATCATGTATGTGTTTGTAATATTGCCCCTTTTCCTTTTGTAGTCTCTAACAAATGGATTCATGAACGCAATCAAGAATTCCGTCGACCTTGCGGCCTTACACCTGACCATGGCGAATTTGCAATTTAGTGCAATAATAGAAACAAAGTAACAAATGGACAATACAACTTTCTTTCACTTGCGACAGAGACTTGATACTTCATGGACGTAGTTGAAAATTAACAAGGATTCAATACAAAATCGCAAATTTCCGAGGACCTACATTTCCGTTTTATGTTCACACATTGGCCCGTTCGGGAAACTTTACCATACTCATAAGTTTCTGTCATGCGCTCGTTAGATTATCCGAATTTAAATTGAATATGGCAACCATATGTACTTTTTCACAAGCAGCAACTTACTCTATAAAAAGTTTCTTCTTGGAAATTTGATCTGCCATTTTGTAAATGCCGAATTAGTGAATTTAAATTTTATAATTATTAAGTAATTTTTTTCTACTTATAATTGTATGTATGTATTTAGTTTCTTATGAAAATTTTTTAAATTATGTAAATAAAAAATGAATTTACTCAGATTTGTTATATAATAATATTAAATGCCGAAGTGTTGTAGATTTTTAAATAGCAATGGCAAAAAGGTGAGTATTCCACTAATCTAAACTGTCTCGGATGCTGGGTATTTGACGAATAGTATTCAAATAATAATTACGTTGGTTAATAATAATTATAATATTTTGTATTATTTGGCCAAAATTGGGAAGGATAAATTCTTGTACAGATCCATAAGTAAAAACACTCTCAGCATCGTATTAAAAAACGTAATAATTCAGATATTTTGTACAACTGGATAAATGGGGAAAGGTGGATTTTTTATCAATTCTAACTGCATCGAATGTATTGCTTACTTCAAACACGTTAATTGTTGACAGAAGGGAGCAGAATCAATGTTGTTGGTGTTGTTATTATATTTAACAGCGTAAACAGCCCCTATAAATATATGGGGGTCGGTTCGCTAAAATAAAGAGTTTGCCAATAACAGGTGTTATTTACGATATTAACAGGTATTATAACGATTTTTATGGCCGGAATTGGATGATATGGATCTGGACAACGTTTATTTTCAACAAGACGGCGCTACGTGCCACACAGCAACGAATCCATTGATCTTTTACGGGAAAAGTTTCCGGACCGTGTTATCTCTCGAAGAGGTGATCACAATTGGCCACCGAGATCTTGTGATTTAACACCTTGTGACTTTTTTCTTTGGGGCCACGTGAAAGAGAAGTTCTACGCCAACAGCCCAGGGTCGATTCAAGATCTTAAAGATGGAATTCGTGAGACTGTCGAGGACATAGGGCAGCCACTTTGCCATTCGGTTATGGAAAATTTCATGGAAAGAATATTGTCCTGTAAGCATGGTCGTGGTGGTCATTTGCCTAATGTTATTTTCCACTATTAACGGCATACTTTCCTCTTTATAATTAAATAAGCATCCGATCATTTATATTAAAAAATATTATTTTTCTTTGAACATCAAAATAACACCTCTTATTGGAAAACCTTTTAGAACCGATTGCCGTGGGAACGATTAAAATCAAACATTTTAGTAAGTCTGGCATCTCTCTTAATATCAAAAAATGTTGCCCCGTTAATTTCGCTAAAACTTAAAGTGTATTTCAATCATTTTATATATTGCAAATATTTCACTTCATCCGCCATCCGTCACTTCTATTTTTCATTCAATAGTTACATTAACTGGTGTCCAAAGGGAAAGAATGTGCAACGAGATGGCAGATCGAAAGAAATGAAGCCTTTCACCTCTTTTTTTCCAATCCCCTTACATCGCCTTCACGTGGTGACACTGTTAACCTAGTGCAGAGATCAAGTAGCTATCTTTTTACAAGAAAGAACAAACCTTGGTGGATGCTCTAGGGACGGAAGACGTAAGGTGAGCACCCCTGAAAGGGGGCTGGCCTTTAGGCTGACAACCTAATGTCAGTATAAAAAGAAACTTGTCTCGACACATCAACAACAGCCTCGGATAAGAAATGGACATCAATACCGACCCCTGCAACGTTTAAAGGACTATGATTTGACACTTGGAACATGGAATGTATTGACTATGCTGCAACCTGGAAAAATGGCGGAAATTGCAGACGAACTAATGAAATATCGGACAAATATTTGTGCACTACAAGAAATAAGGTGGAAAGGTGATGGTGAAGTGAGAAAGAAAGCTTACTCGATTTTTTTTAGTGGTTCTGAAACTCAAGGCTTACGCGGAACAGGATTCTATGTAGACAGTAAAACCAGAAAAAGCATATTGAATTTTTCTCCCGTGAACGATCGTATATGTTATTTAAGATTGCAAGGTAAATTTCAAAATATAACTATTATAAGTATATATGCACCTACAAACGATAGCACTGATGCTATAAAAGATAAATTCTATGACGACCTTAGTGACGTAACTAACAATATTTGCAAACACGACATTTTATTGATTGTAGGCGATTACAATGCAAAAGTAGGAAAGGAAGAAGGCATCATCGATAAAGTTGCGGGAAAATTCTCTATACACAACCACACAAATGACAATGGTATGCGAATGTGTAGCTTTGCGAGTGCCCACGGGTTAGTTGTCAGTAGTACAGCCTTCAAGCACAAACGAATTCATCTTCAAACTTGGAAAATGCCGGGCCGCAATATGGCTAATCAGATCGATCATATACTTGCTGACAAAAGACATGCTACATCAGTCATAGATGTGAGATCATATAGAGGCGCTTGCTGCGACACAGATCACTATCTCGTGGTAGCTAAGTTACGACAACGAATTTCAATAGTAAATGACAACAAAGGCTATAAAAAATTAAAGTGGAATACAGATGAACTTATAAATAATGAAGATATGAAAGCAAAGTACAAATATGCGATTGAAAACATTTTATTTAATGAAAATAGCACAAATAATGACTCAACTGAATTAGATATTGAAGATCAATGGAATAAACTGAAAGCTACAATCATAAAATCCGCAAAGAATACTATTGGAGAGATGAGATCAGTAATGAACGAATGGTATGATGAGGAAAGCAGAGCAGCTAATTATGCGAAAAAGGAAGCTAGAATAAAATATATGGAAAGAAACACACGTACAAATAGATTATATTATGTAAATAAAAGAAAAGAAGCTAAGAAAATAATGCGAAAAAAGAAAAAAACCTACATGAAGCGGCAAATTGAACAAATTGAAAGCGATTTTAGAAACAAAAATGTCAGAGCTATGTATCAGAACATCAAAAAACAGACTAAAACATTTCAACCTCGAACAAATATATGCAAAGCAAAGGATGGTTCCATAATCAGCGAAAAACAACAAGTAATAGATAGATGGAAAGAATATTTCAACGAACTACTTAACAAAGAAAACTACGATAATACAAGTAAGGAGGAACAAGTAGTACATACGGCCGAAATCTATGTTGAAGAACCTAGCTTTGACGAAGTACTATTGGCTATAAGAAAACTTAAAAACCATAAAAGCTGTGGTGAAGATGGAATACCCGCAGAACTTCTGAAATATGGCGGACATGAACTACATAAACAAATATTTACCTTAGTAAGCCAAATATGGCATTCAAATGAAATACCCACTGGATGGGCATCAAGCATAATAGTACCTATACACAAAAAAGGACATAAAACTGAATGCCAAAATTACAGAGGCATATCTTTACTTAATACAGGTTATAAAGTATTTACAAACATTCTATTTGAAAGGCTGAATATTTATGCTGAGAACATCCTAGACGATTACCAATGTGGTTTTAGAAACAACCGCTCAACGATTGATCAAGGTTTTACTGTCCACCAGATATTCGAAAAGTTTTACGAATATAAAATTGATATATTTTGCCTCTTTGTTGACTTCAAACAGGCATTTGACAGTATAAATAGAAAACGGATAAAATACTGCTTTCAGAAAATTGGAATACCTCTGAAGCTAATTAATTTGATTCTCTGTACATTGTCGAACACAACAAGTAAAGTACTGGTGCAAGGAAGCCTGTCAGACCCATTCGAAATCATATGCGGAGTAAAACAAGGAGACGCATTGTCATGTTTAGTATTCAATTTAATGCTACACACGACTGTTAAAGAAATAAACACGAATGGAACATTATTTAATAATGATTTTCAGATATGTGCCTACGCTGATGATATTCTTATTATGGCTAAAGATAGAAACACTCTTATACGCGTCTTTAAATGTATTGATAAAGATGCAAAAGCTCTGGGACTACACGTAAATACCGAGAAAACCAAATACATGATTCGGTCAGTCAACAACACGACACGCGATGACCTAAGTATTAACAACTTTGCTTTCGAAAATATCACTGAATTTAAATACTTGGGTTTTAAACTATCAGCAGATAAAGATTCGGCGATAGCTATTAACGACAGAATCCAAGCTGCAAATAACGCCTACTACGTTAACATAAAACTATTTAAATCAAAAGATTTGTCCAGAGCACAGAAAATAAGAATGTACAAAGTACTGATACGACCCGTCCTTACATATGGTGCAGAAATATGGACGCTGAAAACAAATGATATTCATCAGCTGATGTGCTTCGAAAGACGTATCATAAGGAAAATATATGGTCCGGTTGCAACAATAGATGGCAGCTACCGCATTCGCTACAATAATGAAATCGAAGAAATCGTTCAAGGACAAAATATAATACGTTTTATCAAAGCCCAACGAATTAGATGGATTGGGCACGTACTGCGCATGCCGAAAGAGCGAAATGCTAGGAAAGCTTTTATTTTAACACCAATTGGAGGAAGAAAAAGAGGACGCCCACGAAAGCGATGGTTAGATGACGTCGAATCAGATCTTAAGCAAATGAACGTACACAACTGGAGAGATGTAGCCATGGATAGAATAAAGTGGAGAAAAATTGTTGATGAAGCTATGGTCCACTACGGACTGTGAGGCTAAGAAGAAGAAGAAGTTACATTAACTTAACTACATTTGTACGGCTTGAAGTTCTCTCGAACACCTTGCTTGATAGCGTTAGGTTGTTTTTGTGATTTGTCTGACGTTTGCTGTTGTATTTATGCAATTGAAATTTTTGAATAACACGAATTTCCTATGTGAAGCGTCTCCCACATTTCCGGGGACTCCATTGTAGTAATACAAGTAGGGCATACATAAGTGTGAAAATAACGGTCTCAATTTATCATTGTCAGCCGATGTGCGATCGCTATAAGAACAAAATGTTATTATGATTCTGATGTTATGTCAATAGCAGGGGGCTAATGAAGCGAACGGCCACACTCGTCAAGAGGAATTCGAGCAAAATTGACATATTCCCCAATGTGGCAGTCAAAAAGAAAGCAGGCGCAAACACCTCTCATACGAAAGATAAATTTTTCTTCTCTTTCAAAAAGATCTAAACAGAAATTCGAGAAAAAAATTACCAAAGCGGCTAAATTTCTTCCTTATGAGTATTTGTATGTAGTGGGTATGGTCAATATTTTATATTCATTCAGCATATGGCTCTACCTAAGTTGCGTCTAATTAAATCAATCCCATCGGTTCAGTTTTGTGACACTTTTTCCAGGGTAACTGACCCTAGCCACATTATCAGTATAGGCCAGTGGCTTGGCGCATTCTCAAAGAAAATTAGGCAAATGGAAGAAATAATACCAAACAATATGTACATTTTTCAATGCGCTTCTACATATACAGGGTGAACGATGTGAAGTGTTACCAACTTTACACTGCTTGTATCTGTAAAACAGCTTATGACATCAACGTCAAAATTGTTCTAAAGACAGTTCAATATATTGTTTATAAGCCATCAAAAGCATTTGCGTCTCAGTTTTGTTGTTTTTTTTTCTGTGATCGAACTCAAACGTAATAGTGTGATTGCGTTATATTTGGCTGGAAAATGACAACCAGCCATTTTCGTGAGCTCAGTCACCTCAAAGTGAATAAAATGTTTGTGTATTGCAAAACGCTATAGAGGTGGACAAAACAAACCGCAACAACGCCAGAAATGGTTCGGAAAGTGAAGGCTCGACTTGAACGAAATCTACGTCGAAGTGGAAGAAAAATGGCCAAAGAACTGAAAATAACGCAAGACAGCATTCGACGCATATTGAAAAATGAGCTCAAGGTCAAGGCTTACGAGTGCCAAAAAGCACACGATCTTTCACCCCAGCAAAAAAAGGTTCATTGCGAAAGAGCAAAGGAGTTGTTGCGCTTGCACGAACGTGGCGAATTTCCTAACATTGTGTTTTCTGATGAAAAAAATTTCCCAATTGGGCAGTTCATAAACACTCAAAACGATCGTGTTTACTTGACCGAATGCTCATACGAGAATTTGAGCCTGGCCACTCGAAGCAATTTTCCATCGCAAGTAATGGTTTGGGCCGCAGTGACCGTTGATGGACGCTCTCCAATCGTTTTTATCAAGCCTGGTGTCAAAGTGAATACGACTTATTATCGAGAAAATATTTTAGAAGCTGCTTTAGAGCCGTGGATACGCAAACATTTCGGTCGTAGACCATGGACGTTCCAAAAGGACTCGGCACCGTCTCATAAAGCTCGTGTGAACCAAGAATGGTTAAAAAATTATGTTCCACACTTCATTTCGTCCACACAATGGCTTTCGAATTCGCCAGACGCAAATCCGATGGACTATTTCATCTGGTCCATTTTGGAGAGCAAGGTGAGGACTAAAAAATATGCCAGTATGGATGCGCTGAAAAAAGCGATTATACGAGAATGGGCCAAAACACCTCAAGATCACATTCGTGCAGCATGCAACTCATATTTTGAAGGCTAAAGTCAAGGCAAAAGGTGGTCATATCGAGCTAAAGTGAATATATGTTGAAATTGTATTCATTTTTGGACCTTTTTTTTTTGAAATCAATAAAAACTAATTTCACACAAACAAGTTATGGTGTTTTGAATAGTTGATGAGTCACTTGTGGATGAGGGCTTCTCTAACTGCGACAATTTTTCCCATTCAAATGGTTATTGAACTAAACATCCGTTATAACATGTATAAGAGACATACACACCACCTTGATCAAAAAGTACCCGGAACAACCGTCGCTCTACACTAACTGGTTTGAGTTATATTTTCTTTATTTGCCACATATGTTTTTTACATTTCTACCAAAATGTTATCGCCGTCGCTTGGCATTTGTGAAAGTAACGCCGCCTGGAAAAAATCAACCTCTGCAAGTGTTTTCAATATTTTTTTTTTTTTGTCAGTTTTAAAAATGGATTTGAATTTGCAACAATGAGTTTGTCTTAAACTTTGCGTCAAAAATAAATTCAATGGCGCGAAAACCTGAGAAATGTTGTGAAACTGTTTCGGCAATGATACTCTACAGAAAACAGCCGTTTACGAGTCTCTGAACGCTTCACAAGAGATCGTGAGTCCATCGAGGATGAAGTGCGTAGGCAGACCGTCGACATCAAAAACTGATGAAAACGTCAATAAAGTGAGAGAAAAGTTCATCAATAACCGCAAATTAACCATCAGAGAGCTGGCAGACGACTTTAACATCGTTAAGGATCTGTTCAGGACATTGCAAAGTTGGTCCTAAAAGGCTTGAATTTCATGCAAAAAGGGGAATCGAGTTGATATCGCCAGAGACATGATTTCCATGGATGAATCCAAACCAATATTCATCAAACGCATCAGTACTGAAGACGTGACGTGAGCTTATAAGTACGACACGCAATCCAAACATCACGCGAGTGAACGAAGACCAAAAAAACCACGTCGTTTTCAGCGAAAGCGATGATCACGGTTTTATGGACTACAACGGGATTGTACACCACGAATTTTGGCAGAGGATCAGACAGTTAATAAGGACTTATATTTGGGCGTTATGAGACGTTTACGTGACGCAGCTCGCAAAAAAAGAAAGAATTTGTGCGTAAACAACTCGTGAATTTCGCACCACGATAACGCAACGTTGCACAATGGCATAATTATCTTGGAACTTTTGACCAAGAACGAAACGAATACCAACCAGCAGTCATCGAATTCACCTGCCTGCGATTCTTTTCTGTTTGGCCGAGTCAAAAGGCACTACGGAGAACGCGTTTTAACAACCGAAAGGAAGTAATCGAAAATCAAAGACTTCTCTGATGGCTATAGAGTTCCAGAATAAAGTTCCAGAAATGTTTCGAAAGCTGGATCAAACGCTGTAGTAAGTGCATTGCAGTTCATGGGAAGTACTTTGAAGGCAATAATAATTAACACTTTTGAGGGACAAAGTTGTATTTTGAATTTTCTGAATATATTCCGGAAACTTTTTGACCAAGGTGATAAATTATATATAGCGAACAAGAGATGCAAGAGTTGTGGTGCAGTATTTTGAGAAAGCAAGTGTTCCACTCTGTATAAATAATGAGTCGACATCACACTTCGAATTCGAATAAAAATAAGTTAATAAATAACCCATTGTTGTCAATTTCCAAATACACATGTAGAAGTGAGAACTATTCAAAAACAAAAACAAAAAAAACGCTATCCCAATTAATTATACTCCATATTTACAATTCTCCGCACAAACATACATAGGTGTGCGTAAGTGCGCATATGCCACCGCATTGTACATAACTTTGAACAAGCAACGCAGTAATAAAAAACACCTGCACATAACTGGCGTGTCAACGATTCAGTCAGACCTGCACTTCCCTGATCGACACAACCTAAAGCGAGAATACTGAGCTGCCTTCGCATTTCTTAACTAGCACTGAAAGCAGCACCAAGCAGAGACGTCCAAACAAGTGGGCTGAAGCTGAAAAATGGTTTCGCAAACGAAATATTCTATTACCGCCAACGGGGCGTTTGATTGCGACAGAAAACCGTCATCGCTACTTCACTGCACTCTTATTTTTCTGTGTTTCGTCTTGTGGGCGTCCTGTGGTCAAGCCGAGTACTTTTCCTCCATCGATAAAATTCAACTGCTAGCCAATGCCGAGAAGGAGTTGATGCAATGGTTTCAACAGTTTGTTGTAAACCAGGCAAATGACTTTGCATTATTTCGCAAGTTAGTACTGCTACACAAATACTGCAGTGTCCATTAAGTTCTGCGTATATTTTTGTATAAATTTTATCATTACAGGTTCTTGACTAAATTGAAGGAAGAGCATTCGTTGGCGTCGGAGGATCCGGAAGGGTTCCTGGGCAACCCCATGAATGCATTCAAACTGATAAAAAGGATGGCGATCGATTGGGCGCAACTAAGCAAATATGTGGAGAAACATCCGCGATTGGAAGGTGAGTGTGAGCCGGGCCAAAAATACTCGTTTAAACCATGTCATTATATACGAGGTGTGTCCTAAAAAAAAAAGATGAATTTTAAATTTCGCGGGCTACGTCATTCGACTTTCGTTTAGTTTTTTTTGGTACACTCGTCTCGAAGATATTTGCACGGTTTTAGCCTGTTTAGTTTGTTTGTGGGAGGCATAGATAAGACAAGTGTTTTGCGTGTTAAGCGAGACAAGTGTACCAATATAAAAAAAATAATAATAATCGAAAGTCGAATAACGTAGCGCGCGAAATTTAAAATTCACCTTATTTTTTTTTAACGCATCTCGTACAGTATGCAAAATTTATATTCGTTCACCTTGCTAACTATCGACACAAAATTAAACTGTAGAATTTTACCTTTTTTTTGGATATTAACGCGCTAGAACGAGAATTAAGTGCAACTCACTTTCAGCTAGCAATTAATATTATAAAGTTTTTTTGTAATTTTATCATGGGGCGTAAATCGAGTGTATTTGCAAATGCTATAAATGCACAAATGTACCGCCATTGAGAAAAATTTCTAAATCGGCAAAACGGAGTATTTCTAATATTCCGTCAATAGTAAAAGTGTTTAAAAATACTAAACGAATGAATAAAAAAGTAAGAAATCAAAAAGGTTGCTCCTGAATCGGCGGATGAAATCTTTTACTTGATGCGAATTAGAAAAGATGTTACCAAAAATGCCGTAAATTTTGCTACCATTTTACAAATGCGATTCAAGATTAGTTTTATTGCTCAAACAGTGTGAAATTAGATATGAAAAATCGGATTTAGATGCAGAGCAGCTAGAAGAAAACTATTCACTAATAGCATTAAGCGGAAGCGTCAAATCAACTTCGCAAGGAATTTCTTAAATAAAGGGAATCGTTTCTGGAAAAGCGCACTTTTAGCCTTCAATGTAGTTTGGATCGACGCAATCTCATACCCACATTGAAGCATTAAATTTTATCGGTGATTGCTTGGCGATGTTTTAGTGCCTCGGGTGTAGGTAAACTACACCTTATGGTTGGAATTATGAACTCAATTCAATACATTGGCATTTTGAAGCAAAATATCCTTGAGAATGCTGAAAATTTTAGATCGAGACACAATTTTGTCTGTTAACAAGATTATGATCCCAAGCACACCGCGTGGAGTACCCATCTCGGGGTATTATATAATTGCAGAAAATATTTAAAAATAAAACCGCAAAATCGTGATTCGAACCCTCTAGAGAATTTGTGATCAGTTTTAAAAAACTCTGCAGAAATTAGGATATTATGTAGAAACATCCAGGAGCTGAAAGGTGTAGAATGGGTAAAAATATATCCTAATCTTACGACAAAATTTGGGAAATCCATGCCTTATTACCTTAAAGCTGTTTTAAAACGGAAACGCAAACATTAAATCAATATTATTTCTTATTTATTTAAGGAGTACGAATATGAATTATGTATCTCTTAAATAGTGATATTTAGTTTTTACAGCAACAACTTTCTTATTTCTTTTAATTTTTTTTTAATTATGTGTGCGCGGCTTGGTATGGTATAATATATGGTGTGCGAATATGGATTTATTATATATGGTGTGCGAATAAGGTTAGTTGCACAGTTTCCACATAATTTGGGATGAAAATCTAATTATGAAAGAATATTGATCGAAAAACTCAATTTACCCAATTTTCACATTTAATAGTGGAAGACAAACAAACCGTGACACAAAATAATAAAGATATTTGAAAAAAAGCCACTACAGTTTCTTTTACATTCATCCATTTACAAAATAAAACCTTAATTAAAAATTTTTCTTCTGAGCGCCTGAGTGAAATGAAATGATATGTTGACTAAAACTTCAAATAGTGAGAGTAAAATCTTAATATTTGAAATATTAAAAGCGTCTAATCACTCTCCAACGACATCAGAAAAATTAAATTGAACTAAAAGGTGATTTTTTAAAAGCTATAGGAAAGTTTAAAAAAAGAAACACGTAAAATTCAGAAAAATGCATGAAATTTTTATTTAAATCGATAGTGCAGTCCATATAATTTAATGTTTGTAAATTATTTCATGCAAATGTTAACCGCGACTGCGCTTCAAATGGTCCATCCGCTTAGTCCAATTTTGGCACACTTTTTCCAATGTTTCGGCCGGTATCTCACATATAAATGTTTTAATGTTGTCTTCCAATGCGTTAATTGAAGCAGGCTTGTCTGAATAGACATGAGCTTTAACATAGTCTCACAAAAAATAATCTAAAGCTGTTATATCGCACGAGCTTGGCCAATTGACAGGTCCCGAATGTGAAATAAAATGTTTATCGAACTCGCCTCTCAACAAGTCCATTGTTACGCGTGCTGTGTGGCATTTGGCACCGTCTTGCTGAAACCACATGTCATGCAAGTCAAGCTCTTGCATTTTGGGCAAAAAAAAGTTGGATATCATTTCGCGGTGGCGCTCACCATTCAAAGTTACGTTACGATTCACAGCACGTTTGAAGAAGTACGGTCCAATGATACCTCCAGCCCATAAACTGCACCAAACTGTGACCTTTTCTGAATACGTTGGTAGCTCTTGCAATTCTTCTGGCTGATCTTCACTCCAAAATCGACAATTCTGCCAAAAAATTGATCTAAAAATGAGCTTCGTCGCTGAACACAATTTTTCGATAAAAAAGTGGATCTTCGGCCAACTTTCCAACAGCCCATTCACCAAAAAATCTGCGTTGCGGTAGCTCGTTCGGCTTCAATTCTTGCACCTGCTGTATTTTGAAAGGCTTCACACCTAAATCCTTTGGCAAAATTTAGTAATAATATCATTTTAATTAAAAATCGAATTTACCAAAACGATTTAACTTTTAATGAAGTTACTACGGCCCTACCTTTTGAAGTTATTCACACCATTTTTTTCATAAATTTCAATGTTATACTGTTATACATTTTTACAAATTATTAATCTTATGCAATAATTCCAACTGTAGCACTGAAAAGCAATTTTACGGAGTTGGAAATGGATTTGGGAATACCTGACAGCAACGAGTTGCGCGGTGCGGCCAAGGGCTTAGGGCGATTACAGACCATATATGGTTTGAGCTCGGGTGATTTGGCAAAAGGAATTATCGCCGACACTTATTATGGGTAAGCACGAATTTTGACTTATCAAACGGCGTAAAAGCGAGCATGAAAAGTTCTAATTTCAAAATGCCGATTTTCTCCATTCTTAAGCTCCGAACTCTCTGTGCGAGAATGTTTCGAAATTGCAGCTAATCTTTTCGAAGCCAAGGAATATTCTTTAGCCATAAGCTGGTCTAAATTAGTATTGAAATTACTGAACATGGGAACAGCCGTGCACACTACAGCAAATGAAATCGAGGAAGAAAGCAATCAGAATGAAATTGACGACGGCTCTGAAAAGAGTGTTGGAGATGAGGGGGAAACAGACGGGGAGCAAACAGACGGCGAAGAAACAGACGACGAGGAAACAGACGACGAGGAAACAGACGAGGAGCAAGCAGACGAGGATGAACATGACTTTTGTTCAGGAAACCCGGAGGAAATGGACGATGACGAATTTGCGAAATGTTTTGAAGAACTTAACGATTCAGAGGCAGCAGGAAAGTTTGATGAGGCGCAAGAGCTCATATATGAACCACTATATGGGGTGTTTTCTCCCTTGGTACTATACAAAGTAGATGAAGTAGATAAAATAGTCAATGAAACAAGTACAGCTGAAGACGACCCATTGGCTCACAAAATGCTCCTGGAAACACTCGAGTACTTAGCACTCGCTGAATATGAGTTGGGTCAATTGAAAAATGCAGTAAGGTACATTGACAAAATACTCAAACTGGATCCGGCGCACGCTTTTAAAGATCTGCCAGTTTACATGAACACCACGAAAGTAGAAAATCGAATTTATTCCGACAGTTTCAGTGAATTGCAGCAAAACGACTGGTATGCAAACTATTCACAACTGTGTCAGGGTAAGCAAATGCCACAGAAGGATTTCCACAGGCTCAGATGCAAATTGGACAATCTCAATCATCCATTATTCATACTGGCGCCGTTACAAAAAGAGGAATTACATGCAGATCCCGAAATCAACGTCTACTACGGACTACTCAGCGACACGCAAATAGAAGACATTCTTCAAAAGACCGATGAGGATATGCAGCGCTCACAGGTTGGCAATTCAAATTCTCGTGAGACACGCGATGTGCGAGTCAGCCAACAGGCATGGCTAGAATATGAAACTCCAACTATGAAATATATCTACCGCATGGTATCGACTATAAGTGGCCTCGACTTAACCAACGCAGAAGCTATGCAGGTGGCAAATTACGGCGTAGGCGGACAGTATGACCCACATTTTGATTATTTTGGGATTGTTGGAAGTTTTCAAGAAAAATTATTGTGAACATGATTTAATTTTCTTCCTTTTCATATATTAACAGGTAGAACAGAATTGCTCTAAATGGATAGGAGATCGTTTGGCTACTCACTTATTTTATGTAGGTTTATACATTTTTTTTGCTTTTTTTATTTTCTTTATTCTCAATTTCATTTTACATTATTCTACATAAAACTGACCTCAATTAGATTTCCGATGTAGAGCAAGGTGGTTACACAGTGTTTCCCGTATTAAATGTTTACTCACAACCCGTCAAAGGCGCAATGGTTATGTGGCATAACTTGCACAAGTCTCTGGACCCCGACTCGCGTACTCTGCACGCCGGCTGCCCCGTCATAAAGGGCACCAAGCGAAGTATTAAAATAATATTTTAATAATAAAATAAATGTATATTTTTTTAAATAAATCTATTTTATAGTATCCACTGTGTGGGTGCATTCTGGATACCAGGAATTCAGAAGACCTTGTGATGTGGTGCGAGACAAATACCAGTCGGAGCCATAGAAATATGGCAGCATTTTTTTTTTGTTTTGTATTTTATTTTATATTAAATAGTTCACATCCGTTTCTTAATAAAGTAGAAATTGATCCAATATAAAACTAAAAAAAATTGTTTCACTTTTAGTACATATTTACACACCTACCCACCTGCAAACATATGTTTATGTGCGCCTTACGTTTACTTGTTTGTAGGTAAATATGAGCTGCACAAATAAGACCCATTTCCAGCTAGTCTGTATTCATACTCGCCGATACATCTATGTTATGTACTTAAAAACCGAAGAATAGTTTATTTGATACCTAAAAAATTATTAAAAATGGGTCAGTGACTTGTTTCGTTACTATGAAGCAGAATTAATTCGCAAAGCAGTCGTGAATTTATTTATTATTATTTTTATTATTATTACTAAGTCAACGAAACACTAAATTCTTAATGGTTGGCTATATAATAAATTCAGAGAAACTTTATGAGTGGTTGCTTATTACTTGACTTGGCATGAGAAAATAATAAATCCTTGAAGGAAAAGAGAGTTAAAGAAAAATCAATGCAATTGTTCTTATTTGTATTCTGTAGATATGCTAATCAACTCAATTAAAAATCCACTAATTGGTACAGTTAGCCCTGCATTACTAACGTCAGGGTGTAAGCCACCCAGTGAGTTTTATTTCTTACATACTTCAAATGAATTAAGGAAAATCAGCAAACAGTTAAAAATAAATATCCATTTACATATTTCTGAATATTTTGAAAGGAAAGCAGATATTTTCATAAAACCTGTTTTAAAAAGAGATTGGGTGTAATAGACCCCTTAACATCCATATTTTTGTCGACTTCAAAGCTGCATTCGACAGTACGAAAAGGAGTTGCCTATATGCCGCGATGTCTGAATTTGGTATCCCTGCAAAATTAACACAGCTATCCAAGGTTGCCCTGCTCAATACCTGCAGCGCCATCAGAACTTGGAAGGACACCTCCGAACCGTTTGATACCAAACGAGGTTTCAGGCAGGGTGACTCGCTGTCGTGTGACTTCTTAACCTCTGCTGGAAAGAAGGTGTGCGCCGCGAAACTTAATCGCTCAGGCATATATTTTTATAAGAGCGTGCAATTTTTGGCATATGCGCTGTTAGTTCTGCCTTTTATAAACTGGATAAGCAAAGTGAATGGGTCTGGTGGTAAACGAGGACAAATCGAAGTACCTTCTGTCATCAAACAAACAGTCGCTGTTGACAGTTATAATTTCGAGGTTGTAATGGACCAGCATTAACACCGATAACAATGTCAGCCTTGAAATCCAACGTAGAATCTCTCTTGCCAACAAGTGCTACTTTGGACTAAGTAGGCAATTGAGTAGTAAAGTCCTCTCTCGACGAACAAAACTAACACTCTACAAGACTCTCATCTTGCCCGTCCTATCGTATGGCGCAGAAGCTTGAACGATGACAATATCCGATGAGACGTCCCTTGGAGTGTTTGAGAGAAAAATTCGGCGGGAGATTTTAGGACCTTTGCACGTTGGCAACGGCGAGTATCCCAGGCGGTCAAACTCGCGTAAGTTGTTATCCCGCCAATCAAAAAGAAGAACCCATAGTTAGCAGTTAAGGTGCATTTTTTATGCAAACGAAACTAAAAAATACCGACTTTTTGGTTCTTCATGATTATTACACAAATTAGCGGGCAACAACGACTGTTGTCACCTTTACTAGATAGTATTTTGGACGAAGAAGAAACATTCAGTAATCATCCATCTGAAATAGAACAGGAGATTGAGGAAGATGGAGATAAGGAAATTCACCTTATTGGAAAAGATGGAAGTATGAAGCAAATAAACCTTTCGCAAGTACACGCTTATAGAAAATATACCCGTAAGTCTCTCGAAGGGATTCTCTTCACAAGTTGGAAATTTTTTAAATTTGTGTGCACCTGATTGTGGAATATACAATACAATTTTAAAAGAACAAATAAAATACAAAGGTTTCAAACTTGCACGTGCCACACGCAGAAATTAACTGAATAAAATGAATATTTCATTTGTTATATCTCTAATATCTAACTGTCCTGCACAAAGATTCACACCTTAAAGTACAAAGAACGTCTTATTGGGCCTCACATCAAAAATCGGAGCAAATTAAACGTATATAACGAGGAAAATAAATCACAATCTGCTAAGAAACTAAAACAAAGCCGTTGCGGGTATGGGGCTACAAAAAAGATAGAAAAACTAAAACAATATGCTGCAAATGTGAAATATTATTGTATATGTACATATTTGCAAAAACCATACCCACGCAATCTGTCACTTATTGCTACGAATCAACCAATTCAAGTTTATAAGAAAGTCAACTTTATAAGAAACGAACTCAAGTTATGAAGACATGTTTGATAGCCTTAGTGAATAGCTGGTATGTTGTTGCTTGTATGTCGTTTTTTCACAGAATTTTACTCTATCTGAAAAAAAATTATTAAATAATTATTTGTTCGTCGTTCTTTCAGCTTCCTTAATCACTAAGCTTGTGAAACATAGCTTGTGGCAGTTAAATGAATACCATGATTTAATTATAGAAAGTTAGGTAAGTAATGACAAGAGAATTTTGGCACTCCCTTATATTGAGTTGCATTTACGAAGGATTGAGCAAGAGGGATTGAGCAAATGAAAAAAACACTGACCAATATAGATTCAATCTACATTAGAACAAAACAACAAGCAAATTATTGTTTTCTTTTAACAAAAATGTAATATTTACTTAATTTTTATATCAAGATGCCTAAATCAAATTAACTTTTTTAATAAATCGATCAGGATTATTATATTATAGCTTTATACCTATTGTTAATGAATTACCAACATAGCAAATACGTCATTACAAGACTGAAAGCAATTATTGGTATCTTAAACCGTCCCGTAGTAAATTAGCACGTGTTTGTAATGATAAATTTTATTAATACAAAATTAGTTACACTTATAACATAAGTTGACCAACTAAAATTATTAAATGTCTAATATAGACCCTCTTGATTAAGTTTATTTATTATTTTTTCTATTACATTTAAATTATTTGAATATAAATTATTACTCTGTGATTCTTCAATCTCTAAATCTGATCCAAAAAAATATTCACTCAATCCTTAAACTGAAAATGATATTATATTTCTTTTTAGATTTCGATCCAACTTGAAGTATTTTCAATTGAGCATTAACTATTTATTGTAACATTAATACTTACACGATATCGTACCTTTTAAGATTCAAGAAAGTCATTCAACATTAATTTTAGCATTGATCTACAGCAGAAATTAAACCATTTAGCTTTATTTACTATTAATATAACATGAACACAACACAGATGAATGGAATGTAATCACTACTAAGGTGCATAAGGATTATTTTTTACAGTAACTAGGAACTTATTTTATTATTTTACTATCTTATGAAAAAAGCATTTACAATTCATGAGTCAATTATGAATCTGCGTATTTCAGTGTACAATTTGCTAGTATAGTTACTAGGGCGGGTCGATTTAAAAATCGCTCATTGGTTAAATCGAGTCCAAATGTATGACCGACCCCCACTAACTTTAGACGGCCGATCCACTCATGCCAGTGGCACACCCCCTGGAACTCCCCTGTGGGGTTTCCCATACAATCTTTTCAAAATATCACCATTTTTGGCCTTTACATGAGAAAAGAAACTACAAAGTTCGACCCAAATTGGGGGGCATCAGAATTCGTTTTAGAAGTATGGTTCCTTAGGCAAAGTTTCTTATTTTGATCCCTAGAATATGATTTTCACAGAGCAATGGGCGATTTTTTTGCCTCCCCACAAATCGACCCGGCCTAATAGGTACATATATTTTGAGTGCTGTTAAGGGATAAAATACCCTTTTACCCTAATTGATATCATAGCGAATATTTTTTTTTATTGTTTCGCAGAAATGTGCCAAACAGTCCATATTGGCACATGATTCCTAAAGTCTCTGAAGCTCAAGCAGGTGTACCATCGCAATAGTACAGCGAATAAGGTTCTTAGGGTTGAAATTGATAAGACCACCTTCATGAAGATTGTTTTGCCGAAGCATAATTGTTCAAAGGAATGGATCGTGTGATTATATCAACAATAACCCGAAATGCTCCTAGTTTAAGTTCCACTTCAGCTTCTAGGATATAGAGAACAACTGTTAAATCAGTTCGTCAATAGTAAAAAGAAATTTAAAGTTTGGCCCATGTGGCACGTCAAGGAACATTTTGGACTGCCGAATATTTTCAAACTATGACAGTAGTCATAGTGCTTATGTTGCCTAAGTCGGTTGATCACAGCCTTGTGCGTGGCTGAGCTGCACCCTACTTCCGGCTGCGGACCGATGAGTTCCTCCTCGAAAGTAGTTCTTTTAAATATTTCTTTATTTTAGCCGTTCTTTCGTGGCACCCACATAATTGTAATATTGACAGCTCGTTCAGTCTGTATATGTCTTCGTACTTTGTCTTGAAGTTATCCCATATATCCGAGGTGACCTTGATAACTACTTGTCTATTCGACTATTTCAGAAGCTCGACCACCATCGACCTAAATAATTAAAAACGTTATTAATTTGAAAATTAATTCGATTTTATCATATTATAATACTTACTCAAATGTTTACATTTTAAATGTTTACGATTTTTAACGAATAATAATAAGGCAAAGCGTCAAAATAGGTACGGTGTTGCCGACATAATAATTTGCACCAAAATTTTAATTTTACTACAACTTAAAAGTTTTTTATAAAACATGTACGTATACTTGTAAAGAAGCAACATATGTACACGTGTTAGAGTTTCGGTCACGCAGGTTTTGCTGGGATGTTTTCAAATAACGGAGCCGATTTGTCAAGAGGAAGCGAGAAAGCTGCTTACTTACCTAACCTTCTATAATTGAATCATGAATGAATACAATCTTTTATATCCAAATTTTTCATTTCTTTTAGTGAAATGTTCATAAATAATTTGTTTTTTCCCCTATGAAGCAATAAAACTTATTATATGTAATCTAATTTTTTTCCAACATTTTACAGTTTTGTTAAAAATTGTTGTTTTATTTATTTCACTTTAGCGAATAAGTAAGATTGATATAAGCGAATGTTATCGTAATGCACGTCAGCAATGTAGAGTCTGTTGCTTAAAAGCAATTTTAACAAATATTATACGAACACCAAATACACCACGAAAAACCCGAAAAGCTACAAATTCCCTTCATCATTGCCACCAAGACTACCTGGACAACGTTTTCCAACATTCATTTCTTCGACGCCATGAAGACAAGCTCAAAAGCATTGCGTTGTTTGTTTATTTTAGCCGTTGGCTTGGCAAGTCATCATAGATATTAAGATTTATTGAACATTTGATTCAAGCAGTCACAGGCATCCGTTTGCATTCAGACCTCCTGCAAGCCCTCGCTGGTTCTTAATTCGAATACGTTGAAGTGGTCACACGCGGCCTGGCCTCTTCACAGTTAACTCACCCTAAACGGATGCTTGGTAGCTAACCGCAATGCACTTATGTATGTATGTATACATATACAAGTACTTGATAAAAATAAAACTGGTCGGAAATAATAAGCCGTTTGGAGAGAAGTAGAACTGCTTTGGCTACTCCTAATCAATTTACATATTTGTATCAAACGCAGATGAATCTAAAAAAGAAATTTACTTTTATAAACCTGATTCAACCTCTCATTTCTTTTTCACAAATGTATCCATACATATTCAAATATTTTTCTCTTCTTTTACATTCACTTATTTTTTTTATTTTTTAACAATAAATTCGTTAGAAATAACAATAACATCACAAACACTTTTATCCAAATATCATACAATTTAAGGGGCCTAAATATGTATAATACTTTCCTCAATTCAAATCTTTATATTTGAGTGAAGCTTCATGATCAGGCCAAAGATCACAGGGTCGTTCTCGGTCTTGATGCCGCACACGCACCCAAATATTACCGACTGAAGAATGAACAATGAATGTTTCATATTCTTTTTGAAAGTTGTTTATGTTTACTCACTCCATTTCGAGCCCTTCAACACTGGGCAGGCAGCGTGTCGCGTGCGATAATCCGGCTCCTCAGATCGATGCAAATTATACCAGAAAAGCACACTTCCGCGCTGTGGTTTCACAAGTAAGCGCAGGTAAGGAAATGCCGTGCCACCTCCTTCCTCAACATCCGATAACTATAGAAGGTGAAGAAAACGGTTGTACTAACAATAGTTTCTTAAGTTATTATAGATTTCTCTGTTTCCACTTACGTAAAATATACCAGTGGCAATGCGATTCCCTTCGGATGCCTTGAAAGAATGATTTTCCTAAAATGTGGTAATTTATAAAAAACAAAAATACATGCAATCAAAATAAATAGATTTTTGTAATTATTGATGCGTTAAAAACTTTACTAGGAGTGGCAATTAAGCTCCAGAAATTTAGTTATGCGCTTAAAGTGCCAATACTGCGTATGTCTTTAAAGACGGGGTCTTTCTTTAGTTCCAGTCGAAGTTTGATGTCAATAGCACGAAACTTTATTGCCACACCTTGCACGCATTTCTTTACTCGTATTAGACTTCTGTCTTCCAACAAGAGATTTTACTTACGGTAAAAAAATCAAAATGCGGTTCATAGTGCCCTCCAATGCCATAGTTGGCCACTTGCAGATGCTCAGCATACGCCATATTCAACCCTGAGAGATCGCCCATGTAACGCAACATTTTCCGCATGTGCCTACTTTCCTCATACGAAAACCAGGCGCTTTTGCTGATGCGATAATTTGCAGTCATCCCAGCAGCTTCATCGACATTCCTCACCTGCGAGCGAGACATGCGCGTTTTAGCCATTTGCTTTACAGCGCTAGTATCACCTTCAGAAATAACATCATGTATTTGTACTATTCTTGGGTCCAGTGAAAGTTCTTCTACTTTGAAAGGTTGTAGCAAGCGATACGGCATATTGTTACTGTCAAAGCGACATCGCAGAGGTCGCTCTTCGGCGGCAGTGAGCAATAATTCACCTCGGCAAACTTGTTCGTATCGCTTGAAGTCATTCGAGAGCTGAAAGAAAGGGAATGCGAAACGTTAAAATCTTGGAATAATAAAAACAGCAAGCAAGTCTTTTGTGAACTCACGTGATAATCGCCAGCATGCGACACCGTTTCATGCATCAGTCCAATCTTAATGCCATCACTAATCATGCGCTCCAAATAAAGTTTTGTAACTGTCAACTGTTCACGCGCCCCATCAGTGGCCAATATGTAATTTACCAATTCCAAAGCTGTTTCGAAGTCGCCTATTTAAAATAGAACTTTAACAATTACTAATGTCAGTTTCCAGGATTACTTAAGGCTTCATTTCCTTGCATACCCATTTCCTGATAATAGGCTACCACCGTTTGTAAGAAGTCCAACGTTAACGAATCTTTGGTAGCCTCTTCGTTCTTGAGCAATTGAACCGAGTGCTTTAGCCAAGGGACGGTGTGATTGAAATCGGACATTTCGTATAAATGATGACCGAGAAGAAAACAATCTTGCCATGTCATTGATGGACTGTGGAAAAAACCAAAAAAAAAATGTTTTATGTTTCATGCGAGGAACTGAATTCAGTTGAGATAAGTTAAATATTCTAAAGTCGCATTATACTCATTGAGTTTCGTTAAGAATCAAAATATCCTTTCAAACATTTCATTGATGGAAGTTTATTCAATTTACGCTATGCAAGCTCACTCACCCGTATTTAATTCCATTCAAAATGCCACTCGCCAGTTCTGCAACATCCAATTTGTAGGTGTCCTGTAGTCGTGCTAATGCTACCGCCGATCCAATAACATCCTCCTTGCTGGGGAAGTCTGATTTTAGCCGATTCGCTTCCATGATCTCAAGGAAATCTATAAATATAATGAAACCACCTTTAGAAAAAAATCAAAATATTCAAGCTATGTGTCACAAGTTGCAGCACTCACGAAAATGTACCCTTGGCAAACCATCTTTGATAAAATCATTAAGGAATCATCCGTCCGTGTCTTTGATAATTTGTGCTAAAATTAAGATACATATCTTAACGAAATGTGGTCCATATGTATGTACATTCCATACATATATTACTTTGAGTGAAGAATTTAAGATAAGTGAAAAAGTCCAAATTAAAAAAGAAATGCATTTAGGGGTAGCAATTAGAAGAAGCAAATAGTATTACTGAAGAAACATTACTAAAATTTGGTATAAGAGTTAGCCTCAAAGTAGAACTCGTTTTGTTGGAATTAATTTTTTTTAGTTTTCCTGGCATTTATTTTTTGAATATGACCTCCGACATATGTCCGCCGCGGTTAGGAGTTACATGGTCCATTGGATCAGTCTAATTTCTGACTACTTTTTCCATGGCTCCAATGGTGCCTTGAATATTAAAATAAATCGATTGTTAAGGGCGCAGGCGCTGTATGACAAGTTGCGCCGTGAATTAATCACGGTCTGAATATTGTAGTAGGTTATCCAGAATATACCCCGACATAGTCAATAAATGTAGGGCATGTGAAGGCACACCCACTCAAACCCACTCATCTAGCACCCTTCTCGGCTCCCTGTGAACCCAACCCGTCGAAACAGCACGCTACTTGGTCCTACTGCTACATGTAAGACAATGACGATTTTAATGTATGAAGACCGATATAGGGGCGGGAGACAAAAAAATATCAAAGTTTCTGAATTGGAGGCACTACTTGATGAAAACTAGTCCGGAATGGTCAGAGCTATTGGAATTAACCATTCGTTTTTCAATGTCGCAAAATCACGGGAATGATTTGAAGCCCAGAAATGATCTAAGTATATTATTTGCTTGTAAAAAGTTGTTGCAAACACATTATCTATAAAAACCGGGTGAAACCATCCGTATCGAATGCAAATTAATTTAAGCGGCATCAGTATGAAGAGATACTGCAAAGTTATCCCTAGCACGATAGTTCTCGGCCTCGTGTCGCAAAATGGATGAAGACATAATTAGAAACACTGTTTGGAAGGGCTCACCTTTTCTGCCATAATTTCCAGACATTGCTTCAAATGACTACTATTTGTTGCGATCGATGACGCATGAATTGTCCCTCCTATGAAGAAGTCCAAAAATAGATCGATTTATGGCTTGTCTCAAAATACGAGGAGTTCTTCTGAGGGGCTATTCGTATGCTGCCCAAAAAATAGGAGAAAGCAGTGTCGATCGATGTACATTAATTCGAAGCGTAAATATCTAAAAACTTTCCTAGCCAAGATAAACCGACGAGCTACTAGTTTTCTTAAACCCTTAAAATCTTAATGAAAAATTTTGTTATAGAACTAAAAGAGTTTAAAAAAATATTTTCCATCCATGCACTTTGTTGACCACTATATTTTCTGAGCCAACCATAATTCGGTTAACAAATTTTAGATACATTTGCCGCTGTACTCTGAGAAACCAGGTGGTACTACCATGCATGAAGTACATTAAAATTATCTGAGTAAAATTAAAGCCTCCCATTTGGGTACGAACCACGACCACCTTCCTTTTAACGAACATTTTTTTAAATTCCAGAATATGTATTTAGTAAATTTCCATGATAAAACTCATCAAATATGTATCTAGGGTTCGAAGTCGGCTTAAAACTGTGGGTCCCTCCATTTATGGAACAACATCAAGATGCATGCCACAAATAGTAGGAGGAGCTCGAGCAAACAACCAAGAAAGGATGTACGCGCTAATTAAATACTACGTATATATGTATGTTATATACTAGTATACAAGGATCTGCATGCATATGTATATATGTATGTCCATGTTACATACCCCATTATGAAAATAAATGTTTATTACTTATACGTACGGGTTCGACTGGGATCTGCGCGAATGGTGTCTTCAATGGCACTCCAGTCACTATGCAGACGTTTGATAAGACGATAAGCGTTTACTGGATTACTGAGGTAGCCATCGACATCATCCGCTACGGCTTGGTGCTCCAATCGAATGGAATTCACTTCACTGAAAAAACAAATAAAGGAAAAGAGAAACAAAACTAAATAAATAAATTTTATATCTGATTCATTCAATGATTTTGTTAAAAAATCTACATTTTGATACGATCATAAATCTGTAAAACAACTTCGTTTGCTTTACCTGCTATTAAAAAAGAAAATATAGAAAAAGGTTACGGTTATTTATTTATTTCAATTAACCACTTTCAAAATCGTGTTATTCCTCTTTTTCTTCTATTTTGTTCTTGCGCGTTCAAAGATTTTGCATATTAATGAATTTTCTTTTGCGAAGACTTCAAATTATTTAATTTTTTTTCATTCCAAAACGTTTCTAGTCCATAAATATAAATTTTTGGTAATACCTGTATTTTTGTACTTGTGCATGTCGATTGTTATTCCGCAGACAGTTTTCAAAAACATTTATTTTATTGTTTTCTAATAATTCTGGTTCAATAGCAACTTGAATTTTTTTGTTCAATTTATTTTGGTGAGACGTAAAACGGTATATTGGCCATTAATTGTTATTTAATCTCATCGTTAGGAAAAAAGTGCTCAAGATTTGTTCATGTTACTCATGGCTAAGAAATTGCAAGTAATATTTTGTATACCCTATATTCTGAGGTAAACGGAAAGCAGTTATTATAATCAGCGGCGTACACTTAAATCTGGACACAGGGAATCCAGTTTTCAGTAAAGAAGCAATGACTGGTGAATGCTTTGAAATATTTTTTTCTTGAATAGGAGAATGAAATAGGTTTTCAAAACAGATTGGTTGAAAAACATAACTATTTTGACTCTAATGTACTTTTAATTGCCAACAGCGAAATATTAATTTTGTAAATTTTTTCTTTTTAATAAAACATAAATCCCGACAAATGTTTTAAATAAAGTTTTGTCAATTTGCAGGCTTGAACGCATCCCGAATGTCTTTATCCGTTCTTGTACTTCACGGATCCAATTCCATCCTAGAAAAGTCGGTGCTTGCTCATTAATCTAAAAAAACTTGATATTAGAAGGACTATTTTCTCCCTCACTTTCGTTTGCGATTTGATAAGTGGGGCGATTGACTCCCCATCGCTACTTGTGAAAATTAGATTCAATATTCCTCAGCGAAGCTTACAAAATCATGATATTTTCTGTTTGTGGATGGTTAGAACAGTTCTAGAACACTGAGCGAATTTAATTCGCTTTCAAATCCTATTCGCTTTCATCCACAAAGTACTACTTCAAAATATTACTAATATACATAATTTGTTTAAGTGTTCTAAGTATTCTCTAATAAATGTTCTTTCTCTTTAATCTAGAAGATTTACTGCATTTTAAGATTAATTAGAAATGAATAAGTAAATATTGCTGGGCTTGAGATCCTTAATGCGATCCAGCTTTTCAACTGCAAATTCATTACATAAAATATATTTAAGGATCCGAACCAACCCAGATGAAGTATGGGCTTTCTAATGGGTAACTTAACTTTTAAAGAGGGAAAAGCTCCATATACTATACATACTATAGTGAGGTCTAGAGAGCATTTGTTAAGCAAGTCCGTTGTAAAGTCATTATTTCTATTTTTCCTGCAGAAGCTGCTACGGCTACGTCAAACGTTTACCGATACATTTGAATTGATGAAAAAAGTTAATGGCGATGGTTGTATATCTGGTGGAAGGTTCATGAGTGGTTTACACGTTTCAGAGACGGTTGTGAGGACATAAATGACAATGAACATACGGGCCGCTCAAAATCAGTAGTCACCGAAAAGTCCATCGAAATTGTTCATAAATTTATCAAAACTGAACCGCAATCATCGTTGAAATTTATGGAATCGGAGTTTAATATCTCCAAAACATCAATTGATTGCATTTTAACTGATCCTTTGAGTTTACGAATGGTTAACAAATTAACTCAATCGCGTTTGGAGAAGTCCAAAATCAAATTGATGCTCATTTGTTTTTACTATTCCAAGGGAATTGCCCACAAGAAGTTCGTGCCAACGGGCCAAACCGTCAATGCTATTTTCTATCTTGGCGTTTTGAAGCGTTTGTTGCATCGCATTCGTCGAATTCCCCCTGCATCATAATGCATCCACTCTTGTGACTGATTTTTTGACTAGAAATCGCATTTTAACCATCAATCACTCTCCGAATTCGCCTGATTTGGCCCCCTGCGACTTCTACCTATGCATTTGGCAGTGAAAGGTAAGGCAAAAGGCTTGTACCGACATCCTGAAGGACATTCCGGATTCCGGTCAATGACCTGAAACACTCATTCGAAAAACTTTTAGACCGCGCAAAATAGTGTATCGAGGCCAGAGGGGACTATTTTGAATAAATAAACTCGAAGTTATCAGAACAAAACTCCTGTCGTTTCTATTTAAGCTCAGTTGTTTTTATTTTGGACTTCACCTTGCATAGTACTTATATTGCTTCACTTGGCATGACAACAGAACGTAAAATCGTCGTCAATGGCAAAAAACTTTTTCTGTAAATATTTCAAATTTTACTGAAGTAACCGTTGATTCATAAAATGTAATGTAGTAATTATAATCTATCTTATTTTTACCATCTGTTAGCATCAGCGGTGAAGCCCCATAACTGGAAAGAGAGAACGCAAAATCCTCTGAGTTTTTGATCTACTTGATTTTGTACTCGGTATAAATGCAGTGAAAATTACAATTTGTTATTTAAATATAGTTTATGTGCGCAACGGCAGCAGCGTAGCCAACTGGTTTATATGTGACTACCAGTCGGTGAGGTCCGGTCGCGAACCACCGCGAGAAACAACAAATTATTGAAAAAAGTTTTTTCCGAATGTATATCTGCCATGAAAAATCATAAAACCATCTGCGTCTCTACAAGTGCTTATATATAGGGTTGTTCAATAGGTGCGCTTCAACTTTTTTCCGATAGGGAGGGCGAACGACGGAATATTTTTTATTTTTCGCTTTGTAAACTTCATTAGTATACATTTCATCATGGAACGCTACACACTTGAGCAACGATTGCAAATCGTGCAAATTTTTTATGAAAATAATCGTTCTGTTGCTGCTACTTTAAGAGCATTACGGCCATTTTACGGTCCATTTAACAAGCCGTCCCGTTTTGGGGTTATGTGAAGTCATTGGTCTATAGTAACAAGCCGGCAACGATTTGTGAGCTCAGAGCCAATATTGAACGCGAAATTGCTGGAATTTCGGCCGATTTATGCCAAGTAGTGGTCGAAAATTGGGTTCAACGATTGGACTTCGTAAAACGTGCACGCGGTGGTCATGCAAAAGAAATCGAAATTCATACTTAAATGTATATGTTCAAACTCGATAATAAAAAAAAAATTAGTTAAAAAAGTCAAACCGTTTGTGTTTTATTCAAAAAAGTTCAAAAGTTGAAGCGCTCTTACTGAAAACCCCTATACATCCAACAAAAACGTAGACACTTTCTTTGAAAGAGCATCAGTCAAAAACTACTGCCCCGATTTAGGTTAGAGTAGAAAGAATATAGAGACAGGATGGATGCATATGGATCGTAACACGGAAAAAATGTTTAAGGTCACTCTTCCGTAAATCTTTTGGAACATTGTGGAACTTACTGGTTGGACTTAACTTTATCCACACTCAGTGTATCGCTACCCGGCAGCCTAAGTCTGTTTCTAGAAAACGCCGGACAACTACAGAGAAAATGCTGCGCAGTGTCCTCATTCTCAAGACAGCATAGGCAAATTGGGTCGCCAAAGATTCCCATTGTAACCATATGCTGACCACAAGCGCTATGCCCTGTGATTACACCCACCTGTACTATCAGGTTCTTCGTACTAAGTTTTAAGAGAAACGGCGCTAGTTTCTTCTTTGGTTGTTTTACAAAGCACTTGCTCAATCTACAAGAGCTAACTCCGGCCAACGTCTTCTATGCGCAGACCTCATGAAGTCGTCAATTCATAGTTGAATCGATGCAAAATTGACACCTAGAAAGGGTTCAGGGCCTATTGGCGTGCCATTTATCAGCCAACTCATTCCCTGTAATATTCAGGCACCCAAATAAGACAAACTTTGATGTGTTTTGCAACAGAGTTTAGTTTTGTCCTACATTTACCGACCAATTTCGAAGAGCATCGGTGCCAAGAGCATTATTTTGAAGAAAAATCTATTCGAAAAATATTTTTTTTATTATATCATTCATTTCAGTTCAGTATTTAGGTATAGGTATGTATGTAGGTATCAAATGAAAGGGGGAAGCTTTAATAAAAAATATTTTTTGCTTGATTACAAAAATATATTAATTGTAAAATGTAAATTATACCATATGTTTATATGGGTACATATAACATATCAATGAAAAGACAAGATACCTTTAGTCCAAAATCATTTTTAAATACGATATCCATCTAATTTTAAAGAAAATTATTAATTTTTTTAAGTAGTGGGTGGGGTACCGGGTATTTTCCTGAATGTTTTGTTCATTGTATTTCTTTTTTTTTTTTGGGTTCATCACGTTTCCGAAATATCAATTTTTTGCTTTTTAGAAACCCCATTATGTGAGAGATGGGCGTCAGTCAACGAAAGTGTTTGTTGAAACTGCTGACGTTCAGTTGAATATCTGGCTATGGTAAAATTTCGATTCTGGGGAAGTATTAAAAATGTGATTAAACATATGTAAAAATAAAATAATACCCTTCGATTCATGTCCACACTTTGCACGTTTTTGGTATAATAATATATTTTTTCAATCTACTAATTAGGATAAATGCAGAACGTCAATCGATTCAGAATTAAACCAGTTGTTTAAGTAGAAATTGATATACGGCTAAGATAAACAAATCTCTGGCAAAAAGTTTATGTAAATTTAAATGTTTTTGCAAATGCCGCAACATTCAAGGTTTAACAGTTATTGTTGGTTCATATGTATATAATACTGTGTTTCATGATTAATAAATTATGATGCAACCTGTCTTTACTTAGCTTCTCCCTTCGCTTAGAGCAGATGCAAGCAGTGTTGACAGAATTGTTCAAGGCGACAGGTTAAACAACAGATTAACTTTTATAATAAAAATTCACAAAGAATTATATATATATATATATAATTGGCGCTTACACCTTCTTTGAGTGTTAGTACGAGCTCCTGCTTTTATTTGTGGCATGCGTCTTGATGTTGTTCCACAAATAGAGTGACCTACAGTTATAAGCACTTTACTTCAATAGTGGGTCAAATTGCGCTCCATCCCATCGAAAAGCAATCATAGAATTGCAAAACACTGGATTATCCTACACGGCTATTTCTACATAATTAAACGTTTGCAAAACAAAGGTTTTTAATGCTTTGAAACATTTTTTCATTGTATAAAAGAGCAAAAAACGTTTCCAGAAAAAAAAGCGCGAAAGGCTACTAGCCACATTGATGGGATGATCGTTCGATTGTCAAAACAGAATCACAAGGAGAGTGCTGCTCACCTCCATCGTGAAATTTCAGGTCTTCACAGTCGACTGGCACGTAAGAAGCCAATGAATTTGCTCGAAAGCTGAAATCCTGGACTCAAAATCAGTGCCGCTGTATTTTCTTCAGCGATGAGACGAACATAAATAGAGTTGCTCCAGTTGTTAGGTAAGTACGTGCGGTGGACAAAACGTGATCGTCTCACCTATCTTAAAGCTCAATAATAGTATGGGGTTGCTTTTCGTGAAACGATGTCGTGCCAATTCATCATTTTGAAGGTGATATGGATGCGGTCAAGTACGTTCAGATACTTCAAAATTTAATGCTAGCTTATGAGGAATAGAATTTACCTGTGATTTGGAGATTTCAACAAGATAATGATCCGAAGCACGTATGGCAACAAAGTTTTTCAAATACAATTTGATCACTGTTCTGGATTAGGCATCTTCGAGTGCCAATTTAATCCAGTAGCACATCTTTGGAATGACGTAAAAAATTCACTCAGTACGCAGAGTACCACCAATTTGGATCAGTTATTTGAAAAGGTCAAGGCAGCATGGGAATCCATTCCTGTTGAACGTTGAACAGATTTAATAATGTCAATGCAAAAGCGATGTGCAGCAATAATAATCAAAAACGGTTTTCAACAAAATATTAATGTATAATTTTCCTTTTCGCCCGCATTTTTATAATTTGCCTATTATTTTCTTCTTCTTCTTAATTGGCGCTATAACCGCTTACGCGATTTTGGCCGAGTTTAACAAAGCGCGCCAGTCGTTTCTTTCTCGTGTTAACCGTTCGGACGACATGACCCAGCCAACGAAGCCGCTGGATCTTTATTCGCTGCGCTATGTCTATGTCGTCGTAAAGCTCATACAGCTCATCGTTCCATCGTCTACGATATTCGCCGTTGCCAACGTGCAAAGGTCCAAAAATCTTACGCAGAATCTTTCTCTCGAACACTCCAAGCGTCGCTTCATCGGATGTTGTCATCGTCCAAGCTTCTGCGCCATACGTTAGGACGGGCATGATGAGAGTCTTGTAGAGTGTTAGTTTTGTTCGTCGAGAGAGGACTTTACTACTCAATTGCCTACTTAGTCCAAAGTAGCACTTGTTGGCAAGAGAGATTCTACGTTGGATTTCAAGGCTGACATTGTTATCGGTGTTAATGCTGGTTCCTAAATACACGAAGTCTTTTACAACCTCAAAATTATAACTGTCAACAGTGACGTGGGTGCCGATACGCGAGTGCGCCGACTGTTTGTTTGAAGACAGGAGGTACTTCGTTTTGTCCTCGTTCACCACCAAACCCATTCGCTTTGCCTCTTTATCCAGTTTGGAGAAGGCAGAACTGACAGCGCGGTAGTTAAGGCCGATGATGTCAATATCATATTATTTTGTATGAAGTATTTTTCTCAAAAGAATTTTGCTTCTCTTAAAGCTGCAATTAATATCGTATGGTCAATATGAGGAGGAAATTTTATTGAATGATTTTAAAGATATAAAATAAGTTAAGGTTGTGTTGTATGTCGGAATTTTTGGTTCATACGACTTAAATAAATAAATACATAGAGAATGGAATTTTGAAGCTAAATCTATGTTTTTGGATCTAAAACGGTTATCATCCGAGTGAATAGTATATTAATATTTTAGTAAGTACAGAAAGAGGGTAGAAAACTAAGTTATCTAAAAATGGATAAGTTAAGTTAAGTTATCTAAAAAATTAGCACGATTTGCTTTTAAGGGGTTTTAAGTGAGTAGGTACAGAGATACTTTTTAAGGGACTATTTTCAGCTTTCTGGAAAAAATAAGTATGTAACTACGTATATTTAAGTTTTAGAAGTTATTATTGAAACAATATCAAATTTTATTATTTTTTTTTATTTTTTATAGAAATTAGTAAAAAATCTGACATCAGTTGGCAAAAAAACAAGTAGTTGCTTTATTGCAGATTATAGAATATAGTTAAACTTGTCTGAGATTTGAAGACTTCAGTTGTAAAATTCTCAAAAATCCGTCGAAATCCAGTAAAAACAGATTTATTAAGCATTGGAGAAACAAAATGCAACTGGCAAAGACTATGGCATCCACGTATTCGCCAGAATGTTATATCGAAAGATATTCGACATCGACTATTAGAGGAAGGTAATTTGTATTTAAAATTTTAGTAAGACCAAAATAATGGCTTCAATTGCATCAAGACTTCCTTATTCCCCCACTTCAGTCGTAAAGCTGCATTTAGTGGTAAATGCCAGCTCCAGGCAGTGACGAAAGTCTACGAATATGTGCGGAGGGGAAAGCAGAAGAGATATTCAGACACATGCCTTACCTCAGGTGTTATACATAAACCGATAGTTATAAGCTGGTGCTGTATAACCATTGACAGACAAAACATTAAATTCATTGTATTTTATAATGCTGTACTTTACTCTAAACAAAAAAATCAACTTTAAATTATAAATGAAAAAATTGTAAATAGCAGTTTAGTTTTTTTACCAGTTAAAATTAAAGTTTTTCAGATGTAATAATTCATTCATGTCATAATTCACTGGCCCGTGACTGTATAAGTACATCCATGTATGTACCACATCAATTTATCACTTATTTTTTTGTGTGATTAATATGTTTGTTAAGATGTCTTCAAATATGTTTCAATGAAACATAGGTATGTACACACAAACAGTCGACTGATCATGAAATACTCGTACAGTAGACATTCGATTAAATGCACACTATATTAAATGAGCATTAGAAATAATGAAACAGTTTTCAAAGAATTTTCTTGCTGTTCTGAAACGAAGAGGGTTCTGCCGTCAAACTGTGCAGCTGGGGTTTTCCAAATGTTCTCTTGCCTGGAATTAGCAAGACGAAATGTTTTCTTTGGCGCAAATGGTACAATAAATAATTGCACAATGGGCGATATAGTTTTTCGGATTCTTGGGTAGGGCACACGTGCGTATACAGTTCACAAAGAAACAGAATGCCTCAACTTTGTGCGATATAAGTGGCATTACAGCCTGGTTTGAATGAGTAATTTATGGAGGCATGCAAAACTGTCTATCATTATCAAGTTAAATTTTTTAATTTGTATCTTATGTTACACTTTTAGTTTTATTGATATTGTTAGATGCTAAAAGTGAAAGACATTTGTTGTTAAATAACTCAGCAAGAGAAAAGAACTTAATTTTTCTTAGCTTGTCAACACGTCTTGTGAGAGTTACTGACAAAATCGCTTTATTAAAATTGTATTGGCATTTTCTCATATGTTCATTTTTGAAAACCATCCAAACTATGAGAAATTACTCATATGTATGTAACTATTACTGACATCATCTACCCAGCAGATTATTGCAGACATTCGAATCTTTTCTCGAACAAGGGCCGGATCATCGGGGGTTTTCATCATCTTTTCTTCCTCGCAAAATGATCTGTGTTGTTAGATTTATTAACTATGTGATTTCTACGCCGTGGGAGAATTTTACTACTGCGCAGTCTAAACTAGCACTTTTTGGCACGAGAAATTTAATGAACTTCAAGGTAGTACTTGTTTCCTAATAAATGAATATCGAGAGGCGAAGTACAATGATTTTTTGTTTCTCCTCTTGTCCTCATTCTGATCGGTTACTCCCGATTTTTCAGGAGCTGGTGCTGTTGCTCAAAGTTAATGCACACAGTCGATTTGGATTTGCGGCGATACCAAATTTAGATGGAGGAGCATATATGTATGTATATACACTTATGCATATGCAATTAATTTTTATGCTGTCGGGAGTAGGTTTAAAATCGGATTTCCTAGATGGCAGTTTTGCCACTCCCTGACCGTAGCCAGTTGTAGCGCTCGCTCCTACCATTACAACGAAGGGATGGCTGAACACTTTGTGTGCATCTACTATACCTCGCCTTATGTATGCGACATTTTTAAAAGATCTTTTCATTAAATGGACCCAAGAAAACAGAATGCTGCATGAGTGCTATTTGCTGCACTTTTGGTTTTTGTAGTTTCGAAATATGTAAGTGAATTGTAGTGAATTACTGAAATACCTTTACAGAGTACGCTTAATGCAGTATAATACAATAATGAACAAATTTCCGTAAATGCCGTTGATTGTGGCAAATTAGCATTTTTGAAGCATTAAAGAGATTTCAAGGCGCTGAAGGTCACACCTCATAATTGTGAACATAAATCACAGGCTGAAGCAAAAATAAGCCTCTTACAATTTATTAAAAAAAAATACGCGAAACGCTCGCCTTTCACAAAAATTTTAACTAATGTGTAGTATGTTTGTATGTAAAAATATCGTTAAGCACATATACAAACGTATGCGCCTATAGACCTCAAATGATGAGCAAACGTTAGCATATGAAACTATTAATTCGCTATATTTAAAATAATCATGCGATGGTATCGAGGAATTCATAATCCGTTTCTCAACGTGAGCCGACAATTTCTGAGTGCAATTCAACCTCTTTCCTATTATTTTTGTGATCACACTGATCTACAAAATTCACTCTTTTTCTTTTTTTTGTAACGGACTTATTGCTGGTATGTTCTTGTGTGCTGAACGCGATTACTTACTTTTATTTATTCAACCTTTTTTTTATTTCTTATGACTATTATATATCATGGATGTAAGTAGGATAAAATATATTTATTTTTTAAATCTAACACCAACATATTTCCAAGGCGAATATCTTTAAAAAATGAAATAAAGAAAAAGTTAAATAGGATGAAGAAACTAAACTAATGGGGAAAGAAAGCAAGGCACAGAAAAATAGTGGCAAAATGTTTCGGAAGCTCGTTTTTAAAATGCGCTGAGTTTTTAATATTTTACAACTTTAGTGGTGGACTGTTCCAAAGACGAATATCGAAAGCAAGGAATTTGCATTCAGATATTGATGAATTAATTTTAGAGTATAAGAGCTGAGATGACTTGATTGGCTTGGTGTGTTGTAATCTAAGACCAGTGATATCAATATTCTGCATCTCAGTTTTATTAAATTTTCCAAAAGGCATAGAATAAATTTTATGCGCGTATATTGAAATATGGGATAAAATTCCATAAAAACGTGTTACAGAGATGTTAGAAACTTCACATGGGTACTCAAATTAAAGCCTTAAACCTTACACTAAAATAACTTACGCAAAAACAGTACAGTTGAGGTGTCAACACAGCTATCAAGAAAGTATTTTTACGTTTGTAGTTAATAGCTTCAAGTTACAGGTTTCTATGACTACCCGAGTATCTATAGCATCTTGTAGTCCGCTTCTCATAACATCATATTCCTGGAGTATCGTGTGTCATTCCCCGAAAATAAAGTTTTTCAGCACTGTTCTACCCTTTAAGTATTTTTTCAACTCTCGTGATGAAATGTGGCCACAAATTTTCTATTTATAAATTTTCTATTTATACATAATATTTTCTGGTGTATCCAATACTTTACTGCAATTGAAAGGATGCCACATTCTGACTATTTGGACTTTAAGGTTTGGATCCTTGTCCTGGTAGAATTTAAACTGAGGTTTGCTGTCATTAATGAAGCCAAATTTTGTTGCACTATTTGTCGAATGGCATTTAAAAATACTCAAATATTGTCGGGAATCCATTTTATCTTCTATAAATCTATCATTTCCTTGCCGGATATGCATCACCACACCTTCAGTGAAAGTTTGCCAAATTTCATATTCCGTATAATATTCTGCGTTTCCAGTGCTTTTAATGGCTGCTTCCACACTCTATTTGGCCCATCGTTGGAATAAAGCATGACTTTAGTCTCCACGCAGAATATCGCATCATAAAAGATAACCTCTTTTATGCAACGCTACGCTGTGCAGAGAGGGCGGTCAGATATTTTCCGTAGTCTTCCATTTCTGAATCACCTCAAACGGAGTCCACTTTCTAAGAATTTTTAAGGTTTTTATAATTTACGTGCGATTCCTTCGTCTCAAGATTTTTTGCTTATATGTAATACTGTTTTAAAGATAATTTACTATATTATTGTAAGTATGTACAACTTAATGTATGTCGGATGAAAGGTAAACATAAATGTATATATTTATTTAATTTATCTATGATTTGAAATTTTACATCAGAGTTTGCTGATTTCAGATGGTCAGAGGGTTTGCTGTTGCCAAAAACTGTTGTTCGGATCAGTCTTAGTCCTGGGCGTTTATAAAGGAGATCTAGCGCGGCTAAATCTGGCCTATTGCAGCTTGAGCTTGGCGGCTTCGGACGAATATATTTGTAAAAACACTTTCTTCACAGCTGAAAGAAACATTTGTTTTGTTTTTGAATTTTTGCTTTTGCTTGCTTTGATGGGTTTAGAAAGCTCACCGTTACCAAGCAAAAGTTATTGAAGGCGGTGGTTTTATTTAAAGAAGTGGAAAATGACTTGAATATTTCGTATCTCACAACATTTTCTAGGCAAACTGGATGCAAGTTCCAAAACAAATAAACACTGGTTAAAAATGCAAAAATGCAAAATTCGAAGTAACGAATCTAAATTTTCCAAAATTTGAGCTACAGTCTAGGTTGGAAAATACAAGTTTTAGAGTAGGTTTACCACTACTCTTCTTCAAAAATTTACGAAATAAAGGTGTTAGCCTTTACTTAAATTAATGCTTAGGTTAAGCGCATTTCATTCAAAACTGTTTCTTCTTGTGGGGATAAAAACACCGAAATGGGTTTCACCCGCACTTTTCCCTATGCTTCACGAGGAGAACAGGACAGCAGTAAGTAAGTAAGTTTCCATAGCGGGGCACCAGAATCCTGCTCAGGCCACAAAACCATGGGAAAAAATTCTCATATAAAAAAAACCATTCAGACTAGTGTTCAAATAAGTAAAGTAGTGGAAATAATTAAATATTCAAATAACAAACCCGAAGAATTTAAGTTATGTGCTACTTATGTTTTTATTTGTATTAATAATATCATATTTTACGTGATAAGAAATAGTTGCATTAACCAAAACAAAAATCCATACACATTCAACAATCAAACAAACTCAAATATCGGAAACTCATCTGAGTTTGCCGGATTATTTTTACTTGGCGCCTAAACGACCAGACCAGATTCAAATGTATAAAATTAAGTGATTTTACCAGTTCGGTGATTAGTTACCATCACTCAAGTGTTTATCTTCACATCACCGCCTACGCACATAATCGCCTTATGCATACACATTTTTTAATATTAAACAGTCGGCAATCAATTAACGTTTCACACAGCTCGGCAGCATTGTTGTTAAAACTTACAAACCTTTTGTGTAGTTCTTGTGGGCTCATCTCACAATTCGTACATACCTATACATACATACATGCTAGGCAGGTATGGTGTGGCGTTGTTAACGCGTAGGCCAATTTTTAATTTTGTATATTCAATTTTATTAAATTTTGTATTATGAGTCCGATAGCCGTTAACCTGATCATATAGTTCTAGACACTCTATAGTAAAAGTCCGTTCACATATGCAGTGATTAGCAATAAATCTAGTTCAGCTGCAAAATTGGCAATCAGCGGTCAAGACTGTTTTGAAAGGACTTTTTTCATAGAAATTGGTATGGTGGTATATTTAAGTGTTTTTGATTTGTTTAATTATTATTAACGATACAAAGAAAAGGCGAAGAGAAGCAATAGTTAATTTTATTTGATGCACAGTAATGCACAGTTGGACGAAGTCCGTAAACGATGTCTACTGAGGTTGCAAAAAATTATGGCAGCATGCAAAATTCGATATTACATTTTATAGCAGCTTTGACGCTTCCCCTTATATTCGTATAAAAATTATCGAACAAAAAACACAGGGTTCTACCGAAAAAAGTATATTTATATATAATCTAAGATTGTTTTGTGATCTCGGATTTCGGGAGAGATATTTTGTATGGGTAATCCCGTTTTTAAATGACGAATTGGGAGTTAGCTCGAAAAAGGATCTAATCTATTATATGTGAACCTATGATAAGGTTACCTTACTTGTAACTGAATAGGTAGTCGATATTTTAATCAGTCATTAAACATGTTTGGTACTCCTGCTTGGAGGATAGCACAAAGATAGAAAAGCGGTTCACCTCTGTGTTTTATGCCGAAGCTAATACAGTTAGTTCTCTGCCTCTCTCTGGAACCTCGAAAAGGTGTGTGCGAATTCAATAAATTAATAGTTTCTTATTTTCCCCTATTGCGAGGGCTGTTACTGAGTTAAATAGTATACACAGACTACTCGAACCAGATTTTACTGTACCAACAGTTCTTTTCCATTCGAGAATTATGTCCCACATTTCATCATCAGCTCTCTTTTGTTCTAGCAGGTAAGAATTGCTGTTAAGTAAGGGTTTCAAGTTGATTGCTTGCTTTCAACGGACCCATTTCGTGGTCTAAGTGGCATCGTTGTCTCTATGTATGATGAGGCTGCCAAACCTAAGGGTTCCAAGTTGATTGTATTTACACTGATTTCCCTATAGCATTTGACGAAGTGTAGCAGGAGATTCTAATAAAAAAATTAGCTTGCGTGGAATTGCACTCCACCTTTCTGCAATGGCGTAAGTCATATTTGACGGGCTGAGGGTGCGTGGTAAAAATTGATGAAGTACATATTATCGAACCACTTTGTTGTTAATTCAGGTGCCCCAAAGGGAGCATCTTAGGGCCATTTCCTTTTGTAGTTTTTATCCATGACAAGGAAAGGTTTTTCCTTTTCGAATTTTTTGCTCTTCGCGGATGATTCAAAAATTTTTTCATCTGTTAAGTACTCAATGGCTGCTCAGAAGCTTCAACTCGACTTGAACAATCTTTATCAATGGGGCATGAGCCACGTCTGTCTTTGAATATTAAAAATAAAAATTTTCATTTAACATTTTCGAGGCGTCAAATACATTTTGAATACATTCTACACCGTTTCTAATAATGTACTAAAGGGTGGTTAAGTTTCAATTACGTATGGAACAAAATATCGGCCGAATGGCCGCCGCGGCCTCAGCGGCACACCTCCATCCGATGGTCCAAATTTTCGATGACCCTGAGGTTCTAAGCCGTTAATGTGCCGAATTATCTCATCCTTTAGCTCTTGAATTGTTGTTGGCTTATCGACGTACACTTCTTCCTTCAAATAACTCCAAAGAAAGAAGTCCAACGGTGTCAAATCACATGATCTTCGCGGCCAATTGACATCGCCGCGACGTGAGATTATTCGGCCATCAAATTTTTCGCGCAAAAGAGCCATTGTTTCGTTAGCTGTGTCACAAGTGGCACCGTCCTGTTGAAACCACATATCGTCCACATTTTGGAAAAAATACGGCAGAATGATGCCGCCGGCCCATAAACCGCACCAAACAGTCACTCTTTGTGGGTGCATTGGTTTTTCGGCAATCACTCTTGGATTATCATTCTCCCAAATGCGGCAATTCTGCTTATTGACGAATCCACTGAGGTGAAAATGTACCTCATCACTGAAGATGATTTTCTTCACGAAGTGCGATATGCATTTTGATTTGAACGCCCGTTTTCATAATAAGCCTGAATAACTTTAACGCGTTACCCGATTATGTATTTTTCCATGAAATGCAAAAAAACTTGACGTTTAGGTATAGTTCACATTCAACATCGGCCCTTGAAATTTAACCACCCTTTACAAAATGTAAGTGAGATTAAGGATCTTGGAGTATTATTTGATACGAAAATTTCCTTCATTAATTTTATTCTTTCAAAATCGTACCCTGTTCTAGGCTTCATTCGTCGCAATGTATCTGAATTTCCGATCCGTTTATAGGTAAACTGCTGTTACGGCTCTTCTTCGTTCTCACTTAGAGGACGTTGTTATCATTGCGACACCTTACAACCAACTTTCGATTAATATTAATGAATATTTTCTTAAGCAGACATTACGTTCCTTACGATGTGACGCCCTGTGCATTCGGCTAAAGCTAATTGATTTATAATCACTAGAAAAGATTAATAATCATTCGAACGAAATTTCTTACCTACAAGCATTTTGTTTAGGTCTGCGAACAGCCAGTAGTTGCTGGGAGCCAAATTTGGCGAATACGGTGGATGTAGGAGCAATTGGAAGATCAATTCATGTAGTTTTTCCATTGTTTTGATTAACTTGTGATGGTGTTGTCTAGATGAAACAAAGCAGTGAGCAAACGCGACACCCACTTTGAAAAGAGCTTTCTCATAGTCAGCTCATACAATGTAAAGCCAACACGTTCTTTGATATCTTTACGATGTCAGCTAACTCACACAAATTCAGTTCTCCATCATTAAAAACGATTTTGTGGATTTTGTTGATGTTTTCTGGTGCAACCGCCTCATTTGGACGTCCACTGCGTTGTGCATCAACGGTGTCTCTACAACCACGTTTGAAGCCAGCAAACCATCGTTTATTAATGTTTCTGATGGCGCGAAGTCTCCATAACGCTTTTCAAGCTATTGCTTCGTTTTTCCTATCCAGAAGCAGTGTAAAATTAAAACACGAAATTCTTTTTGATCCATTGTTTTGAAAATAACTAAAGTTGCGTCACTTTTTCTACTTTAAAATCAACATTTTTGTATGAAATTCATAAAAAATTTCATATTCACAGGAAATTTCAGTTAATCAAGAATAGTAAAATTCTAAATGAAAAGGTCACATTATGTAAAAATATTTTGTAATTTATTCAAAAGCAATTCATTACATATTTCGAAACACAAAATATATGACTTAGGCCACTCTCATAATTAAGGGCAGATTTGTAATAAGATGAATGCATACTCGTACATTGCCCATATTTGTTAATCATAACGGAAACGCAGAGTTTTGAGAATAAAACACATAAAGTGTATTAAATGTGGACAATTGTGCTCTCTTCATAAATATAATGCATATGTACAGGTGTACAAGAATATACTAACTTACGTACATTTGTATGAAATTATATTTTGTTGCATTATTTATATTATGCCATAAGTGGTTATTTTCCTTCATTTTTGCCATATTTCAGCACATAAATATGTACATAAGTTTTTAGTTGCTAAGTAGAAACTCTTCGCACTGCCATCGTTTGTAACTAATTTTCATGTTCATTGCCATTTTTTATTGCTGTATATGACGAGACGAGTGAGTACATTATTACAGATACGTTTCGAAATAAAATGCTGTTTGCTAAGGAAGGCTAATTGCGCGCGTTTCTCGCTGATCTACACCATCAGACATTGCCTTCGGTTTGTAACCAAAAAATAAGGCACAAAAAACCAGATAAAGCTTTGTGTCTTTCCGCGGTAGATGACATAGCATTCTTCGATAACCTACCATTTTCCACTTTTTTGAATATGCATATATGTATGTAGGCCCATTAGGGTTATAACTTTTGAACATTTTTCGCATATAATGTTTAGACAATTGCAAAAATTAGTAAGCGTTTGAAAAATATACTTAGAAAGCGTAAAAGTCTAGCGAACTGCTTATAAATATGAAGATTGCCATAGTAGCAAGTAAGAAATGCTAAGTTCGCTCCAGACTATTGGTAAAAGATTTTAAAGGTGAGCTCTTTAGCAGACCGTTATTCGACTTTGGGCGAATGTGACAGAATCAGCGGATGGGCTGACGTCACTTGGGGTTTGTTTACAAAAAAACGAGATTGTGTTAGTGATATACGAAAAAAAACACAGTATTTGCTCACGTGGCTTCGTTGCTATTAAACAACGACTGATTGAACCACTGTGTGAATACGTGCCATTGCCTGCCAAGGTGCGACCGCTATTAAAAAAAACGTGTTCTATCATTTTGCTGTTACATGCGAAGAGGTTCGAACCTAAGCACTCCCGAATGGTAGTCACGCCCCAGCGCATTCGGCTACGGCGGTCGCGTTGTCAGGACGGAAAAGCAAAACCACTCGACTTCCTCGAATCAAACGAATGCCAAACCCTAAGGAATAGACTGGTCTGGCTGAAACTTGGTGTGTGGTCTTCCAAGAGATGCTACTAACTACACACAACCTCGATAAGCGCCAGTAGTGCCATCTCTCTGCCTTTACACGAACTTTTCAAACGACCCTCCTACTTTATATTATTTCCTTATTTATATGAATTTATGATGCACAAGTAGACGTGCCTATAAAAACCGTGAATGGAATTAATGGCGTATACACAATTTAGAATATTTCATTATGGCGTGTTTGCACCTCCCGAAAAGTATGTGGTTTATTATTAGTCATATTGATAAACTTTCTTTGTTGCAAATGCTGAGGTGATAAAAAACACTCCCAGAAATATTAATTATTATACTTAAGTGCATTTGCATATTTCACTATGTCAAAATATCAAAAACAAAAAATCCATTGTGTGTGGGAATTTTCACACCTTTTAAAACTTTTGTTTCGCTTAACTATTAATTGCTTGTGCGCCAGTATGCAGATGCTAATTAACAGCAAAGGTAGCCGAGATCACAAATTATAGGTGATTTATTAAATCACTTGACTTGAAGTTTATGACTATGAAGCAACTTATTTTCGATTGAATTATTTAAATCCCGACTAAAATTAATTATAGTGACACTATCAATGCATGTTTTAATAACATCAGCAATGCGTAGCGGATAGCTGTATTTCTCTATTAGGCTCAGCCACGGCTCATAACTCATCAAATCTTTGCTTTTTACACACAAAGAAAGTACCAAGCGTTTATTCCACTTCCGTTTGCCCTTAAGTGCAGTGGACAACTTGGCGAAGGGGACTGGACCTTTGGCCATCGGATTATTAGCATATATTACAAAAACAAAGAAAATAATAGAAAACGGCCGGCTCTTTCAAGAAAGCTTACATTTAGATTCACTGTGTGATGGAGTGCTTGATTTGATTTGTTGGTCGGAAAACTGGTCTCAGTATTTTTTCATTCAACAAATGCGCGATGAAATTTATTGCGCTAACCATCAACTAAGCATTTAACACCTTTTAGACACAAAATCCACTTAACTGGATTTTAGCACAAACGCTAAATCTAATTGCCCCATCCGTCACATTCGTTTAAACGTTGAGGAGTTGACAATAAATCTAATAATACGTAGAAGTATTTTTGCTTCTTATTTGAATTTTTTTTATACAAGTAAGTACATACATACGTAGTTCGTCCGCTGTAGCCCAATGTTCTTGTACTGGGATATCGGTCATACATCTAAAGGTTTGTGCGGTTTGACAATCACCCGTAGTTGGGTTTATCGCTTCATTTAGTTTTTGGTACAGTTGAATTTTGTATTGCTACATAAAAGTTAAATTTTTCAAATACAGTAGAACTTTACTGCTTTGTAGAACTTTGTGAACCAATCTGACTAAGTCAACGTCAACCAGCACGTCGAAAAATTTCTGTAGTATGACTAAAAATGTTTTGCACATTTCTTTTAAATTTTACAATTAGTTATGTAATTTCTATCTTTACTTATTTAAGAAATTATCTTTTACGAAATTTTACCTTTGCATCCAGTCAATGTGTTTTTGCAGTGAATCGATGTAATTCTGCAGATCATCCAAAATGTCGTGTTCGACAGTAAGCAATTTTTCTAGACCCGCCACAGATGAGAAGTATTCGTCACTATTGCCAAGTACATTATTACAAAAGCAACAAAACATTAGAAATGTGTAGACTAATGTCACAAGACGGCATTCAGTGATTCTTGCCATTTTTATATATTTATTAAAAATCTATTTTCGCACATTCACTTTCACACTTTCACTTTTCAATGTAATTTTATACAAAGCGCACTTTGCACCAGCTTTAAATATTTTATTCTAAACGTTTCAGTTCAAATCGCGCGGTCAGTTAGTAAGACCATGTTTTTTACAGCTTAACGTTCGGCATCAAACTGAACGGCCGAATTAGACAATATTTGAGTAACAACAATCGCCAACGCTTACACTTCAGCGGCTGCCTGTTGGTTGTCGACTTTCTGCAGTCGGCCGTCTTAACTTCTAAGACAGCGCTCAGCTGTGTCTGTGACGTGCTACTCAGCTCTATGGGTAGAAGCAATTGACATTTAACACGTTGAGCGCCAGTGCATCACTGGTGACCTCAGCAAAAGTCGTTATTCATGTGACAATGCATAGCTGAAAAATGGAAAGAATATAAGGAAACCTATAAATTTAGTTTGAAATAAAACCTGTTTTATTTTATCGTAAAGAAAACAATCTGGCCCATGCTGCTTAAAATAAAATTAACAAAATGAATACAATTGCAATTGCAACGGTGTTTCCTGCGCATTTCGTCTTCCGTCTGTGGTACGTCTTGTTTCATTGATGACTTGTCTTCCGAAAATGTACGGGCAATTAACGAATTGCATTGATTGTTGTGTCAATTTTGCCGGTATATATTTTCAAAATATAAATAGAATCATCTAATCTGTCAATTTAATCACTTTAACACCAGACTTATATATATGTACTATATATACTCCTCCTCCTACTTGTGGCTTGCGTCTTGATGTTGTTTCACAAAGGGAAGGGCCGAACGGCAAATAGTTTTTTATGAGTAGCTTTTTAATGGCAGAAATACACTCCGAGACTTGGCATTGCCTACCGAGGGGCGGCAACCTGTACGCATGACTACGGTTAAACTAAATTCAACATTTTTAAGTATTCATTGACATTTTATTATGAACAGACTTACGCCTCAACAACCTCTACAAATCGTACAATTGTATTATGAAAGCCGAGGCTCTCTGAAAGTCATACCGAACGCACTATTCGGCAAACCAGCGGCAAAATTGAGAATAATTTTACATTACTGGATGATTAGAATCGGTCCATCTAATCACGTACATTCCAAAAAGAAGAGAATGTTGCGGGTATAAATGAGAGTATTTCCAAAGACCCGGAAGAATCGATTCTGCTCCGATCTCAACAACTTGGCCTATCTTATGGCACTACTTGAGCGATTTTACGCAAAGATCTTGATTTGAAAACATATAAAAGACAGCTAGTGCAAAATTTTAATCCGGCTGACCTTGCATAGTGTAATAATTTCAGTCGTTGGGCTCTTGAAAAACTCGCCGAAGATCCGCATTTTGGCACTCCAATTTCGTTCAGCGATGAGGCTCATTTTTGGCTTAGTGGCTTCGTCAATAAGCAAAATTGCCGTATTTGGGCTGAAGAGCAACCCGAACCCTGCGTCGTCGTTTCGGTGAGCAATTTACCTCTCGTCTCGCACCAGTGGATTGGCCACCAAGATCGTATGATATCACTCCTTTGGAATTTTATTTGTGGGGTTAATTAAGGTGTAAATGCTTTATGGATAAACTAGCTTCGATTAAGGCATTACTAAAGTTATTCACGAGATACCAACCGAAGTCCTCCAGCGAGTCATTCAAAATTGATGTTTACAGATGGCCGAATTACGGCGCAGTTGCGGCCAAGATTTTAAAGGAATTATGTTTAAGAAATAAATGTCAGAATGGTTCTACACAAAAAGATAAAACGTCGACTAATTGGTCGATTTTAAACCCCACACTACATCAATTCATTCTCAGTGTAAATGCGCCATAAAGAGAGAAAATCTTCTGTTTGAACTGCAAGTGTTCCCCGGTGATCAATATAGTAAAACGTGTAAAAACGTACTTTTACATAAAAGGTACATATGTAAAAGAACTACTATTCATCAAAATATTGCGGTAGTCAGCTAATCACAACTTGTAGATTTTTTGCTGGCATCTGTGAATAGATATACGATGTGATCAACGTTGATACACTTCACCCTCACATAGAGGACGGCTTTTCCTGGTATCGCCGGTGATGCGCTTTCAGCCAATGTGTTAAATCAAAACAGCGGCGTGATGCTTTGCGGTGCTGAGCATTCGATTACTTACCGTGCTTTAGTGTTTATTTTCTGAAGCTGTTTATGTGTCGGCTCAGTTTGCGGTACGCCAATACACTTCAGTTATGCATTTATGTGCATACATTTCAGAAATTGCACGCGTTTATGGTGTAATATTTACTGAATTCTGAGTAAACATTTAGGTCGAAAGTTGAGAGTGTCCAATGGGGTAATATGTAATTTTCTATAGTGCCTAGAGTAACCGTTCCATCTTCTTGTTGCCTAATTGCGACTACTACTACTTTGTATTACACAATTCCACATATGGAATTTTCAACACTATTTGATTTAGTAAGGTGAATGATATTATGTACTTTCAGTTTTCAACTTGATTCGTTCATAAGGCTCGCTCCGTGGGTTGGATGCATCATGCAGTGATGTAGAATCTGTAGCAAAACACATAAAACACGAGGAATGTTGTGACACTGTCCGATCTGCAGAATTTATTCAACAAGTGCAAGCGAACATTCACGAGGACCCTTCAAAATCATGAATGCTTAATTGTTGAGAACGTCGAGATATCGATATTGAAGATTGTTCAGCAACACTTTGCGCTACAGCAACAATATTCTCAACAAAACGTCCAGTTTTTGGCCTGCCAGTCCTTTTTCTTGCCTTGACAGAACCAGTTTCTTGAAATTTGTTCACCAACCCGTGAATTGTCGACTCATTCGGCCGTTCACTGCACTAAAATATCACAAATAACCGGAAGATTTGTTTCTTAAAGTTTACATCTGCTTAATTTTACATCTGCAAAAAAAATCCAATAACTTTACATCTGTCTGCATGGCAATTGTCAAAGATGAATGGCGTCACTTTGAAAATCCCTTAAATTACAATTTTTTAGGCGGAAGTTCCAAACACAATTTTAATCTAATTGCACATTCTACGACTCAAATGTGAACCAACTAGACTAAAGTATGTACATAGTTTAAGCCAAACAATAAAAAAATGGACTACAAACTCTGATTTTGAAGTAGATCCTAAATCTCATTTACATTAATTTATATTTCATTTGCAATTTCAGCCCTTCAAAAATACAATAAAATTTTACTTTCAAGGAGCTTCAAAGGCGAAGAGTTTATATTTGGAGCACAAAGTGCCCTTTAATGGACCTAGCCTACGTTGATGCGAATACAATAAAGGCAAACTGTTAAACTTTAAACGTTCTTTAATTTATTTGCCTTCTTTGCCTTTTTATTCACTACAAAAGAATTTATCAATTCCTTTTCAATTTAGGACTGCCGAAAGTGAATCTATAAGTAGATCTCAGCCTACAGTCAATTAGTCAGCATAAATTATTGAGTATGCGAGTTCACTAACTTTCATTCCTAAGCATACTAAGATTTGTCAAATCTGATTGAAATTCATAGTTGGCTATTAATTAGATTCTCAAGTTCAATGCTCTTTTTAATGTGAACAAAAATATAAATGTATGCATGCAGATACATACATATATGTGTATATATACTTATGTTCCAAGCGCAGAAATAATAACAATAAAAAATTTGCATATTGTGATGAAAAAATTTCGTTTTATTATTATATTTTTTATTTCAGTTCTTCCATAACATTTTATCAATTTTATACATAATTATTTTAATTAGCGGGTCAACACAATATGCAGGGGATAAAAGTAAAGATTAAATTATTAAATAATAATTAAATAATAGCTAATAAGAGCGACTACCGTAGCCGCGTGAGTTTATGAGTGACTATTATTCGGTGTCGAAGTCCTCCTCCATGGAATGGTTGATTTCTGTGTATTTGCTGGTGTACTTCTGCTATGATTAATTGTAGGGTTTCCCAAACAGAGGTGTTATTTTGATGTTCAAAGAAAAATGATATTTTTTAATATAAATTATCGGATGCTTATTTCATTATAAAGAGTTAGGTATGCCGTTAATAGTGGAAAATAACATCTGGCAAATTACCACCACGACCACACTTACAGGACAATATCCTTTTCATGAAATTTTCCATAACCGAACGGCAAAGTGGCTGCCCTATGTCCTCGATAGCCTCACGAATTCCATCTTTAAGATCTTTTTCGACCCTGGGCTGTTGGCGTAGACCTTCTCTTTCACGTGGCCCACAACAAAAAAGTCTCAAGGTGTTAAATCACAAGATCTCGGTGGCCAATTGTGATCACCTCTTCGAGAGATAAACGTTGTCCAGATCAATACCATCCAATTCCAAAATTGTTAATCATCTCTCGATAGCGCAATCCATTCACCAATAACACCTGTTATTGGAAAACCCTTTACATATATAAATATTTGACATTAAAAACAAGCTCAGAAATTGAAAAAGGCGCTCTAGCGCATTTCTAGCAAAGAATCCCAATAACACAGATTTGCAAAATACTGAATGATTTTTTGCCCAAGAACCCGACTATCCAATTCCAATGTAAAATCGGTCACTGATTTGTTAGATTTTTGGTATTAAAGGAGTTTACTACATTTTTTTAACCCTGTTTTTGAGTATTTGTGGTCGCTAATAAGAATTCACGTTTTTTTGTGTATAACGGCCTTCCGACGCGGTTAATTCTTTATGAAATTCTTTTTCAAATCAAAAGACATGCATATCCAATTAATTCTTAGAAACCTAGTTTTTTAAGTTAAATTAAGAATATATAAATGGACTTATTTTAGTTGCCAGTAGAGGAAAAAATAATAATAGTGGTAACAATACATTCTATAGATTTATGTCATAAAATAAAGCACGTATTTCATAATTGAGGCGTTAATGCCAAAGATATGTTCCACAAACCTTTACTGAACAAGGGGGGTATTTGGGGACAACTTACGCGTAAAACTAATTAGCTTTTACCTTGAACCCAATTTAATGAGGCTTCACGAATTTTTTACACAACATTAACTTAATACACATATGTGTACAATTTTCTGTACAATAAACATTCAATAAAATTTTCATTATCTGCAATAACTTCCTGAGGTGTGTACGAGAACCATTGCAAAACCGAATCAAATGCTCCTTATTCATATTAACCACAACGGTATTAATTGCAGTCTTCAGAGAGGAAATGGTATTATGAGAATGCTTATTAGTTTCACACTCAACTACGTCCTATAAGTAGTAATCCAGAGGATTAAGGTCTGGGGAGTTATAAGGGGCGGCCATAAATTCAGTGTTATGTGGTCATTGAAATTTTCAGCCATCCAAGGGTCTTACTGAAAGATGTACGGGCTGTCACCGCGTACACTTTCAATCCAGGGTTCCACGATATTTGCAGCAAAATTCACTCGAAATCCTTGAATGAAGAAGTGTTGTGGCATGAGATGTCCTTTGATGCTCTGATGATGAGGAACACCTAAAACAATCACAGCGGTTGGAAACTTCGTGTGCATGACAACAAGCAAACTCTGTAAGTCTTTTGGTTTTGGTCAAAGTTTTTGTCGTCATGCTCCAGCATAAACTGTTTTCTCCGCATAACGTGGGATATCTTCCTAGACAACTCGACGGATCATCAGGGAATCAGATACATTAAGCTCCCCCGCAAGGGTCCTCATTGCTTTTGAAGGATCCTCGTAAATGATATGCAGTTGTTCAATAAATTATGCAGGTCGGACAGTGTCAGAAATTTCCTCGTGTTTTCGCAACAGATTCTACATTGACGCCTGATGTTTCCAATACACGGCGAACCTTTTGAACGAATGAACGGGCGCACTTAAGGAGATTCGAGATTTCTCATACAAATAGCGTCGATAACTGCATGTCTCTTTATTTCTTGAGTTAAGTTGTAGTTCTCTATGTCTTATCTGAAACAGAAGCAGAAATGCAAATGTGTATTGATCATCATAAAGAAACAATAACACCATATCTTCGATTTTTACAATGATTTCTATTGCTCCGCCTAGGGATGTAGATTTTCAAATTTTATTAAAAAATATGCTATACTATCCCTTTATAAAATATGTTAATAGTTAAGAATGTTACAATTTTATTTTTTTTACATACTATCTATTTGGTGATAATCGCATCATTTTACTTCTCCAATAGGGCTGTGCAATTAGGCACAGTCTACTGTATGCGTGGTTTGGTGAAGTGTACCGCTAATAATGGTAGAATGGTAGATGTGTGTTGTTAGAATGTTGACTGTTATGTGAAGTTTAATTTAAGTAAGTTTTCGATCAACTCATTACGGCATGAATTAATAAAGCGTTGAAAAATAATTTTTCACGGCGGAAATTAAAGAAAAATAATGGAAAAGGGTTGCCTTCGTCGCATCGTGACGGGTGATGAAAAATGGATCAAAGTCATGGGGAGTGCCCGGTCATGTTTCTACATCGTCGCCTCGGCCGAATATTTACGTTGCGAAGGTTATGCTATGTATTTGGTCGGACCAAGTTGGTGTTATTTATTATGAACAGTTAAAACTAAGCGAAACCATCACTGGGGGTCGGTATCGACTTCAATACGCGGAGAGGCATGAAAAAGTGATACAGCAACACAACGCTCATCCTCACGTTGCCAAGTCCGTTAAAACTTACCTGGAAACACTGAAACGGGAAATCCTACCCCACATGCCATATTCTCCAGATATTGCGCCGCCCGACTATCACCTGTTCCGATCGATGGCACATGGTCTAGCTAACCAGCAGTGCCATTCATATGAAGGCATCAAAAAATGGCTTGATCCGTGGATAGCCTCAAAAGATGAACAGTTTTACCGCGACGGTATACGAAAACTACCAGAAAGATGGGAAAAAGTAGTAGCCAGCGATGGGCAATACTGTCAATGATTCACTTGTAACCATTTTTTCAGAGTAAAGTTGTATTTTCATGAAAAAAACAGTGAGAACTTAGTTGCGTACCTAATACATATATACAACTTTTTTGCGTTTTATTATTGGTGAATACCTATATATATTAAAATAGTTCGTATTATTTTTTTTTAAGTATTATACTTAATTTGGAAATAAAATTGATTCAAAACTGCAATACCATATATGGGCCCATATGCGGTTAAGTAAATATATCGTCCCCTTAGTATTAAAATAGCCTATAAATTTTTTGATGTTTTGAGAAAATGAATTTCAAACTTTTTGTCGAAAGTAGCTCTCACTCAAATCTCGTTATGTCTGTAAATATTTATTATTTTTTGACTGACGTTTTGACCCACTTTGTGGAACTAGAATTTGACAAAATTTTGACCACATATAAAATCGACGATGGAGAATCCAAAAATTCAATAAAAAAATAATAGCCTATGAGCAAATAGGCTATTGTTATACAGTCGAACTTCTCTACAGTGAACTTCCATATAATGAAGCTCTCCTTATAATGAACTAGTTTCGAAGACACTGCTTTTTCGTTCTACTTTCGGTGTATTTTTGTCTCCTTATAATGAATTTCTATATAGTGAAGTTTTCTATATAATGAACAAATTTTACAGCTGGAAATTCAAGCGTCCTAAGTTTTTGTCTCCATATAGTGAATTTTTTCAAAAGTTTTCTGTTGCAAAAAATTACAGTTAGATGTGGACAAACTGTAATGAGGGGAATCCCAAAATTAAAACAGAAAGAGCTGAGCTATTACAGTTTTATTCAGTGATTGAAGTTAAAATGACGCATCGAAGCAGCATTTTGCTTGAAAAAAAGTTATTAATGATTAACAAAGTTAATGAAGGAAAGAAAAAAAAAGATATTGCCAATGAATTCGGAGTTCTTCCCAGCACTTTATCAAATATTTTAAAAAATAAGGAAGTGATTTTAAAAAATGCGGAGGATTTGGCAGTAAATACCAAACGCAAAAGACTTCGACCTTGTCATTTTGAGGATATTGACGAAGCATGCTGAAATGGTTACTCGTTGCACGTGGTAAGAATCTCCCATTATCTGGACCATTATTGAAGCAAAAGGCCAAAGATTTTGCGGAAGCACTAGGACACCACGAATTTGAGGAAAGTACAGGTTGGTTAGACAAGTTCAAAAGTCGGCATGGCGTTATTCAAAAGACATTATGTGGGGAAAGTGCTGACGCCAACATAGAAAACCGTGATAAATGAGTAACGAACGTCTTACCAAAATTAATTGAAAATTAGAACATTAACGACATTTTCAATGCCGACGAGACTGCTTTGTTTTTCAAATGCTTGCCAACTAAAACACTGGCATTCAAAAATGAAAAATGCTTTGGTGGGAAGCAAAGCAAGGAGAGAATAACTGTCCTGGTGGGAAGCAATATGACTGGATCAGAAAAGCTAAAATTGCTGGTAATCGGAAAGGCCAAAAATCCGAGGTGCTTCAAGGGAATAAAATCTTTAGGTGTCGATTATGAGTTTAACAAAAAAGCATGGATGACCAGTGAGATTTTTACGAAATGGATTGTAAAACTCGACAAAAAATTTTGTGATCAAAACAGAAAAGTGTTGTTTTTTGTTGATAACTGCACTGCCCACCCTAAAGATGTAAGAGACAAGTTGAGAAACATTCATCTCGCTTATTTTCCTCCCAACATGTCTTCGTTACTGCAACCAATGGACCAAGGCATTAAGTACAACATGAAACAACATTACAGAAAAAGAAATTTTAACGAATATATTGACTCAAGTAAATGAGGGAAATTCTGTTATGGCCATAGACTTGCTGCAAACAGTTCGAAATCTTAGCAATGTATGGAATGTCTATGTTAAACCAGAAACAATTGCCAACTGTTTTAAAAAGGCTGGATTTTCAAAAGATGCTATGCAGATTCCATTTGAGCATTGGGATGAAGAGGACCTTCTTTCAATATCGGATTTGGCTGCTTTACAGTCTTCATTTAAAAAAGTAGCAAATATCGAAGCATCGTTTGATGACTACGCAAATGTTGATAATGGTGTGCAGCCTCCGTGTACAACCCACCCGAAGAAGATATTCTCAACAGCATTTTTGAAAGTCGCGGAGTTCCAGCTGAACCTGGTAAGCATTTATCTTTTTATAGTCAAACAAAAATTTAATATGTAAATATTATTTCAGATAACGATGAACACGATTTGACCGTTGAAGAATTGGCAGAAACTGAGAAGGCATTACCTACGTTGATACAAGCTACTTCATCCATTAGCGTAATTAGAACCTTTGTGGAAATGAGGAGTGACGTGCCGATTAATGTTTTCAACTCTCTACATGATTTGGAAGCTTTTATTGAAAATGAAAAATGGAAGACTGTAATTCAAACCAAACTCACTGATTATTTTAAATAAAATTACATAAAAAATCAATGTTTCTTTATAATGAAGTTTCTATATAGTGAAGTGATTTTCAGGTCCCGTGCGAATTCACTATATGGAAGTTCGACTGTACTAAGGGGACGAGATATTTATTGTTCACAATTGCCTAAGCAAAGCAATCGTTTAGTGATAATCTTGCCTAATTTTCGAAATGCTACTTTAACTGAGATGGTTTTTTAAACTAAGTTTGAGACTGCGAAATTGGGCGTGTAAACTTAAAAAAGTAGCCCCTACTATACAAGTGTGAATATGTAACACATCTGGCTACACTCTACTCGTAGCGCTTTTGAATATTAATGAACAGGTTGCGTTACTGAAGCTTAAATCGGTGATTGTACAGAATTGGCTCGTTTTGAATTGCCCGCATTTGAAAGTTATGGAGAACAAGTGGTCGCTTCTAGACACTGTACAAAATTACAGGTAAACACACTCTTCTTCTTCCTATTATTTTTGACACTTAAGTGTGCGATAGTGTCGGTGCTGTGCCTTTTTACTTGAGCATATTGGCGGGGTTAGTATGCCAAATTAGAATTTTTATGGTAATATTAAAATCCATAGAATATCGAAAAAAGAATTAAAATAATATCTTTGACCTGAAAAATTTACAATAGCAAATATTTTTAATGTATTTCATATTTCATATATTTCGGATAGTTTTTTATAATGAGATTTTTTAATGGCCTGCCAAAGGGCGACCGCTATTAGAAAAAACTGTTCCTATGATCTAATATTTCTTGCCCGGTGCTCCGAGATCCCAGCACTACCGATTGAAAGTCACGCACTAACACATTAGCTACGGCAGCCGATAATGAAAAACGCAGTCAACCAAATCGGCTAAGATCTAGATAAAGAGAAAAACGTGTTGCCTTACAAAACAGTCAAAGTTTAACGCGGTCGTAAACTTCCACATAAAAAGATCTTAACTTGAAACTTAATTTAAATTTAAACCCCAATCAAGTAAATTTTGATTGACTAAAGTTTAAACTCGTACAAGAAAACTGAACTTTAATGGTGTTAGGCGGACTATTAAGTGGACTTCAACCAGTTTTTCGTTACAGTTCTACGGTAACCCTATTACCCAGGGCCGTAGAGAGCATATCCGGGCCCCGGGGGAAAATTGCAAATGCGGGCCCTTTCCAATGATGTCTAATTCATATAAATACGTATAATCTCGAGTCCGGGCCCCTCTGAAAACTCCGGGTCCGAGGGAAAATAATGAGTTTTATTCTATTTGGTTACTCTTCAGTGGTTGTTACAAAATTTAATCAGATTTCAAACTTCGAATTTTCTAAGATTAAGAAAATATGCTATATACAGTCGAACTTCTCTACAGTGAACTTCCATATAATGAAGCTCTCCTTATAATGATGAACTGGTTTCGAAGACACTGCTTTTTCGTTCTACTTTCGGTGTATTTTTGTCTCCTTATAATGAATTTCTATATAGTGAAGTTTTCTATATAATGAACAAATTTTACAGCTGGAAATTCAAGCGTCCTAAGTTTTTGTCTCCATATAGTGAATTTTTTCAAAAGTTTTCTGTTGCAAAAAATTACAGTTAGATGTGGAAATTAAAACAGAAAGAGCTGAGCTATTACAGTTTTATTCAGTGATTGAAGTTAAAATGATGCATCGAAGCAGCATTTCGCTTGAAAAAAAGTTATTAATGATTAACAAAGTTAATGAAGGAAAGAAAAAAAAAAGATATTGCCAATGAATTCGGAGTTCTTCCCAGCACTTTATCAAATATTTTAAAAAATAAGGAAGTGATTTTAAAAAATGCGGAGGATTTGGCAGTAAATACCAAACGCAAAAGACTTCGACCTTGTCATTTTGAGGGTATTGACGAAGCAATGCTGAAATGGTTACTCGTTGCACGTGGTAAGAATCTCCCTTTATCTGGACCATTATTGAAGCAAAAGGCCAAAGATTTTGCGGAAGCACTAGGACACAGGTTGGTTAGACAAGTTCAAAAGTCGGCATGGCGTTATTCAAAAGGCATTATGTGGGGAAAGTGCTGACACCAACATAGAAAACCGTGATGAATGGGTGACGAACGTCTTACCGAAATTAATTGAAAATTACAACATTAACGACATTTTTAATGCCGACGAGACTGCTTTGTTTTTCAAATGCTTGCCAACTAAAACACTGGCATTCAAAAATGAAAAATGCTTTGGTGGGAAGCAATATGACTGGATCAGAAAAGCTAAAATTGCTGGTAATCGGAAAGGCCAAAAATCCGAGGTACTTCAAGGGAATAAAATCTTTAGGTGCCGATTATGAGTTTAACAAAAAAGCATGGATGACCAGTGAGATTTTTACGAAATGGATTGTAAAACTCGACAAAAAATTTTGTGATCAAAACAGAAAGGTGTTGTTTTTTGTTGATAACTGCACTGCCCACCCTAAAGATGTAAGAGACAAGTTGAGGAGGCATTACCTACGTTGATACAAGCTGCTTCATCCATTAGCGTAATTAGAGCCTTTGTGGAAATGAGGAGTGACGTGCCGATTAATGTTTTCAACTCTCTACATGATTTGGAAGCTTTTATTGAAAATGAAAAATGGAAGACTGTAATTCAAACCAAACTCACTGATTATTTTAAATAAAATTACATAAAAAATCAATGTTTCTTTATAATGAAGTTTCTATATAGTGAAGTGATTTTCAGGTCCCGTGCGAATTCACTATATGGAAGTTCGACTGTATTTTATATTTTAATTTATGATCTGCTTGGAAAACATTCAAGTTATCAGCTTCACTAAATGAAGTTTCATCTCCATCAATTGGATCGATTTGTTTACCTACGTTCCCACGCCAGTCGGTTCTACGTAACAGGAACAGCCCGGATTTCTATCCGGCCAAGGACTGTCACTTCAGTAGCATTCCTCGTGTATTTGTGGAGAATGCTTAAGCTGCTACAAAATCAACACCAACATTTTTTTACCTATGTTTATCTCACCAGAATCCAGTGAGCTTTCTTCTTTCGTTAATTTCTTATTGAAGACAAGGTTATATTATTGCTAATAGGAGGAATCCTTTTTTTCAGATCGTGAATAAAAATAATCTAGTTTATCTAATCATAACAAAAATAGTTTGTTTTACAAAATTTCTTACGATATCGACGTATATTTGTAAATGTGTATATAATTATGTGTATAATTTTACATGAATTAAGTAATAATGCGTAATCTTTTGATTTCGTTCAAAATTCTTCTTCTAGAATTCGCTAGTTACAAAAATAATTTATCACATTAAATGTTTTAATGGTTATAGTACTTAATGGCAAAGCCTGCGTATCCGACTATTCACAGATCCTTCTTGCTTTGTTTGTAACTCGCCTCGGCTGCTTGCATCAGCATATTGGCCATCGAAAATCCAGTGTGGTCGGTCAATTGTCTTAGAAAGCCATTCGGATGCTGGAGCAACTCATATGGATGACCCAATTCTACCATCTGCCCAGCATCCATTACCAGCACACGATCGCTGTCCATAACAGTGTGCAGACGGTGTGCTATGGTCAACACTGTGCATTTGGCGAATTTGATACGAATAGTTTTCTGAATTAACTTGTCGGTCCTATGAAGCAAGTGTTGCAAATAGATATTTATTGAATTTATTAAAATAATCGCAAAAGTTAAACTTACTCTGGATCAACGTTGGCGGTCGCCTCGTCTAGTATAAGTATCTTATTATTCCTGAGGATAGCTCGTGCTAGGCACACTAACTGCCGCTGGCCCACACTTAAGTTTGATCCCCCGTCATACATACGGCAGGCAATGCCCCCAATCAACGTGGATACATGCGACTTTAGTTCTACATCTTCCAATGCCTTCCACACTTCATCATCACTACGCTCTTCCATGGGATCCAAATTGTAGCGTAAAGTGCCTGAAAACAATACTGGATCCTGAGGTATTATTGATATTTTGGTTCTTAAGTCATGCAGTCCAAGGCTTTCTATATCTACATCGTCCACCCGTATCACACCCTCATTACAGGCCAATCGAAACAGTGACTGTATAATGGAAGACTTTCCCGCACCAGTACGCCCAACAATACCAATCTTCTCTTGAGGTTCTATGGTGAAGGTCAAGCCTTTCAGTACATAAGAGTCCTTCGGAGAATACCGCAATTTCAAATCAACAAACTCTATGCGCCCTTCGCTGGGCCATTCACCCTTTGGCTTTTTATGTGGATCTGTATGTAATGGTGGCTCTGGTGGCTGCTGCGTGTACTCGAGTATACGTTCCACACTAGTCATATCATTCTCCAATTCCGCCGTTTGTCGCATGCCCCACTGGCACATACCAATCATGGTCATAGAATGCAATATAGCCAAGCCAACATCGCCGCTATTGAACTCACTGCGTAACACCAGAAAGCTAAAAGTCACAGCCGCAATGTAAAGGACACACAAAACGTCGGACCATATGGCAAAGGCGCGGGTGCTAGATATAAATAGAAACCAGGCGCAAGTATTGCCGTTCATGTAATCGTGAAATTCAGAATCGAGTGCAGACTCAGCTTGTAGAGCCCGTATGGTACTAAGTCCTTGAAACGTCTGATTTGTCAGTGAATAAATGGGACTACGAGCTGCAAAAGTAAAATACGATCAACGAAAGTTGTTGAATAAGTTGAGTTCTTTAAGAAAATACTTACTAATTGAATCTATTCGCTTAACACTGCGGCTGGTATTGATATAGATGTACCGGAACAGAAATAGACAGGTGACAATAAATGCAGCTGGTACCAACAGCCAATAATTGGCAACGGCGACAATTATAAGAACACCAGAAACATCGATAACGAACTGTAGGGAGTAAAATAGACTTGGATCAATTAAAAACTTCTTCAAATACCAATAGTTATTACTCACCGCTATGCAGTCCAACAGAGTGTGTGGCACATCAGTATCAACCACGCGAATGTCTTTAGAAAAGCGATTCAGAATCCTACCAGATGAATTGACATTAAAGAAATGCATGCTTGTGCGGGTAATACCACGGAAAAGACGATCATGCAGTTTCAAAGATATTTGAAGACACATTCTGAAGAACCCGAAAGTACGCAGTATATAGACGACCATTGTTGCACCCAGAATAATAGCGTAGGAAACCACTAATTCCTGCCGGTGTGCTTCTTCATCATCCATATCGCGTTCCAGCGTTCGATTGTTCAGAGTTTCGTTCCCCATGAGGGTAGCATTTTCATATATATTTGCTAGAGTTTCATTCCTCATGAGGGTAGCATTTTCATATATATCTGCCAGAGGGTCGCCATTTGCTATCGATACCTTTTCTTCCCAAATTACCCTATAAACAGAAGAATGTCTATGAAAAAAAGCTTTGTAAAGGTTAAGCAGTTTAAGAAGTATTTTTACCTCTATAACATCCAACTCGAAACCCTACTTACCATCTGGACAAGAAGTAATCCACACCAGTCAACATAAAGCGCGCACATATAAATAAGGCCATGATAATCAATTGTAAAATGGGGCTTTCAAGTGACTTAAAGTACGACATATACACGCTGAACTTCACCGAGCCCACCGCCTGTTGCTCCTGGTTCTCATCCTCGACAGGTATTTCATCCGGCCTTAACAACTGATGATGTTCCATGCTCTTCTCCGATTCACTGCGAGACATATGGCTATCAATACTAATAGCATCCGTTGAATCTGCTGGCTCATTTTGCGTCTCGTAAGTGGCTTGCATCAGTAGGAATTGATATTTCTCATTTTTTTGCAAGTCTTGATACCTGCCTTTGGCCTCAATACGTCCCGAGTTCATGAGAACTAATTGCTCCACATCGAAAAGGTACTGCAGCTGGTGTGTGACTAAAATGACTATCTTATCATTCAGAAACTCTGCAACACACCGTTCAAAGATATGCTTGCCCACATGTGTATCCACAGCGGATAGTGGATCGTCCAGCAGATAAATATCAGCTCTGTGATAAATTGCGCGAGCTAGATTTACACGTGCTTTTTGTCCACCACTCAAGCTTACACCGCGCTCCCCCACAATTGTTAAATCCCCATTAGGCATTAGTTCTAGATCGCGTTCTAGGCAGCAAACTTTGATGACTTTCTTGTAGCGGCGCTCGTTGTATGAGTCCACGAATACAATGTTGTCGCGCACAGTACCTTCAAAAACCCAAGGCTCTTGAGCGGCGTAGGATATTTTGCCATTGATCACTATTAGGCCGGAATTTATTTTGACTTCCCCGAGTAATGCGTTGAGCAGCGTAGACTTTCCAGAGCCCACGGGACCAACTATGGCTACTAAGGCTCTTTCTTCAATTTTAACATTAATATCCGAAAGCGCCACATTACCCTTGAAATCATTGGGCTCACTGGTATCCCATGTGGCGCTCACATTTCTTATATCAATGCCCTTCTGCTCAGCGTTAGGATATATTTCGCGGCCACTTGAGGAATCATAAGAATTCGGCAAATTATTAATCTGCCCATTCAGTTCCACTTTTTCACTGCCCTTGTTATTATTGTTTTTTGTTTCAGATTTCTTATCATTTATAAGTATAGGAGTTGCTGCAGCATCGCCGTCTTGCAAAAATTCTCCAACACGCTTGGCTGATACCGTTGCCTCAGATACGAAAGTTATTGCCAACGGCCAAAAGTGTACCATCGAATCATTAAGCATATTAAAATAGGAAGATACGGTGTACACCCGCTTGGCCGTCAATGAGTCGCCGAGATAAATGTAAGACACCAATGCGAGGAAAACCGACAGTGGTGATATCATTGAAGTACAGCCCAGAGCGGCGTGTATGTACGAAGTACCCTTTATGGCCCGGACCTCCTTTAGTCGTACGTCCGCTATGAGTTTGGCAAATGAATTTTCCCACGCGTACATTTTGATCACTTGAATACCCTGAATAATTTCATTCATTAATTTTACACGCAAGTCCGTACGCTCGGCAGTTCTGCGACGATAATACGCGGCCTTTTTGCCAACGTATGCTTGTAAAGGAATAAAGCTCAGCATGAATGCCACTCCAATGATTGCTGATATGCCAATCTCTCGATACATAAGATAGCCTATGATTAAGGATTCAGCCGGTCCCTTCCACAGGTCATGTAGAAACGCTAGCGCCACATCGAATTGTCCTACATCGTTTGATAGGATATTAATGGCGCGTCCACGTAAACCATCGTTACTGGCGTTTTTCGAAATTTGTAAGCATTTACGATATATAAGACCTGATAAGCCGAGTCTTATTTTAGTGCCTACTCGAATAATGTAGAAAATGAATGGGTGAAAAGCAATTACAGGTATCACAGAGCATAGCACGATGCCGGCAGCGAATTGGTAAGCTTGTGATTCGGTAGTGGTAGTCTGGCCCTCGACAAAGTAGGCGACAAAACCGCCAAGTAGTAACGGTTGTATAGATCTGAAATTGCGAAATTATAGATTAATAAATTGGTTATAAATTTTTTGGCCTCTAGATATTCTACTCACTTGCAAATCGATTCACTTATGGAATAGAGAACACCAAGTGGCAAAAATACTGATCCATAAGCACGTCCAATCACGCGCAAAATACTGGGTTTCTCACGCAATCTCTCATCTTCCCAGAGCTTACTGAATTTATCAGTAAGTCTTTCGCTGTCCAATGAGCTAAGATTTTGATATAAATCCTCCTCCCTAAGTGGCCCCCGAAGTCCCTGCCGAAAGATGTCTCTCATCCACCTTTAAGAAAATAAAATCATTTAAAAAACCATTACAAGTAGTTTATCAACATTTTTTGCTGCCGCCACAGTCAAGTAAGAGTTTGTTTCCAAGGCTGAAATGGTTATTAATTTGTAACGTCTAAATAACATTGTTTTCTAAATAATTATTTACACACACATATGTGCATACATAGTCAGATTTTATGACGCTCACATATACATATATGACGCCTGCATGCATACAAATGTACAATATTTATCCAAAGCTGCGAAGTCGTCAGTCAACTCACAAGCCAGAAACACTCAAAAGTGCGATACTGATTCCGAGTAATTAGAAATTGGAAACAATATTTGTTGGTATTTAAAATATTTAAGAGCACTCAAACCCAATGGGAAAAAGAGCGTCGAAGAGAATAAGCTGAAGTGTTGAGTGCAATGAGTTATTTGCCTGTCTCAAGAGGGCAATAAACCCAGTTTTAGTAAGATGCTTGTGCTTCAAAATTTTGCAGCCTTGGGAATGTAATAATTTTTTTAATAAATCAATTGAATTCAATATTTATGGCGGATATAGGTAAGTGCATGTTTGAATACGCTAGAGTGCTTCAAAAAGAACTTACAGAAAATTCATTATTTGTTCATTACAGGCTACTTCCAGTGTATGAACCTTTTTAAACTTGGCTTTATACCGCGCAAGGCAGACAAAACCGGTTTAATATGTGGGTCAGACAATATTCGCGCAATTCAAACAATTCAACCTTGAACTTCTACTTTACCAATTTGAGAACGATTTAAACTCCAAATATATCTTCGCTTATTAGAAAAGAAAAGTTTAGTAAATGCTTAGTACGGGGATAGAAAGCTGAACATAAAGAAGAGAGCACTTATATTTGGCCGTCTTAGCTGAGTGGCATTGTATGTGACTACATTCGTGAGGGATTTTTTAATTGCAAATAATTTATCCAACACTGTATACCACATACACACATACTACGTATACGTATGTATGTACAGATATAGTAATTGGCGTTTTTAGGTGTTAATGAAAGTTGAATTTCCTACAAACAAAGGAACGTAACAAATATGATGCTTCCTACCCCCAACAGACTTTTATGCCAAACGATGGTAGAAATGCTCTTGAATATTCGCTATTGCCTGCATAACGGCGACCGCTAGGGTTGGCCACCGTTTAAACCCCCGCCTTATAATTAATAACGTACTTTAATCAGATTTCAAGTCATCTAAAAACTAGTTTATAAACTTATTCTTCTTGGGTGACAAATAAGCAATGAGCAATAGCATTTATTTGAATTTGTTGTTTCATTGATACGCAAAGTGCACAAGACAAAATATGACCACGAAAACTAAGTATTTGGAGGCCCTTAAAGCAGTTTGAAGCATTTATATCCTAAAGAGGAAAATAACAACAATTTGTATGCAAATTTCCTGATATTGTTGCACCCGGGGTGATTCCATGCAAGGTTTACTTTTACCGAAACGCTACAAAATTTACAAATTGTTTGATTATTTGGTTGCTCGCAAAATATTACCAAATCAAACTGATATTTATTCGAGGTGAGTTTGTGTATATATATAATAATACTACTTAATAGGAAAACCGAAAGAGCGGCTTTGGGTTTGAAAGAAAAAAAATCGAAAAAAATATTGTAATAATTTAACTAATAAAACCGGTTCTTTAAAAAAAAGATTTTTTTGAACATCCCTAACGGGCACTATTAAGAAACATAATATATAACGTATATACTATATAATTTAATTTTCATTTCAATTCATACCAGAAACTCCAGCTTGAGAGAAAATTCACCGTTTCATATGGATTTTTTGGACGTTCAACCTTTTTTCTAGTCCGGTTCATCCTATTCTAATGTTTACTACAACAATTGATTTACAGTTAAGATTTAATTATATTTTTTCGTACACAGTGCAACGAGTTTCACGTATCACTAACGCTTCCCCGAATTCTAATTTTTTCTGTTTTTTACGTTATCACTTTCATTAAGGGGAAAAATTGTTTTTTTGTTAAATAATCGATAGTTATTATTGCACCAATATTTGTGTCAAAATACACGAAAAACACCATTAATGAAGATTATCACAAACTACTCGATAGCCCGCACGTCACGAAACAATATAAACACAAAAGCTCATTTAAACGAGTAATTTTTACTATTTGCTATTTTTTATGCATAGATTTTGAAAGAATTGTGTACTCGCTCTTTCCTCGTCTGCCCCGACGTGTAAAAAAAATTATTAAAATACTAACAAAGTAAAAAAATAATATTTACAACATAACTCAGCGCGCGCACAAAGTATACTGAAAGACTCACTTCTCTAGTTCGACGCTAAAAAGGGGTGATTAACTTATTCACACACATACATGCATATGTACACAATCACATACAATAAAAACTCTGTGTTATAACTAATTCAACACAAAGAATCATATTTGAGAAGCACTTGAGCGGTAGACTCTCTTCTCTTTATTCGTTGTTTTCGCTCTTACATCGAACATCTGCCCTGTTAACACTACCGTCAGCAGCACTACGCTCTGTTTTTTTAATATTTTGTTGGGGTAGGTTTAAAATTATTAAATGATTTCACAAGTAGCTGAAATATTCTGTATAAAATTAGTTTAAAAAGTTAAATGGAAATAAATTATATTTGTACATATTTAAATTTAATTAATTACAATTAATATTGTTACCTTATGTTTGTTGACAACGTCAAAACTAAACAAAAAAACTTATTGTATTATTAGAAATATATGTATGTACATGTATAATTGTATATATATGTATGTATAATTGGATAAGTGCGAACAGAGAGCGTCTAAAACACGTTCTCCGATGCAAACTATTTCTGATTTACTTCGTTAAATCTGAAGCTACTTTTAATTTGACAATTTGTTTATTTATTTATTTATTAACACAATTAACACTTACATACATACTTCCATCTTATACTGCAACATTCAAGTTCAGAAAATATATGACGTATACTAGTCGAAGATTTTGCTAATTTTTCAAATATAGGTTCGGTGAAAAGTATTAAAAACAAAAATAAAGTAATGTGAATTTTTAAATTAAACTATTTTTTTATTCAATATAATCTCGCTCAGCTTCCTTCAACACACTTACTCCACTGATACATCATTCATTTTACCTCTATAATGATTTTCCGGGAGCTCAACTAAATACTGTTCCAAAGCTAACAGCACTAACTTTCTGAACTGATTCCCCGTATCGATCAGTTACAGGAATAACGTCATAACTCAAACACATCAAAAATTTGATAACAACAACATCAAAATTCTCAAAATACGGTTATTAGGCTATAGCTGCATTACCATTTGAGAAATTCTTGGTTCGAAACCCACTGTGGACGTGAAACACTTAATAATGGAACAGATTTATTCTAATAGCTCTCGACCCTTCGGCAGATAATGGCAAGTCTCCGAGTACATATATTACTGTCTCCTTAAAAAGCTCTGCCATTCGGGGGCGACACAAATCTCCAGTGTAAGTTGCTCTAGTTGTGGAACAACATCAAAATGCGCACCACAAACTGGATCAGGAGCTCATCTAAGCTCTCTAACTCTAAAACACATCGAGTCGTAGGTGGAAGTGAAGGAAATTACTCTAAGAATTTCATCATTTGAATTTCCGTTGCTGATAAGCTCTACAAAACAAATAATTTTTTTCTAGCAGATCGAAATAAAATTTGATGCATGTTCAAATGAAATATGAGGCATTAAAGTGGCGTATAAAGATTCCTTTGCCGGTTAACACCCATCAAACCCTATGCATTGGCTCAACATCAAAAATTAAATTTAAGCAATATAAAACGGAAAAGTAAGAGAAGCCTGTGTACGATGGAAAATAAATGAAAATGCATTGAAACAAAAAATACAAAATAAAAATAATTCTCCTTATACTTTACATTTCTGTTCCTATGACAAATGATCGTGATCCGGATAGGAAATTTTCACGCAAATGCAACAACAATGATGTGATCCTGATTGAGATGGGTTCAACTTATGATCCGATCTGTCCGTTTTGTTTTTCGTCGTTAGTTTGGCAGTACAGCCTTTTGTAATTAGTAGCACTGAGAAGTAAACGCATACGTAAACATGTATTCAATACCCGGCATGAAGTATATTAAAAAAGATTCTATTTTATTTAACTTCTACGGCTCCGAATCCTTTTTGTAGGAATTGATCGGGATACTGAATTGAATAGCCCAAGAAAACATGCTAATATGATTCCGAAAGGAGTTATTTTAAAAAAGTCATATAAAGTATTCAATTTGTTTGTAAAAATCTACTTTTGCGTATAAAAATTATAGACATATATATATTTATTATATATTATTATTATAAATGTGGGTGTAACCCTCTTTGGGATGTCTGGCCGAGCTCCTTCTCCTATCTGTGGCGTGCGTCTTGACGTTCCTATTCAAATAGCGCGGCCTACAGTTTTAAGCCGACTCTGAACGGCAGATGGTTTTTCATGAGAAGCCTTTCGTGACAATAAAAATATAAAAATTACTTTTACAAAATTTCAATATTTTTTAACTCAAAATAAGAAAGGAAAAACACACCTTAAAAAATGTTACATATTTTAGTATCATAAGCACAGTTTAGGCATAGTAAATAAGCATTTTACAGATATTAAAAAATTAATATATAAACAAAATAATGTATAAATATATATGCAGGTTTAAGAATCAAATTAAAGTTGAGATATTTTTTTTTCAAAATGAAAATACAAGATTACATACATTTGTCCCATAATATATTATCCCATGCAGTCTGAAACTATATACATAAATAAAAATCTTTTCCCCGAAAGGTGTATGTATGTAAGTACCTATTATAAATTATTCAGCTTATATCAATGCATTTAAAATAATGCATGTGCGTTGGCAGTTCTAGCGCTCTTGGAGAACTAACTTTAAATGAAATTCTCTTAAAGAGACTTAAGTGTACTACTACACTCAAGGCAGATTCATATAAAGTGGCGGCAGTCGTACAGAAACAAAATGAATGTTTATAGTTTTTACAAATTAATGATTTGAATGCCAAATGAGCGATTACATTCCACGGGTCCATGAACTTTAATAAGAATGCAAACAAAAAAGATCAGTTTGACATTCACACCACCAAACCGAAAGAAAAGAGAAAAAATAATATGATTTAATACCACCACCTTAATGAATTCGCCTTAAAATGAAGTGCACAAATACATTTTTTTTTTAATTAGTTGTGCGATGTACCATGCAAGAATGATAAAATACAAGATTCCGCCTTCCGAATTCGACGTGACGTCAGTGCTGTGAATACACAAACAAAATGGAGAAAAATTAATTGTTTGTGAGGAGGAAGAGTAAGAGAAACTACCAAACACAAACAATTCTACACCCGCACACATTCTCTTGCCTGGGCGTCATTAGCAAAAAAATGAATTTGGAGATATTGTTAAAATTTTTGTTATTTTCGGAAAGCGCCACCTTCTGTACCCTACACACCGTGCCTGCGATGGGCAGAATACAAAGGTGGTGCCCATATCGTACCGCAATTCCGCTCTCAATGAATTTGACAGAATAGCTGTGTGTATGATGCCCCATTTGTGCAATTTATTCGAGTATTGCTTGTATTATTTCTTCTTTTTCTTGCTTCTTTGTTCGCATTTTCACATTATTTTCGCACAACTGCACCAGTATGGCGTCACGTCTCTCTGGTGCGCCCAATCTTGTATTCCATCATTCTTTATTTTTGTACGATGCCCTATAGCTTTTGGTCGTTGCGAGAGAGAGTGAAAAAACACTCTTATTTCTCTTCAGATCATTATTATAGTTGAAGCCTTCATTTATTAATTGGTGAAAACAGACACATAAACATAGCGCATGTCTTCTGTAATTGTTTATTTATTCGCTCAAATATTTCTCAAACATTTTAAGAAACATGTAAATGTGCATGTGTACATATGTACATACGTTCACATACATATGTATGTATGTATGCATGTGGTACCTAGCAGCATATTCTCTTAGCGAGAAATATCTGTTATCTATTTCACAATTCTGGAATTGAGTTTCCCTAATTTTGTATATTGTTTCCAACTGAGTATAAATTTTATCTTTATTACTGCACAGAAAAAGCTACTTATTATTCCAACTAGAATGCACTTATGTACATACAAACTGCACGCACTGCAGTAGTACAAACAATATTATCAATTTCATCAAGTCGGGAAACAAATGCATCAACTACTAAATATTTACATACTCGTACATACATACCTATTTACATTTGATTTGCAATGATAGCAAACGTTTTTTCTAATAGCGGTCGCCTCTCGCCAGGCAGTGGCAAAACTCCGAGTGTATGTATTATACATATATAGCTCCTCATAAAAAACCATTTGCTGTTCGGGCTTAAAACTGTAGGTCCCTCCATTTGTAGAACAACATATTTACACACCTTATATGAAAATGTCGAGTAGAATTAACAAACAAATGACCATGAATGATAGTATATGGATTTGTGTAACGTGTGTGTGCTACGGACTAGGCACAAATCGCTGGGAGTTGTGCCATGTTTATGGCCAGCTTAAGGTATCCGCAATAATCGCTGTATGATAAATTCCTCAAAAACTCATTTACATGCAAGTAGTACCTCTAAGAGCTGCCCTTGCATTTAACACTTCTAAGAATAGATTGTGTTTAAATGAAAATAAAAGCAAGTTACAGGGAAAAAACTTAAGGTTTAGTCAAGACTGATGGATTGCAAGATTTGGTCATCCAAAGAAAAATTGTGAGAGTACCTTTGAGTGCTACGGCATAGGAGATTCGACAGCAGAATCGTCAAATTCATACGTATTCTTATTCAAAGAATACCGATTTCCATGTTGGTCAAACGATTACATGAGCGGAGATAGCGGTTGTACAAAGAGTTGGAAGGTGATCCCTAGAGAATAGGAATCTATGCTAGACAACTGCTAGAGAACAGTAAAAAATCTCAAGCGCCTAGCCGCCAAACCCAGACTTTTGCAAAGAAAATGCGCAAAAGTCTCTTCCTCTGCAGGATCCGTACAGCTTCCGCAATGCGAGTTGGTCGGAAGTCCAAGCTTCTCCGCATGAGTTCCGGTCCTGTTTGGAAAGATAGTCCAGTGATGCCAATACATGCACTCTCTCTAATTTAGTGGTGGGCTACCCATCAAACTAGGCAACCACATGTAAGTTGTACATTAAGAGTACGACACGTGGCTGGAGACCCCATTTTTTACCGAACATAGATTTACAGGAGTAGAAAGCTATACTGGCCTTCGTAATGCGATGCGCAGCTTCGAATGGAGCTTGGAGTCAAGTAGTAGTATTGCTGTAAAAATATCCCCAAATCCTGTGAATAAGAATTACTCCTAATATTGGCATCCTTAGTACATAAATCTGAAATAAAGTTCTTTAGAAAAACTAATATTTTTCAAATAATTATTTTAAGTATGGCTTTATTTGTCTAATTAATTTTATACAAATATGTTAATAATATTAAGTATGTAAGTAATTATATTAAGTATGTATTTGTATGTATAAAAGTTTTTACATCAAATTGGACTTATAAAATGAAAAAAAAAAAATTATTAAGAACAAAAGAACGTCCCATTGACTAGAGTACAAGGCGGGATTACTGACGATGATGAGCTCGACTTGAAGTTGGAAAAATTACAATTTTACAATTTTCAAAACATACATATGTACATATGAAGAACCGGTTAATGGCGTGTGAGGATGATTTAAATTCTACTACAGCACCAGCCTTAACTTTGAAATGAAAATTTCGTCGACAATTCACTTAAATGTAACTTAAAGAAATCAAAGCGCATTGAGAGGTGGAATGATTTGAGGGTTGCCCAATATATGCCAATTTTATTTATGGGGAATATTTAGCAGGAAACATTGCTGAGTTCTCATTGCTTCGTTTCTTCAATGCATTAGGGATAATAAAAACTTGGAAGCTAAATTTAAGATAACTGTTTATGCGTGTTTTTTAGTTTTTTTTTTTTTTGTTTTTGTAATTTTATTCTATAAATATATACATATGTGTGTGTATATGTATAACTTTGAAAACTTTCAAACTTTCATAAATTTCATTAAATTTAAATTCGTTATAAATTCGTTATTTACATCTTGGGTGCTTATTAGTGACATAATACATACATACATAATGTCTTTAATCTTTGATTTGATTATTCGTTTACACTTACAATCATTAATCTTAAATTTGAGCATTTTCAACCAAACTTTGTCGCTTAATTTCTTTGCTTTGTTACTTAATTATTCATTAATTTCACATACACGAACACTGGCACTAGAAGAGCCTGCATTTCTTCACTTTTCTTCTTTCGCCTGAATTCGTAGATCTTAGCTTTTTATGTTATCATCTTCTTCCATCTCTTCATTGTAAACTTTGTTACTGCTGCCGTTCTAGCTAATAGAACCTCTCCATTTTGGGTTTATTAAGTGCACAAAAATAATACCCTGAATAGTTTTGTGATCCGGGTGAAGTGTAATCGTTGATGCCATAGCTGCTATAATCGTAATTACTGCTTGGTATATGCATGTGTGGATGGCTGTGGGCATGGGCGTGGGTGTGTGCGTGTGGGGCATGTGGAAGATTGTGAGCACCGTGGGAGTAAGGGGGGTAATAATGTTGAAACGCGGCGCCACTTCGCGCCTTTTGTCATGTCAACAAATTGCTACTACCGTTACTGTTGCCGCTAACATTATTTTGATTGGTTCCATGCACTCGCATATGGCGATTCAGGTTGCCCGATTGGGAAAATCTGCAAAATAATAGAAAAATTACATAAATAGGTAATATATATATTGGTTTTTTTATATGTTTTGAACAAAACTATTGTCAAAGCTCAAGAAAGCAAAATATCAAGAATTTTTATATACGAACGCATTATTTTGAACTTATGCAGTTGGTTCTATAAAATGAACAGCGCCCTCTATTTTATTAGTGACCTCTATTTTCATTAAAAATCTCAATCATGCCTTTGGTGCAATTTTCAAATATTCGATATTATTTCTCAATTTTAAAATACCTTACAAATTTCTAAATATAAAAATACCCAAGAAATATCTAAATAAAAATATTTTACATACATAAATACGCCAACATGCATTGATTTGAAGAAAATAACTTCGTTTAGTGCATCTGCCATATAGACCAAAATGTGAAAACCAACGTATCTCTAAAACCACTTAAACTAGGGAACTGAAACTTAGCTCGAATGCATAAATTGTATACACGATACTTGTAGTGAAAAGTGGTTGGTAATAGAAAAGGGGGTGTGGCACTTCCAATACACACTGAAACCTTCATATAGCTTTTCTCTGGCATCACTTATGCTAAGGTACTGAAACGGTTGCCGAACTTCTGACAAAAAGCATGCGGTGTTGAAATTGAGCGGGGCACATCCCATACAATATTGTTATACATTTAGTTCAATTGAAATTGGATAAAACCTTCTACTTACAGTAAGACTAGTTATAGGTCTCATTTTCGACTACGGGCGATACTAATCTCAGTAATAAGTGAAATTATGGTTACTTGAAAATAACACATTTTGAGTTCTTCTCGAAACCAAATTTTTTCAGAACGGTGGGCATCATAACTCAGAGTTTTCAACCGACTGAAGTAAAAAATTGGTATAAACTTTTTAAATACATTCTACACAGAGTGACGTTAGAGTTTTTCGATTTGGTCAATGTAAAAAGTTTCCATGACTTGTTTCAATTATTATTTTTATGAAAAAAAATTGATATATTTTTAAAATTATTTTTTCAAAGGATGCTACGTAATTATGCCCGTATCCGAATACCAATCCATGCGTGACTGCCATTCGGAGAAACACCAAAATGAAGAAAAGGCAAGCCTCCGAGTGTATTTCTGCCATGAAAAATCTCCTTATAAAAAACCATCTGTCTTTCGGAGGTGACGGAAAATGGTAGATCTCTCTATTTGTATGACACACACCACAAATCTAAGAGCCGTATTTTTTTTGGTTTTTGGTTTTTGATGGAAGAAGTTCAAAAGAGATGAGCCCCACAAAAATAGTATCGAAGAAAATATCCATTTAGAGATTTTTTTAGAAAGTAAAAAATGCATTTTCATTTCAGTAAAACTACAAGGCACCACTGCATAAAACTTTAAGACCTATAAAACAAAGAGTGATATATTTATATCACCGCGATTATTCATGAAATATAAAAGATATATATTTAAAATTTGTTCACATGAAAGTATGTACAAAACTACGAGTCGCAATTACTCAATAAGCCGTGTAGTATTCATCGTTGTCGAGTATAGCCTGGCATCTTCTTCATACTTCGAGCCAGGTTTTCTGCGTATCTCGTCGACAAACAGGGCTAGATTTTGCGAACTTGACGCACGAGTTGCAGTTGCGTTAAATCATGGACTGGCTTTCCAGCAAGATGCGTTTTCATAGTTCCCCACACATTTTCAATGGGGTTGGTGTCTGGGCACTGAGAAGGCCAGGCCAATACTGTGACGCCATTTTCTTGTTTTGTTGTTTCTCAATACGTTTTTCTGAGAGCAGTGGTTTTGATGTGTGGGACGGTAGGATATGTTCGCCTCCTTCAGTCGGTGTTCGGTGGTGTTGATACTCACATCCCTTTTTAGCAAGAATTGTGCGTGCTTGGCGTAGTCGCAAAGGGTCCCGCTTAAAAAGTTGGATGATCACTGCTTTTTTGTCGTAACTCGCTTTAAGCCAGGCTCGGAAAAATCATCAACATTTTTGTACACTTCATACCGCTAACTCTACATCACAACAAACTTTTTGATTTTTTAATCACTTTTGCAGCCACGGCGTAAGATAATTTCGGCCTTTTCGAATGCGTGCAATAAAACGAAACGCTTCGCGTACTTCTCACTGATTTTTGTTTGGTTGCGTTTACGGGAAAGTTTCGAACGACACTAGCACTGGTGTCGTAGCCTTTGAATGGGACTATTATGCAGAAAAAAGCAGAACGAAATATATCTTGAAGTTACGAGAAAAAACCCGCGGACTGTATATATATATTTCTTATTTATTAATTATTTCTTGAGGAAGTTTGGCGACTTTGGCTTAACTATTTGATTTTGTGTCCCCATTCTGAAGTGGGAACAATTTGTATTAGCGACCCCAATTGAGCGACAAGAAGTTCATTCAAGATATTCATTAGGTCTAATAGAGGCGTGACCGCCATAACTTAGAAACTATTTTACCATATATTTGACTTGAGGTGATTTCACATGTGCGTGCCATACTTTGAGCTAATTTCTGCGCAGTTTGTGAAAGTCATCGACTCCTAATCAGTTGAATTTGCCTTGATAACTATTTGACCGTCCATATTTGTTTTCCTTTGAGATTTTGCTTAACTATTGCCCAAATATTTTCAATAAGTTTGCATCAGGCGTCTGTGAAGGACAATCCAACATTTCGTTCCCGTTTTGGTGTTTTCACTCTACCCTTCGACTTCGATGCTTGGGGTCGTTGTCTTCTAGTATAATCCAATATTGGTTAGTTATTTCAAACATCTTCGCAGCTGTCGGTAATAAGACATTTTGGTAGATTTTATTCATCAAAACTGCACTTCATTGAACCTTAACTGAATACTGAACAGTTCGTTCAAATTGTCAATTATCTGTCAATGCCACTTTTCCTTAAAACTGCTTCAGCTTCTCGCACCAATAAGTTTCTGGTCTTGCTTTATAGAGGGATGTTTTTTTATTTTGGCCTCGCCCGGGGAACGTTTTTAACTTCGGTATGCGTTGCACCCATTTATTTATGAACACCATCGACATCACGTAGATACATATGTATGGAGTTCGCGCTCCCCAGGGCACGTAGATACATATGTATGGAGTTCGCGCTCCCCAGGGATCGGGCGACTAAGCTGGGCTCTAAGCTACCGTGGGGGTCGGCAGGTTGCGGATAGCCGGACGGCCTGTAGTAGCAGGTTAGTTGCGAATAAGTTCTAACAAATAAGCAGCCCCCGACAATGAGCGGCAGAAACGGAGGACGCGGCCTAAAAGCTAGCTAATCCGAAGAGGTTTCTGTGACAAAGGCGAAACGACACCGCCTTTAATAAAATAAGTGTCCCCCTCACCATGCAAAGGCATGGTGAAAATACAAAAATCCAGAAGCGACTGACTCATATTGGGCGGCTCCCTGGTCAGCGTCTGTCCCCCATGTTAGGGGCGGCTGCAAATTTAATATGATCTACATTAAGACCGAGCCCAGTAAGGTCTTAATTACGATATACTGGAAAATGTTTGGAACATACTGCCACGAGCTGACGGCTGCACTATTCTGTTTCTTTAGTAAGCAGAGTGAAATCTAGCTGAAATGGCATTCAGGTTAATGGTGCAGCCGCCCCCACCCCGTTAAAACTATGGCAAATCTCTAAGAACGCTCCATATCCCGTCGCCATTAAGTGTCGGCGTAGGTCTAGATGTAATATTCCTAGTTAGCACTGATTCGGCTCTGAACTTAGGCTCTCATAAGGAGCCTTCGTCAACCCTCGCATGGCCTCCCTGCTTGCAAAGATAACCATGGAATCATGAATAAGTGACTACGCACCGGGATAGGGATAACGGCTTACGAGTTGGGGTCCAACAACATGAATTCTAGCAATCAGAACTTAAACATAAATATCTTAGAAAAAGCTAAAATAGCAACAACTAATCCATCTTTGGATTTGCCAAAGGAGACTGCAGACGGCAGTAACAGCAGTGGGGAGCTGGTAAAAAACCCCTTTCAAAGGAGCTCGAGATTGGCTCATTCGCCTCCGTTGATTGGAAGAACCCGATCTGCGTCACCATGCATGCAGTACAGCAGTGTCGCAAAGGAGGCCACAACAGAAGAGCTCAACCGCAGCATCAGTGCCAAAATTAAAGAGCTAACGGAGATGATGGAACTCCCAAAGCGTAACATTAACCAGCCAATGCGTGATCTGGTTTCAAGCATTTCGGAGCTCCATAAGAAGTTAGAAAGGTCGATTCTGACTTCTAGAATAAGGATGCTAAAAGGGTCAAAAAGTGTGGTTCTCGAAGCAAAAAATGAATGCACGCAAACATCGCCTCTTATAAAGCGCGTCACGGATGGTACGCCAAAGAGATGTATAGACACAGTCGCTGCACGGAAAAGCCCAGCAAAAAAGAGCAAAAGTGACCGCGATGGAACACTGAAGGCAACGCCGGTATCAACAAAAGAGCAAACCAGCTCCGAAGGATGGAACACGGTAATAAATAAGAAAAACCGTAAAGGAAACAACAATAAAAGCCCAAAAATAGACGGGAAACAAAGAGACGAAGCAAACACGAGGGGAAATCGCAGGCGACAGAGGCCGCCCCGTAAAGACGCGATCGTTGTGAAAAGCGTTGGCAATGTCTCATACGCTGACATTCTAAAACGTGTGAAAACAGAGCCATGTTTGCAGGAGCTTAACTCGAAAGTATATGGTGTTAAGAAAACTGCAAATGGAGACTTGCTACTGGTGCTTGAGCGATCATCTGATCCAAACACTCAGAAGATCAACGAAGCAGTTAAAGCTGCCTTAGGAGATGTAGTGGAAGTAAGGGCACTAACTGAACTACACCAAATCGAAATTCGTGATCTCGACGAAATCACGACGAAAGACGAAGTTCATGAAGCCATAACTAGCCAATTCAGGGAACTAAATGTGCCTTTGTCGTCAGTTGCTAACTTGCGAAAAGCTTATGGTGGGACGCAAACGGCGACCCTTAAAGTTACACCAGAGATCGCCACTAAGCTTACAGCAGCAGGAAAAATACGGATTGGCCTAGTTATCTGCCGTATCAGAGAAAAACTTGACCCGAAAAGGTGCTTCAAGTGCATGGAGTACGGGCATGTCGCAGCGAGATGCAAAAGTACGGACGACTTCACCAAGTCCTGCTTTAAATGCGGCAGTAAAGATCACCAGGCGAAGAGTTGTACGCAAACAGCAAGTTGCTTAATTTGCAAAAAGAAACAAATAAGCGACACCGCACACGCGATGACTAGCAACAGGTGCCCTTTATATCAAAGAGCACTCAAAGAAATGCGACATAAATGAAGTTTCTCCAACTGAATTTAAATCACTGCGAGAAGGCTCAAAGCCTGCTCGAACAGTCTGTGCGAGAGCACAAAATAGATATTGCAATACTCAGCGAACCCTATAAATACGGGAATGGGAATGATTGGGTATCCAACACAACAGGAAAATCGGCTATATGGAATTGCGGAATTACTAGGTCACGAATGACGAGTATAAACGCAACACGTGGATATGTACGAGCCCGTGTTGGTAAGCTGTTTGTTTACAGCTGCTATCTTCCACCTAGCTTAACCCTAGCGGAAGCCATACACGCACTGGAAGAACTTGCACACGACATTAAAGATCATAGTCCGGTCATTGTAGCTGGCGACTTTAACGCCTGGGCAGTGAACTGGGGATGCCCTCGAACCACCCCTAGAGGTAAAGCCCTTTTAGAAGCGTTCGCTATGCTTGACATAGCGCTTATGAATACCGGGAACCAGCAAACATTCCAAAGAGCAGGGAAAGGGTCAATAATCGACCTGACATTTGTTAGCTCTAGCCTCGTGAGTAGTACGAGATGGTCCCTTAGCCAGTATTACACTGGTAGTGATCACTTCGCAATACTCTGCGCTATAGGCAAACATGATAAGCCGAAGTCATCTAACTCGCACGAGGTCAGATACCGGGTCGGAACTTTCGACCCGGAAGTGTTCGAGATAATGATGGCAAATTTTACATCTACTGGAAATGCGGCTGAAAAAACTAACCAAGTCATGAGGCAACTCACTAAAGCATGTGATGCAGCTATGAGTAAAACAAGGCCTAATAAAAACCACAGAGAGCCCGTTTACTGGTGGACGGAAGAAATCTCTGCAGCACGCGAAGAATGCAATAGAGCAAGAAGAACATATCAGCGGTCAAGAGGAATGGCCAGCTTTGAAAGGAACAGACTCTTATTTAAACAAAAACGGAAAACGCTAAAAAACGCAATTAAGAGCAGCAAACGCCAGTGCTTCCAAAAATTATGCGAGGATGCTGACAGCAATCCATGGGGATTTGCATACCAGCTGGTGATGAAAAAAACAAAAGCCTTCAAACCGCTGCCCACTACGTGCCCGGTTATTCTGCGCAACGTGGTCAAAACATTGTTCCCCCAACAGCAAGGCATCGCAGCCAACGCGGCCAGCTGTATGGAGGACGATGGAAATCGATGCCTGGCCAACGCTGACGAAATTTTGCACATTTGCAAACAGATCAGAGGCAATAAGGCACCCGGGCCCGATGCGATCCCGAATGAAGCTCTTAAGTTCGCAATCCAAAAGCATCCAGAAATCTTTGTGGATGTTTACAACTCCTGCTTAGAAGAATGCACATTCCCGAAAGAGTGGAAACTGCAAAAGCTAGTGCTAATACCAAAAGGGACTAAGCCGGCGGAAGACCCCTCAGGTTACCGCCCACTATGCTTACTGGACACGGCAGGGAAAATACTAGAGAAGCTAATTGTAAATCGCCTGGAATCTTCCATCGATAGTGCCGGAGGGTTATCGCCGCACCAATATGGCTTCCGTAAAACACGCTCTACCACAGATGCTGTTATAGCGGTTAAGCGCATTGCTCACAAAGCGATTGAAGGTTCTCGCTGGCTCTACGGAGATAAAGAGTATTGCCTAGTCACAACGTTAGATGTAAAAAATGCATTTAATACAGCAAACTGGGGCAAAATCCTAAATGCGCTGGAGAATTTCCGAGTCCCAGCCTATATTCGGAAAATTGTTGCAAGCTACTTCACTAACAGGGTGCTGCAATACAAAACCGACGAAGGAATGAAAAGGTACAGAGTAACCGGAGGAGTACCACAGGGGTCAGTGTTGGGCCCACTCCTCTGGAATGTAATGTACGATGGAGTTTTGCGTCTCCAACTACCTCCAGGATCCCAAATCATAGGGTTTGCTGATGACATTGCAATCGTAGTCGTTGCTAAATTCCTAAACCAGGCCGAAGCGATTTGCAACCAAGCGGTCGAAATCACAAAAGATTGGCTGCGCACTAGTGGTTTAAGCCTTGCAAACCATAAAACAGAGGCAGTTCTCATAAGTAGCAGGAAAATAGTAGAAACAGCAAATCTCAGAGTAGGTGACCACTCACTAGAATCTAAGCTGTACATCAAATATCTCGGAGTAATGATTGACCACAGGTTAAGCTTTAAACAGCATCTAACATACGCCAGCGATAAAGCAGCGAAGGCTGTAACCGCATTGACACGTATTATGATGAATACGAGAGGACCTAGGCAGGCTTCTAGGAAGTTGCTTAGCAGTGTGGTATCATCTATCTTGCTATATGCGGTACCAGCCTGGGTCGAAGCAACTAACTGCAGCACATACATGAAAGGCATTAAATCGGTATACCGGTTATGTGCCCTCAGGGTGTGCTGTGCATTCCGCACAGTATCGGAAGATGCTGTATTAGTCCTCGCGGGTATGCTACCAGTTAAGCTGACTGCACTAGAATTCGCCGAAATAAAAAAACATCGAGCGGATCCGGCACAGCTGACTAACCGAAGGACTGAACGGGAGCGAAGCATCCGTACTTGGCAGGAGGAATGGAGGAACTCCATGAACGGACGATGGACATATCGATTGATCCCAAATATCACAAGATGGATAAATCGAAAGCATGGTCAGATAGATTTCTACCTGACCCAAGTACTTAGTGGGCATGGATGCTTTAAGGCTTATCTGCATAGATTTAAGCACGAAGATGACCCGTACTGCACCTTTTGCGACAGTCTAGTTGAAGATGCAGAACATGTTTTCTTTGTCTGCCCTCGTTTCGAGCTGGAAAGAGTAGAATTGAGTGATAGGGTGGGGAAGCCAATAATGGTTAGCAACCTAGTAGATATCATGCTTGACTCAGAAGAACATTGGTCCGCTGTCAGTAACATGGCAAGGATAGTAATTACCCAGCTGCGTCGCAATGAACAACAGCGCAGATTGTTACGTAGAGGCAATAGGCCACACCCCCTCCCGTGAAGTAGTACCTAGTAATACTTAACGGTATTAGGAATCACCAAATTGCGTCACGCTGAACAGCAGCGCAGATTTTCAAGTAGAGGCAATAGGCCGCTCACCTCCCAGAATCAATACTTAACGATAAGTAAATACCAAACTGCGAAGTGCTGAACATCAGCGCAGATTTTCACGAAGAGGCAATAGGCCGCTCCCCCTTCCGTGAAGTATTACCTAACGGTCGTCCCGCGGGAGGGAAACGGAGCTGGGGTGGGGTTTTTAGTGGGTGAGTCGAAAGACAAGTCTCACACTTTTCGGCTTTCAATGCTTTTTGCCACCTCCAAAAAAAAAAAAAAAAAAAAAAAAAAAAAAAAAAAAAAAAAAAAAAAAAAAAAAACCATCGACTTCTTCAAAAATTTCAGAACGCGTATTGACAAAAGGACACGCCTTTTTGGCAGGATTTCACTTTTTTTTATAACGGAGCTTTAAGTTTTAATTTTGTCGATCACACTTACATTAAGCAGACTGTACACAAAATTCATCCATAAAACAGTAAATTCCTGGTTTTATCTTCGCTATCACTCTAGAAAGTTTCCAAATGCATATTGCCAAAACAGTGTACAGTAAGCCCCGTGCCACATTTACATAAATATGTTGTATTTGCATGCCAAATGAAGGAACTTACCTGAGCAAGCACAATTTACATTGGTAGGGCTTTTCGCCACTATGTATGCGCAAATGTTTGGTAAGTGTGGAACTGTCCGAGAAGGATTTCTTGCACGAAGAACAACGGTAAGGTCGTTCGCCCGAATGGGTGCGCATGTGCGTGGTGACGCTGGAACTTTGTGAGAAACGTCTATCACAAATAGGACAGCGGAATGGCTTCTGTCCGGTATGTGTGCGTACATGTGCAGTTAGATTGGCGGCCTGCGAAAAGCTCTTGTTGCAATCAGGGCATCTGGACAGGAATAAAAGAACAAAGACAAAATGACATTGTTTCACAAAAAACCCAATTTCGGCCATACCTGTAGGGCCGCTCACCCGAATGGGTTCGCAGATGTGTTTTGAGCGTGCTTGGGCGTGCGTAAGTTTTGCCACAAAGCCTGCACAGATTCGGCTTCGAATCGGAGCCCTCTTCATTACTGTCTTCATCATCGTCGTAAGGGCTTTTCGTTGGCGATGCAAAGGCAGGCAGAAGCTCTGTACCAGCGGCGAATAGGTGACGGGATGTATCACTTGTTGGCGATGGCGAGTCCTCCTCGACAATGACGGCGTCGGTTAGTGCAGGCAAAACACCAGGTGCAGGACTCTGATTCGACTGTTGCAGCGTCGGCGTTCGAAAATCTGCGGTGAATGAATAGGTTGCTGCGGGCGGGTAATGTGTGGGGCTTAACAAAGGGGGGTAGAGTACATTGACGGAGGAATTAGTATTTGGTGGCGTCCACTGCATCTGTGTGAGAAGTAATAGAAATTAAGACACTGTTTGAGTGATGTGCCATTTATTACTTACCTGCGAGCATTGCATTGGCACCGTACCCTCCGCGCCATAACCATGCATGGTCATATTCATGCTGACATTCACACTCATGCTGGGGTACATTGGAGGCGGTGGAGGTGGTGGGGCTCCGCTTGAGCTCATATGTTGACCGCACGTGTTGCCGACGGACGTCGACCCTGGTAGCATGCCACTACTGGTTGGATCATAGTAGCACGTCGCTTGTGTGGCGGCTGAACTGAGCGAGTTGCCATGGGTGGAGGATTGATTCTGGCTCTGAGAAGAATGCGAAACTTGGCCACTGGGCGAGACCAGCATCTGATGCGGATGCACAGTGTATGAGAGCGAAGCTTGGTGCGGGTTTGAGGAGAAATTGTATGAGGCGCCGCACGGTGAAAAGGGAAACAGGCTAGGCAAGGGATCGATGTCTAATGGCGGCAAACCTGGAAACGACGAGGCCATCTCATCGGTGCTCCAATAACTCGCCGCGCTGCTGCTGCTGTTGTTGTGGTTGGCGGTGGTGTTTGTACTGATGTTGCCAGAGAGATTTATTTGCTGTTGTTGTTGCAAATGGTTTTGTGCGGATCCAACAATGCTGACACCGGTTACCACACTCGTCGATGGATCGAAGCAGGAGCCGCAATCGAAGTCGTTGGATGTCAGCGAAGAGATAGGTAAAACGGTATTTCCTTGGCAAGACAAACAGCCGACACAGGAAGATGCCGCACACTCTTGCTGTTGGTCAGGTAAAGTAAAATAAAAACAACATAGGACACAAATTAAAATTGAAAATATATATTGGTAGATGTGTTAGTGGGCCGGTAATAATGAAAAATAATGCTTTTGAAATTTCTCGATAGCTGCATTGAGCTTTATGGCTCGTCACGTGCTTATACCTTTTAGAACTATTTTTTCTTAAATATTTTCACCAAAATATAGTGTTCGCTTGCTGGGAGCACACCAAAACTCAAAAACAAAAATTCGAGAAAACCAAAAATTCGAGGAACGCATTAAATTTACTGTGACGCGCTAAGTAAAAGCAAGGACACATTTTGATTAGATTTCGCCATGAATTTTAACACAGCAAGAAATAAGAGTTTGCTCTCTCGCAGCAAATGAACAATAACACTAGATTTTTCTATAAAATATATTTCTCCGATTCCTCTAAAGGAGAGTAAGCCCCAAAGCACTGATATCCACAAGGCAGTTTCAAAGGCCATCCGTCGGCAGGTGGCATAAGCATTTTTTGCGCATAATATATTTCCAAAATGCGTTTTTGTTTTCATTAATTCACTTTGCAAATTTTTCGATCAAATTAATAAACAATTTTAATTCAGATTGCTACTTTGTACACTAATGTTCGAAAAAACCCACTAACATTTGCGGAAGATATTCAACGGCAAAGATTCACTGTTATTTTAACAGCGCTGCTAATATAATTTAGTATTTGTTTTTGTACAATAATTTATTTCTCAACCGCCGGCGTACCTGTGGACTATCCAACGCCAGACCGAATAATGGATTGTTGGGCACATATCCCGTTTCTGGTTCCACTGGAGCGCCATTTGAGACATCGCACGATATGTACATAGCTCCACCCTCTTGATCTTCCAGGGAATCTGTAATGGATGGAAAATAAATACTTTTTCAAATAAATATCCAATTCAATTGTTATTCCTTTAGGGATGCTGCGAGCATCTCAAATCAACCACCTTCCAATGCAGGTGAAATATTCATATGTATGAGTGTTTGTATGTATATATGAAGCATTAGCCGTTGTCAAGAGCGAAGAACGCTTAATTAAAGGGAAAATTTCATTGTCAGAAATACCAAATTATTTACAAGGGCAAGCTTTCCCTGCTATTTGCCCACTGTCAAACCTGTGGAATTATCAAAGTTAAGTATCCATTTGTTTTTTATCTTAGGTTCCACCCTCTTAAAATGCAAAATATTCTACGTTAGCACCATCAATTTTCAATATCAAACAAAGTTTAAGAACAGTTTAACAGTTATAAATTGCGTCAACATTTTTTAATACGTGAAAAACGCGCATATGTCACTGTACCTTAACTCCTCCCAAATAACACACCCTTACAAATTGCAAATCGCTTATGGCGTAGAGTGTATGTATGTATGTGATTTCCCTCGCGAATTGCTTTATCAATCATGCGCGTGGTGCACAAGCGCAGACAGAAGAGGGACCACACACACATATGCATATATATAAATATAAGCGCACTCATACAAATTACCCATATACCGACCGGTTCATTTACTCCCCAGCAGAAGATTTGGTTGTTGGTATATTATTTTATCATTTTTCACTACCTGGAAATCTGCAAACCAGGTATGACCCCAAACAGACTATGTACAGTCGATTTTTTTGTTGTTGTTTTTGAACACGTATCCCCAACATACGAATATGTTGTCATTATCAACCATTTTGTATTTTTAGCTTATCTTTCAAGATATGTATGTGCCTTTGTGTGCTTAGCTTTTTTGTTATCGAAAAATTTCGCGCAATAATACCTCAACCACCTCAATCACTGCACTTAGTGCCCTACAGTCTATTGTTTTTATCATGCATGAAAAGACCAATGGGGGACGCAAATTTGTGACGAGTAAGGAGATAAAAGCCGCATTGCTGCATGAGCTCAAATCCACAGCAAAATGAACCTTGCAGAAATGCCTCGAGGGTGGGAAAAAGCGCTGGCATAAGTTATTTGTGTCTGAGAGCTACAAAATATAAGGAAAAGTGCAAAACTTCTTCACATTTTTCTCGCTTTGTTTCGACAATGAAATTCATATAGTTTTAATTACCATCATACAAGTAGCCTCAAACAGTTTTTAAACTAATCTTCAATTTCTAGGCAAAAGAATAACTGTTAACACTCCACTTCAAAAAGCTGTAACACACAATTGGCTTTATCGAACACAAGACTGGCAAAAAACCTTCTCTGAAGCTTTTTAATCGTCGCCTTTAAATCGTCGTATAGCATAACCCAATGCAATGTATTTATAGTATGATATGACTCACTAACACCATCTAAGGGAAAATATTCCGAGCCTTTGACTACTCCGAATAGATACATAAATAATATACAAATATAAATACTAAATAAATAATTAATTTCCATTTTTTATCAAGCAACAAATAAAAAAACATTTCGGAAAGTAATGTTGGAAATGAGTTAGTTTTAAACCTAAAATATGTATACATATTTTATTTAGTATTCCGTATTTGTAAATTTTGTAGTGGGCGCAAAGACCATGAAGTCGAAGTGTAAACTTCCAATAAATCTAAATCCGAAGTTTGTAGTAAATTCTAAGTATTAAAAGCACTAAAACACACCCATTATTCGAGTTATATATATTTACTTATACATACATATATAAACATTCCTTATTCATATTGCCTTGTAAAGTGAGTTGGTTCAAACCAATAGAATTTTGCATATACATATATTAAATATATTGTAATTGTCATAAAATGTGTCTGCTGGGTTGCAAATGAGAACGAACCCTGCGGGGAAAAGCCAAACTTGTAAGCACAAATTCTAATTCAGATTCTAGTATTTAAGAAGAAATCATACCAGTTCACCATTGACTAGAATAACACCAGCGGTAAAATGATCAATTTGCCTACAAATTATTCTAAAGGGTGGTTAAGTTTCAAGGGCCGGTGTTGATTTTAAATAAAATAGAATTTGTTTAGGATATTACTATCATTTATCTTTACTATGATAATATTGGTATGACTCAATTACGTATGAAACAAAATATCGGCCAAATGGCCGCAGTGGCCATTGGACAAATTGCGTTTAGGTGTGGTTCACATTCAACACCGGCCCTTGAAATTTAACCACCCTTTAGTTGAATTTTGTTTAGATAAGAAAGATTAAGATTCGTCTACTTATAGACGCACCAACGCACCGCGCTAATTAGAGAACATTTGCTAAGCAAATGATTATACGACTGGTTCGAACAAAAGACTTAATTAACATGAATTGAAATGTGGTAAATAAAAAAAATACACAGAGTAAAGTATTAAGTTTATCTTCGACAAATTTCTTCAATAAAGGATCTGCTTCAGCATTCTATTAGCAAAAATTTTGCAAACGAGCTTAGCACCGATATGATAATAAAGGCAGGACCCACAGAAAAAATAGCCTCACAGTATAAAGTAGAAAGTAATATTTTTTAGAACCCGCGGCCACCGTAGCTGAATGGATTGGTGCGTGACTACCATTCGGAGTACGTTGGTTCGAATCTCCGTGAATCACCAAAATGAAGAAAAAAGTCGGAGTTGGCTTAAAACTGTAGGTTCCATTTGTGGAACAATATCAAGACGCATATCGCAAATAGGAGGATTAGCTAGGGCAAATACCCATAAAAGGCTGTAAGCACCAATTATTGATATATAAATATATACATATATGATAAGCGTTACTGGCGTCGATGAACCAGAAATGAAATTAAGAAAAATCCTCGCAGCAACTGGATATGCAAAGTCCAAAATTTAAGTAGCATTAATCTTATTTATGTTTCTACACAGAATACCTTAAATGTTTTTACTTCATTAGAATTAATTTTAATTTTTTTAAGATTTACTTAAAATATAAATTTTAGCCATGCATTTTCAATTATCAACCAATTACTGTGCTTGAATAAAGTTGCATTTAATTAAAAGAAAACCCTAATCTGTGTACACTTTTAAAATGAAAAAGGCAGCTAGCGGCTGAGACTATCGAAGTTTGTAACGGGAAGAAATGCATGTTGTTGTTTTTTTTTTTTTTAATTTTAACTGGTCTAGCTCTGTCCAAAAAAGAACGCTGTCGTAGGTATGCTGACAGGTCATAATTTGCTAGCGGCGCACGCATACAAAATAGGAATTACAAACAACGATAGCTGCAGATTTTACAGTGAACTGAAAGAGAGGGGAACGCTAGAGCACCTTCTATGTTCTTGCCGTGCGTTAGCTAGAACCAGATTAAAATGCTTAGGACCTCCACAATATGAGAAGTTAGAATGCCTCTCAGGGTTAGAGCTTCAGAGTTTACTTAGATTCGCAAAAGACGCAGACGTACTGTCTACTACAAAGATACGTAAAGGTCTAGCTCCATCTGGTAACACTACAGACTAATAGGTCTATGTGATGGCTCTTAGCCAGCCAGGTCAAAGTAACCTAACCTAACTGGTCTAAAACTGGTGATTTTAGAGACATATTGGCCTAGGATTTTTTTCTTTTTGAAATAATCAACTGGCATTTTCTTATGGTTAGGCAGACAATTGACATTTCCTGGATATCGCCGCGATAAAAAAACCACTTACGAGCATTAAGAAAATAAAGAACTCGAACTGGTTGAGTTGAAAACTGCAACTGATTGGTATTTTTCTAGTGTTTTCCCTGCCGGGAAGCAGCATCCATTTCTATCTGTGCATGTGTGTGACCAGTTGCGTTTATACATACTTGCTTATACTAATGTATGCCTGTATCTTAGGGTGGTTGGTCTATGAAATGGAGAGCTTCAGTCCAGAAAAATTTTGAAAGTACTTTTATATGGTATTTTTAGAAAAATCAGTATATATTTTAAGAGTTTTACGTTTGATTGAAGGACAGTCATTATTTCTCATTTGTTTTGTATTCAAATTTGTGGCATTATAAAACAGCAAAGTGCTTAAGTTGATTGAGATGAAAACTGGCATAAAACCCGTTATTATATTAACTTTAATTGTTTTACATATGTATTTATTTGTTTATTATATTTAAGTTTATGAATTTCAAGCCTTATAGACTATGATACAAAAGTAACTTATATTAAACTATTAACATATTACATATGTATATTTAAGAACAACTAGGATATTATTATTATTGATTGCCTATTTGTGCACTGCGACTTGAATAGATCTGTTGTAAGATCATGTAGCCTACTCGAACAGTTTTCGGCTATTAATAAATCCTAAAACTGCTGTAGGCTTAAGTTCTACCAGGAGATTTGGACTTATAGCCCCATTTCCCAGGTAATTTAGTCTGCGTCGGGCCACTGCTGGGCAGTGGAATAGAATGTGTTCTGCTGTTTCTTGTGCCTCTTTGCAGAGTCTACAAGAATCGTTTTCTATCACACTTATCTTTTTCATGTTATAATTAAGTTTACAGTGTTACCTGTTAGTAGTTCAGTGTAAAGTTGTATGTCCTTTCTGCTTAGGTTAAGGATTACTTCTGCCTTTATCCGTTTCGGATCTATGAGTCTTTTCGATTTCCTCATGCCCGATTGGGCTCTCCAGTAATCGATTAGGCCTCGTTGTTCCTGCTCACGTAAAAAGGCACTTTTGAAGCTGTTGTTTACCCCGCAGAAAGGTTTAGGCCCTATGAAGGGAGTGTTTGCCCCCTTGCCCCACGCTAAAGAGTCCGCAATTCCATTCCCTTCGTGCCCCTCTTGTCACGGAACCCACATCAAGTTACCAAAGTTTTAAAACATTCCCAGACTAACCTTGATTGGAATGAGAAACTGTCCAGCAATTTGATAGATTTCTATAGAGTCCAAATGTTTTAAAAAGCAACTATTGAACGCGAAAAATCAATAACAACTAAAAACATATCAACTCACGAAGTTATGTCTGCTTAACTAATGTTAAAAGTTAATCTCCTTTAGATTAGTAATTGCAGTTAATTTACAGTTCAGGGTGCTTCAAATTGCGTTAATAATGAAAGATTAAATCAGCTTCAGCCCATATGTTTTACAAGAAATATAATGCTATCTACTTATAAATTAAAATTTAGGAAAAATATACAAGAGTTGATAAATATTTTTTATAAGAATTCTTAGTATAATTTAGTTTCCAGATGTCAATTACAACATGCAAATTTTTAAAAGGTTTCAAAATTTTATTAGAATATTATATTTACTATCCTAAAAACTCACTAAATCCCTCTTACTTTTAATTATGTTTTTATTAGTGGAAATAGCTAGTGAGTCTAATTATGGTATTTCCAAAATGTATAATATATAATATATTGCATATTTTTTGTTTCTTAGCGGCACTTCAAACTTAAAAATTGAGCTTCACCTAAACGCTTAAAACTTTACCATAATTTTCGAAAATTCAATTTTTGTGCTCAAAATTGCAATATAATATAGTAATCATGTAATTTAAAATTAAGCTGAACAATAGATAAGCAATGCCTTCTGATTTAAACTATATGGACCACCCTAATCCTTACAAATGCATACGAGTATATGTACTATAAAAAATCATGGTGGATTTCATGGCATTCGCTTTGTTGCGCGAAACAATGGCCGCTGGAATTTTTCGAAACCATAGGCATAGTAACGAATGACGTAGCAGAAATAGTTAAACACATACACATTCACATCAATACATACATGCGCAGGCATGCTTTTAATGCACTGTATTAAGTTGAAAAAAGGTTACACTCACCCAGAATTATATTCAAGAGTTTGAAACTTTTATATAGCAATCCCATGACATGTTTTCTTCTCTAGGTAACGTGATTTCTTTGATAGTTTTATTTCTAGTTTTTCTACGCTTCATTTTGCGTCGATTTGTGCCGCCTGAAAGTACATATAAACACATAGCTGTACTAAATCATTTTAAACTAGTATTTTTTTATCATTATACACATTTTAATACCGCTTTTAAATCATTAATATTTGTTTGCTATTAATAAAACAAATACAAAAATAATTGGCGCGTACACTTCTGTCTGAAAGAATTTTAGAATCCTTGATAATATTGATAATTTAATAATTTTTATTTCATATATATATTTTTTACAAATTTAAAAACTCTTAAAGCTTTTGTATCCAGAATGCGTTCTGTTCTACATATTTCTGATAGTGAAAGATTTAAATGGGTCGCTCAGTGGATTACAGGCAGTAGAGAAATGCTTACTAAAGGGTAGGATCTTAGTTTATTGAAGTTTACGACAACTATTGTAAGCATATGAACCGCAACTGCTACTAGATATTTCATCTCTGGCTTATGTCACAAGCACTAATAGTGTTTTCTATTCTCGAAGAAAATGTGATTTCATTATATCGATTTTTTTTTTCTTTAGAAATTGAGAACTTAAAATGATAACGGGTTAAGTTAGGTTTTTGTGGCAGTCGGCTTGGAAAAGCCAACTTACTTACGCCATGTACATAGGTCCGTTGTGGTACCACTTTGTAGCATGGGAACCTCAGTGTTTATTCATCATTGGAACCATTCAGACATTAGAAACGATAAGGCGTTTTATCTCAACACCGGATAGTTTCATAAGTCAGTCAAAAGAGTGTTTTCCTAACAACCTTGCTGTGCTCCTAACTAAGGCTAAGCATTTACAGAGAAAGGGCCATGACCTTCAAGATATTCTCCCTTGAGAGGTTGAGCATTTCTCCTGACCTTTGCTTATCTATTTGCGGCCAAATTAGCCTTGTTGTAACACAAGTATTTCCATCTCTCCATAACCTATTGATCTCCTGGAGCATATTTTTTTATTCTTAATTTGCAAATCGCCATAGGAATTCCAATACAGCCTCGATTTTCAAGCATTGGAAGCTTAGTACTCTTTCTGACTAGCTCATCGCCCTTGCAGTTTCCTTCAATATCTCTATGTTCGCAACCCATATAAGGCTGACCTTGAAGACGGTGCTAATATCATTTAGAGCTGCCAGGTATTCCTGAGCAACCTTTGATCTTGGTATAACTGCCTTCATTGATTTGATAGGCGTTTGGCTAAATAAAGGCGCCAGAAATATTATTGGAATGCTTTTTATTATAGTCTGGTGGATAGTTTCATGGCATTTATTTTTTGAATATGATATCCGACAAATGTCCACAGCGGCTACGAGTTACGTGGTCCATTCAATCAATTCAAATTTTTAACTATTGTAACTTTTCCATTAAATCTGGTTGTATGGCATCAATGATGGCTTGAATATTGCAATAAATCGATGGATAATCGAACCAAATGTCGTCGAAGTTTAGCTGATTAGTTTTTGGTCACAAAAATTCAGTCTGCATGGCTCGACCATAACGGCAGCGGCTTCCTCATTTTAAAAGAGGAAGTGCCAATGAATTTCGCGAACTGATTAATTGTCTTTTATATATTTTTTCAAGTAAATTTCCACAATTTGTACATTTTTTCTGACGTTAAGCAATGCATGATCACTTGCCAAACCTCACTGAACAGAAGTGTCAACACAGTTTGCCATTCTCAGCTGTCAAGCCACAGGAATCAATCTCCGGATAACAAAGCGGGAGCATGATGCGGGCACGCCAACATAGACCTTGTAATGAGGAAGTTGGAACGCCACTCTGAAGTAATGCGAACGCGGTTCCAGGGTGGGGGACGGTTCCAAATGAGAGAGAGTTGCTTAGTCTCCGGATATACCAGTGCTGCGACGGACTTAAACAAAGCACCAAATTTTGAACTTATGCTGGAAAATATTAAAAAGGCGATAAAAACTACTGCTCACCAAATTTTTTAAAAAGTTTTTCCAAGGCTTAGTAAAGCCTCTCTCGAGCAGTAGTATTTCCTTTATTAAATGTTTGCATTTTGCTTTCAAATTGTGCCAAAACGTTTCTGAAATTTTACTAATATGCAAGCAAAGAACTGTTAAAGGTTTCCTAAATTTTGAAAAAAACAGAATGTCGATGTTCATACATTCTTTTAATACAATATCCACAATAATATTAATATTTCTTTTGGCTTGTTCTGAAGTTTCTAAAATCTACTGAAATCTCTAAAGCTTATACGAGTGATGTTCTTACTTTAACTTGAGACTGGTAAAACTAAAAAAATACGCTTAAAGATACACAAAATGTCTACTAACTTACAATTTTTAGGCGCAAGGGATCTTGTCCTGAGTGGATAGAAAATGTGGGTTTGTAAGGTTTTCCTCTGTTAAATTACAGCCATTTTCGCCTATTGACTTGCAATTCATTAAGCGCACTTCTATTAGGCTGCATATTGGTCTGGGTGAAAAAATGTGTCAGCATAGCTATACACAGTTGAAAAGGTTTGAAATTCTAAAATCATTGCATTATGTCCTGAGATTTCCTTCAAATTAACAGCACAGGAGCAGATGCTGTATCAACAACAGAAGTGGCAATGAATCGAACAAAGCTTTAGAGCATCGGAGCAGAACAGATCTCTCTATCCGCAAACTAGAGTGCTAGGGCAATCTTTCCAAATAGCCAGGATTGGATCGGAGGGAAAATCTGCATCGACGCTTGCACCTCCGTGAACTCATGTACGGAGGATATCAAATCTCTTGGATGTACAGGTAACATTTCTCTGATCTGGGTTCCAGGACATAGGAACATAGAGGGAAATGAAATTGTTGATAGGCTTGCCAGGAAGGGGACTGAATTGGCCTCAGAGACCTCCTACCCGGTCATCGGCCTCCCCATGACAGTTGTTAAATGGGAACTGCACAAATTATTTCTGAGGAAAGCGCAGAAAAGATCAAGCCCCATTTATTCATGTGCTATTTCGAAAACCCTTTGATATACGAAGGACTCTGAAAGTGCTTTGGACTCCTCACCATTGAATTTCCAAACTCGTAGCTGTGTCTACCGGTCACTGGACGATCGGCACACACGCGGCAAAGCTAGGGCTACCATTTAACCCCCATTGTAGAAGCTGTGGAGACCTTTCATAGAAGAAGGCTGTCGAGCACTTTCTCTGTAAAAGTTCGGGTTTGGCAGCTAGACAATTAAAGTCACTGGGCGCTCCTTTCTTCGACAGCCTAGGGCAGTACGCCAACCTAAATCCCATCAATCTTCTTCATTATATCAACAGCCCTGGCTGGCTGTAGGTATCTTCCTGTCTCATAATGGTATCAAAACGGCGATTTAGTGCTACTTGAGGAGTGCCAGACTGGCACTTCAACCATTTCACCTACCTACTTAATATAAAAGTATTTGGGTCAAGTTATTTAAAAGTTTAACGAAGGTTTTGACGTCATCATTCCAGGCTGTGAATTTTTACAATTTGGGAAATGAAGAAAAAGTCCACATAGTTTAATTTACATAATTTCTAAGATGTAATTTCCGCACTAAAACGGAATTTCAAACTAAATGATGCGAGGACTATACTTATTTTTTAGCTGCAGGCAAGTCGTAGGCGACTTAAACGCACCCAATACTTTAGAGTATAATGTTTTTAATTGCTTATTTATTTTTAATTATTTATGTTTTTATCACACACTAATTTTACTAGGTGGGTGTTGAGGTTACGAGTATTAGCCTACATATTTCACGTCGAGGCAGTTAGTTTTACCAACCAAACATATTTCCGTCTATCCGCCTAATGTCGTTTCTTAGCTCCGATCAGAAAGTTCCTCTTTCGAAATTTTTGGGATTTCGAAGAGGAGGAGGACATACAAAAACTCCTTACCTTAGCTTTATTAGCTAACCTTAACTCCATTAGAATCGCCAGCTTGCCTAAGCGAACTTTCTTAGGCCAAATTCTACTATAAAGCATGTTTTCTATAACTTTGATGTCTCATAGCCGTTCATATTTTTTTTTTTGAACGTTTCAGAATGCTGCTTGAAAGGTAATTTGATTTAGTCAAAAGTAAAGATATTCTTTTGCCAACCAGGACTACTTTGGATTAAGTAGGAAATTGAGTAGTAAGGATCTCTCTCGACAAGAAAATTTACACTCTATAAGGCTCTAATCATGCCCATCCTAACGTACGGCGCAGAAGTGGACGATGACAATATCCGATGAGGCGTCCTTTGGGGTGTTTGAGAGAAAAATTCTGCGGAAGATTTTGAAGTTTTATGACGACATACACATAGCGCAGCGAATAAAGATCCCACTACTTGGTTAGCTGGTCATATCGATAGAATGAATGCAAACGCTCCGCGGACGCAATTTGTTCATAAAGACACTGGCACATATTCTAAAGGGACAGAAATTTGATACACTGTAATCGTATTGGGTTAAAAAAGCTAATTAACATTTGAGAGTTTTCCGATTTAAAAAGAAATATTAGTTTTGAACTTTGTGCGCATATTAAACAATATTTCACACACATTTTCATTTCATTCCCATCACTTCTTCTTCTTCTACATCTTTTATTTGGAAATATCTCCTGTTTAAAAACAACATTTAACAATAAACGATTAACCATAAGTAAACTTTGCAATAAATGAAATTTACAATGCACAGATTCAAAATATATGCATATATATTTAAGTTTTTGAATAGATCTTCGTTTTCAGATCTTGAGCATGATGTCCAATATCCATGCCATCTTCTCGGAGGTCTTCCTGTCGGTCTAGATGTGGTGGGTCTTTCCATTATGGCTGATTTCACGAGTCGTTCTATGGGAATTTTTTTCATTCTTTCCTGCGTTTTCTACTCCCATTTGGTTACGTCCTCTATTTCATACATTCGTCTTGTCTGGTAGTCATTCTCTGGTAGTCAAGTCTGGAGTATCCCGCTGTACATCGTAAAGTTTGCATTTCTGTTGCATTTAAATTTATGTACGGAGAATGCTTTTGTAGTTTGCATCCTAACTTCTTTGCTATGTCTCTGGATGATATAATGTGAGTGCCTAAATAGTTAAACTCCGTGACCTACCCCACACTTTTACGATAAACAGCAAGCTTTCATCTGAGAGGGTTTCTGGTTTCGTCAATAATTTAGTTTTTGGTACTGATATTTTCGGGCTATATTTTGCAGTCAATTTCTCAAAGCTAAAAGCTTTCGTTGGAAGTTATCTTCAGCTAGCATCGTCCTAATCAGCTATATTCACAGCATCGTAGCAAATTAGTTGAAATTCTGTGGTTAATAATTTATAATCAACCCTCAATAATATAATCAAAACCCTCTTGTGTTTTTAATACCTTTTATTATTCTTACCATGATTCTGTTGAAAAGTATCGGATTGAGACTATCTCCTTGTTTTACACCTGATACTCGTACAAGTAATCATCATGAACAATGAATTTATTTCAATGAATTTATAAAGTGAAAGAACATAAAGGAACCTCTAGGACAATCGATACATTTAAATTAACTGGAGGCACTCGATGAACCCAGGTGAAGTCCTTACTGAAGAAAGGTATGGACTGCAACTGATGGGTAAGGGCAAAGCAATCAAAGTTAACTGCAAAGAAACCGAGAGTAAACACAATCCCTAGTTTCTTCAGCACGATAGCACTTCGCCACATGCGTCGAGAGTCGTCAGAACGTATTTAGAAATGCTCAAATCGGAGGTCGTTATCCAGCCGTCATACTCACCAGGCACAGTAATTTTGGGAGAAGATAGAGAACTGCTTACTCTGATTACGACCCCTGCATACAATTATGATTTGACTATGATTTGAAGGCTGTCCGACTGCTTGATGTCCTCATCAAAGACTGGTATGACCGCCCGTCAAGAGATGCGATGGGCGGGGCAAGGTAAGAAGAGCATCGGACCTTACGACGTCTACTACAGCTGTCATGCAAAGGAGCACGAATTCGGTGTTGGGTTCATAGTTGGAGAGAGACTTCGGGACCAAAGTACTGTTATATTGTAGTAGCAAAATCATATCCCCATACATGTACGGCGTACTTCTGCTGGAGTGACAGTCCTTGGCCCGATATATAATAAGTAGAACCGACTGTCGGGGGAACGCCAAGTACTGTCGTTCACTCCGGTGGACGAGCGTCTTCAATCCGCATCAAAGCGAGATTTTCCAACATCTCGCACATTTGCGCCCACACCTCCAGGGAAGAAAAGGACGACGATGCGACCAAAGATTGCTTCTTGAACACCTGTAACGTTCCCCTCAGCGCTACCCCCGCCACGACATAAAAGTCGTGCTGGGCGACTTCAATGCATAGGTGGGCAAGGAGGAGTTTTGGTCCCACAGTCGGAAAATTCAGCCTGCACAATCAAACATCCGGTAACGGACAGAGGCTGATCGACTTCGCCGGGGCTCGAAACATGGTATTCCGCAGCACCAGATTCCAGCATAAAAGAATACACCAAACTGTCTTCTGATCGGGAACGCGAAATCAGAAAAAATTATCAAAATTGCTTTCAATGGGTACTTGGTCATCCTCTTTTTCAATGCTTTTTCCTCCCACGAATCTCGAAGTAATACCGAAATATTCAGGCCTCAACTTCAGTCACAGCCCTTACTCATCCACTGGCCAGAGTTCACTATTCAAAATTCAATCACAACACGTTGCCTGTAATACGAGTCACTCACGATACCACTAAAAAATTACTTTCAAAAAACACAAAGCAAACGCGCCTCGGACTTCAAACTTTGACTGGAACTAAAGGAAGGTCCCTTCCCTCCAGACGTATATTTGCCGTAACATTAATTGAACAAAGAATATACATAAATATTTTATACATTTTTACTGCGACCATTTCAATTGTCCTGTAAGTGCCGCATAATTATTTTTATAGTTTGAATGAATTTGCTAGAATCCATATTTTCACTTGATGGTAGAAAATAGTATCTAAGTACCCAAAAAAATTCGAAATAAATTCGATATAAGTTATATCTCTCCATCCACCTCTCCGTCACGGCCCTTTCCTCAACCGACACTCTTCACAAGGAGCAGGATAGACTCACGAGGACAAAGTTAGAACGGTTTTGACAAACAAGCATTTAGTTATTGACATACCATACATCAATACATATCCTTACAGACACATTTAAAACCCATTATTTATAATTTGTTTCTTTTATTCAAAATTCACATATTTGTTCACAACTGGGCTCAATTTTACATTTCCCTAAAAAATTTGTGATAATTAGTTCTGCCACTGTTCACATTTTCATTGGATTGAATATATTGTTTGAATTCTCATGATATCTCTCACTTCATTACTTTCACAGTTTGTATTTTTTTTGTTTTTTGGAAAATTAAATTTTATTTTAATCATTCGGGCATCTTGGACAGCCCTTTATGGATGAACAACTTTGCGAGAGTAAATTTTTTTTTTTTAAACATTCCCCATATATACACGAAAACGGCTTAATAGTAACGCAAATCCTCCTTTCTCCATACCTTTGAACGAATTTTATAGTAACCATGGCCAACACATATCCTTATTAATTGGAGTGGGAATATCAACAACCAGGATATGTTTTCATGTAGCTTTCTATTATTTTATTATTAATCACTAACAATAATTTTTTGTGCACAGAAGATTATAAAGAATTTGAAAATTCTCATATACGCAAAATTCTATTTAATTATTTTTGTATGCATAGGGTGTTTCGCTTTTCACATATGTTTCGAATATTTTCAATAAATTCAATAGATTACAGTTGTTGCCCGGTACCGTCAACTCAATACCCGTAGAGCTTATTTTAATTGGGTTTATCCTTTTTGTGGACAAGACGACTTGTAGCGATGAACAGAGAACTGCAACTAAAACAACGCAGTCGGGCGGTACTGTGCCATCCAATGAAGAGTATCATCAAAAAGCTAAGTAACACTAGCAAGGCGACTACCGCAAAAAAAAACATACGTATGCTCGCAAATGCAGAAAAAATAAATGTATCAACCACTACAAGCAAGAAGGCGACAAATTAAAAACATAACAAGACAAAAGAAAAACGGAAAAAGAAGAAAATATATACTTATGCAAAGAACAACAAAAGTAACTGAATTGAAAACATGAAAAAAATCGAAACGTTAAGGGAGAAGGACCACCCCTTCCGTACGCACCGCAGCCAGTTGTCTCCAGCGAAGTGTCGATGATGTCTTTCTAGTTAAGTAGTCGTCACTACCCCCGTTGCAACCAATACGGCAGCTCGACAGTAGTGGTGTGCAGTGTGCTTACATGTCACCCAATATCAGCTCATTACTTACAACATAACCTGCCCTCAACTGGTTTGTACACAGCCACGCACGCACACTTGTATACTCAATAATATTTCCACTCACTAACACCAATACCTATGCAGTCTACAGATTAACTGAATGAGCAGTCGTCGAAATTAGAATTGAGCGTTGCAATTGCTGTCACACCACCACTACAAGCGCAATACCCACCGTCTCAAGCGCCTACAACCACCATCCAAGCGCCGGTATATAATATGTTTCTATTTCAAATGGCTCGTCCATTCACACCAATATTCGACCACCCCCTTCTCGAACGAAATTTTCCTTCATTGCTACAAGGAAGTGGTACCGGCAAACGGTTTTATGTTTACCCCGCCTCCACCACACTTGGCGTCGTTGTGGTCACTCGTTCACACCAAGGGGGCAATACAAATGAAGGCAAAGTTATCTTACAGACACAATTGAAATGCTGTTTCAAGCAGAACTCAATAATAACTCAATTATATCGAAAATGTGCCGCCAAACAACCAATGAGCACTTTGCCTAAGATAGTTGTTTTATCCAGTTCATAGGTATAAGTAGTACATACACATACACCCATGTACGCACACATATAGTGCATACTTACATAAGTGTGTATGTTTTCATGCAAGCTTATCCCCATGCCCGGCATTTGATTTGTTCAAGATTGTATGCCACTCGTTTTATGGTTTTTGCAGTTTGTTGGCCAATGTAAATTACACACGTCAAAAAGATTATTGAACTCGCAATCTCTTTGTTTTATGGTCAACCAATATTAAGACCGAGATTGAAAATACACACTTGTCCTACCACCGAAAGACCTCTTTGCAGGAAACCTTGCAGTGAAATCTACCGGAACACTAAAAGCCTTAAACGAATTCTCATACAAGACTTATGGGCATAGCTCAATAAATCGGAGCACTATAGTTAATATGGGCTATATTGTACCAGTTTTTAAAAGGGTAAAGAAGTTCTAGATTTCTATCGAAAAGAAGGATAGCGTAAGGGATTTAGTTCCAAACACAATACACTTAACTTTTATACAGACGGTTCTAAAATGACTAGTAGAGTAGGCGATGGGATAAGTTGTACTTTCCAGAGCTCAACCTAAGGAAGTCTTATAAGCTTCCATATCACCGCAGTGTGTTCAAGGCTATGGTTTTCGGGAAAGCAGCAAGCCTAGCTTGTGATACTACTGGGACCAACTCCAAAGTTAACTTTTACATGGATAGTCAAGCAGCCATTAAAGCAATTGCATCGTTTAGTACAACGTCCAAGCGCAGGGAGGCAGTAGAAAGGTTGGCAGTAAACTACATTGTTGAGCTCCAGACCATAAAGGCATTGAAGGTAACGAGATAGTAGGCGATATAGCGAAAAACGGGGTCACTCTATTATCGGATTTTATCAAAAAAATACCAAAGCCAATACGAATATTATACAACGAACTAAACGAAAACATGATCAGAAAATTCAGGACAAAAAGGGAGATCTTCTCAACTTGCAGAAATGCTAAAATCATGTGTAAGCATGACGACCCTTTGATGTAGCCAACTGACGCCGATTAAAACGAGAAAGAAACGACTGGTGCGCTTTGTTAAGCTCGGCCGAATGGATGTTAAAAATAATAGTGATTGGTTGGGATCGAGTTGAAAATGCTCTAACTATATTCAAAATAAGGCCTAATGCCTCAACGCATATGCATTTATTTGTTAACCAGTGTCATTTAGAACGGCTCGTCGACACCGCTTGGAATAGCTACCAACCAGCCCCCAAAGAAGAGGCAACAACACGCGGGAATATCTTGTTTGATACTCGATATTGCGATGCGGTCAACTAAGGAAAATACATTCAAATCAATAAGTGCAAAACAAAAAAAAAAATAATAATAATTTATATGTATGTACTTATGTGTTCATACAAATACGATAGAAAATGAACGCTCGAGATTTTCCAAAGCTTTACTGTGAACTAAAGCCAGTTGAAATGAAAACAAAACAGAAATATAATGAAAAAACTAATTTCTTTCTTCATTGATAAATTTACGAAATTTGGCTGGTTTTTTCTTCTGGTATTAAGTTTCATGATTATGTTGCCTACTCCTTGATGTTTATTTCAATTTTTTCTTACCTTTATTGGCGACAAAGCATTGAGTATGTTGCAACATGCAATTTATGATATACTCAAAGGAATTGGAATGTTGCTGGAGCGCCGATGAGCAAAAGTTGCAAGTTGAAGATACGAACCAACAGTAAAAAATGTGGTCACACGACGTGTATCAGATTACCGATAGACAGACGCGCATATGTACGTACATATGCATTTATATACACATAAATATATATATTTAAATACTGGTATATACACAAAGATGTATGCATGTGAAATATGTGGATGTGAACGAAAAGGGTAAGTATTTATAAACTAAATTTGTATGTTCACAAGGACAACATTTTCCCAAGCCAACTTTACTAAGTATATATTTGTTGTTTTAAAACAGACCTTCGAAATCAATTTAAATTAACTCATGGAAGTGCATTATTAAAAAATGGCTTAATAGCAATGCACTCGTTTGCGGGAAAATTAGATTTTCTGCAAACATTCGAATGCTGTGAGTGGGGCTCATCGAAAGCTCTTAAGTATTAATTTGGAAAAAAAGTTTCCATTCCATTTTCGGTAGTTGGCTTTAGTGATCGAGCTGTTTTAAGCTATTGATGTAATTCAATAGTTCAAAAACTAGAATTTTAGCAACAGTTTGAAAAAAGTCTCCTTTCGGCAATCAAGTCCACTACAAACAGTTGGGACTGAACTAAGCTCACGGCGCCGAATATTTCAGAAATCTACTCCCACTGAACCTAGGTAATTTCACATTGTGGGATTGCTGATTGCTGTTTGTATATACATTCTGTCTAAAAAGTACCGGGAATTGTTCAATAAAATCATCAAATGTTATTTTGCCACCTTCAAAATAGTCTCCATTCGAAGCAATACACATATGTCAACGATTAGTCCAGTCATCAAAGCACCTGTTAAGCGCGTTTGAAAAGATTTTCTTCAGCTCCTTTAGCGAATTCTTAATTGCCTCTATCGACTCAGAGCGGCGTCAGCGGAGTGGCAATTTACGTTTTGAAAAAAGGTGGTTGTTCGATGACATTTGTCGAGTTTTTGGTTAAAAAAGTGTTCACAATATGAGCCTTATGAGACGGTGCGTTATCATGATGCAAGATCCATGAGGTTTCTTTCCATTTGGATCGAATTCCGAGTGCACAACACCATGATAAGCAAAGAAAACGAGTAGCATGAATTTCTCTTTTGACCAACTTTGACGTGGTTTTCTGAGTTTCGGCTCATGTCGATGGCGCCATTCAGCCGCCTGTTGACTGATACCCACTCAAATACCCACGTTTCATCACCTGTTATGATGCTCTGGATAAACCTTGGGTCCGGATTCACTTGCTCAAGCATGTCTTCAGCCACCTTCTTCCGATGAAAGAAATTCAACTTTCTTGGAACGAGTCGAGTAGCCACGTGTCTCATGCCCAATTGATGGTGTAAAATGTTGCGAATTGATACGCGAGACACGCTAAGGTCACGAGCTACCTCCCTCAAACTTAAATGATTGTTTTCCAGCACCATTTTCTTGACTTTGCCGACGTTTTCATTCGCTGAAGACGTTGATGCGCGATCAGATCGGGGCAAATCGTCCACGATTTCTTGGCCCTTTGCAAAAGCCCTATACCACTCGTAGACCCGTGTTTTTTGATAAAGCACACTCGCCGTAGGCTTTCTGCAACATTAGGAACGATTCGGTATAAGAAATCCCGTTCAAAACCCAAATTGAAAACAAATTTTTTGTTGGATTTTTTTATCCATAGTGAAAATCGCAGAGCACACCTACGGATGACTGGTACAATTAACTGCCAAAAACAAGCTATCATTCAAGCAGATCACGCTCAAACTCTGCGACACTATAGAGGACAGCATTCCATCAAAAAAAAATTTATAACGCGCGCTTTTTAAATGAACAATTCCAGATATTTTTTTAGCAAAATATGTAAATTGTGCCTTCGTCATGCCGAAACGAATACATAACGATTTGACTTCTTCATATTAGTGTGTCATGCATTAGTCGAGTAAAAAAATGTGTTTCTAGTTTGCATTTTAATTTCACGAAATTTCAAAAATTTCAATTTTAAAGTATATCTCAACATAAAAATATAAGCAAAAGATCATTTCAAAACGCTTAGCGCCCGACAATGTTTTGCGCTTTGATTTTAGCAACTTTTATAAATAGGACAGAGAATGATTATGAGGAATTATTGCAGTTCACAGTTGTTTCACACAAATTCTGAGTTTTTCTGGCCAGTCAAATACTCGTATTAGTCGCCTTTAAAACTCAGCAAAAAAAATTGCGAAAATCTAAGCGATTTTTTTAGCCATTTTGCATTTATTATACCAAAATTCAACAAGCTACAAAACCGCTTAGACCAAATCTTCAAAAATTCTGATTAAAAAGTAAGTAAAGTAAAGTCATTTAACACTTTACAATACACATAAAGCTGTGTATTAATATGTTTTTATTATTACTAAAATAAGTAAAAATATGTACAACCATTTTCGATTTACACTTACCGACCAAGTATTAAAGAAAGCGCATGCAAACATATGTATGCATGCATGCACATCTGTATGTTTATAGGTAAGCAGTAAAATTCTCTCACAGGTCCTTTCACACTTACATTTGAATTTCGACGAAGTCATTTGAGCGTAAAGGTATTCTCTTGGTGATCGAACTACTCACGGTCGTAAACACGTACAAGTATGATAGTTACGTTGTCACCACGTATCAAGTTGCTTTGTGGGAATTGTTATTATTTTTTCAGCAAGTAACTACAAGAAATTAATTGACCGGTCAAAGTCTTGTATGCCGATACAAGCGTAACGTCACCAACAAATCACAGACCATCGGCAGGATCACTTTTTACAAGTACTTTGATTCTATATATATACGTATATGTATATGTATGTATGTGTGCATATTTATATAAGTTTATGCCTACACTCAAGAAATGAAAGGTTTGAATTGAACTTTTTTTTTTTCTGCATCGGCCAATTCCAGCTATAATTTTATTGGGTTGTTGCAAAGTCGAAAGTTTCATCACAACAATAGAATGCGATTTTGCTGGTTCAAATTTCGGCTGCTGGTTCAAAGCGACTAATTTACCATCTTCTGACCTTATATATCCTCAAAGAAAATAATCTAAAATCGCACGAACGAAATGGCCAATTTTTCAATCGGTTAATAAAGTACCCCAAGCTGTTATTCATTCTGGATGAATTGTGTTTCAGCAGTGGCCTGTGGATTATCATCGCGAGTAGAACCATGGCTTTCAAAATAAATTTCAACCTCACACCAAATGTAAAATCACCTATGCAAATGAAGACTAAACGGCGTTGAAGAACTTGCTAGAAAATTTTTCCAGTGCATATACTTTGAGTTGTCTTTTTTTTTTTGATATGTAATGGAAATCACTACTTTGTATTGTGCGACCATTTTTAGAACCAGTTTTAGGATGCATCGATATGCATTGCAGTATACGATTTACATGCTAACGACATGCAACAGACTAACAGCAGCAGCAGTAATATTTGCTTCTGATTGTCATAACGGATTAAAGTTGATGAGCTGATGGCTTGGGAATTTACAGTTTGCACTTTTTTCTTAGGCATATAAAGTAGGAGGTACATAAGTATCGATAACATTTCTTGGAAGTTAAACTTGGGAAAAAAAGCTTGCAACTTTTGTTTTGATTCTTCTTCTATTGACGGTGAAATGCGAAAAAAACTATTGAGTTTACTTAAATATTTAAGTATAACAATATGAGTCCTGTAAATACCTGTAAATATAGGTTAGCCCAGCGCAATAAGACCTATTCTCCAGCTCGATAGAGTTGGGGAAATTTAGTTCTCCATGTTGATAACTGCATAAGTCAACGTTCACATAACTGAAATAGTTCTCTTTGATTCAGTAGTTCACTTTTGTGTTCTATTATTCTTATTCTGCTGAACTATAGAGGATTTGTTATTGTACCAATTTTTTATTTTATTTGTAATAAGATCAACATTAACAAAAATATGAAAAGGGGATTGTTAACAATTCCGTTCCTTTTTGTACATATGCACACGTACATACACATACGTAGGAAAAAATTAATCGAAAAATTAACATAAATACTTGAAATGCTTAAAAGAAAAAATGCTCAAAATAGTTATCACGTTGGTCTCATATGAAGTTACATTACTGAGCAAAAAAAAGCTACGTTTTCTACTTTGCTTGATTTCAGCAGAGGTCTCATACTATAGGGTGGGACATGTAAAATTTGCCTTTTGAATCGGCTATAAAAAAAACTAATCAATATTTTTTCAAACTTTTTATTTTATTTTGAAGATTGAACATTGTCATTTATGAATGAAAAATAATATCGTTCAAATGACTGCCACGACTGGCTTTACAGTAGGCCATTCGATCAACCCAATTTTTAATCAATATTTTTTCAAACTTTTTATTTTATTTTGAAGATTGAACATTGTCATTTATGAATGAAAAATAATATCGTTCAAATGACTGCCACGACTGGCTTTACAGTAGGCCATTCGATCAACCCAATTTTTAATCAATATTTTTTCAAACTTTTTATTTTATTTTGAAGATTGAACATTGTCATTTATGAATGAAAAATAATATCGTTCAAATGACTGCCACGACTGGCTTTACAGTAGGCCATTCGATCAACCCAATTTTTAAAGCACATTTTCGATTGTTTGGGCTCTAATTTCATAAATGGCAACTTCGATTTCGTGTTTTAAAGCATCAATCGTCTCTGGATGGTTCGCATAGCATTTGTCCTTAACGGCTCCCCACAAAAAATAGTCCAACGGGCTTAAATCACAGCTCCGAGGCGGCCAATTGATATCGGAATTTCGGCTGATTATTCGATTTTCAAAAACGGTAGTCAAAAGTTCGAGTGTTGTCCTGTTGAAACCACATGTCGTCCATGTCATCCTCTTCAATTTTTGGAAACAACTCGTTGAGCATGTCACGGTAACGCTCGCCGTTTACTGTAACCGTGGCTCCTCGCTCCTCCTAGCCACCTATGTGAAAATCAGAAAAGAAGAAGAAGACTCACCACTTTGGAAATAGGTTTTCAATATTTCCCAATTTTGTTCAAGCGTATAGCGTCCCATTTCGTAAATGTCAAACCTTTAAGTAAATTAAGAACACATTTGACATGTCATTTGTCTTACCATTCTCAAAAAAATGGGTGGTTCAAAAAGCAAACGCTATATGGCCCACCCTTTATTAGTCACCAACAATAAACAACTTTTGGGATGATTATGATAGTTTAAAGTTAACCTCGTGCTGTTCTTTGTTTGCTCCTTTATGATGTGAGTTACAGAGTGTAAACAATGGAGGTCAAAAAAGAGAAAATTGGGCACATTATACAGTTTTTCTTTAATAAAGGCGAAAACGCAAGCCAGGTCGCAGAAATTGTGAAAGGACATAGTTTTAAACCAAATAATATTTTGGACCTCCCAGTCATAAACATCCCAAATATTTTTTATAGTTGGGACTGTTAAGAAAAAATAGCGTTTTCTTATCTCGACAAAAAGCTTCCGCGCGCTTGTAAGCAATACTCTGCACTGTCATTTAGCCCGTGCATCAGCTGCGCGAGCGGTCTAAAGTTGGTTACTCTTCGAGTGCCGAGCCCTGTATATATTCTGCTTTTCAAATTATTCAGATTCAAATTCAAATCCCAAGTGGCCTTGTTCGGGTCTATTCACCAATTTTCAGTTGTAAGCGCATCAGGTGTCAGCTGGGTCAATATTTTGTTGATCTAAAAACCGCAATTTTAATTGCTTCGATTAAGTCATAAGAACACATCGTCTCTTAAAGCCAGTTGGAATAAACGTGTAACCAGCAAACCCAATGGTTGCGAAGCAACGGTTGCAGCAACACCCTCTAAACATCATTGAGCCAACCAATTTCAGCATCCCCTCTTTAAAGGATTTCAACAGAACAATTAAGTAAATCAAACGTAATTGAGTACATTCGCAAACATTACAACCCAGAAAGGTAAATACTCGCATGAAAAGTAGAGGAAACCAATGAATGTACCGCGACACTTAAGCATAGCGAAGATTCGCTTTATGCTCGACTGAACTGTAGATACCTGTTATCGCACACACAGCCTTCGACACAGAATTTATGTGGCCAGATTAGGAAACACGTGGTTTTGTTTACAAGAAGGATTTTCAAGAGCGCTTATTTTTCGTAACTGAAATTATGAGCACAGAAAACAGCAAAGACACACAAAGTTGTCAATAAATAGTTCGCGCACTCATTCACAGCTGCATAAAATAGTATTAATTAGTGCAGTATACTCGTACATACATATTAATACACACATATTGCAATATATACATACATACATGTGGGCGAGCATACATATTTTCCTTAAAGTAGACACTCGTGCCTACTATTTTCCCATTTAATGCTAAAAATCAAAAAATCTAACAACCAACAATTGTCAATCTTCCACTCTCGTAAGCCGATGCCATCCCTTGCACTTCAGCACTCCTCGCCCAGAAACTATCCAATAGCAACATTTTCCCCAATTATAGAGGCTTCAAAAATCAATGAAATACTTTTCTGGCGGCATTGCTGGGGCTTCTTGCGGCCAACGTCGACAATCCGTCGTCTTTAACAACTTTTGCGCAAAACCAAAATGTACAAATTCACCAGTACATGCATGCATATCAATGTGTAAATGCAAATAGTAAACGGCAAATGGTGAATGGGGAATGGGGAATGGAAATAGAAAACACACAATAACTTGTGAATACAAGCCAAGCATAAAATTGTTTATGTGTGTGTGTGTGTTGTTGGCAATCACAAAACCGATGACATGAAAATGGCAAAATGGCAATGGCCATTGGTGACAATTGGTTCGATGCTTGGTGGACGACGACTTCATTGAACTTAACGCCCTTAATTAACCCGCCTTATTACAATTAAATGACTTTCTATTGACTAATGCTGATAGTGAGGAAATATATATGTGTATAATTACTACTACTTTCCGATTTCTCTCAAGGATTGCCTGCAGTACCGGTGTTAAATGATTCAAATCAGCTCTTTTGGTGATCAGTTCCTTTAGCCTTCAAAATTATAATAATTCCAATTCAAATTTCTTTACAAACTATTTGTAGTGTAACACCAGACATGCCAAGCATTCATACGAGTATATGCCTATATCTACCAACCGGTATTTTTGACCTGCACGTCTATTGAAATAAAATATTTATTATTTAGATTTACTGTTAATCAGGTTATTCATTTTTTTATTTTCTATTTACAGAATTTTTATACATTTTATGATGAATTTAACTAATAGTAATTTCATTTTTAGCTTTTATTAACACTATTTATGCAAAATGAAATTTTTTTAACGCACATTTCCCATAAATATACAAATTCCTTGCAACCAACACAGATATGTGTGGTTTTACTTTCCATTTTGACAGCATTTTCTTTTATAATTTTCAATTCTATCTATCCTCAGTAGTTCATTCAAGTTTTCTGGTTCGAATAAATTTTATAGTCCAGTAGAGAGTTATTCTGCTAATTGAAACAAAAACTCCTTCCTTTGTACAGAATCCAAGAATTATGTTAATTCCGTCATGTCGGAGATATTAAAAATTGCTTGTGAAGGCCATCTCCGAGATCCCGGCTTAACAGAGTATTTTTTAGCCATAACGGACATATATAACGGTTGGTATATCTAGGGTTAATTTGCAAATTAATAACTTCATATTTATACCCTTCATTTTGAAAGTGGCCTATTCCTACAAGATAGTTAAGGATTTGCAATTGAATCAATTAAAGAATATTTTTTTATTGTAAAGGGTGCTAAGTTTTGCACTAATCCTGGGCAAACTTGATTTTCTATTGCTTCAAATAACTTAAACCAGTTTCAAAATCATCTAACCAACATATAAATAATCCACACCAACGAAATATGAACTTTATTAGGTTCTTAAAATGTTTCTGAAAGATTAAAGGAATATAGCGAAGGTACCAATCATTTTATGTTTTTAAGTTTTCTGCTGACACTGGCTTCCTGGTTGAATACACATAATGAAAATAAATCAATATATTTTAGTTACGAATTAATTAGACTTTTTCTTTTAACTTAGACTATTTTCATAGTGAACAATAAATGACATTCACTTACTGTTGAAATAACAATCACTGCCCGCAACTTTATTTTCGACGTTCCCATGGCAATCGGCTCTACGTTACCGGAACGACTCAGAGCATTCTCCAGCAGCATTCCCCGACCATGTATGTGGAATGTTTATGCTGCTACAACAGTAACAACAACTTTATTTTCGACAATTTCGTAAAAATTGTAGTGAACACAAAAGGTGGCACAAAATTAATCACCCTATCGAAAAATTTATAATTTCTGCAACTCATGCCGTATGTCAATCATATTTGAGACTTGTAAACCAGACAGCTACAGTAAACAAACTGGCAAGCAATTGAGCGCGTAAAAAAGTTATTCAAAATTAAAATTGGGGGATTAATTAAGTTAAGGTAGGGTAGTTAATAAACACAATGTCAAATGAATAATAAACAAATTTACTTTCACATAGTCAGTTAGACGTCTATCAAAATTAATAGGCACATTTGTTAATTCCAATTATTTTTCATTATATTCATCATTTTCAATTTTTTTTTTTTTTGTACAAAAATGAAAATATTTCTTTATATTCTCTTTCCTATAGTCTTCCTTTCTTATATTGACCTATCCTTACTTAAAAAAAATAAATCTTAGTACAGTGTAGACCGCTTATGATGGCACTCCATTTTAGCCATCAAAGGCGTCTTTCATTTATCCATTAGTTCCTTAAAACGCTTTCTGTGTAGTGAATTTTTGCCTCGATCAAAAATTCGTGATGTATACTACCGTTGTACTCCACAAAACCAGTAAGCAACGCTCTCTTTTTGACTGCAAACGATATTGTTTTTTTTTTGTTTTGGTTCATTCGGAGCGCTCTACTCTCTCGACTGAGGTCTGGATTGCGTGCCGTGCTCGTTTCCAGTAATGATGTGTTTGATAAATTTTGAGTCGGAATTTTCGCCTTGGAAAACATGTATTTGGCTATATTAACGCAGTCCCTTTTTTGCATGAAATTCAGGTTCTTTGGACCAACTTTGCAGTAACACGTAAACCCACATCATCAATTGCAATGTCCTAAATGGATCCATAAGCAATGTTCAATGATGTTTTCATCAGTTTTCGATGTCGACGGCCTGCCACTACGTCCTTGACGGACTCACGATCTCTTATGAAGCGTTTATGCCACTGGTTTCCTTTGAATGTAAAATTTAATATTGGGTATGGGAATAAGTTTCCGCCCTCGTAAAAGAAGTGTCGCTGCTGATACTATTTTTGTGTTCGCTCTAGTAATATTCTGGTGATTTGAAGGTGTATATGTGAGGTCTCGATCACTGTAGCTGACATTCGTTTCAATAGTAAAGAACCTTTTTTATCTGACGTCAGAAATGTCTACGTTCGTCCCGAAAAAACAGCATTTGCGGGAAGTCATGCTTGATGATATGTTTAAAGAGTTGAATGTTGATAGATCAACCGTCGGTAAACGTTGGCACACAATATGAATGGTCCAGAAAGCAGGTAACTAAGAGAAGGAGAGGGATATCGAGAGACGTTTGGTGGCGTGTGAGATGCTTCTTGAACGGCAGAAAAGAAAAGGTTTTCTGCGTCGCATCATCACAGGCAATGAAAAATGGATCTATTAAGATAATCCTAAGCGTCGAACCAGGTGAACCAGGTCCATCGACAGCGATAAAAAATATTCATGCTTCAAAGGTTATGTTGTGCATCTGGTGGGATAAGAAGCGTATCATCTATTATGAACTTCTTAAACCATCTGCTACTCGTTTTACACCCCTGAATCCATTTTGAATGTAAAATTTAATACAAACGCATTTTTGCAAATTCAGAGCTATTTTTTGAATTCGTAAAAGTTTTAAAACCCATGCAGATGTAGATTTACTCAAGGCGAGGTAACTTTAAAAAAAGTCAAGCAATGGCGGTAAAAGCTTAGTAGGAAGTTAATCACTAATATGGAAACATAAAAACAAAAACCAAAACTCAAATCAGTTGACTTGGAACGTCACCAGGCGGTTGAACTTTTCGATCAAGTAGTAGTACCATTGAAATAATATAGTACAAATACTCATATTTGTAGTTGTACTAAATTATATAAGAGATTGTATTCATGATTCTGCGTCATTTTTACTCCCACTGAGCGCTTGCCTTCCATTGAGTAATGCACCACAGATTTTAGAATTGAAAGTTTTGAATCCTTTTTAGAAGTGGCTTTTATTTTTATAATCAGAGAATAACATTTTTCAAATAAGTTTTGTGTGAATTAAACCCCCACTGATTGAAATTTTTGAATTTAAATAAAATCATATACTTTGTTGTTATACTTTTTTACACTGATGGAGCGTAAGTACAGATACTTATATCAAATGCTCTGTTTTATGTTTTGAAGAAACAGAGTTAAATAAAAATAAACTAGCAATTAGAAAAACAAACACGTCTGTGTTAATATACTCTCATACGCACCATCTGTGCATCATAACCCGTTGGCTCATTGGCTCGTTGGCTACCAGTACGGAAGCAACGGAGAAGTATCAATGACCATTCCTAAGACACCCACAATCTGCCACTTAGCTGTGGTGACAGCTGGTCTACGCGCGCGTTGCTATTGAAAACAACGCATTCATGCCATTTTAAAACCGCAATATGTCCTGTACTTGATATGGTATTTCCTCGTTATCCACCTTCACTCGCAGGGCAATGTTATTTTGAAATACTCGGCGTGTCAAACTGGCACTTGGCAGCAAAGGCGAGCGGACATTGTGACAGTTGAAAAGAAATCGTGTAATGTCCATCGGCCGAACTAAGCAGGGATATTCGTCCAGCAATCGCGCTTCTTAAATTACACACTCAACGAAACTAAAAGCAATATGTCGTTGTGTTGTTCTTTATTACCAGGCGAGTACCCTTAAATTAAATGTAATGCGATACTTTCTCAACTGTGTTCTCAGGCGCAGAGGCGATGTAAGCAATCGATTGGTATTGAGGTTCATTATCCTGATGAGGCATTTATAACGTACACTTTCTACTGCAAAAAACCAGCCATTGCTTAACTGTTGGTAACTTGTATACAACATTCAAATGTCTTATTGATTATTATAAACTTTTTATTCATTCTCTCAAATCTCACCTGAAAAGGGTACATTAATGCATATCTAAAAGTAGCAAATGACACTCCTGCAGCGCATACATACACACATATGTTATGTATGTTGATCTTCATGAGAAAATTATTCATCCCGTGTAATTGTTGCCTTCGTGGTTGTTGAAGCTTAATCCCAGCAATCTTCATGTACCAACTACTTTATTATACAACATTCATCATTGACACCATAACACCAAACTACTAATTTAGTAATCCTTTACGGAAATATTAAATTTCAATTATACTCATCAAATTATTATCAACAACCAGCGTGGACGGCTAATATCAACAACAAATAAGAGCACAAGATTTGGCATAAGATTTACCCATACATGCATTTGTGTGTATGTATGTATGTGCATTGATGCAACTCACAGCATTTACTGATCTTATAAATACCGTTTGCCACGTGCCGTTACTGCTGCCTTATCGCTCTCTGCGGCATGTATGTATGTAAAGGTGTAAGTGTGTTTCAGTTATCATTATCAGCACTCTGTAATCTACCGCAATAAACGACGTGTTGAAAGAGGGCTGCGCATCGCTCTCACCCCTACGTTGGTCGACTTTTGCCAACCGGCAAATTGTGCAATTTTATCAGATTAAGTGCTCGTCCTTCTGTTTCATGTCTCATTTAATGTCCTCTAAGAATATCTGTCAGATTTCGGTTTGACTCACACCGAAGGGAAATATTTTTAATACATACAGACACAAGCAAGCGTATTTACATATTTTGGTGTAGCTGTTCAACAGGTAGGGGAATTTTACGTGGTCAAACATATTTATTTACATCGATCGAAATATGGTAAATGTTAGAAAACAGTTTTTCATAAGATCTGTATCTTTTTTGTTTTTTAGTGAGTCAATTTGAAATGCATGCAGGTGAAAAACATTGCAAAATATATTAGTTAAGGGAAAAAGAAATTCATTATTTTCCCGGTAGATGGCTGTAGAAATCGATATCTCGTAAAGTATCGATCAAAAAATTTAAGTTTATGCTCATTGTCAAAGTGACATTTCACACTTAAAACATATTTTGCTATTGTATTACATTTGTAACAGCCAATTACGTGCAATTTTGGTTTGTTCGATTCCGTTCAGGCATTTTTGATGTTAAAGAAAATATCGATAATGTCAAAAATGTTGATAAAATCACGGAAATAATCGAAGTTGACCCAGAAGCTGCGGATCGACCGAAATAATTTTAAACCATTTGCGGATTAAATAATGAATTTCTTTTTCCCCAAACTAATAACATAATATTGGTTTAGTAAATCACAAAAAATCATATTACTTACATATCACTTAAAAAGTCCATGTAAAGTCAGAGTGATGGCACTACTGCACGTATCGAGATTATATTTAGTTAATAACATCTCTTGGAAAAACACACACAAAGTTTCAGGCAGATCGATATATTTCTTTGTGTGTGGCATTCATTTCAATCGAGGAAGTTGAGTGGTTTTCCTTTTCCATCACAACTCACCAACTCACGCCTCAGCAGTTGTGGTTGCAAAATTAATGAAAATATTGTCCCAACTCGTTTCACATCCTCCCTTTTCGCCAGACTTGGCTTCCTCGGATCCCTCGGACTACTATTTGTTGTCCAATTTGAAGAAATGGCTGGCGGGAAAAAGATTTTACTCAAACGAGGAGGTGATTGCAGAAACAAATGGCTATTTTCCAGACTTGAAAAAAGCCTATTATTCGGAGGGGATCAACGCAAAAGAACAGTGTTGGGCGAAGTATATAAGCCTAAAAGGAGATTATGTCGAACAATAAAAAAGGTTTTGCCCATACAATTAAGTGGTTTCTTTTTGCATGGACTTTTCAAGCGACCCTTGTACATATGCATGTCTATTACGCAGCACTATATGGCCAGTGGGCTTCGATAATAAGCCGTGTTGAAGGATTAACAAACCTATGCATGTACAGGATGCAAACACGGTATATTGAGGCCCTACATATATATGTGGCTTTATCTTTCCGCAACCATTATTTGTCTTTGCTTCTTTTCAGATAAGACATTAAGGACTGCAACCTTACGCTTCATATTACTTAAAAATGAAGAGACATGCAGTTATCGTCGGCCTTTGATCAATTTACATCGATTAAGAAATCTATAATTTTCTTAAGAGAACCCGTTCATACGGTTCGCAAAAAATACGAGGAACGCCCTGACACTGTCCGATCTGCAAAATTTATTCACATTTGAGGTTTCTGAGGCTCTTATCCATCAAGTGGTCCATGAAGATCTCCGGTATAAATCCTACGTTATTCGCAGAAGGAAGTTCTGTCTGAGCAAACATGAAAGCAGTTATCCAATCAAAACGCTTTCTAAACAAAATTAAAAACCTTGAAGCGCCTTAGATTTTATGGTTTTTTCTGAATAAAAAAAATTGGATAAGGACCAAAAGATAAAACTAGCATTCGCCCTACAAACCTTTAGCGCTTTTTAGCGGTAGTTGTGCGGTAGTTGGTAAATTCACCAAATAACTTTATGGTAAAAAGCTCTAAGAATGGCGGAGTTATTGTGTAAAAATATGATGAATTACATTCGAGATCCTGATAACTAAAAATTAATTTCCTTTCATTTGATAAGCTAAGATAACTTTTATAAGTTTAATTTTGATTAAAACCACTTTGTATTTGTAGCTTCTTCATATCGTTACCATTATATATTATAATTGTATGCGTTTAATAAGTAAGGCAAAAACGAAAATTCCAACTTACCAACATTTCCAGCTCTCACATATTTCTCGAATGAAAATATTTTCAAAAGCAACCATATTAAGTGGCGCTGGCAGCACTATTCCTAGCTTTCATTCGTAACATTATTTTGCTACATTAACATTCTCTGTCCAAACTAACTCACAAAGCTAACAGCGAAATGTTAACGCACAAATTGCAAAGAACAGTCAGAGCTTTTCAGTTGCTTATATACTTACACACACAAATGTATACACATGCAAACAAATGTTAAAAGAAAACACGAAGCCAAGGGAATTGGCGCATTTCACTTGTGTTTCATTATTCCATCAATATTGCGTATTGCACACTATGAAGCTTAAATTATGAGTACATATTTGTATCTTATAGAAATGTATATTATTTCACTAAGGATTGCAAAAAATATAATATATATATGTTAGCCAAATTATTCAGTGCCTTTTGGCTTATTTAGATCTTTGGATCTTGTGGAGTCAACTTGGCAATCTTCAGCGACTCTTCCCACAATTTCCTACCCTTTTCCTCATCCATAGCCGCTGCACTTAGAGTAGACTCTTTGCAATCCATAAAGTACTTGCCCGACACATTAGCCACTTCGTCTGAGGTAGCCAGGTAAATTGTTGTTTGTGCACCTGCCTTGGGTGTCTTGAAAAATCCCTTCGTTATAGCCATCATAGGCAAATTGAGCGGGAAAGGTACATTCCGCCAGATGCCCGAATCAATCATTCCGGGATGCAAAAAGTTCACCGTCACACCGCTGCCCTCCAAGCGTTTGGCCAATTCGCGTGCAAAGTAGATGTTGGCGAATTTCGACACGTAGTACAAATAGGCAGCCGGGAATGAACCGATCGGATTGAGTTTATCCAAATTAACCGAAGCAAAGCGATATAATTCGGAAGCAACAATAACTATACGCGATGGTGCACTCCTCTTCAGAACATCGATTAGCAAATGGGTAAGTAAGAATGGACCATAATGATTGGTAGCCATGGTCAGCTCAATGCCATCTTCGCTGGTTTGTCCGCGGAATGCCAGCGCCATACCGGCGTTATGAATTAATACATCGATTTTCTGTTCATTCTTCACGATATCGGAGGCAAATTCACGTACCGATTTCTGTGAGCCCAAGTCCAATTTCTTAACAATCAATTTGTTGTTGCCAGTCTCTTTGGTGATTTCCTCTGGAAAGAGATATCGAAATGTATTTGATTTCAAAACTTATACACAGTTTTGTACATTCAATTACTCTACTACCTTTAACAGCGTTAGCCGTCTCCAGATTTCGGCAAGCCATAATGATGCGAGCTCCGCGCTTAGCCAGATCGCGTGCGGTTTCTTTGCCAATGCCACTGTTGGCGCCTGTGATAATGACGGTTTTTCCTTCCATTTTCGTCTGCAACAATTGAAAAAATGCAATTAAATATTTCAACAAATTCTGAAGAAAAATATAAATAACTGGACATTAAACTTAAAGTGGAGGATTAATAACAAAATACACTCTACGGGGACTTAAAGTACTCTCTAGTATTCTCTAGTTGCCTAGTACTTGATACATATATGGAATGAGGGAAGAGAGTAAGTAACAACACAGTCAAGGATAGGTGGCGCAGAGCTAACAGAACAATGCATCCACATGCGCCCACAAATTACATATCACAATTGCAACTAATGGGTTTAGTTGTGAAGAGTACAGTTTCTGTCCAAAGAACTACAAACAGTAATCGCGCCTTATAAAATGATATATAGTATACCATAAAGAGTAAGAGAGTAGAAAGCTAAGAGCTCCAAACCTGAAACTTAGAGATTCGATCTTAGAGTTTGTATTATTTTCTTATAGTCCATAATTCATTGAACATATACTGGAACTACCTGTGCATGATGTACCTACACATGTCCAAGAACATTACACTGTAACCTCGATATACCTTTGGATTTCCTCTCATTTGCGAAATGCCCCTTGGTTACTTGATTCCTATAAAAATTCCGATGCCTATCACACCCACTCCAATATTCAAATTATCTCCTTTTTTATAATGTCTATATGGGTTTTAAAGTTAATGACTTGTTTTCCAATAACAGGTATTATTGGTGAATGGATTGCGCTATCGTGAGATGATTAACTATTTTTTATGGCCGGAATTGGATAGTATTGATCTGGACAACGTTTATTTTCAACAAGGCGGCGCTACGTGCCACACAAGCAACGAAACCATTGATCTTTTACGGGAAAAGTTTCCGGACCGTGTTATCTCTCGAAGAGGTGATCACAATTGGCCACGGAGATCTTGTGATTTAACACTTTGGGACTTTTTTCTTTGGGGCCACTTGAAAGAGGAGGTCTACGCCAGCAGCCCAGGGTCGATTCAAGACCTCAAAGATGGAATTCGTGAGGCTTTCGAGGACATAGGGCAGCCACTTTGCAATTCGGTTATGGAAATTTCATGAAAAGGATATTGCCCTGTAAGCGAGATCGTGGTGGTCATTTGTCTGATGTTATTTTTCTCTATTAACGGCATACCTTCCTCTTGTAGTGAAATAAACATCAGATTATTTATATAAAAAAATAGCATTTTTCTTTGAATATAAAAATAACACCTCTTATTGGAAACCCCTTTACTAAAAGTAATAAATGTGTAAGAGTTCTCCATCAGTTTCCTTACTTTGCCGAATATTGCTAAATGTACCCACATAATTTCACATTCTTTAACTCCAATCAATTCCTACTTCTGCTACTACATACTATTGTACTATTTTTTAATATTTCATGTAATACCATCCCCAACTTCAACTTTCTTACAACCACTGCATTTTAATATCTACTGTAATTTTATTGTTAATTTTTTTAATCTAGAATTTAAATATGGAATAATATTCTTAAGTTCAATCATTGGAAAAATAACCTATGGCTTGAATAAATGGCAAGTTTCGTCAGAAAAAATACTTGTAATCGTCTAATTTTCAGGCCGACAGGGTAGCCTTAGCACTTAAACACCTCACAACTAATGGGCATAAGGCACGACACAAATTTCGTTACAAATTGCGCCAATGAATTTATTTATGTGTCTGATTACTTAATACATCATCTTCGGAGGGTATTGAAATATAAAGTCAAAATCAGTCAAATAACTCAAAAATTGAATTTTTCGTCACAAACGGAGACGGAATAAAAAATTCTCAGCTACCACTTCAAAATAAAAATACACCACCTTGATCAAAGAGTTCCGGGAACAAGCCAGGTGGCGCCATAAGTCAACTGATTTGAGTTCTGTTTCTTTTGTTAGGCTGCCACATCTGTGATTAACATTCCTACCAAAATTGTATCGCCATTGCTTGCCTTTTGTAAATATTACGCCGTCTTGAGTAAATCTAATCAAAAACGAGTTTGTACTAAATTTTACGTTAAAAGTGGATTCAGTGGAGCGAAAACCTTAGAAATGTTGGGAAACTGATTCGGTTATGATACCCTAGAGAAAACAGTGAAAGAAAAGTTTATCAATAACAGCAAATTAAACATTAGAGAGCTGACTTGAACATTGTTTGTTGATCTATTCAGGACATTGTAGCTAAAGACTTGCTGCAAAGTTAGTCCCAAGAAAAAAAGGACTGCGTTGATATCGGCAAAAATATGATTTCCAAGGATGAGTCCAATTCAACATTTATCAAACACATCATTACTGGAGACGAGTCGTGGGTTTGTGAGTACGACATGCAACCCACACGCAGACATCAGGCGAGTAAATGGAAAGCTCCGATTGAACCAAGACCAAAAACACGTCGTTTACAGTCAAAAACGTTATTGTACACCATGAATTTTCACCAAAAGGTCAGTCAGGTAATAAAGACTATTGTTTGGACGTTATGAGACGTTCGCACGAAGCAATACGCCAAAAAAGAAAACATTTGTGGGAAAACCACTCGCAGGTTTTGCACCATGATAACGCACCTTCGCATAGTGCCATCATTATCCGTGAATTTTTTACCAAGAACGAAACGAATACCATCCGCCATCGAATTCATCTGATATGGCTCCCTCCTTTTTTCTATTTGATGAAGTCAAAAAACCACTGCGAGGAACGTAGTTTAATATTTTATACGCCGAAAGGAAGTAATGAAAAAAATTGCGTGCAGCGTAGTACACATAACAGGAGTGAAACTTTCAAGGCAGAAAAAGAAGGAGAGAATGAGAGAGAGAGAGAGAGAGAAAGAATATACATATATCTAAATAAATTCACAATATTTGCAGAGAATACAAATAGACAAAATTTACAAAAAACGGAGAAGGGTCGACCGGTGTAGGTAAACGCCGGACACAAAAGGTGGCAACAACGCGCACTACTCCGAGCGTTTATCACCCGCACAAACGCAGCGGTTCCAGGACCGCAGCAACGGCACACATTACCCCAAGGTAATATTAATAAATCCGAGGCGGGAATGGATAGCACTTTATAGTACGCACAAGCACTAACCAGGAAACGGAAATAAGCGCCAAAAAGTAGGTCTAAAAAAAACGCCAAAAAAATTGGGACCAAAAAACGCTCTAAGCAGTAGACACCAAGGAAATATAACGCCAAAAAGTAGGCACCAAAAATATATTTCCTACAAGTTTGCACCAACAAAAAAGTGTCAAAAAGTAGGAAGTGCTATTTCTCAGTAGAAATTAGCAACCACAACGAAAAACTCAGGAAAAATAGCCTAAAGTGTATCAAAGATACATATATCTTTATGTATAAGGTGTAGATAGCTCTCTCTCTCCTTTTTCTCTCTCGCGGAACGAAAACGCCCACAACGTTGCATGGCCTTGAAATTTTACTCTCCATTCTCGCTCGTCTATCGACGCCTAAGAAGTTCCAATTCAAAAATCGGAGATGGCTCTGACGGTTAAATTGAAAATAGAGTGCCAGAAATGTTTCGAGAGCTGGATCAAACGCTAGCTTAAGTGCGCTGTAGTTGATGGAGAGGAAGGAATACTTTTTGTGGAATAAACTTGTATTTTGAATTTTCTAAATATATGGGAACTTTTTGATCAAGTTGGTATATTGTTTGCTTAAGGTTAAGCGCCACAGTAAGCCATTGCAAAACTCTCTGAATCATTGGCATCGTTATTTTGTTTTTTATTACACTTTTAAGCGCATATGCAATTATTAATCTTATTGTTATTTAATAGTAATTTTTAATTGCGCGACATATTAAAGTAAACTCAGCAAGTTTTCAATATCTCAGTGACAATTATATACAGTAATGAATTAAATAGTATACGGCTCTATTTGTACTAATATATTTTGCGAGAACAAATATGACTTAATGTAGTTACAAAAACTTCCCTGACGTCAGGTGGGGCAATCAGGTAAGTATAAACACACAAGCACACCCATGTACACTAGGGTGTCCCGTCAATGTATGAAATTTTTTATTTTTCAAGATATCCAAACGCAAGAGTTGTCAAAATTTGCGTAATTTTACACAGATTACGAATATCATAAGAAAATTTGAATTACATATTATCTTGAGGGCTCTACAGAACGTTAAAGTTTATTAAATCTTACATTTTTACAAGAATGAACCATATGCCGAAAATAAAACAAAAGTTAAATTCATAAGCTGGTTTATTATGCAAATTAGTGAACTACAGAACAATAAAATAAAATAAACGAAGTAAAGCGGTCAATTAATAAAAGAATCTTAATATTTAAAAAGATTTTTGTGCCCAAAATTTGGCATTTCTGCCCGAGATTGTAGCCTGGTTCTAATGAAACCATCTCTAGAGCTTGCGGCAGTTACACGTTGTGAGGCCTCTGTTACCAGTTTTACACACCTTTCCACTGATTGTGTATGACAAGGAAAGTCATCGATTTCCAAGACCTTATCTTTTGCCATGTTTTTTAGCTCCTCGTCTGAAATGTGACGAAGAACAGGGGGTGTTGTAGTTAGGCATTCGTCCCATAGAATCATTTCAGTGTAATCTCGGGCCGAGAAGTTAAGTTTTGGTGGCCTGAATATTCTGAGTTTTGTTGAAGATTCATTTTCTCTAGCTGTTATTATTTTCTGTAATGCCAGCTCCCGAATGTGATCCCTCTCATCAAATAACATACTGACAAGTAGGTTTTCTGGGTGCGCATAAAAGGCGTTTCTTTCGATAACAGGATGCACAACAGATTTCAAATTTTCTGGCAGAAATCGAGAGTACTGAGTCAATTGGTAAGTATGCTTCGCGCCATCCTTAAAAGAACTTTGTTGCTTGATAAGGAACCACATCGGGGCGTATGCTTTAACAACATAATTGACAAGCAGTTTCAAATTTTCTGTTGGATGAAGAGTACTTATATAAAGTCTGAGTATACGATTAGCAGTAGTAAGCCATCTCGAGTGCGCCATTTTTCCAGGTTGACGGTTTGCCAGCTCAGGAGCACATAAACCAGTTGATACAGCATTACTCATCTGATAAAGGTATTTTTGATCTGTACTAAGATCATCGATCACATTTCTCGGCAAGTCAGGCAAATTACCAGCCACCGCACAGAAAGACACGGGGGTTTTAGTTTCACAGCCAACTAATTGTTTTCCGATAGGTCCAGAATATTCTTTAGGCCCAGAAGTGGGACCATCTAAAGTAGAAAATAGATGACGAAGCGGTAATTCGTTAGCATGAAGTAAACAAACACACCATTGGAGTGGCCGTTTTAAATATTGCTCTAAATTTTGAATCACGCCACCCTTCCAACCGGTATTAGTTGCAGTTCCGTCACATCCCACGCAAATCAGGTCATCTAATTAACTTCCAACGTTGTCCTTCTAATAAAGTTGTGATCGAAATCTGAATTTCCTTCCCAGTCCCACGATTCGGCGTTGTGTGACCTAAATAAATTGATCCAGGTTCAGCCAAAACTGAGACGTGTTCTTCTAAAACTTCTTTGCGACGGTAGCGATTCCCTATTTTCTCATTTATCAGAGTCTTGTCCTTACGTCCATCAAAGTAAATGCTTTTTATAACGGTGCTTCCAATATCTTTTGAGGCTTCGGTCCGGGCTTTAGATACCGCTCTGTGGATCTTGTTTTTATCAATAACCAGAGTTAACTCTTTGGTAGAAACCAAGCCAACGTCTGCCAAAACCGCCGAAGTTACAGCCGCATCAGATCGCAACGATAAGCCGTATCTGTCACAGACTTTAGCCACGGTAGGCAACGGCAGTGTGTTTCGATTTGCCGTTGAAGTTGATGGCGCCTCTACTGAGGGCATGCTGGTCGATGATCCCTCTAATATCGGATTTATTTCCAGACAAGATTCACTCATCGCATCTTCATAACAGGCTGAGTCCGAATAGGTTTCTTGAGTAGAACAGAACTTTTTTGTTGCCCTTGTTGATTCTTCTATTTGTCTCTGCTGTCGTTTCATTAATCTAGTCGTTTCCTTCTTATCAATTCCGCCAATAGCCATTTTCCTGTAATTTCTCTGATCCAACATAAAATTTCTTTCATTGATGGGAACTTTTTTAGGTTTTAAACATGAACAAAATTTGAAAGAAGTGCATTTACAAGCAGCAACGTCGAAGAGTTTTTCTGATAACACTGAAAAACATTTCAGTTTATTTTCATAGCTATCACTTCTTTTGTTTTTGGGGTATCTTTTTAAATGGAGATATTTTTCGAAATGTTGTTTTTGTAATTGAATAATTCGTTCTTTTGTTACGATTGGAATCGAAGCTTTGGTCCAAATATCGCATATTTTTTCAGAAACAATCGCAAATGTATTTGAATTTGATGGATCTTTTCCATTGTACTTCAATTTTAGATCGTGTTTTACGAATAAAATATATTTAATGACGTCCTTTATGGTTGGTAGCTGTCGATCGCCAAGTTCTTCGTAAGGTCCCAATATAGCACAAGTAGTTTCACTACGCCTCAAACTCATTATTTAATCCACTTTTAAAAATAAAACAATCGCAACTGCACTTTAACGACACAAGAAACTGAGTGGCTTTGAAGAAAACACTCCCTAGTTAAGGTAAGAAACACTTCGAATTATGTTGAAAATTGAGGGTATTTGCAGGTTGAAACCTAGCAAAGATTTAGTGATTGGGAACTTGTCAATGCATGCGAATTAAAATATTATGTTTACATTATACTTGAATGTAATAAAAAAGTTAATATTTTTGTATATTCAATTCAGTTCAGCGAAATTAAAAAATGCGAAAAATTACAAAAAAAGGTAAAATATTCTAAAGTTTGAAGATCGGTAGAGACCTGAAGATATAATTTCATTTTTATTTAAAAATTCTTTTTGGAATCTACAATTAATTACACAAATTTTAAGAGGTCTTGCGTTTAGAAAAACTAAAAAAAAATATTTCGGGACATCCTAATGTACACATACTATATAGTATAATTTTATGTAAGCTTTTATGTAAGGTATAATGTAAGAATTTGGGGACTTACACTAAACGACAGCATGCATTTTGCGTCTCTTTTACGATTAATAAAAAGGTATATTAAAAATTTTTGTCGCGTGCAGAACTGGTTATCCCAGCCGGCGGCTTGAACTTGCCTAGGTGCTCGTGCAAGTGTGCACGGGTTATTAGGTTATATGTTTAGTCAGATATTGAGTTCCACGCGTGTCTTACCGGTATTTTTTTAATGCAAACAAAAGCTCATAACTTCATAAAATGACCTGGGGCTCAACGGCAAGTACGCAGTAATCACAGTCTTTACAACTCGCGTTTAGGTAATTGTAAGCAAATAATTAAAAAGGCCACACTTGTTTACATGTAATTATTAAAACACACATACATATGTGCATATATATATATAAGTATATCTCTGGACTTGTGACAAAGCCACTTACATCGAATTTGCCCTTTCTACCTCGCCAGCACTAATTTTCTGATGCTTAAAATATTAATCATTCACGGCAATTCAATGAAATTTCAATTAATATATAAATTTTTTTGTGAATGATCAGAAATTATTTATCTAAAAATAAGCACAACTAAAGGCAAATACTCAAATAAGTTGTCGTGTCAGAAGTGCACTGAAATATTATATAATTATGGAAGCGTGGAGCGAACTAAGACAGGTTAGCGGATGGACATTTGTGGTAGAGATTAGTGTGTTGAATAATGTATGCATAAATGCTTATCTACATATGTATGTATGTATGTTTATATGGAAAGGGTTGGGCCGAGAGGTGAGAAATAATATTTTAGCTGTTACCTCAGTGAAGCATCTGCCGGCTGTAATGCGCAAATAGAAACGAATGCTCAGCAGAGTGGCAATGATGGCCGAAAACAGGGCCAAGAGCAGAATGTCACGCAGATAGTCAGCGCTCGGTAACACACTCAACAAACCCATCTAAAATAATAGATATGTATGGAGGCGCGTAAGTTGTTATGTGAGAAAATCAGTTGATTATTATGTAACATATCAAATAGAGAAATGATAAATTTATAAACAAAGAAGAAGACAATAAAAACACGTTTGACTAAATATGCGACAAATACGCAAAATGCAAAAATTTTTGGCTTTTTTTTTTTGTTGAATTTAATAGCCTCGTACAAAAATAACATGAAAACAATGGCAATACAGTGTTGTCTCTCTTAAGCGGACACCTAAGACTTTGGGAACATTTGTTTTTATATTCTTTAAGATTTGTGGTATGTACTGGAAAAGTGTATTAAACTAGCCAGGAGTCAATGTTTTCGGCTGAATCAGTGGCTAAATGCGTTTAGATTAAAGCATTTTACCCAAAACTCAGCTTAAAAACCCAAAGCATTATTTTTCGCAATAAGCTGCGCAATCGACTAGTAGACTCGCACACGGTCAGGCAAATCTATAAATTCTGCTAAGGGTCGATGGGAAAGGTATTTACACTTATTTTTAATTATTATGTTTTTTTTTAATGAATGCAAGAATATTTAAATTTCAAGTCGATCGGAACCAAATTTACGTAGTTATGAGTATTGCGTCAGGTCAGATTTCTATGCTTCCTTGACTTTGAGGCGATCTTCTGAAACTTGTTATTTGAAGTCTATGCGCCTAACAATCTCTACTAAACCAGATGAGAATCTTTGCACAGTTGGTTGATTGGTTAAAGTGGTGATTCTTCCAGAATCCAACTAGCGCTTCCGCACCATTTTGTTGCCACATCCACGTTACCAAACTTGTTTAACGGTTATTCACAGCATGACTATATCCACTCTGTGCGCTTTAAGAACCTTATTAGGTTGTTGACGTCTAAGCCAGATAGTTGTTCGAGACTCTCGAACTGCGGTTGGCCCAGGGTTAACATTCTGACCTTCCATAGGGCAGGGCATTCACAGAGGAAATGGAAGACTGTTTCCTTTTTCTCCGGTTGTTTACAACTGTGACAGTAGGTATGTATTGTGAGAGATACCCATTTTGGCTGCTTGTTCTCCGATAGACCAAAAGCCAGTACTTCTGTGCATAATCCACCAGGTATTCATGTGACCTTTTTTTTAATAATTATTAGCCTTCCAAGTCTATGAAAAATTTAAAAATTATAAATTCTCTCAGAGATACCTCCAGAACCATCTGCTTTATTTAATAAATGCATTTTAATTTTTTGGCTTCTAATGATTATGTTGCGAGTTACGTACATACAAAAATTAATTTTTTTCGAAGCACCTCTGGAGAATCACTTGCTCAATTTTACTCTACAATGCAATTTAGAGAAATATATTTGTATTGCTTTATTTTGCATTATTATATAGAAATTTACTGAAATGAATTCTATCTTTTGTACTGTATTGGCAAAATACATTTATAAATCACGCGACAAAAAAGTTTAGAGATAATTAAACTGCATATTTATACTTTTTTCATACCGAAACAAAAATTATGATTACTGCAAATAAGACTGAGCTTAGCTAAATGTGCAACCATTTCATATGCAATTGAATTATTTAACATATTCAATAAACACTTACATTTGTCGTAAATTAATACGAAATCCATTTTCTTAAATATGCAGTAAAGCGCTGGATGCTGTTTGTACATTTCATTGTATGCCACTTTATTTTCACGAAAGATCTTAAAAAATGAACTTTGTTCAAAGTTGAAGCTAATGAAATGAACGGAGCAGAGGAAAAGTTAAAAAGAGTCAGAAAAAATATTTAACATATGAATTAATAAATCGTCTCTATGTTAGTGGAACACCTCGAGTCTTTAATTAAACTGTCTTGAGTTTTATCAGCAAGCGAAGTACAATATCTTATGCGAGTGTTTGCTTTTGAAGCAATACAGTTGTGTGTTTGTAGGTCAGGGCACTGCAAATGAATGCTGTTGAATTTATTTCATTAACTTATAATTTTAAGCTGCTTGGCATTGCAATTTCAAGAGAATATTGTCTTCCACACAAATAATAAAATAAATCCACAATACCCCCAAATAGGAGGAGTAGCTCGGCCAAACACAAGCCGAAGTGCACGCGCCAATTATTTATTTATTTATTTTAATAAAATAAATCCATGAGTTTTTTTTTATTTGAGTGCGATTATTTGATACATACATATGTATGTACAATGGATGTATACATTCTGTGAGAAAAACCAAATCGACAATAATCATGAAAACATGTCCATTTCTATAATTTAATTTCCGCCTTCAATAAGTGAAATATTTTACGTTTTTGAGATATGCTTCACTTAATTCATTTTATATATGTATACTCGTATATAAGTACATATTTTCCACTTGTTCCTAGGTTGATATGCTTTAATTAACTTCTGTGTTTGCATTGAAAATAGGTAAAAGCTACCTAAACTATAGGGTTTTGTAATAATTTCACTTGGTACCCATTTTGTAGTGCGTGCCTATTTATTTATTTTAATGAAATAACGAAAAATTTGAATTAAAAATTATTTTCGGTGGCAACCCTACTCATAAATATTTCTGCCTCCGTCTTTTTTAACTTGTGTACTAACAGAGGTGTTTTTTTTTTATTAAAAAATCCATTAAACATTTTAAAAATTATAGGAAGTGACAAATCTACTCATAAATATGTCTGTATTGTAACGTATTTCATTTGTGTATTTAATTTTTATTTTACTTTATTTTTAAACAGGTGGCAAACCTGTTCAAAAATGGGTCTGGAATAAAGCTTTCTCACTCATCTTTCGTTTGATACCAATATTACACTACAACAGCTGATTTTGCGTTGTCATTGTCAAAGTAGCGAACTTCTTTGCTTTGTTGCTTCGTTTGTTTGTTTACATTTCCATAGAAATTTTGACATTCAGTACACAAAATTGCAAAAACAGAATACATGTAAATGTTATTTTTGCTCTAGTGCCACGGCCTTTATAGATTCGCCTTGGTAGAAATACACTGCATGTCGAAGGACGACCGGACCCTACCGAGTGGTAGTCACCTACAAACCCATTCGACTACGGCGGCCTTCAATATTTATATTTTTATTTCAATTATTTCTTTATATTATATATTAACTCTATTTTTCTCTATTATCTATTCTATTTCGACGGAAAGCGCACAGTTTACGCTTTCCGAGACTTCACTATAATCTACAGTTTATGAGCGGAACCGGTTGAGATTTGTATCCAACAGAAAATAATATTTAACTTTATGCAAATATGTACACACATTCATACGCAGATATCAAAAATGCTGTGGGCACAAAATTGCCATTGAGAAGCAAATTGAAGAACATTTTTTAAATAAATTTGGTAATTTGTATAACCAGCGACTCCTAAGTGTTTAATACGCAGGTCGTTTGAATGGCATGAGCAAAATAAAAACTACTTAGTTACTTAGAGTAATCCTTTTTTTATTTTCGACATAGTCTCCTTTGAGGCTTATACACTTCGTTCAACGCTGTTCTAATGGATTTGTGTAGAAGAAATCCATTATTTTGCATTAACCCCTTCCGAATAATAGGATTTGTCCAAGTCTGAAAAATATCCATTCGCCTCATCTTTTGAATAAAATCTTTTTCCCGACAGCCATTTATTCAAATTAGCGAACAAATAGTAGTCCAAGAGATCTGAGGTAGCCAAGTCTGGCGAGTATTGAATATGTGAAACCCTATTTCCATTAATTTTGCGTCCACAACTGCTGAGTCGTGAGCTGGTCATAATGGAAATGAAAATCACTCACCTTCCTCGATTCAGATGAACGCCAAGCACCAAGAAATATACCGACCTGGCTGAAACTTGGTGTGTGTTCTTTCAAGAGACGCTAATAATTAAACATAGCCTCGATAAGCACTAGTAATACCATCTCTCTGACTTTGCACGGACTGTTCAAGCCCTCGTACATTTTTAGATAATTTCGTATTTTTCATAATTTTATACTTAAGGGGTAACACCACTGTAGAAATTTCAAAAAATTGATTTTTTTTTTATAAGCTTAAAAAATTCTTTGAACCTTTTAAAATACAGAACAAAATGTTTTATACGTTACCGAAGTTTATTTCATAAATATTTTAAGCTTTTAACCAAGCATTAGTGACTGCTACCTAACGACTTCTCCAAATTTCCAAACTTTAAACGCGTTTTTCTCAAAACACGTTTTCTGAAATTGGCACGCAGCATAACTCAAACCATTTTAAATATTTTTAATCAGGTTTTTCACTACGTCTGTATAATAACCTTCTTAAAAGAAGAGCGTAGGGGATTTTCGATAGATTAATTTAAACGATTGTTATAATTATTTAAGTGCCGTTTTTTTAGTCCAAAATAGAGTTTTTTCCTTCAAATGCTTGCTAATTCCAGAAAAATAAATATTTTTTAAATCCCCTACGTGTTTCTCTAGCTATTCTTATCTAGATTAAGAAAAAAAATGTTTCTTTGTTCCAGATTAAAATTGGCACCCTCTGTGCTGCGTGCCGCGGAGCTCCTTCAAGAGAAACCACATTACAAAAATGTTTCCAATGCCGCCATTTTGTAAAATTTTTCGATCAAACTTTGTAGTTTTGTATTTTAGTATATAAGTAATAACTTCCCAAATCAGAGTGATTGTTTTCCCTTTCCTTCTATACAAAAAAATTCTTTAAAAATCGTGTTCATTTTACGCGTGTACAGTGGTGTTACCCCTTAAATCTTTGCGTTCAAAATAGCGCACATAGGTCATTATAATTTTATTATTTTACTTTTTTCTATTAATTTTCATATGAAAATATTATATCAAATATACAGAACAAAGTTATAAATAAACATTTTTTTATTTCTATGTTGCAACACCTCTCAAAAAGAATCATATTAGCCAGAATAAGAATCAAATCTTCTAAACAATTCCTAGTCGTTTTATTGGTTCTCACGTTTTGAGTACCAGGCCGCCACTTCAGAGAATACTATTTAATTATGGTCAGCTTTGCAGTTAATTGCTGCTTAATCAGATTTGAAAACAAAATCTTTAAAATATGCATAAATTACATGCGCGTATGATACACACATACATACATATATCCATAAATCTTGCTGCTTTTACATTCATATTATTATTATTTTTAAGTCCAAAGTCTGTGTAAGGTGAAAGTTAATAATTTTAGTAAATGACAATAATTTAGTTTTTCTAAGTTAGTCGGCGTATTTAACTTTAAATTTAAATTAATGATCATTGAGCAAAAGCAACTAAAAACAAAAAAACTGTATACAAAGAGCGTACGCAACAGCACTTTCACCTTTTTATACAACGCAATGGCCGATATTATCCAACCGCTGCAGGTGAAATAGCGAAACAAAATAAATAAGTTAAATCTCACATTAATCAGATTTAAAGACGCTTTCGAAGAGAAGAGAACGCGTTGTACTTTCAGCAGAAGCATTAACTTTTATGAGCAAAGAATTTAAGTGCGGCCCAAAAGAACTCTATTATCGTTCACTTTTGTGCACCTTCTTCTTTCTACCACGTCATCAAAACGAGAAAATCAATGCCTTTGTTAAAATGCTGCCGCTACATTCTTATATGCATGTGCGCTCTATAAACGGAAGTATACTTACAAGCACGAAGTGTTAACAAACCTCCATACGTTTTTATGTCAGCTCAAGCTCGACAATTTTTTGCTACTAAGGCCCTAATTTTAATAAGCAGAAGTTAAGAGCTACTTTCGTAAAATATGTTTGTGCATACGCGTAGATATTTCTTCCATTGTTATGCCCGTGTGCTGTTGGGAAATCGCTATTGCTGCTCAATTCTTATTGCAAGCCACAACAAATTTTTCAATTTCTGTAAAAAAGAATTGCAACAGACCCTTCATATCGACACTACACAAATTCCATAGGACAGTATGTGCGCTTGAATGTTTATTGAACGCTATTTTCGTCTCTTGGGCACTGAAAACTTAAACTTTACACACACACTCACTAACTTGCCAACCAACCAACCAACCAGCCAACCACTTTTTCTTGCCCAATCAGCTTTTTTTCAGCATTCTGTGCATTTTTTACAAAAACTCAAATCATAGGTAAAATAATACATTCCCTACACCTTAAAATAATATTCGCTGTACTGGCACCTACCTTTTTATAAAACTAAAATTTTGCTTTAAAAACTGTTTATTTATATTTTATCAAACTCGCTCGCGCACAACCTTCGCCTTGAACGATTGACTTGAGACTGTTCGAAGTTGTTGTATCAGCTATCTTGAACTGATCGTCGTTTTGGTTTGCTGTCGGGAGTTGTTGCTACTCTTTCTTTAACCTAGCCACACTCACACTTTAATATATGTTTTATACAGGCAGGCGGTTATTAATGTACGGCTCTGCATCGAGCGCGCATTGCATTCGTGTATAATTTTATGTACTCCTTGTTTTGTTGCTACTTTCTCTCGATTGAAATAAATATTAACGCTGGTGAAACGTAAAAATGGAAACTAATAGCAACAACATGCTTAATATTTACTTCTCTATTTGAAACGAGAGATTGCTCAAGATTCCAGCTGAGAGGCTGTTGGCTGTTGTACAAAGTTTGTGTCTTAAGTCTTCTGTGTTTTGAAAAACAATGTCGTAAAGCACTACTCATTTATTTGTTTAGGGACTTTCTTTCTGTTTCGCTTCCAAATTCTGTTTCATGGTACAAAAAATCAGTGCTCTCTCTGATCGAGGTTTTTAAAAAATTTACTAACTTTGAGGGCACCTTTAGTGTCAGTTCTCTTAACCTCCATTTTTCCTAGTTTAAGATTCAATAAACTACTGTCAAATGCCTATTGTAACCCGCAATACTCAATATCATAATATTTATTTTTTATCGTTCCCACGCGAGTCGGTTCTGTGTTGCCGGAACACCCGAATTTATATCCGGCCAAGGACTGTCACTTCGCAGCATTACCCGTGAGTATGATTTTTATGCTGCTACAACAACAAGAATAACAGCAACCATAGGTTAGGACCAACTTACTTAGACCATACAGGACCGCACAGTGCGGCCGATTCCCAAAAAGCTGGCCAAAAGTCGAAAAAAAAGTTTCTAGATAGAGTTTTTTTGTCTTTGGGTTGGCTACAGTAATGCCTTGAGTAGTGAAAACCGTTCATAGCAACGTCCTGTACCCTAAGTATCCTCTGTATTTTCAGTCGCAACGTGGCCTTCGTTTGAGCATCGTATTACTGTCGATGAATAGTGAAAGTTGTACACATTTGAAAGATTTTGTAATGGAGTAAATTGAACAAAACCAAATGGAATCATCTTCGGAAGGTTAGTAAAATACGAGAAATCTTTAGTACATATAAATACCTCGACACAAAATTTTTAGCTGCAGCAATACGTAGATAAATTTTTTGCAATTTTTTTTATAAAATTTGAGTTTTCAAACTGTATAGTAATACAACGCCGTCATATGCTGCTTTGAAACCTATTAAAGGTTACTCAAAAAAGTAATGGTTACTGAATAAAACAAGATTCAGCTGCTACCACTTGCTAATCAGCGACCCCGAAAACATATAAATTTACATGCATCTTGATTATGTTCTTGAATATACGCTATTTCACGTGAGGGGGTGGATTTTCAAAATTTTAAGATCAAATTCGTAATCAGTGACCCCGACAACCCCCGAGTAAGAAATTTTGAATCAATTACTTAATTTTTTGAGTTTTGGCCAGCTTTTCGGGAATCGGCCGCACTGTGGACCGTGGTGATACCTCTATGCTGCACGGGAACTCCATTTAACTTCCTTCGTGGAACCATTTTGTGGTTCTTATGAGGCGTAGAATTGATCCCAACCCCACGCCAGACAGCTCAGAGAAGTAAAAAAGTATTTACCTAGACAACCTGCTCTGATTTTAGCTAGGGTTGGACTATTGCAAAGGAAGTGCTCAACTGTTTCTTCCTCATCTCTACAACTTCTGCAATATTCATGGGAGAAAGCTCCTAGTCTTGAGGAATGCCTGCCGAATAGCCATGACTGGTTAAACAAGCCACGACCTTCGAGATATTGTCCCTTGAGAGACTAAGCAGTTCCTTTGCCATTTTCTTGTTCTTCTAAACTCTGTTTTTCCTAGTAAAAAAAACTTTTTAAATCGGCTTTTGTCTAGATGAAAGTCGCTACGTTTTCTGTTTTCATCTCGAATTCTGGTACCGACCTACATACAAAGCACATTTAATAAATATTTCTAGGGCAAGTTGGTCAAGGTTGAAAATAATTGCATGCATTTCAGGTTTTATATTATATTTAACTTTTATTTTGTACACATTTTCAGCCAGATTGCCACACTCATGAAGACCTCTGCAACATAATAAATTATTTGCTTGATTAAAACGTCTTGGAAAAATAGCTTTTCTTCGTTTTTTGGTATTCGTGGCAACTCTCTCGATCATTATTTCTATCTTTTTTATAAGTAATCGTTTATTGACCTCGCTCTCTGCCTAATTTATGGTTTTCTATTTAAAAAATCACTTATTTTTACAGTTCAATTTCTCCTCCTTCCTCTCGTTCTTGGCTGACTATTATCCGGAACCATCTTTCCATCCTCTACAGGTTTTGTGATTGTATTGTACCATTCGTTTACATGCCGCGTTAGTATATCCACGAAGCTGTTTACTCTCTTTCTCATTGCTTTCAAATATCCATTCGAGTTGTTTTTTTGAGTATCATCCTCTAGTTGCAATCTATTCGAAGTTCGTTGCTCCGTATCCACCAACTGTTTCGGTGTTACACTGCCCAAAGGCAGCAAGTCTACATCCTTGGTGATCATATTCGAAGCCCAATCATCTTCTGACAGCTCATATCGCAACGCACGTGGGGAACGTCGTTTACGCAATGAACTCAAATTCCACCAAGGTGTTTCCGTCGTCGTATCAGCAGATCCCTCTAAACTCTTTTGCACGTCCACATCGCCCACCCTGCCGTGCTCACTGAAATAGTTTTCCAAATTTTCTGTCAAGTAATCGATGTATTTGTTACGTAACGATTTAATTTTCTTTAACATTTCGTCATCATTGTCTACGACCGTTTCACTAACTTTTTTTTTGCTAAAATTATTGTCGCTCTCTCTCTCATCTTTCTCTTCGTCTTCTTTCTTGTTGTCGCGCAAAAAAGAGCGGGCAAGTTCTTCTTGTGCGAGCAGAAAATCCTCCGCCAGCTGGCCAGCGGTCTGAAATTGCGCTGCTCCGACGTTTTCAACATCAGGATCTGCATTGTTTGTTATCGAAGTTTCATCGAGTGTGTTACTCTTGGTTGTTTTTTTGGTGAAGGGTTCAGGAAATAGTAGAGCGTTCCAACTCTTACCCTTCTTCGGTTTCGTTTGGTCTGAAGTTGGTAGTGGCAGTGCTTCGTAGAACTCAGTAGGTAGCAGACGCAAAGGTTTCATTTCGTTTCTAGTTTCTTTTCCATTTGTCCTGTGTATTTTCTTAGCTTCCGCTTTTCTCTTACCTCTCTCATCGGAGTTATTTAGATCTTCACCGTCAACATTAGTTATATGTCTCAAATGCACATCACCCTCCGGCACTCGTGCCGATTCGGGTTCACTTTCTGAACCCATTTTCTTAAAAAACTCCTCCTCGTCAAAATGTTCAGGATCGTATGAGGGTTTAGTTGATTTCTTTTCGGGTTTACGTATTTCTATAATTTTTTTAACTACAGGCGCTTTCTTCCTACCACCATTCGCCCCAAAGATAGCGCCAAAGTAATCATCGGTGCTACGAGTATTTCGCTTAAGTGAAAGCAAATCTTCCCGATCCTTCAGAGCTGTGTCGAGTAAATCCTTAATCCACTTGAGTGCAGTTAACCGTCTATACTCTAACACTTCTTCTCGTTTCTTAGGTGTCTTTTCCTCTAAGGAAAGTGGCTCAAAAAGTTTTGTTAGTGTCTGCGTGTGTTCACCTTTGTCTTCGAGCACAATATGCCTTGCACGATTTGAAAAAGTGGCATAGCGACGCCTACGATGGTCGTGTTTCATTGAAGCACTATGCAGGAGCGCCGTCTCGTGTATTAGCTGCTGCAACAGTTTGTCCGACGACGAAATGTGCCTCTTCATCACATTCACTTCATCCTCAGCCGACTCCTGATCCTGCTCCAAATCGTCAACATCGATCTCTGTGAACTGGCAATGCTCCAACTCAGCATTGGGCAGCACCCAAAAGCCGACAGATTTCGCCGGCGCATTCAACTGCATCGCCTTATTTGGACTCCTCGTCTTCACTTGTGGTTCCAATGTGGAATTTATAGTTAACTTTTCACTATTCAAATATGCGTTATTCTTTTTAAATGTTAGGATGTACTGCCAGTACTCTTCACCCGGTAGCTTTGAGTTTGACCTTACAGACACTTGTTTCGAATCATCATCATGATTGACAATCATGAAAGCCACACCTCCCGAAATTGAATTTGCACAATGTGTGTACAGCTTATTGGTACGAAGAAATATGGCGAAGGGACGAGCAGGGAAAACCCGTGAGCCCATCACTTTCTTGAAGAGCATTGTCACAAAGAAACTTGGACTAGAGTATTCCAAATCATCTTGATCTGTGCGACGGAAGACCGCATCAAAACCTGAGCTCGCCGCCTCTCCCAGCGTCTGTGCCCAACGCAGCGCATCGGTGATGATCTCCGCATTCGTTTTGCTAATGATGCTGGGGGTGCTACTCCTTTGTTTGGAGTTTTTGGCACGATCCTTAGGAGTGAAGTTCAACCAAACAGGAACCTTTTCAGAGAACATGGCACGTAAAATGCGATCGTGTTCATAGGCTGAGCCGATCAAGGGGTTTGACGTTGAAGGATCTGCGGGTCTGTGGGCATCAAATGTGATATGCAAAACAGTCAGTGTAGACAGTTTTTTATATAAAAGATGAAAGATTGTAAAAGTGTTTTTAAAAACTTACTGCAACCAGTTGAAGGCAGCACTAAAATCCTTAGATGACTCAATATAGCGTTTCACCTCATCACTAGTGCTGCCTAACGGAATTTCAGCGCCGGTTACTTCCCAGTCATCGACGTAAGGATTGAATGAATCCACCATCAAGTTTAAAGTATTTAAATCGTTGAGATATTCCGTGACACTTGGACCAAACTCTAGAAATAAAAATTGCTTAGAATTTGTTTTTTTGGTATTTCGGTGCTCAATTTGATCAAAATTTCAGAAATTCAAAATGTTCAGCTTGTGCTCACTTCTCACCTGTACCCAACTGCCATATGCAATCAGTAATACCCGTTAAATAAGAACTGTTTAATATCCTTAGGGACTCCATAGGGTCCCATTCGCCGTCATTATATGGCATTGGGATAATCATCGTCCAATTAACAGCACTGCGAAGTAAATCAAGTTTTAAGTTTGTTTTACGTTCATTTCCCCACTCACCTGGTCCAGCGATTGAAACCCTTCCATATAGTTTTTGTTGGATTTCGATATTTCGTTTCAGTATCCGGTATGAAGTTATAATCGCTAGCGAATTTGATGTAAGAACTGCCAAGCAGTGTGGCCATATGCGTTAAAGATTTCCTGTAGGGAAAATTCAGGCTTAAACTCATTTCTAAAAACCACTTTTTATTATACTGAAATACCTATTCGGGCCATCAAGCGCCCTATACAAATCCGCCGGCTCCACAGTAAAACTAACAAACTTTTCATTCACATCATTGAGCGGCCTATTCAGATTTACTTGTACAAATACTTCGGCGTACACGGAGGACACAATAATTGTGATTATTAAAGATATCACTCCCGAAATTGGGGTCTTAGGAAAAGTCATTTTCCTCAGATCTATTAACCGTGCGCTGCGAAGAGTAAATTTTGACTGGTTGTGAAACTTTCTGATAATGTTGCTAAATAAACTATTTTCATTAAAGAAAACAATTTATTTCGCTTACTTTGAAAATTTGAATTAATTCTTTTAGTTTTTTTCTTTTTATTTTCCAAAACAATGGTAGCTCCGGCCAGGTGTTTGCGTTTGTTCAAGTACTTTTGCTGACTCCAAAAATTCTTGAGATTAATGAATTGCTGATTTTGCAGTCGCATTTAGAAGTTCATGGAAATTTTCAAAGAAAGCAACTGTTAAAATAAATATTGTAGGTATATGCGTGTGCTTTTGTGTGTGCATGCAAATGTTAATATATGAGTACGGTTTTTAATACTTCTGAAGATTTACGTAGTACAATAAAGTTATGTGGCCGTCGTATCAAAGTAGGTTTGTGCGTGACCACAACTCAGTTGGGCCGGGGTTGAGACACACTGTGGATATAAAACAACAAATGATAGCAAAAGTTTACTTTTACTAAGGTTGCCCCTCGACAGGCAATTGCAGACATCCAACTGCATCTCTGCCATAGAAAATAGTAAAGCTTGTCGTAAAACCCATCTTCCATTTTCACTCAGAATTTAAAAAAAAAATTTCGGATAATTAGTTTTGTAGATCATTAAATTTAAGTATATTAAAGAGCAAGGTTAAAGTAAATCAAAAATTGAATTCGGTTTTTTTTGTTTTGGTCGCTTTCTCTATTTAACGCCTACGCCATTTTTTATATGGAAGAAAACACCAAACACCGTCAGCAGAAAAAATTGTCAAAAATCCACGCAGTTTTTGCACCACTTGAAATTACACTTTAATATACTAAAATTCATAGATCTATGGAACTGCATACCCGAAATTTTTCTGAATATTCTGATGAAAATTTGTCAAATTTTTACAAATTTTTCACAAAGTTCGAAACTTTGCTTCACATGGTTTTTGCTGTAGTGTGAACAATATTTTCATGAAAAAATAATCCAAATTGCAGAATAAATAAATATATAGTATTTTTCTTCTTTATTTGCTTATTCAATTTCGAGTGTTAGTGGTCATACAATAATTATTTGTACATTACAAATTTTTACTACTTACAGTAATTTAATTTAATTTACATTGTTCACATTACATGTCTCGATAAGAATCACGATTATTAGCCTTATTCCATAGTCCAGCTATGTCGCCAAGGTCTGAATAGTTCCTGATGTTACGCAACTACAAAAGCTGATTTCTGCCAACACGTCGTTTTCCTTCAATTTCGCACTGTAATATTAGTTTAGGCGAGTTTTAGCAAGTCGTTCAACCTTTTGTCAACAATATGCTTCAGGGATGAAACATATGCTGATCCTAGGCACATCTGTCGGGTCCTACAAAGAGCAGGACAGTGTATTATTAGTAGTATAAACTGTATATAGCTACCTGGCCAAGGTACGTCGTTTTGCAACGCTTGTCTGCAACGTAATACTTCCATATTAGAGACATGCTCCGTCCACGGAAAATTTAAAATTCGTCTAAACGCCCACATTACAAAAGCCGCAAGTCTGTTCATAGCAGCAACTTTCAGTGTCCAACATTCCACACAGCAAAGAAGAATAGACCACACGTAGCACTTTATAAAACGAATTTTGAGTTTGGTGTTAAAATCATGGCAGCTGAAGACTTTCTTAAATTTGCAGAAGGTGGATCTTGCCATTTTGTCAATATTGTCCTTTTTTCAGCTGATTCCTCCCAGTTTTCATTGCCTCAACAACCAACATAACTTGAAAATTTTTCTATCGCTTTGTCCTTTATAGTTAGTGTATCAGGAGTGATACAGGTTTCCTGCTGACGTGTTTTTTATGTTGAATTGCTGACTGCTATTGGTCACTTTGTTCAAAAATGTCTAATCTATGTACTGATGCGTTCCAAAGAGCTTCTAGGTAAACTTTTTCGGCGTATATATCAAAAAGAAGGGGTAACAATACACAGACGTAAGGCAGCTTCAACGATATTTATGTCTTTGGTATTTTGATCGCTTACTCTGACCTGTGCCATTAAAGGTTTTTTAAGCAACGTAATCCCTTGTCATCAATTCCAATAGTTTCCAAAATCTGAAAAAATATGTCGTGATGCACATTGACGAAAGCCTTTTCATAATCCGAGAAAAACTTATCAATAAATGGTGTACACTTTCTTTTGACGCTCACACTATATTATATAAATAAAGCTCAAAAGTCCTCGTTCCTATAGGCAATAAACTGCGATTTTTTAAGGTGATCCTTGGGGTGAACTTTTCACCAGCAAAATCATTCGCCCAGGAACAGATGAAAATCGCTTGGTGCCAAGACCGGATTATAAGTTGGAATTTAAGATTTTTTTAGATATTTGATTTTAATGTATTTCTGTTCAAAAACATCAAAAGTTTCGAATAAGATTTTCAATAATAACTATGAAGACATCACAAGCAATCTGCTTGTATTTAAATATTTATTAGTTACCAAGGCTTTCGGTTTAAAGTTAATATATATTACGATTATGGACCGAATCGGACCATAAATACGATTTCTATAAATTTCTCGGCACCAGCACCACCTAGCGGATTCAAGTGAACATAAATTAAAAACAAAAAACTTCTTTTCATTTATAGGTAAGATTTTGGGTACATCGATTTATCAATATTTGCAATTCTTCCGTTGCAGTTTTTCAAACATATTTTATTGGAGATGTTTAATCCTCATCGGTAGCTTCTAAGATGGCCTTAAAGCTGAATGGCAGAAAAGGATACCCAGTTCCGGCGTAGAATTTAGACATGAATTCAACCCTAAAATGTTAATTATCATCAATCAAACTCACTCGGTGTGAAAAATCATTTAAATTACCAATGCAAACGCAGAGTATGCAGAAAAGCAGAGAGACCTTCCATAAATATCATAATGGCTATGGTTAATAAAGCCCAAGCCCAGAAGATGATGTACACACCAATAGCACCAGGATAGCCCTTGAAATGGAGACCTTTCTGCATCACCATAAGCCATAGAACATAAGATAATTCTGAAACAGATCAAAAGATAGTGGAAACAGAAAGGTAAAAAATAAATGCTCAAGTAGGCAAATTAAAACTCACCCGCGTGCGCCAAAGACAGGGCCCACAAACGCAGATACGACGCTGTATGCGAGATGGTACTGAGGATATATTCAATTGTATGAATGCCCTGATGGATCCAAATTTCACTCATTGGTTCCTCCTCCTCCTCATCTTCGCCCTCGTGATGAGCATGCGGTAGAGGATCAGTGAGAGTTGCTTCAATAACAATGTCGCCTTCTTGAATCTCTATCTTTTCTACATAGGGCTCCTTAGATTTTGACTTTGCCTGTGTAATTGTTATGGTGAAATTTTGTTGAAAATACAATATGTTTTTCTATCATCACCTACCTTAAATAACCGTTCGCATTGAATGTACAGTGGTTTGCCAATCAGTAGCCATGGGATGCAGAACAATGCGACAATCCAGAAAACTCGCTCCACTGTTACCTGGCTATCGAACATATACATGTCACAACCAGATAATTGTGAGGATGCCTTGAACAGAATCATGTTAATAAAGTATATTAGAACCGAAGGAGCGCAACCTGCCGAATTCGGCTCATAATCGGTGGTCGCAGAATATTGCACCCATTTGTAGAACATCATGAACGACATATATCCGAACAACAGAATTAGGAAGAGGACTTGAGGAAGGAACTCCAGCAGGATATAAGCTTTTTTTTTGAAATATACCATATTCTCCACGGACAAACACACTCCGAAAACCATATGCAAAACACCGAAAATTATGGACAGTTTCATTTTGTAGGAGTTATAGAAAATGATTTTGTTTTCCGCCAGCTGCCAAATGGGATCCATACCCCATGGATAGGTGCCAATAGTAGCTACACTGGGATTGAGTGTCAGGTAAGTATTAGCCAGCACAGTAGAAGAATTGTAATGTATACGCCATTTTGAGCCAAATACATTCAACGATTTTGAAAAGGTGTCATTATAGGTGAAGCCGGTGTACATGGAGAAAAGACCGAGGAGCATGATAATATAGCGGCCGCCAAACATGATGCGCCAGATTTCACCACCCTTCTTTCGGAGCAATCGTTGTTCATCGATTACCATCCAGAAGCCAATCAAGAACATAATAAAGCCGTGCCCCAAATCTCCAAACATGACCGCAAAAAGAAAAGGGAAACTTATGCAAGTATAAAGAGCAGGATTGACTTCGCGATAAACGGCCATGCCGTACGCATCAATCAAATTTTGGAAGCCACGTGTGAATTTATTGGTACGATAAAAAGTGGGTGGGGTCTTCTTTGTTTCCAGTACTGTTAAAAATGAGCTCATACTGCTAACACCAACCGAACTTTTTGCAAGAGTTTGTTGCACCAATTCCAGATCCAAAGTCGGAACCCAACACTCGCCAATCAAACATTTGCCCGTCACATCCATATTAAAATAGTTCAGTGTATGGTAGATGGCCTTCATTTTTGTAATCTCAATAGACCAAATAGGCAGATGCTTGGCTATACCCGCCAATATACAATTACGTTGATCCTCTGTCTGCTTTAGCACCACCTTCAGATCATCCAAACGTGTTTGCACTCCCTTCAGCATGTCCTCGCGTTCCTCATGAATGTTCGGGCAAGGATATAGCGAAGCATGGAAGCCGGTACATACCTTTTTAATACGAGTATTCAGTTGCTCGCCCTGATAGAATACCACAAATGCCGTCTTATAAATCATATTGCCCGTGCGCGGGTCCTGCAGTGGCTCTTCGATATCAGCATGTTTCACTAAAATGTTGCCACGAGAAATACGCCACAACATGCGCTCGAAGGCGTACACACGTTGACGTGGAAGCACACCAGCTACGAAGCCCAAACGACCACGCTGCTCCCCGGTAAAAGTGCCACTGTTCGCGTGTTCTTCCATATTAATTACTGTTTGTTCGGTGAAAAATATTTGAGTCTTTTTGATCACTTCACAAAGTTCCGTGAGTTCCTGCAAATTGGACTTCAAATTAATGTCATTCTCCGACATCTCACGTATTTCGCATTCGGATTTCTCCAAATGGGCCTCCAACTCGGCTACCTCACGCGGATTCGGGGCACCAGGTATATCGTCATAGATATCTTTCATTTTAATTCCATCCGCTTCCAGTTCCCTAGTTATAAAACGGATTTGACGTTCCATTTCATCGCAGCGACGCACCTCAGTCACAAATTTACGCTGAAACGCAGTAACGTCCTCATTTAGCTGCAGATACGCAAGAACGCATTGACAATTAATATAAAGAATAGGTGCAGTTATATACAAATTTAAAAGTACTTTTGCTCAACCTACATCACGAAATTGTACGCAACCGATTTCACCCAAATCAGCCATGTTATTGTAGGCCGTTTCCGGTGCCAGGAAGATTTGACATAAAGTCATCTTTTCGCTGCGAAAGATGCTACCCATGTTTGTAAGATATATCTACCTGGTGGTAAGAAGATTTACTTTTAATTTTAATTATTTTTTTTATAAAGTTTGTTTCTTAGTAGCTTTCAATGTTCTACTCACTGTTGGGCAGCGTCGTGCGAAGTGATGAATTACCAGTAATATCCACTGCAACTGCCAAACTAGAACTGAAATGCCTTGAGTATATTTGTTCTATCGTGAAGTACTGCTTGTGGTCTGTCATATAGTTTTTGGGGTCATTTTAGACAGTGTGCCGCTAATCAATCAGTTGGCATTAAATCAAATTCCTTATCGCAAGATCTTTAAATGCAGGTGTAGGTATGTACATATACATAGGTATATATGCACTAATGTAAGTTACATATGAACATGTGGTCACTAAATAGAGTCACACAGCATAGCATAGCAGAACTGATGAAAATCAAACAAATTCACTTACAAGAATTTAACAGCACCAGTTGTCGAAAATCGCCGTGAATTGGCCATTTCAAAAGATGATTTGGCAGAGCTTATTTGCCGACAAAGGCTTAGATAGATGGTAGATGAAAAAGACCTGGATCATGAAAACACACCATCCCACAAGGCTATCACCTGAACAAACTTCTTGCTAAGAACTCGAATGAACATCGTCGAGCAAACAAAGTAGCTGACATTAATTTTTGGTGTCGGTTTTCACATAAAAGAGAATTCGAGCCAGAGAATTCGAACATATTTTGATGATTGGAATATTCATTCGTTGGCATGTGTTCATTAATTCCAAAGGAACCTACTTTGAAAGTGATGTAGGTACACTTCTATGTTGTCGTTCTCACGGCAGTAGGTTCTAAGTTACCGGAACGACCCGAATTTATATCCGGCCAAGGACTGTCACTGTCAAGGACTGTCACTCCCCGTATATATATGAGAAATGTTTATGCTGCTATTAAAACTTTTATTTTTTTTTTTTGGCAAAATGTGATCGTCCCTAAAGCTCCTTGCGAACTACACAGAAGAGGGAAATTATTAATAATTAAAAATTAGTTTTAGAGTAGAAGAATTTGAGAGCAAATTAAATCATTTGAAGGATTTTAGCTCAAGAGTATTAAGAACAAAATTACTTCATGATTCCGTTAGCTTCTTTGCGGAATTCTTAAATCAAAGAAGTGAAACACGAAGGAAGAATCAATTGGTTCCTGACGAATGTAGAATGCCAAATGTGTGAGAAAGAATACTTCTCCTGCTGTGTATCGATTCTAGACATGGTGGAGAGAATACAGAAAGTGGCGACATCCGCGAATCGCTATCTCACAATCAATGAATTTCACAGAATCACTTAACTTACTGACGTAGTTATTGTGCATTTATGTTCACTTTATTGTTGTGTTGCTTTTTTATTGTTATTAACGAGCAAATTTATCGTTTTTTGCCGTTCCCTTTCATTTAACCGAGAGAAGTAGAGATTAGAGAAAGAGAAAAATGTAGACTAAAGTGTTTGCCTATTGAAGAAAAGTGGAATTTAATAAAAAAATCGAAAGTGGAGAAAAGAACAAGAAAGTGGCTGAAAAATATGGCATCCTAGCAAGCACGGTTTCTTGAATTTTAAGGAATGAGGAAAGCAACCTTTAAAAGTGTGAACAAACCTATCCCAGAATGCCAGAGATTACTTCAGAACTTTGATTTTATATTTGCGAACGAATGAAACTACCACTGATGATCGCTTTAAGACTTTAAACAAATTATAATCTCTTCTCCCTGAAAACTCCAAAAGAAAGTAAGGCTTTCAGTCACTAATTTCAGAATAATTCAGTTCATTGTAATCGAAACATATGAACTTCGAATTAATATGTAAATATGTTTATTGTTTAAGATGAACTTTACATAACTGTACCATCTTGAACAAATTCTATAACGCGAACTTGTACTCGAGTTATAGAAGTTTGACTGTGTGACAAACAACTTGCAACTTAAAATGCTACTCTAGAGAACTTTCGAATGCACAATGAAAGAATGGAAAGAAATGTTTTGCCCACCTTGACATTTCGATGAAAGCCTTAAATACTACATAAGTATAACATTGGGTCTGTCACAAAATCTACCAGACGGATGCAAATTTAGGAAAACTTAAAAGGATTTGGTATTCAAAATAGTAGGAACTCTATAAAACACTTTACACCATCAGTAAGCATTCGCTCCCACGACAGTCGGTTCTACCTTCACGGAACGATGGACGTCGTCGGCCTTTGAATGTTTTCAATAACGCTTTTATGGTCAAATATAATGTTTCAAACCTTAAAAAGTATCACGGAGCTAAATTAGGCGTATATGGGAAGTGGTTTTTGGTAAAAAATCCGTTATTAAAGTTGAACAAGTAAAGCCGCGAGAGAACATAGCATTGACCGCTTGGCCATTCCATATAAGCCAATAAAGATTTCGACACTTTTTTATGAATTTACGAACAACTTCAACTTTTTTTCAGTTCACAGCAGATCGAAGATCGTCGTCTCCCATAATTTTCTCATTTTTTTAAATCGTTTAAACCACTCAAAAGTAGAGGTACGAGTTGAACACGTATCAGCTTTTAGAAGTTTTTAGGCTTTTTGCATCATTTAACGCGTCTGCCGTTACTGGTTGCTGAGATATGCAGGAAGTCCTGGAACTTTTGCGAGTACAAAAGGCAGTACAAATATTTTTCACAATAAATTTTTAAAAGTAAATTAGTAAAAAGTAAAAAAAATCTAAAAGGGCTTGAAGTAGAGTACAGGCATGGTTTGATTTGTATCTCAATTAAAATTCCTAGCTAAATTTCGATATAAACTTAATCCAAAACACAGTTTCCTTAATCCTTAACGGACTAATTTTTTCAATAACACTCATTCATAAAATAATTAAGCCATAATTAAGAAAAGAATTATCTTTATACGTTGATTGAAAAACATCGCTAATCCCGCTGATTGATTGACTGCCAAAAGTCGTGCAGGCGCAATGATAAGGCGGCTCATTAGAAAAGTGGACTATGCCGTCGAAATCCTCAGTCTTTACTAGGAGAATATTTTGTTAAGACGTCCAAGAGTAGCTGCTAGTGTTTTGTAAGGTAAGTTTCGAAGAAAAACACTTTTTTAAACAAGTTCCAAAAGTTCATGTAATAAGAAAGTGCTGAAAAAAGTTTGTGGAAAAAATTGCTATAAACTAACTCGCAATCTTGTAAGGCATTTGGATTTAGTTATATTGAAAGGTCATAGGTATTAATGAATGTTATATTGTTTGTAGAAACAAACGATTTTCTTTCCGGACTTTTTCTTTAGAGGGTTACAAAAAAATTTCAGATTTTGAACGTAAAATAGTAAGGTAATTTTGTGGGGCCCTTATGTGATTTCGACCAAGATTAAGTCACAGATTTTTTGCTTGATTTGCATAAGAATACTCCAATGAATTTACATATATGATATAAGCTTAAAGACTTTCTTAAGAATGGAAAATAAACAACATTTCTCAAATTTAACAGAAAAACGGGTATATAAACGAATTAATATTATATAATCTATAAACGTTAAGCGAAAACACAAGTCAAAAATATATGCAATAATGGGAAATCAAAAAAAAACAAGCACTTCAAATCGTTAGTAATTGTCTAATTTGGATTTAAATTTTACAATAAAAAATGTATTCCCTGGTTATTTTTTTATTATGTTATCTTATACAAGTTACTCGTGAATTTCGGAAATACCTCGGCAAGCCACTTAATTTATTATAAATTCTTCACTTTTACGTGTTAATTAAGGATTATTGCAGGTGTCTCATCTCACCGCGTAGTGTAAAAGCAGTATTAAATTTGCTGACTCTTTAAAAATATCTAATAGAAGAAGAGTCATTGAAGAGAAGAAGTAATAGTATTCATGATTTTATTGCAAGCCAATGTAAGATGACAAATTTATAGCCATCTGCCGCTGATACTTGAGAATATTTAAACAGCTGTAATAGGCCTTAATCGTCCTCATCACTCCGCAATAACAGTTTGAAACTGAATGGCATGAAGGCATATCCGGCGCCATAATAAAATTTACTCATAAATTCAACCCTAAAAAGATATCGTAACTTAAATACAGAAATATCTAGAGAATATATTGTAGAATCTTACCAATGTAAGCGCAAAGTGTGCAAAAAGGCCGACAAACCCTCCATCAAAATCATGATGGCGATTGTCAACAAAACCCAGGCACCAAAAATGAAGAACAAAGCGACCGCTGCTCCGTAGCCACCGAGTGTAAGGGCCTCCGAAAGCACCATATTCCACAGCACCTCAGAGAGTTCTACAGCACGATTTCAATACGAAATATGATAAACACGAAATAAGCATTTCGAGCGATTAACCTACCCGCATGCGCCAACGATAGAGCCCACAAACGCAAATAAGAAGCTGTATGCGAAATAGTGCTTAGGATGTACTCAATCATGTGTATAGCTTGGTGTATCCATATTTCGCTCATCGGCTCATCGTCTTCTTCATCATGTTCGCCTTCCTCTTGTCCGCCAGCTTCAATTTCTCCTTTACCCAAAGACGAGATACCCGCATGTTGCCGCTTAGCCTTTAAGAATCCAATAAAAGTATTCTAAAAGTTCTTTGCAATTCTTTATTTAGTAAACTCACTTTGAGTTTCCGCATAATCATTATATACAATGGCTTGCCCACCAGAATCCATGGAATGCAGATTACTGCCAATACAACAAAAATCCTTTCTAGCTGCGGCTGTGCATCAAACATGTACTCATCGCACCCTTCCAGCTGTGGGGAACTGCTGAATAGCATCATATTAATGAAATATATTAACACCGATGGTGCGCAGCCAGGTGAATCGGGTAGATAATCAGTTTTTGGCGAATATTTCACCCACTTGTAGAACATCATGAAGCACATGTATCCGAAGAGCAAAATCAAGAAAAGTATTTGTGGTACGAATTCCAAAAATATCAGCGCATACTTCTTGAAGTACATGAAGTTCACCACCGACAAGCAGACGCCAAAAATCATATGGGTCACACCAAGAATAATGGACATTTTCATTTTCAAGGTGTTGAGAAAAATAATTTTATTATCAGCCAATTGCCAAATGGGATCGACACCCAAAGGGTACGTTCCAATAGAGGCCACCGCTGGATCTAACTGTAAGGTGGGATTTTCCAGTACAGTGGTGGTGTTGTAGCGTACTCTCCAAGTAGAACCGAAAACATTGAGGGACTTTGAAAAAATGTCATTATACAGAAAACCTGTGTACATGGAGAAGAGTCCCAATAGCAAGATAATATAGCGACCGCCAAAAAATATATTCCAGATTTCACCGCCACGCTTGTGGCTTAAGCGTTTCTCATCCAAAACCATCCAGAGCGCAAATAAGAATATGCAGAAGCCGTGTCCCAAATCTCCAAACATAACCGCAAATAGGAAAGGGAATGTAATGCAACTATAGAGCGCTGGATTTACTTCACGGTAGTTGGCCATACCATAGGCGTCAATTAGATGCTGAAAACCGTTCGTGAACTTGTTGACACGATTAAAAGTCGGTGGCGACTTCATCGGTTCTAGTTCATTCATAAAAGCCGGCACTGTACTCCCGACCGAGGCCGAACCATCTGCGAGCGCCTGCATAACTTTTGCCAAGTCGTTCCTCGGCACCCAACCCTCACCTATAAGGCACTTCTTGGTCACGTCCACATTAAACATATTCAGCGTGTGGTATATGGCCTTCATTTTCTTCACCATCATCATCCAACGGGGTAAATTTGTAATAGTGTTCGAGAGCATTAAACGTCTGTGGTCAGCAGTTTGACTTATAACCAGTTTCAAATCTTCCAAGCGTGTCTTCACGCCCCGCAACATTTCTTCGCGTTCGCCATGATCCCCAGGGCAGGGGTAAAGTGAAGAACGAAAGCCATTGCAAATTTTCTTGATACGAGTATTCAACTGCTCGCCCTGATAGAATACCACAAACACTGTCTTATACACCTCAACACCGCTATGAGGGTCTAAAAGCGGTTCTTCCAAATCAGCGCGCTTCACATAGACATTCCCGCGTGAAATGCGCCACAACATGCGTTCGAAAGCGAACGAACGCTCACGATTTAGTACACCAGCCACAAAACCCAATTGACCACGTCCCTGCGGATTTGTCTCATCAGCGCCTAAATTCGACGAAGCATCCATGACATCTTGAAAGAAATGTTGTGTCTTTTCCAAAACCATGCGCAACTCGGTCAGTTCAGAGTAGTTCGACTTAAGATTTATGTTATTTTGGGCGAGCTCACGTATTTCGGTCTCCATTCTCTCCAAAGTGGCCTCGAGTTCACCAATTTCACGAGGACTCAGTGCACGTGGAAGATCATCGTCTATCAAATCCTTCATAATCACCCCATCCAACTTCAGTTCACTTTCAATATAATTCATCTGCCGCTCGAGCTCATCGCAACGCCCCACATCATTGACGTAACGTCGTTGGAAGGAATTGACAGCGTCATTCAACTGAAAATAGAGTTTTAAATTGGTGTGCCATTAAAAAAAATGTAGAACACAATGAAAACTCACATCACGAAATTGTACACAACCGATCTCGCCTAACTCGGAGACGGTGGCATAAGCAGCTTCCGGTTGAATAAATAATTGGCACAGGGCCATCTTTTCACTGCGAAACATATCCCCCATGGTGAAGATCTGCTAAACCTTAGAGAGAACGGAATGTGCATGCTTTACTACTTTATTACCTTCTTAACAAAAAATTTCAGTGACAAAAAAAATATTTCCACGGGCTATTTCCAAGAAAATGTGCGTAGTTTTAGAACAGTGCAATGCCTCTCAAATTCTCAAGTGTAATAGCTACTGTTTTTGCGATAATTATTTGGCTGGTTGATAAGTGGTTGGGTGGGTAGAGAAAAGTAAAGAAATATTATATATAGAAAAAATATCTGCCGTTAGGAGTCGGCTTAAAACTGTAAGTCCCTCCTTTTTGAGAAACAACAACAAAACGCACACCATAAATAGGAGGAGGAGGTCGGGCAAACTCGAAAGGATGTAAGCGCCAATTTTATATAAATATAATAAAATGACTCAACGAGTCGAGATTAGTCACATTTCTGTGAAAGAAATTATTGCAAGACTCAATCTAGTAATTTCGCCATCTTCCTTTATGTTCTTGTTATAATTCACACTTTGTTTGTTGTATAGTATATACTCACACTTTTTAAGGGTAGATAAATGACTGATGATGAATGATGATTCGTGATTAAACAGAAGAGGCTGACATACTAGAATAACTTAAGATTACTGATTACTAAGCACCATGGCTAAAACATAAAGGCAAATAAAGGTACCAAGACCTTTACAAAAAATGTTTTCCAAATTATTTTTCCACCATGTTTCCTTACTTAAGTAAAAAAAGTTACCAAAGTTAGAACATTTCGTGAATTAGAATTGCTTCACGTACGAAATGGTTCTAACTTGTGAGCAACTACTGTATTCCCATAACTCAGCAATATCTATAGATTCAAGTAGATACTTTTTTGTTGTCGACGACCCAAATTTGCCCCAGAGGGTCATAACTGGTGATGAATCGTGGATTTATGCTTATGACGTGGAAACTAATACTCAATCATCTCAATGGAAGCTGCCGCACGAACCAAGACCGAAAAAAGCACGCCAAGTTCGGTCAAATGTAAAAATTTGGCTTACCGTTTTCTTCGATTGCAGGGGCGTCCGCCCGGATTTGTGGAAGAACGTCATGATAACGCCCCTGCTCACACATCGTTGTTTGTGCGCGACTTTTTGGCCAAAAACAACACACTAATGATTCCACAGCCACTGTATTCCCCAGGTCTGGCCCCCTGTGACTTTTTCTTGTTCCCAAAACTGAAGAGGCCAATGAAAGGCCACCAAGAAAATGCGCCGACTTATTCCGCATGGTATGTTACTCGTAAGAGATTTCGGAGCATTCCTAGTTTAAGCTCCTAAGAAGCTGACAGAATAAGTATTCCAGCACTGTTTCGAACAATGGAATTAAATATGTATGAAATCAGAACAATATTTATTAGCCGCATACAGGTTGTGCCGTTTGACTTACTCACAACATTGAATTCCGGAATACCAACAAATTTAATAGACTTTAAACTAACTGCACTCTCCGAATATACTTATAATTTCAAAATGACAAAATAGGAAAAGCATTTTTTTCATAAAAATCATTTGCCGATAGGTGATGGCACTAAACTGTAAGACCAATACAACATCCTCCCCATGAGAGTCGATTCTGCGTTATCGGAGTGACCCGGACTTATATTAGGCCAAGGACTGTTACCCCAGCAACATACCCCATATATGTTATAACAACCAATACAACATTAAATAGAGGGAGAAGCTTGGCTAAAACACAAAACAGTTACATCTGCTCAAGTTAAAGTCCTTACATCTCTTCATTTCTGCGAAAAAGGGCTTAAGACCGGAACAAAAGTATACCAGGAGGATGATTAGAAGGCGTGGTGAAGCAGTTTAGCAGTACTCTCTTTAATGGAGAGCGTTGGATCTTACAGCAAGATTCCGCTCCAGCCCATAAGACAAAAAACAGTATTTTGGGAAGATTGGCCTTCGGCAAGCCTAGATTCTATTGGTGATCCATTGGACTACAGTTTGTGGTCAGAATTGAATAACATAACCTGTTGAATGCCTCACAGAAATTTGGAGAGTCTCATGGAAACCGTGTGTGCGAATGAAAATTAAATTTTTTTTTTTAATATTTACATGATTAAGTCAAACTAACTTCATTAAAAAAAGAGGTTGTCTGTAAAGTCGGTTTACTGACGATAGTTTAACGTGACAACGTCAGAAGAAAATACTGATGTAATGGTTGTAATTTTCAAAACAAAATTTTATTTTTATTGTTATTTGTTTGATAGATATGAAAAATTACGAAACATTTATCAAATTCATGAAAGATATCTTCAATTTCGAGTGTGCATCAGACGTTAATAAGTCAACAACACTAAGAAGCAACATCATCGATTTGCCTTTTTCAAGACACATTACACTCGAAACACCCTCTTTCATTTCCTACTTTTCCTATCATCGTCCTATTCTCAACAGAGAAATGGTTCATTACCATGCACACAGGAAGAAGGTATATGCGAATACAAATACATATGTGTATTTATTATATATACATATGCGCATATACATACATATATATGCTCACTCAAGTCGGAGAGAGCCAGATGTCGAACGGTGCCGAACGAGGGGGCCGATTGTGCTCTTTGTGTTCGTTCCGCGCTCTTACTTACAGTTCAAGCAAGGTAACGGCGCGTGAACAAGATAACGACGATTGAGCAAGATAACGACACATTTTTTCGTGCGTGCAGCCGGCTAAATCGAATTATAAGACTTTATCACGTCAAAAAGAGCTTTATAATAATTTCATATCTATAACGGACTTAACTTGTAGCAGAACTTATAGCAGGACTAAGTATGTATATTTACTTACATTCTCTATTGTAATCACCATTTTTATTTAAATTTAGAACTTTGACGTAATTTGCAAATTTGAATTCGTGTTTATTTTTACTTTGCGATCAGCTGTTTTCGTCGCATGCAAATTCTTACAAGTAAAAATTTATCCAGTAAAAACTTTCAACTTCCCTCAAAATGAAATGTCATTTTGCTCTCTCGCTTTCTTCAACTTTGCAAGTTTCTTGGACACATGAACACCAAAACTTGATAATTTGTAACAATTGCTCCAAATTAATTGCTTCATGAACAGACCTATTAATTTGGTAGTATTCGAAATTTGATTCCTGTAAATTTTTGATTTCTCTTACCTTACTATTCAATTTTATATAATAATATAATAGTGTAATAAATTGAAAAAAAGTTCCTGTTCATTGGCTTGGGTTAAAAATTTAAAATATATTATTTTCTCAATTCTTTTGTAATAAATATATATATATAATTGGCGCTTATGCCCTTTTTCGGAGTTTGGCCAAGCTCCTCCTTCTGATGTGCATACCGATGCTTTATCCACAAATGGACAGACCTACAGTTTTAAGCCGACTCTGAACGGCAGATATTCTTTATAAGGAGATTTTTCATGGCAGAAATACACTCAAAGGTTTGCCATTACCTTCCGAGGGGCGGCTGATATTAGACAAAACTTTTTCTATCATTTGGTTTTTCATACACGGAGATTCGAACCTACGAGTGGTAATCACGTACCAACCCATTCGGCTACGGCGACCGCATAGAGTAACAGACATGGCCGTTTGCTCATAACTACGATTCGATTGAACCGACTAACAGTTTTGTTGATTAAATAAAGATTAGAAAAATCGATATTTCGTTAATGGGAGAACAAGTGCTGATACATATAAAAACTTTCTCACTGCTCATTCCGTTTTTTTTCGCCACGATTAGAAATCGGGATCAGAAGATATTCAGCCAGCGTAGAGAGATGATTTCATTAAGGCTGCCTATTTTAATGTATTCCCACCTTTTTTATTCGTACAAAGTTATTGTTTAACAGTTGTCACTGTTTAGGAAAGGACATTAGCTCATAACTCCAGAACAATTAAGCCGTTGGCAAGCAGTCATGTTATTGAAAACACGTAAAAAGAAAAATGTCACCAAAGTATGTTCGATATACTCGTACATGTAACTAATGAATGTTCACAACACTTTTGAAATAAACTATACATTTTTTTCAAAATTACGAAATTCATTCATATGTACCATATGTAAAGGGTAGTTAAGTTTCAAAAGCCGGTGTTGATTTTTAATAAAATACAATTTTTTTAGGAAATTATTGTCATTTCTCTTTATTATGATAATATTGGTATGGCTCAATTACGTATAGAATAAAATATTGGCCAAATGGCCGCCGTGGCCTCGGCGGCACAACTCCATCCGATAATCCAAATTTTCGATGACGCTGAGGCGTAATGTGCCGAATTATCTCATCCTTTAGCTCTTAAATTGTTGCTGGCTTATCGACGTACACTTTTTCTTTCAAGTAACCCCAAAGAAAGAAGTCCAACGGTGTTGTTGTCGTTTAGGTGTGGTTCACATTCAACATCGGCCCTTGAAATTTAACCACCCTTTATATACACCCAACTCTCTTTTTACACAAATACATTTTTTGCACCTAATTTTTGTTCTTGCACGAATCTCAAAACAAAAAATGTTTTTCTAAACAAAACATAATTCCCAAAAGAATGCCTTATTAAGTAAAAAATGTTCGTGTAAGATTAAGTAAAGATTCGTTCATATATATGCATGTTTTTACATGATGCTTCTCGAACGTTGCAATAAGTACATTTTGCAACTAACCAAGTCCGACTGTGTATTAATATTTCATCGAAATATTTAGGCTACGTGTGGCTGGACAACAAGTATTGTACAAGGTGACTCAAAAGTAATCATCCAAATTTGTTTTTGAATCATTTTTTACTGGATAAAATGAGTAATTTTGAGTAATGAAATCTTTATTTCACCTTTACACACTTCAATTTACGAACACTTAGTCATTAATTTTGCGGCACCTCGTATAAACAACTCGTGAAAGCAAAAAACAGTCGTTAATAACAGACTTTGTTACAGCGAAAAAAAAACTAACAGAAACCGTTAATAATTTTAATTACTTCTTTTGCACGATTTTATGGGAAAATAATAAGTGTTTTTTCAACTTGCACGATTTTCTAAAGTTGGGGAACATAACCCCAAAATTGCCATGTGTCGCATGTTTTTTATGGGATTTTTTTCTTTGCATACTTTTCTAAGGAACGTATCTAGTAGAGAAAAAAATCGTTGGATGTAGCAGCATAAATGAGAAAATAAGCTTATCTGTAATATTCCAACCCTGCAAATCACATTTAATTTCTGCTTTTAGTATTCATTCATTACGACGATAATTGCAGCCAATTCTAACACCAAGTATTCGGACTACTTCTTGAAGCATATACGGGAGGATTTGATTATGCAATACATACGAATATAAGTAATACATACAATATGTACGTAGATAAATTAAGTTTTCACGATTGTGAAAATCATTTTCGAAATTTTGCAAACTCACAAAAATCAGAAATGTAGAGAAATTTTAGTGAATTGGATTAAATTCCTTACTCCCGTCAATAGAAATACTTGATTACCACTATTCAAATAACTCTGTGAATATTGTGCCTTGATTTAATGAATGGTCTTACCTTTCCTTCGAATATTTTAATTGAACTGTTTCATGGGATTTGGAAAAATATATAATTCATCAAAAACTTACTATTGAACTCAATCACTTCACTCTGCAAGGCAATTTTCAAATGGAAACTGTTGCAGCAAACACCTCTTCAGGGTAGCCAATGGACACTGAATTCATTTTCTGGACTTAACTTCGCATCTTAAATTCCAATTAAGGCAGTCACATTTCCGGCGAAATCAATCATGCCAAGGAATATTGGAAATTATCACGCATTATACATTTTCTCAAAGAAAATACCAAGAAAGTTAAACTTTGTGACGGACTGGTATAATTGAGTGCTGTCAAGGCGCCATTGGCCTTAAAATGTAATTATTGGAATATTGTAGAAGTAGATAATGCTCGACGAACGATATTTGACTTAGCGAAGCTTTGCCAAAAGGGGTTTGTTAGAAACACGTTATCATTTATCTTTGTATCTATCATACATATATATATGTATGTATCCTCTGTGGGTACCTCGATTTTATTTAAAATATCGGGTGTTTTTATGAGCTTGAGAACTTGGAATAGAAAACAGAAATATTTTTGGGATGAATTCTTTTTTATTAGAATTTCGTAGATAGGACACTCGGTCACCCTAAGGTCCATTGCGATACCTGCTTTTGATTTACATCCCCTAACTAAGTTGCTTACACCACTTTGATCTTTCTAAGAAGGTAACTGGTCCCTCCAGTGAGACATTTTGCAAATTTCCCAGGCTTCAAAGAAATAATCGCCAATTTCTTCTTCATCTCCACAACTCCTGCAGAAGGCATTGTGAGGTACTCCCATTCTACTTGCTAAGGTGCCAATAGTGCAGTGACCTATTGTACCACCTGTGAGAACGCTGGTAGCTGATCTGTTGAATCCATTCAACCATTTTGTTCTTTCAAGATTCAGTTTTGGCCAGAGCGTTTTAGGTACTCTACAGTTAGTAGTCAGAGACCACCTTCTATTGGTTTCGGCGATTACGATCAAGTCAATCGCAGTGTACAGTTCATTTAGAGGAATGCTATTGCCTCTACCTCTCGCTGAACATCAAGCTCAGGGCACACTCAACCGATCTATCATTTCCCTCCACCTCAAAGTAGCGGGGGCCCAACGAAATGTGGTGTTGTGTTGTTGGATAGGCGAGAGCGACCTCTTCATTCTTTTACAAAGGTTTCAAAGGTGACAATCCACTGATCCGAAGAAAGAGATAAATTGCTCACTGAAACGACGAGGCAGTAAATCCATTGTTTCACGGGCTGTATGGCACGCAGCGCCGTCTTGTTGCAACCAAATGTTATGGAGATCGCGGGCTTCATATTCAGGCATCAAAATATTGTTTATCATGACGCGATCAGTTATCCGTCATTAACTGTAAATTAGCGCCAGCCTCGTCTTTGAAGAAATATGGGCCGATGATTCCTCCAGCCCATAGACCGCACCAAACTGTTGCTTTCAATGGATGTAATGCTGCTCTTGAATGGCTTTGGGGACTCTTCAGCACAAATACGGCAATTTTACTTATTGGCGTAGCCATTAAGCCAAAAATGGGCTTCATCGCTGAACAAAATTCGGGTGCCAAAACGCGGATCTTCGACGAGTTTTTCAAGAGTCCAACGGCTGAAATTATGACGCTTTGGAAGATTTGCTGACTTCAAATCTTGGACTAACTGTATTTTACATGTTTCCAAACCAAGATCTTTGCGTAAAATCGCCCAAGTGGTGCAATAAGATAGGCCAAGTGTTGAGATCGGCGCCGAATCGATTCTTCCGGGTTCTTCTCATTTACAGCCTCAATATTCTCTTCTTTTCGGGATATAGGTAGTCTAATCGGTCGAATATCGTCCAATTGTGTAAAATTATACTCAATTTTGCAGTTGGTTTGCCGAATAGTGCGCTCGGTAGAACGGTTATGAACGCCATAAGTTGGCTTGAGATCGCGATGAACACTTCTCAGAGCGTCCTTTTAAGCCGACTCTGACACTTTTAAGCCGACTCCGAATGGCAGATATTTTTTATGAGAAGCTTTTTCATGGCAGAAATACACTCGAAGGTTTGCCATTGCCTGCCTAGGGGCGCACGGCATTAGAAAAAAACTATTTCTATCATTTTGCTGTTGCATGCGCGGAAATTCTTACTTATCAAACCATAATTATCATTATCAATAGTTGTCACACAGCTAAAAAAACACCCATTGTATCAAAGAGTAATCGATCACTGCATTGATTGATTGATAACAGTTTCTAAATATTGAAAACAAGTGGACAAGTGAAAAAATAAACGGAAAGATAAATTCAGTTTAATTTGTGAACTCTACTCAATAACACCATCAGAAACCATTTTGCTTACATTTTTCATTTATTAATTTTTTACTAGAAGTTCTATGTGCTCTACCAAATTTCTCTGGTGAGTTGATTTTAAGTTGAAATAAAAAACTACATCGATACTCTTTGCTTTATTCTCTTCTACAAACTTTATTAAACAATATTATCATACCGATGGACAGACACACCTACATAAATTATTCGCATTCTAATTTCGTAATATTATTATTACGAATATTATTTTGCGAATGCGAAACAGAAGGTTTATGTACGTAGTCATCACTTGAACAAACTAAAAGCATTTAAATAAAAACAAGTACTTCTGTACGTATAAGATCTGTAATAAACATAATGACACAGACAGACAAGAAAACCACAACGGTTTAAAACAAAAGAAAAACTAATTGGAAGGCACTTTAAGGTGTGGGAAGAGTACCACAATACTGATATCGCATAAAATTAAGCGAATACATAACAATTTTAGAGGACGCAACGTTTCGTTTATTCCTCCTCTTCGCCGTCTAATATTGCTTTGAAACTGAATGGTTGGAAGGCATAGCCCAAACCTTCATAGAACTTGCTCATGAATTCCACCCTGAAAGCAAAAACCAAAATAAATAAGTTAGGAATTAGCAAAATCGAAAATGCATTTCTTAGTCATTATCATTTACCAATGCAAACGCAGGGTGTGCAAGAAGGCCGAAAGACCCTCCATCATGACCAAGATGGCCAATGTGAACAAGGCCCAAGCGCCGAAGATGAAATACAAGGCAATAGCGCCTGTATAGCTCGAACTCTTCAGAGCCATCGCTAGAACCATGTTCCACAATACCTCGGACAGTTCTGCATAGAAATAAGAAAAACAAACATTAGTTTGGAAATACATGGATCGCGGCCGTTTAAGTAGACGTCAGAGGTCACTTACGTGCATGCGCCAACGATAGAGCCCACAAACGCAAATAGGAAGCCGTATGCGAAATTGTACTGAGCACGTATTCAATGGTGTGAATGGCCTGATGAATATAGATTTCACTCATGGGTTCTTCTTCGTGTTCGCCGCCGCTGTGATTGGCCTCATCGAGGCTTGTCGGTATCGGTGTTTCACCTTCGGCCAGTTCGATATTGCCAGTTAAATCGCCATTGTGTTTGACCTTTATGAGGAAAAGCGGAAAAATATTGCATATTATTTGAGATATTTTGCAAAAAATCCACTTACATGCACTTTGTTTTTGCGTGTGAATTTGATGAAGAGTGGCTTGCCCAATAACATCCAGGGAATGCACAGCAAACCGATATAGACGAATAATTGCTGAACGTTCGGTTGTGCCGGGAACATGTACTCATCGCAGCCATCTAATGGGGGCGTACTCTTGAATAACATCATGTTGATGAACATAATCAGAACAGATGGTGCGCATCCAGGAGTATCCGGTTGGAATGTGGCCTTTGGTGTGTATCTCAGCCATTTAAAGAACATCATGAACACCATGTATCCGAAGAGTAACAATAGGAAAAGAATTTGCGGGAGGAATTCCAGAAATATGCTGGAATAACGTTTGAAGTGCACAAAATTCACTACGGACATACAAACACCGAAGATCATGTGTGCCACTCCCACAATGATGGACAACTTCATTTTGTAGGTGTTGAGGAAAATAATCTTATTACCGGCTAATTGCCAAATCGGGTCCAAGCCAAGAGGATAGACTCCGTATGTGGTGTGATTTGGCGATAACTGTAATGTGGGATTTTCAAGTACTGTAGACGTGTTATATCGTACTTTCCAAGTTGATCCGAAGATATTCATCGATTTGGAGAATATGTCATTGTAGACAAAGCCAGTGTAGCACGAGAACAGACCCATCAATAATATGATGTAACGACCGCCGAAGAAAATATTCCAAATTTCACCGCCCTTCTTCCTTTGTAAGCTCTTCTCACACAATACCATCCAGCCGCCAAACAACGCCAAAATCAAGCCATGACCCAAATCACCGAACATAACAGCGAACAAGAATGGGAAAGTGATGCATGTGTACAAAGCTGGGTTAGCCTCACGGTAGGAGGCTACACCATAGGCATCAATCAAATTCTGGAAACCGCGTGTGAACTTGGTTGTACGATTGAATGTTGGCGGCTGTTCGTTAGTATCAATCACATTCAAGAACGATGGTATAGTACTGCCCACGGCAGCTGAGCCATCCGACAAGGCCTTCTGCACAACTGGCAGATCCTTGGTCGGCACCCAGCACTCGCCAATCAAGCACTTCTTCGTGACGTCCATGTTGAACAAGTTCAGTGTGTGATAGATGGCCTTCATCTTCTTAACCATAATTGACCAAGAAGGCAGGTTCTTGGATACGGTAGCCAACACACGACTACGATGGTCTTCGGTCTGGCTCAATACCAGCTTCAGATCTTCTAAACGTGTACGCACACCTTTTACCATCTCTTCGCGTTCGGTATGCGAACTAGGGCAAGGATACATGGACGCATGGAAGCCTGTACACACCTTCTTAATGCGATTCTTGAGCTGCTCACCTTGGAAGAATGCCACAAAGACGGTTTTATATATCGGATGACCGGTAGTGGGGTCCTTAAGTGGATCGTCCAAATCGGAACGTTTTAGAAAAACGTTACCACGGGAAATACGCCAAAGCATGCGCTCGAACGCAAATACACGCTCGCGATTGATCACGCCCGCAACGAAACCCAAGCGACCACGATTCTGTGGACCGACCTCCTCGACGGCATTCGGACCGCGATTGCTAGAATCCAAATTAAGCACTTCCTGATCGGAGAAGAAACCTTGTGTATTCTCGAGCACCTTACGCAATTCGGTCAATTCCAAGTAGTTTGACTTGAGATTAACTTCATTTTGGGCCAACTCGAGGATTTCATTTTCGGTTTTCTCCAAATGAGCCTCCAAATCAATGATTTCGCGTGGATTAGGGGCGCGTGGAATGTCGTCGAGAATGTCTTGCAAGACAATACCATCCTTCTTGATTTCCGCCTCAATGTAGCGTATTTTGCGTTCGAGTTCATCGCAACGGCGCACCTCGGTGACGAATTTACGCTGGAAAGCATTGACGCTGCTGTTCAGCTGGAAAGAAATAAAGATATCACTGTCAAGGGTATTTATAAAAAATGGATGACAAAACATTTCAATACATATATATACATACATGCGTATTTGTTAAATAATAATTATGACGTAAAAACAGATAGCAGCTCCTAGAGCAGTACTTACATCACGAAACTGCACACAGCCAGTCTCGCCCAATTCCGAGACAGAAGTGTAGGCAGCCTCCGGTTGTATAAACATTTGGCATAGCGCCATTTCCTCGCTGCGAAACATGTCCCCCATCTTGATAAAGATGTCTCGCCGCTATCCCACTGCAAAAAAAAATTTAAAAATTTAGAAAAAGAAGACAAAAATAAACTTAAATACGACAAATTAAAAGATGCCCCGAATGCCCAGACTATTTACATATATATTATACTTTTTGCAATACGTATTGGGTATACAAAAATATGTGCAGACCCAGACCTAAACAAAGAAACGTCGTGGCAGAAGAACTTTTTCTCTAATTTTTTCTATGCAAAAAACACATCCCGCTTAATAAAAGTGTATTTGTATTTATATGCACATTTAAAAATATTCACTTCTGAAGAATTTTAAATTTTTTTTATTTATTTCACACATCATAAATTTCCCTGTACTGCGTAGATCTGACCTAGACGGTCTGGGAAAGACAAAAAAAATGTATTTAAAAACGAATTTGTCTGTTGGCATCTGTTTTGGCATTTCATAAAATAAAATTCGCCATTAAAAGATTTAAGAAGTTCATCCGCTGAAATGTATCAAACGTAGTCAATGATTTTAATAGCGCTATATAAGGCTGAACCAGATGCCTGTACGATCGGTGCATGTGCAAGCACCGGTAAAATGTGAATGCCAATATTTCGCATGGCATAGAAAGGCTTACGTCAAGTACTGGTTCCAGCAACAACTCTTCAAATGCCTCAAATACTGAGATATGCATCTTAGACCTGTGTAAACCATCGTCATTCACAACCTGGTCCATTATATCTTGCATCGGATGATATCTTCTTAATTGCTCCAAGTAAACTTCTGTAAGTGCTAAGCTTACAAGTAAGCAACAACAACAACAAGTGTGCTCACATGCTCATATATCCTACTAAAAATAAAAACATTCGTTATTCGGGCGTTTACTGAATAAGGAAGCCGAAAACATTGAAGTAATAACATTGAATAATATATTAACATTTTTTTGCGCTAAAGGTTTTTTAAAAATTCCAGAGAAAAATAGTTTTAGTAATATTTTTCTGAAAAGGCCCAAATCAACCTGTACCATAAGGAGGGCTATTCAAATCGAGAAATTTGGGTGAAGAATAGAAATATCAGAGGCGGTGGTGCGCTCTTTTTTAAAAAAGGCAATAAAAACTGATTAACCGCCAGATAAACCAAATTAAAAAGGAAGCCACGAAATTTGTTTTTAAATTCGCCTCAAATAGAAGAAAGGTGGCAACCAGGCCATCGCACACATTTTACGCAACACAGATTACGTAAAACGGAAAAAACCAGTGTGCAAGCCTGTGTTGAAAACGCATCACAGACAAGTGCGTTTTGACTTCGCTCAAAATCAACATGCAGTGGAAACTGGGTGGGACAATGTTGTGTGGCCGCGTTATGATGTGGGCGTCATTCCCATCACGAGGAAAATCAAATATTAGCTTTGTGTCGAACAAAATGAATTTATGGACAAAATGCGAAAGGACACCAGTATAAGACTGTACCAGAGCTCAAATTGGCTATTAGGCTACAAGAAGCAATCGGCATCTAAGTTTCTCGAGCCGCAAATAATGGGCGAGCAGCAGGTAAATGTTATTAAAAATAACAAACATTTCTCTCCTGAGAGAAGCAAACAAATCTGCTATCCAATACCTTCATTTTTTACCATTATTTCTAAAGGTAGACTCACTCCGCAAAAATATTTATAAACTACCAAATGCCAAGCAAAACCAATTTTAATTATTAGTTTCATTGCTAACAGAAGTCAGTTTTTTATGGTTAGCAGTCCAGAATCGTTCTTGGCTTATTGATATTTGTTCACTCACAGCATCATGATCTGTCTGAGGTATGTTTGTTATGTACATAACATATATTGTAGAAACGCTAATTGCTAAGCTAATATATGTATACATATAATATATTGAAATACGCCGGGTGCTTCTCAAACAGAAAAAGCCAGAGCAAACACCACAGTTCAGCTTTAGAAGCTCGTATATCTCCGCGCTGGAATTATTGCGAAAGTATGCATTGTTTGTTAAATTTCACTGAATTTGGAATATTAGGTGAGTTGTGAACTCGTGTTATAACCCAGCAAGGAAAAATAGTGGTTATATACAATATTTCTGAAATCATCAGTTTGAGACTAGTCAAAATATGAAACAAATATCAATTCAATTCAATTTAAGCATTTTAAAAATTCTATTCTCATATGAAAAGTGTATACGAAATTTGATTTTTCTTAAAATAAATGAAACCTATTTCAGGTACAGCAATGGGTTAAAAGTTCAAAAATTGGTTCAAACTTACACTATAAGTAAATCCTAACAAAATGAGATAAGCTCTTTAAAAAAGATAATAAATAAATAAAATATGAGGTATTCACTTTAGGAACATAGATAAAATTAATTCAAGTTAAATTTTGCACTAATTTTTTATGTGTCTGGTTGCGGAGAAGATTTTTCTACGAATAAGTAGAGAATCAATTGCTTCAAGTGCCTGCAAAAGAAATTTAATGGTGGCAAAATAGTGAATATTACATTATTAGACAAGTATATATAAAAGTATTCGTACGTTAGCCGTTCCTCCAATTCTACTAACTTGTGATGTGAGGCTATATATGAAGTGGATAAGTTCATGCAAATATTGGCCTTTATTTGATAGACTTGGATATAGTGTTTTCCCAATACAAAAATGTATATTAAAATATAAATTTTTAATAAATTTACCAGTACCTATTTTTTTAACTAAACCTTAACTGTATTATATAAAACAATCAACTAATTTGCACATAAATTGATCATTTCACTACTGGTGTTATTCCAGTCAATGACGAACTAGTATGTTTTCTTCAATTTAATACCAGTGAGAACATAATTAGCAACCAACATCAGTGCTCGGCACATTGCACTCAGCTGATGTCACAGAACACCATTCAGCGATCATGTGAACAATAATGTGGAACTAACGAAGACACATACATACATACATATGTACATAACTCGTCGATCAATCACAATAGACAGGCAACGCCTTGAGAAGGCGCTCTCCAGCGTACATTTTGTTTTGCTTTATTATCTTTGTATCCATGTATTAGTGCGTGAAATGTTTACGATACAAACACATGCATAGATTGGAAAGATATATGAGTACTTGCGTAGTCTTAAATTTTATTTATTAAGAACTATTTCATTAAATTGGCACACATGGCTTCTCATTTTTTACAGGTTTCGAGCAGTAGTACGCACAATTACATATACGTAGGTGTCTTTGCATGTATGGAACTACTCGTGTTTGACCGCGTCGACAGCGATGCCAAAATGCAAACGCATGCTCAAAGTGTTTTGACTTTACGGCATTGATGACGCGTTCACGCCCCAGGCAAATTAAGCCCCATAGCGCTGTGTATACACACACATATACATACATATGTATGTATGTGCATAGTGTATGTGGTATTCTGAGGCCCAGTCATTCGATTTTTTGCGTAGACTAATCTTGCAAATTGTATGTATATACATATATATAAATTAATAAATAAATAAATATATGTTTATACAAATGCTGCGAATGAAATGACATTATTCCAATGGCAGTAGCACCAGAAATAGCAGCAAAGCCGCAACTTGCCATTAGATTGCTCGATTTTTTCGCATGACTGCAACTATTTTTACGTATATTTATACACACATAAGTATGTATGTACGCAGATAGCTCCCAGCAAACATAGGAACAAAAATCTTCTCCAAAGTTTGATAAACCCTTAGTTCTCTTGTTGAGTTTCATTTTCTCAAATCTTATTCCTCAGCTTGTGCTGAAGCTCAGGAATATTTGAAAAATCATTAGAAACATTCCCACAGCATTTACATTTTCCTTGGAATTTTAATTAATTAAAAAAGTTGCTGATATGTATTTTGGTTCGGCGCATACCTCAGTTGTTTATTTGCTTTCAACCCTTTACCGCATATGGGCCCATATATGGGATTGCAGTTTTGATTAAATTTTATTTCCAGATTAAGTATAAATAATTCAAATGCATCAAATGTTGTTCCACAAGTTTCTGCCATGATGCAGCTCCTCATAAAAAACCATTTGCCGTTTGGAGTCGGCTTAAAACTTTAGGTACCTCCATTTTTGGAACGACCATCAAATATAGGTATGTATAGGTATATAGGTATGTATAGGTAGGTGAAGGTTAAATATATATTTAGCAATAATAAAACACGAAAAAATTGTCTATAATTTTATGACATTTCGAAATAACCTCACTTTTGTGCAAGTGTGTGAAAAAGCAGAATTGAAGTGCAAGTGATTCGTTTTCGAAAAACGATAACAGAATAAAACGCAAATATTTCTTGACAAAAAAAATACTATTTTCATGGCATTGATATACTCATCTTTCTCGACGGATAATAATTTCGCCTTTTAACTGGTTTCTATAATTTATAACTAGTTTTTATATATGGTTCCTTGAAAAAAAAATAAAACTTTTTCATAATTTTTCTTTTTACATGTCTTTACTGATATTTTCATAAAGCAATTTCTCCCGTGAAACAGATTTTTTTCATTGCTAAGCAAATGTACATTTTGTTTAACTTATATCAACTTCATATCAATTAAATGTCGAAAATTAAATAAATTTGATATATAAAATATATACACATAATTACCTTTTAATCTAAATAATTCATTGAAAGTATTGAAGAAAATGAGAAATTAATAAATAAACAAAAGTGATTATTTTATTTGACACCAATCGCCGAAATCGCATTGAGGTCAAGGGGAGAATTACTAATTTCTTTAAAGTTGGGAACACTATAATCCACTTGATTTGATTTTTAATTTCGTAACTTTCATCCACTTGATGTATCGTAAAATACTAAAAATTCTTCGTGATACAGCCTCATTTTTAATAACAAATAAATAAAGTATGTGCAATCATTTACACGCATAGGCCAGCCACTCCAGCGTTGAAATCACAATTTCCGTTAAGTTCCATACATAAGAAATCCATTAAATAAGCCAGAGATAGCAGAGGCGATTATAAATTAATTTGGGATCCCACATACACACGCATATACCAGCAAACAATTGTTTTATGTATATGTGTGCTTATATGTACGTGCATAGTGTAGTTACCCTGCAGGGAAAATCTAAACTATGATAAAAACCCTATACTTCAGATACTGGTAATTGAAAGAAGTAATCATACTATTTCGCCATTGACTAGAATATGTTTCTTCTTCTTGATTGGCGCGATAATCGCTTAAACGATTTTGGCCGGGTCTAAAAAAGCGCGCCAGTCGTTTCTCTCTGAACGATGCCAGTTGGAAACACCAAGTAAAGCCGAGTCGTTCTCCACCTGATCTTTTCAACACAGAAGAGCACCAATTATAAAATGATCAATTTGTGTGCAAATTAGTTGACTTTTTTCAGATAGAAAAGTTTAAGTTTAGTTAAGAAAATCTACCAGTATCTACTGATAAATACATTTATTGGAAAACCCCTATATCCAAGTCTATCAAATAAAGGCAATTAAAGTTTTTTACAGGCACTTGAAGCAATTCATTCTCTACTTATTTGCAGAAAATCTTCTCAGCAACCAGACACATACAAATTAATTCGAAATTTAGCTAGCATTAATTTTATAAATGTACTGTAGTACAATAACATATTTATATTTTATTATATTATATTTTATTTCTTTATTAGTTCCTTTAAAAAAATTTTTTTTTTAATTTTTAATAATAGAACACAAACTGATTGACCTGAAAAGTGAATAGGCAATATTCTAGTTCACAACTAGTATTTTTCCTTACAGAGTATTTAAGAGGCATTTGTTGCGATAACATACAGTGACGATAGAAGATTGCGATAGACCTCAAAGCATACATATATTCGTATATATGTACATATGTCTGATACATGAAAAATTATTTTATAAGCGTACATACGAATACATTCGTACATGCAGTTTATCATTTATCAATTATTCCCATATACTGTGAGCAAGCATATAAACACATACATACATGCATTGGTGTGTAAAACAAACAAAGTTATTGCTGCTTTTGCTTAGCAAGCCTAGCAGTGAGTTGATCGCTGATCGCCTCCTCATTCAAGGCTGCGAAAATCAATTAAAACCCCGAATACAAATTATCGCAATAAATATGCGTACGTATGTATATAGTAGGTGCATATGTATGTGTGCATTATTTATTTTAATTTTTTCGCTAACGCAATTTCCGATTTTTATTCAACTCGCTCTACAACTCGTGCAGTGAAGTTATATAAGATCAGCTTTTTGCTTGTACGAGTACCGAGAGAATTCGAATATTTTCACATCACCTGCTATTATTTAGCACTTCGTGTGTTTAATTTGCACATTGCCAACAATAATAATTTCTATCACTACGTACATGTGTATGTACTTTTATACATATGTATGTATATAAAATGTATACATTTTTATGTGTTATATACAACATTTTAAGCTTTATTTACATTACTAGTCTAAATAATTATTTAAATTGACACCCAATCATGAACCTACAAAGTGGCTTCCTTGAACACCTTCAAATGCTTTTGTATTCAAACAAATTGAAACCAGCTCAACTTCACAACGTCAACTATACTAAATATAATCATTCGTTTTCTGGCAGTTCATGCTGGAAATTTGGCTGCTGGTCAACCAGTTCGCCAGCCAACACTCAATCTCCATCGCATCAAGCAACACTGTCTCATTGAACGTCGCCAAAATGAAATATCATTCTACCATACTTTCTCTGTGGAAGTATTTCCATGCATGTATGAATGTATGTATGTCCACATATTCCGGCTTGGCTCGTTTTTGGCGTCACAGTGTAAAAGTTCAGTATTGCGAGAGCTTTAGCTAAAACTTTACCTTTAAAAAAATGCATTAAATGTTTTATTATGCCAATATTTACCGAATTTCAAGATTTTAAGGTTTCCAAAAGCAGGCAGGGTAACATCTAGTGCTTTTCAAATAATGGGCCAGCGCGCATATCAAAATTCATTAAGTCAACTCATTTGGGTGCGGCATGAAACAAAAACAACAACAACAAAATAGCGCGAAAAATGTGAAACATGATGGTTACCACACCTGCAAACCACGTGAGGCGAATTTTTACAAATAAACGCTTAGCGACAAGCATTTCTACATATGTATATAATACTAAATACATACATACATATAAGTACATATCGAAATATGCGCATGGAAAGTGTTCAAAATGTTTGCTGTCTATTTTTTCCGAAAGTCTTCATTTAATCACTTATTCTATTAGTTCTAAGGTATAAGATACGCTAAGATAAGTAGCAAATAGTGTAAATTCTATTCATCAACCGCTTTGATATGTTCCCTTGGAATGAAATTCAATAATGACTTCTTTCGATGCCCCTTAACTGACCCTTTAGGGCTAAACCTGGCTGGCATTGCTTTAGATCTTTACACATAGCCATTCAAGGATGTTAAATCGGACTGATCTTATTGAAATTACATCTGGATACGTGCATATTTACACAGCGTGGCATACAATCACACGCATATATATGTTTGAACGTGTTATACAAAATTTCGCGTTCTCGGAAGCGAGCGTAAAAGTCAGGAATGAAATTGTATGCCCTCAAAACAACGCGGAAGAAATGTATATTCCTAATTTAATTCAAGGTCAGGTGTGTTAATACCCACTCAGCCACAGCCTTTTAATATTTAGCTTACGCGGAAGTATATGAACAGTGGTGGCTAAGTCGTGTGCAACTTTTGCCATATTAAAGAATAATTACATTTTTTTGTGTTTAATTTTGTAGAATATTGATTGAAAGTAAAATCATTTTATTTTGGTATGCGTAAATGTTTTCAAATTAACCCTTTTGTATCATTAGACGGAATAAACCACGAACAAAAACCCTCTCTGATCAGCAAGAACGGAATAGTCCAAAATAAACAATTCTTTTGTTAAAGTTTGAAGAAAATAAATATTACCAAAAATAAAATAAAAACCTGTAACACTCTTTTTCGTTAGAACAAACAGTAAACGTCTCGCCGATTTGGGGTGCATCGCGCATTTCCAGCGGTGATGCAAAACGGTTAAACAGAATCCATCCGTAGAAAAACAAATAATTCATTTTTTTTTTTTGTAACAAAACAACTTGAAAAGTATGCTAAACTAACTAAAAGTATGCTTTATAACAAAGCCATTACTTTTTATCACTGCTTCACATCATCTTGACATTTAAATTATCAATGGAGTTCAATGGCTGCCTCGTTAAATCATTTTGTTTTAATTGCAAATCCATTGATCTGGCTGAAACTTACGAGTATATCCCTAAGGTCATCAGTATCGTCCAAGAACAATGAGCCAAAGTATCTAAACCTAGTGGCATGGCACGCAGGACAATGACAGAGAAGAAGTCTGACAAACTCTTCCTCCTCCTCATTATTGCAGCTCCTGCCTTAGTTGAAATGAGGTGCATTCAATCTTTGAGCATGTCGACCTATGAGTGAGCGTCCAGTGGCAACGAAACAGTTTCTAAGATATTTTTTAGTGATATTGGTCCATAATTCCACTAATTTCATATAAAGGCCCAACTCGGCTTGCTGAAAGGCAGCCCCACACCAGTATACTACCAAACGACGTTACCCAAAACGACCCGGATTTATATCCCACCAAGGATAGTTCCTCCAGCAACATTCCCCGTACATGTATGGGGAATGCTTATGCTGCTACAACAACAACAACATGATGTTATCTCCATCGCCCTTTACTGTTTTCTTGCAATAACAAGGATCTATTAAATTAAATTCAGCCTCATCACTTAACAGAACAGTTTTGCAATTGCTAACTAACAAATACGCGGCCGCCATAGCCGAATGAATAGGTGCGAGACTACCATTCGGAGTACGAAGTTTCAAATCTCCGTGCATGAAATACTAAAAATTAAGACAAAGTTTTTGTAATAGCGGTCGCCCCTCGGCAGATAATGACAAACCTCCGAGTGTATTTCTGCCATGAAAAAGCTCCTCCTTCTCTGACGTTCGGAGTCGGCTTAACACTGTCGGTCCCTCTATTTGTGGAACAACGTCAAGATGCACGCCACAAATAGGAGGAAGAGCTCGGTCAAACACCTAAAAGAGGTGTAAGCGCCATTTATTTCTGCTTTTTTTATTTTTAACTAACCAATCCGGATGGGATTGAGCAAGTTTTAAACGCTTTAATTTGTTTTTTACAGATGTCATAGGTTTTTGTGTTGATTTCAATCTCGTAATGAAGCTTTTAACAGGCGCGTTCGGGCACTACTCGTCGATATTTGCAAATTTGCATCTTTAATGATGGCGATTCAATTTCCGGATCCTTTTTTTTGCCTGTTGTACTTTCAAGGTATCAGTCCATTAGCTAGTTTTGCGGGGGCTACCGTGGTCCATACGTTTTTTGAGTGGTTATAAAAAATGTTACTATGTCTATCTATGAATAAGGATGGATTTTGTTTAATTCGGAAACATTTGAAACTAAAATAATTTTACTTTCAATCGACATTGTACAAAATTAAAGTAAAAAAATGTGTCATTATTCTGTATTAGGTCAATAGTTGCCGTGATTTAGCCACCACTGTATGTGATTGCGTACAATGCGTATATACATATCGCTCATGTGTTGCTCGAGGGACGTAATCCAAAAAATTTTGTTCTAGATAAATATGCGGAAAATAGCACAAGCTCTTCTTTGATGCTATGTAGAAAATTCATGGCGATATCAATTAACAGTACATCATTTGATGAAAATAGGTATATACGTTTACTTTTACTCCGAACAGCAAATGGATTTTTCCATGAAGAGCTTTTTCATGGCAGAAAAACACTCAGCGGTTTACCAGTGCCTGTCGAGGGCCGGTCGCTATTAGAAAAAACTTTCTATCATTTCCTTTTTCATGCGCGGGCACTACCGAATAGTAGTCACGCACCAACCCATTTTGCTTCTGGTAGGGAATTGAAAACATTTTGAAGCCGTTTTTCTTGATATGTTTTTTAATTTGCGTCCTTACCGATTAATAATACACATACATATCTACATAAATGAATAAGAAACTTGCATTGCCAATTCGAAGGAAATGTACAATATATAACTATGACAAATAACCGCAGAATGCGCTTCTGGACAATCGAATTCATAAAACATAACTAAAATAAGCTTTCCAAGAAAGGAGAAAAAATTTGTTAAAACAAATTTATTATATAAAACAAATCCTACTTCATATTTAAATATTTTGTATACGATATTGTTAATATTATAATAACAGTGGGGCACATAAGAACAGCCACAACTACCAGCTTGTGGGGGTTTTATTCGCTTATTAGCTTATCTTATCTATCCAAAATTGCTCATTTTATGAAATAACTCATGTTATTTGTATGTACTGTATTTAGAGACAAAATAAGAATAAAATACTTAAGAGATAATTTAAAAATCTAATTTTAAAGATCCGTATGCATATATACTTATGTGCAGACATCATTGGCATAGCGATTTATGGGTGTTAAATTTGTACCCTAAAACTCTTCTCGCCAACTGGCTAACGCCTGGCTCACTGCCCTTGCAGCGAACGTTAACCTCTAAAAGAGCAAGCAAACACAATCACTACGCCTACATCTGCCACATACCCAGGCGCACACAAACAGTTTGCTAATGCAAAAACTAACGAGCCTTGCGAACCACACTGGAAAAAGGAAAAGCGTACAAAAAATAAAAAGACAAAATAAAACTTTGAGGGACCCCAAAATGCAGGCGGCAGCAACAGCACTGGGACGGGTATTCAGAGAACTTTCATTCTCTATCAATTATTGGCACCCAGCTGAAAGCCAGCAAACTCACGTACAAACAACATTTGCGATTATACTACACTTTTTTTTTTGCTATTAGCGAACACATAATTATTTATATGCTTGCAGAGAACTAGTTCTAAATTGCTGGTTTCGTGAATTTTTTGTAACTAAACTACTAAACTAAGTAGTGAAAAATGGATATATAGCCATAAAAAAAATAGCATTCAAATCATTTGCTTGGGACTGTGTGACGTCTAGTACAGGTCCAAAAGAGATTAGTTGCGAGCTAGTTGGAAGCGGTTTGATTTTCTGCAAGGAGTTAACCTATGTTTGTAATATACGTATATATGTATCTGCATATATATTTATGCATATTTCTATATGCAAACATAAGAACATACATATACAAATGCAGCCACCGAGACTTTGCATTGGAGAGCAGCTGTAAAGTCAAGTACAACCGGCTGAGAGCCAACAACTACCAGATCACCAGTATCCATTAGAACGCTCAAAAAGTTGCGAAAGGTTTCACAGTCACTCCCGGTGCAAAGGCATACGAGTACACATAAAAATACTAAAAAGTCACATGAACGGTAACATCTGAGCGCCGCCTATCGGCGCACGTCTGCTGGTCATAATTACGATGAGTGTGTAAAGCTCAGTAGCTGAATATCAGCTTGATTAGGCTGGTAGGAGAGCCACTTGGCGAAATGGAGTAACATTGGGAGTGTTATTGGATACATATGTGTATATGTATGATTATCTGTCACACGGCGACAATTTGCGACCTCACATGACTACATGACTATAGTAGTCTCGTAAGTAGCTGTTGTGTGAGACATCGAGAATATTTTTATGTATGTACATATATAGCACATATCCATATATACATATACATAGTTAGTGTGTTTGCTTAGTACATATATTAGTGCTTATAACCACCCGCTGATGTAAGTGACGATCACGTGCTACTAATTTTTCGGCAAATTGGCTGATTATTTTCTTATCAGCAGCCCGTTTTATCTTTTCTGATCTCATGACAACTCACGAATGGAATTCCATGAAAAACTATGTCATTCAATACTTACGAAAACCATAAAATTGTAGATAAAAGTGTTTTAGAAAATTTTTAAGATCGTTTCAAATTGTACTTTAGCGCATTTGCTTGGATATAAATTTAAAAAACATGCACACTTATTATATAAGTATATTACAATAATATTGTATTTACAACGTTTGCAGTATTAGGTGGGAAACACAAAGAGCGAACCACATTTACCTTCTTTATTAATTGGAAATACCATAAATGCGCAAATCTGAATTTTTGTGTATTTCTCTTGTTCTATGTAAAAATGTTCAATACATTATATGTACAAAGCCAAAACCCAAACATTTACAAAATTATCTTTCATTCTAAAAATAAGTTCAGAGTGACATAAAACACAACATGTCGCCTATGCTGTAATAAACGTGTAAGCCTGTTGAAACAAAAGGTCCATTCACAAACGCAAAGTATTATTTGATGAAGCACTGAAAGTTCGTTAAATTCGAAAATACGAGTACAAGAATCGCCTTGAAACGCACAGGTGGAAACTTTGCTACATTTTGCCATAAGCATTTCATCTTATCTGTCGTTAATTGTGCTCTAGTTCACATTAAATTAAATGATTTTTTACACTTGTTTGTTTTTCCTTTTTAACTTTTGCCTTATATCCATTATAGGCATATAACATTTCCAATTCTGTTATTTTTAACATACATATGAAACACACTGCCCGCGCACCACTCCGCAAGGGGAGTATTGACTTTGTAAATACTTAGTACACACACCTATAGATAAATAAGCGAATATTTCACTCAGGTTGTGTTGAATTTTGAGTTGAAGCTGATAGAGAATCGTCTGACTATTACACTTGCTGCCTCGTGGCCTCGTTAGACCAGGTCGATTGTTATTGGTTTGTTTATTCATTTGCTTACTTGTTTTGCTCAGTCACTGTGTGGCTGTTAGCTTTTTATTTTATTTTATTTTTTTGTTTCAAATGCACTAGCCGCTCCTGCATGGCTCAAATATACTAAATATTTTTCTGGTTTAACGATCGACTCTTTTGTTACTTGTGTACGTACATATGAATATAAATTTTACGTATTCTCATTCTAATTTATAGTATATTGTGGTATGGTCCACCTTGCTTACCGCTTCAATATTTTCAACGTACAAAAACACAAAAAAAATTTGTTGGTACACAAATTCTGTTTCCGACGACGTTATATTTAGAACTTGTCTCGTCGGTAATATAAAGACGTCTGCTCGTTCAATTTCTGCTCTCGCACTTTTTACCCCACTATGCAATCATCATAGGCAATTGAGTGCACAAGCTACAAAATGCCGCAGCCTGATGTTATCATGCTTACTAAGCACTGACTAAATACAGAGTTGCAAACTTTAGTAGTTAACTAATTAGACTTTTTTCTGATTAGAAAATTTAGTAGAAACTTTTTGTGGCATTTTTTTTTTTATTTTCTAAACATTGTACTTTTAATTTAATATATATATGAATGTATGCTCATTCTGCATAAAATCGTGTAGTATTTTGTTGAGTTACCAAGGGTAGTTCCTGTGAAGGCTTAACATAGAAGTTCACTAGAACTCGTCAAGTGCAGCACGATATTTCACAAATCCATGTTTACTATTAAAATTGGCCCAAATTCAGAATATCTATTATTTACTCCCACTAGGCGGTGCTGTAACATTCATTTATGGACCAATTTGTTTAATATTCAGAATGAGCATATAGATATTAGTTATCGATGGAGCGATAAGCACACTTCCAAAATACGGCAGAGTACATAGATACCAGGCACAAAAGCCAACATAACACACAAGTCCATTAATACTGTACATACATTAATCAATACAAAATTGTTAACTACGAGTATCCAATTGACTTTTTGAATGAAGACGAAGTTTACCGTGGTCACACATCCCAGTGTTTCTAGGGGCGGTTATGGTTACTTTTCAAAAGCCTTTGTACAATAATTTCGGTGTCTTTTGGGGCATAGTAGATACTACAAAATATATAACAGATCCATATACATATATAATGCGCGCTTACACCCTTTAGTGCGTGTTTGGTCAAGCTCCTTCTTCTATTTTTGTGGTGCGTCTGATGTTGTTTCACAAATGTAGAGACCCAAAGTTTTAAGCTAACTCCGAACGGCAAATATGTTTTGTGACGATCTTTTTGATGGCAGAAATACACTCGGAGGTTTGATCTTGCTTGCCGAGGGACGACCGCTGTTAGAAAAAACTTTTTCTATCATTTAGTGTTTCATGCACGCAGATTCGAACCGGTGCACTTAAAATAGAAGTAACGTGTCAATTTATTCGCCTATGGCGGCCGGTTTCCCATATAGTGCTTATTAAGTGGTTCTTATATCATAGGAAACTTGGGAAAAAACATTGGAAAAATCAGGTTGTTGCACATATAAGGGGGAGTCTTTGTTATCATAAGTCGGTAAATAAAAAATCAGTTTCAACTTATAGCCTTGGGATAGTCTGAGATTCCACAAACCAGTAAAGAAATTTGTGTTATTTCGGAAGTTCTCCTACTAAATACTCCACAATGAATAATAAATAAGTGTTTAGCTTAAGGCCACAGTAGCCATATTGTATTGTATGGTTAACTGTAAATACGATTGTCAATCTATAGATATATATAAAAAGAAGTTACATTTCCTTGGTAATCTTATAACTCAAGAACGGGCTCACCTATCCAAACCAAATTTTTAGGCTTTGTTTGGACTATTCAGTAGATGGTTTGTGTTTTAAAATTTTAAGAATCGGATACCAGGGTCTCGAGAAATAGGCCAAAACGTGAACCCGGGTAACCCTAGGATGTGTTTGTACAATATGGGTAGCAAATGGAAGATGTTGATGATTCTATAGTATAGAGTATTTTTGATGCTGCTCCGTGACTAGGGTCTCGAGATATCGCCCAAAATGTGGACCCCGATAACTTAAGGATGTGTTCGTACAATATGGGTAGCAAATGGGAGCTGTTGATGATTTCTATAGTATAGAGTATTTTTCATACCGTTCCGTGACTAGGGTCTCGAGATATAATCCATAACGTGGAACCGGGTAACCCTAGGATGTGTTTGTACAATATGGGTAGCAAATGGAAGCTGCTGATGATTCTATAGTATAGAGTATTTTTGATGCCGCTCCGTGGCTAGGGTCTCGAGATATTGCCCAAAATGTGGACCCCGATAACTTAAGGATGTGTTCGTACAATATGGGTAGTAAATGGAAGCTGTTGATGATTTCTATAGTATAGAGTATTTTTCATACCGTTCCGTGACTAGGGTCTCGAGATATAATCCAAACCGTGGACCCGGGTAACCCTAGGATGTGTTTGTACAATATGGGTAGCAAATGGAAGCTGCTGATGATTCTATAGTATAGAGTATTTTTGATGCCGCTCCATGGCTAGGGTCTCGAGATATCGCCCAAAATGTGGACCCCGATAACTTAAGGATGTGTTCGTACAATATGAGTAGCAAATGGAAGCTGTTGATGATTTCTATAGTATAGAGTATTTTTCATACCGTTCCGTGACTAGGGTCTCGAGATATAATCCAAAACGTGGAACCGGGTAACCCTAGGATGTGTTTGTACAATATGGGTAGCAAATGGAAGCTGCTGATGATTCTATAGTATAGAGTATTTTTAATGCCCCTCTTATGGATTTAATTGTGAAGTTATATGTATTTGTGGAGGTGCGTTGCCATATGTACTCCATCGAATGGCAGAAAAGGGGATTGCCGCACGCACATATACTAATTTGGCTGGTACATAAAATAACTCCGGATCAAATCGATAGCCTTATATCAGCTGAAATTCCTAACCACACTGCTGATCCTGGGTTATTTCAAGTTGTCGTTATATATTACATTTCCTTGGTAATCTTATAACTCAAGAACCGCCGAACCGATTGACACAAAAATTTTAGAGTTCTTTTCTATCTTTGAGGAGGTGGTTTGTGTGAAGTTTGATTGAAATCGGTGCAGCCGTTCCTGAGTTATGACATTTTATGTGAGTAATGGTTTCCTCTCATACGAAATGCCTGTATGGGAAAAACAATAACAAATACACAGCCGCTTATGAGCGTTTCTGTTGTACTGTTGTGGTTGTAAGTGTATTATGTTAATATTAATTTTGGGCGAAAATATAATAAAAACTGGAGCATTCAAGGAACTGGAAAAACCTTTTTAACTTTATTTATTTTAGCATAATTTATTTAGCGTAAAAAATTGAAATGGAAATTAAAGAATCAAAGTTTAATTACAAGTTTTTATCGGCTCTTTCACCTTACCTGTATATAGGTGACCACCACAATCAAATTTTAAAAAAGTACAGAAAAGGCTATTGTGACATCTTTAGAAAGTATGTTGAATGAAAAAAATCAACTAATTCAACTGTTTAAACATTTTACGAGTTCTATAAAGAAACTTAATATGAAAAATTTCTTGCGATGTAAAAAAAACATTTTATGTATGGTGGTGCGAAGCCCACTGGGTGATGCTAGTAAAAAATAAAAAAAAATTAAAAATAAGTGAGTTTAAATATGTGTACATTTTTTGTATATAGTGAAAAGTATTTCATTAGTAACCAAACAAAAGCCAATTGTTAAATGTATTTGCATTTAATAATAATTGAACGAGTGCAAACTTAATCTCAATTCAAGCGGAAAAAGCGAAAAGTAGTAGACTTTAATATATGTCAATTTATATAATATTAAAATAAAAAATTAAGTATATAAGTCAGAGTTACCTCTTTACAACAGAAACGGCAAATGTACGAAACAAAAACAAAACCGCTTAAGCACATCTATGGTATACCTATTTGCTAAAAAGTTAAAGTCAGGCTGCTTTTTGTGCTAGAAATCCCTAAAATTGCGGGATTGTTGGCAAATAGGTCCGAGGTTTCTGAAGCTTAATAAAGACTGATATCCCGGGTTCCGGCGATAGACATCGCTAGTATATGTATATAAACACAGAGAAAATAATGACAAAAAGTACCATTAATACCGCATACGATAATCTATGACTCTCCCATGGCTAATTGATGTGGCGAAGTGCATCATCATCATTTGGCGCTACAGCTCTCTGTGAGGTTTAGCCAGCCGCACAAAATGTCTCTATTTGACCCGATCCTTGACTGATTTCTTCCCGTCGTTGACCTTGAGTGTTAAGATCGTCTTCTAGTCCATCAATCTGTCTTGATCTTGATCTGCCTAGCTTCAATTATTTTTCGTTGAGTTCACATGGGGTCCATTCTCATAGTATAGCCGGTCCAGTTGTTGAGCTTTGTTGAACCAAACAACATTTTCTCCTTTCTAAGTTGATTCAGTTGTCTTTGATTTGAAGATTTGCCTCAAAGTGTATCTCTCAAATATGTGACGATGTTATGTGTCGGAAAACCTTTTTGTTGTTGTTGTTTGCGCGACTGGGAGACACTCAATGAGCGTCTAGCCGTTTAAATACCACAAATCTATATTCTTTTGATAGTTGAGCTGTAAATGCTACTTTCTATAGTATTTTCGTTGTGTATAGGAAGGGAAGAAGCCTAAAATTTCGGTATGATTATTGTAGAATAGTTTGCCAAAAGTTCGAAATAGTTGTCTTGATCAGCTCGGACAATTGCAGAGATAGTGACGAGGAGTTGCAAATAAGTGGGTTGTAGATAAGTGAGTTGAAAATAAGTGGAGGGGGAGCTCTCTAACAACTGTGGCACATATTGTTGTGTGGGATATTTAACCTCGCCGTGTGCTTCTCCACCTTCCAATGTGCTATGGTTAGCCTTGGGATGTTGAGTTGTCCACACCCGTGTCTTCCAGGACTTGGCACAGGTTGGTAGTGCCTTCCTTCGTCCACTTGCGTGCTATAATAGTGAGACTCTAGTTCCGTCTTAATCCAGCTGAAGGAACTTCTACTTGCTCCACTTTGGTCGAGCTTAAGGAAGATCTATCAAGTTCATCCGCTGATGCTGGGCAAGTTGAGTTTCTGAGTAGTGAATCCTTGTTGCATATGATTTGTCAGCACTGCATTTCTTCTGTTTTGACAAACTATTATGTGACCTTTTGCTCTTTTGCAGACCATTACTTCCACAACTACGGTTCCCCTCTCCGATCGCTCCTCTACTATGCCTTTCCAGTTTGTGATCCACATTTTTCTCAGTTCGACCTCATCAGCCCAGCGTTTACTTAGTCTCCCTCGACCTCTCTCCGTCCAATTGTGCGGAATTCAACCCAATGTATGAGTTGGCATATATTTTTTCAACCGATCAATAATCACGCCTTCTTCTTTTATGAAGTATTATCACCATTTTTGAGGTGTTAGGAATGATATTGAAAAAATAAATTACTGTATTAAAAGGATTTGGCAGCGGTCATTTTTAAGCATGCAGCAAATACATACTTATATCACCAAACTTCTTGCACTATTTAAATCCGAGGCTAAACCTAAGTTTTACAAAGAAATTTTACCTGTTTTAGGAGGCGTCAGTAGTCAAAAGGAAAAAGTTTTTCCAACTCAGCTTCTTACAACTCTCTGCTCATATTTGTAATATCTCAACAGAAATACACGATCTGACTCGGAATCCTTCATTCTGCTTTTATTTACGTTCAAATTACTCAAGAAATGAAAGCATCTTTATAAGCACTAAATGAATTTGTTTATGTTTCTTACAAGTAGATATAATTCCTCATTTAATAATATTTTTGTTATACAGATTTATACATACTTTGGCTAAAAAAATTGTATAAGTAAGCCACCTGATTTTCTGGTTTCTAAGTTTTATATTAGAAATTTGCATAACTCCAATCATACTTTGAATGAACAACAGGAATTCATGAGTTCGCTTTATGACCCGAGTCAAGCGCAACTTTTGAGTTGTAAGGCGTCGCTTGTTTATGGAGCGAACTCTCTCATGCAATTGCTATAACTCACACTCACTCATACAACTTGCACTCACACAATTCAGCACCGATGAGGCAAAGCGAAAAGGGTTATTACTTACTCAATAATTGCTGTGAAATTGGTTCTATGAATGGATACAATTTATTGCTTTGTGATGAGCACTTTCAGGCAAACTAAAAGATACTATAGTTAAAGGAAAACCACTTTAGTGCAATCACACTGAAATTTCATTAGCCATTGTTGTGCTGAATATCATTTGATCGTTTAGTTTCAACACATTTACTCTAATTTTACAATGGCAGCTTTATTTTACCGTGTGACAATTGTTGTTTTTTTCGCGAATTTTTACCTATAGCAAATTCCCAGTTTCGATAAATAACATAATTTTTTGTTAACACATATTCGTGCGGTAATTTTCTACACCAAATGCGTCCATTTTTTCTTACTATCATAGGAATGATAGAAACAACGCATCTTGTTAAAAATCATATATTTTTGAGTGACATTTTGTAAAATGATATAAAAAGAATTTGTCCTTATATAGGTTTTTAACTTCAAATTAAAGTTTTTTAACTTCAAATTAAAGTTTTTTTTTAAATAAAAATCAAAGTTAATGAAATATGATATGATAATTTATTATTATTTTCCAAATATGTTTATTTTGCTGATAATAAGGTTAAACACTTGTTTGAAGTTTAGCAATTGCAGTAATCACAAAATAAAACTTTTTTTGCAATCGCAGTAAATGCAAAGTCCTAAGTTTATGATAATGAACACCAATACATCACCTGAAGAAGTAACTGTTGAATATAATACATTATCGTCTAATAATGCAGGTCACAGAAGATTCTGATGATAGCAATTAAAAAATGAAGAGAACTTACCTATTCCTCGTTGCAGGAACCGAATGTTAAAACGAGTATTGACATTTGATAAAATGCTATAAAGAAGGTAAAGCAATAGCAGAGTCAGCAGAATTAGCTGGAATTAATAAAAGCACAGCCACTTCTATAATTAGAAGGTATAAGAAGGATAGACGTGAGATTATTGGTGGAAAAAGAATTGTTAAACTGAGCGATGAGATTTTAAACTATGTGGAGAAATCAACTGAAGGAAACCCATCAATTACTTTAAAAAAAAAAAACAATTTTTCTACAAATAAAAACGGCAACATGACCACAACAACGGTATTTAATACATGAAAAGCTTTAAAAATAACATTAAACACCGCCACAATCAACCTGGACCGTTTAAACTCTAAATCAACAATTGAACAACGCAAAAATTATGCACTAAATCTTTCACAAAATGCTCCACAAACACAGGAGAAAATAATTTTTATGGGTGGATGAATCCGGTTTCAACTATCATCTTCGCAGAAATAAAGCTCGATCGAGGATAAATACTTCAGCCCATGTAATAGTTCCAACAACAAGGAGAAGAAATGTTTCATTGATTTTAGCCATGAATTTAAATGGTATTGTACATTCTCAAATAATTTCTAACTCAACAGTAAATTTAAATGCTTTCATTACATTTCTTGATGGATTATTTAAGGGGTTATACCTATACCTTGTGAGCCCGGAAAAATGGACGATTGTCATAATTTTTTTTAAATATGTTTTAGAACTTTTATTCAAATGAGGCATATACATATCATACTGAAGGGTAACTCTCGAAGAATACATTTTGGTGTTTTTATTTTGAAATGTTATTATTTATTGTTGATATCGCCCCTCACCCGAAACGCCGTTTTTTAGAAGAGGCTTGCGGTGATCACGGTAGCGCATGAGCAGCTCAACTGAAATCAAAAAAATTAAATGATTATTGTAGAAAAATGTTTTTTAGTGAATCTGAACGGTTTATTTACCCAAAAAAAATTTTTCTCGATATGAAAACCGCTTTGCACCAACAAAAAACGATTTTTGAGGGGTTGAAAAATTAAAAAAAAAATTAAATCCAGCGAACTATGCAAATATCTATAAAAAGTGAACCGTTCAGATTCACGAGGTTGTAACTTCGAATAATTAAAAAAAAGTGAATGAAAATCGGTCAAATAGATTTTGATAAATAATGATCACCGCGGCGGTAATTTTCAAACAACACGATTTCGAGATAATCGCGTCTAAAGTTTTGCGTACACTTCATTTATGGATAAGGTTGCGCGCTTCCACGGTTTATAACTTTCCTACTAGTGCTCCGATCTTTATGATTTTTTGAATTTATATTTTTAAGAAGATGTACTTTTAGAATATGCCATAAAAAAATTGTCGATTTTTAAGTCCAACACAAGGTATATGTATATCCCCTTAATAAACTTGCTAAATGTAACATCTTAGAAGCATGGTTGGTTCTGGACAATGCCAGAATCCATAAAACTCGCGAAGTACACGAAAAGATTAGTGAGACTAATCAGACGTTAATTTTTCTGCCACCGTATTTCCCCATGTTAAATCCTATAGAAAAGGTATTTTCAAAAATAAAATTGTCTGCACGAAACTTGTTGACCGATCCACAAAATAATCAAAATTTGGTACAGATTATTGAAGACCACTGTTACTTCTACTGATTGCAACAATTATTACCACTGGCTGTAGGAGAACAACCGTTGCATTAAATGATTTGTCCAAATAGTTTTTTTTAACTTTTTTTGATTCTTATTCTTGTTAGTATCGATTTTTTATTGTAAATATTCAATATTACATTAATAAACTTTAATTTAAAATTAAAAATCTTTAATTTGAATTTAAAAAAAATTAATTTTAAATAAAAAAACTTAAATTTGCATTTAAAAAAATTAAATTTCAAATTAAAAAACTTTAATTTAAAGCTAAAAACCTATATATAAATTTTTATTTATTTATTTTTTTTTGCTTTCTGTAGTTAAAAAGAATTAAATTCACAAAAAAGGAGAAATCAATTACTGAAAAACACAATTACAATAATAAAAAACAGATTATTAGATGCAGTAAATTGCAATACTTCCGAATCTTCAATTTATAAATAATTAATAGTTCTTCAGCGAATGGCCCAGTATGAAGGGGAATGTTGCAAAAGTCACATACATGGCTAGATCTACTTTTTTTGTTGTGAACTCTAAAAATGAGAATTGAATTTATTTAAAATTAAGAGAACAAGAGTCAATTATTTTGTGTAATAACAACGAGTTTTCGTCATGTGGACAAATACGATATAATATGTATTCAGAAATATTTGCCGACCAATTTAATAAAAAATGATATTAATTCTTTTGTAGGCAAAACACAGAGTTTTCATTTAAACTCTCAAATTAATGCCGCTAACACAAAACATCGAGGTGCGTCATATCTTAATGAAAGGTACTTTTGGGTAACTGCAATTGACGATACGCTAATGCCAAGAAAAAAACGAGAAAAGCTTGTCTTGATATCAAATATGCTACATTATCTCATCGGTAGGCGTTCAAGCTTATCAATCCGCAGCAAATTACTTATTTACAAACAAACATTAAGACCGGTTTGGACTTACGGTATACAGATTTGGCGATGCGCTAGCCAAAAGTACAACACCTCTATCCAACATTTGCAAACCGAATCCTACGGAGCAGAGTAAACGCGCCATGCTATATAAGGAATAGCGATCTTCATCGTTATCTTGGTGACTGAAGTAACGACGCAATTTGCCATAGGTCACAAACACTGACTAAAAAATCATGTCAATAATACAGTATCCAGCTCAACGAAAAACCAGAGGGATCTACCATGCATGAGTAGCGCTCTTGCAGTATTCGGTATTCACAACAGTGGGTGAGGTCAAGAATATAATTTCCTTAAAATACCTCCGAATCGCGGAGAGACCAGACCTACAACCTCAAACAAACGTCAACATTGACACGGCAGTCACAACTGGCTTTTGGTGTGCCGCAGAACAACCAGCCAAAATGGGCATCCCTCACAACACACACTGTCACAGTTGTAAACAACCAGAGAAAAAGGAAACAGTCTTCCATTTCCTCTGTGAATGCCCTGCCCTATGGAAGGGTATAATGTCAACCCTGGGCAAACCGCTGTTCGAGAGTCTCGATAAACCGTCTGGCTTAAGTGTCAACAACGTAATAAGGTCCTGAACCGCACAGAATGGATATAGTCATGCTGTGAATAACCGTTAAGCAAGTTGGTAACGAGGATGTGGCAACAAAATGGTGTGGAAGCGCTAGTTGGATTCTGGATGAATCACCACTTAAACCAGTCAACCAGTCCTTTTATATAATATATACTAAGGCAATTGTACAACGATTCTAAACAATTGAAAATAATCATTAGTACAATAAAAAACAGAATTTAAGTTTCTTATTATTTATACATTTGAAAATATTTATGCAATGTTGGAATAAAACTTATTTACATATAAAATAGGGAAAATGAAAAATGTAAATAATATGTACTTGTACATTTTGATATTATTAAATACCTTAAATTCACAAAATTATCATTTTTCGTTTTCTTCTGAGATAACTCAAATAACTGGTGCTAATTTTTTCAGTTGAATGAAAACTTTCCACCCTCAGCATGAATTCGTAACAAAGCAAATGGTGGCTTGTTCGAATGCGGCAGGTTCAACGACTCATCGATATTCTCTCCAGCGGCATTTAGTAGCTTTCTCACCCATGCATGTGCTCACCTACGCTAATGGAGCTAATGAGTGCTGAACATTTTTGAGAGTGATTCATGGATAACTTAATCATGCACACAACCAGAAGTCTTATTTATAGATGCAAGCGTGTTGTATATAAGTACCAATGATTTGAAGCGTAGATTCGAAATATGATGTAAAGCCGACAGTAAATTAAACTTAGAGTCCAACTTTGGTCCGTAAGGCCAGCATATGATTTGCGGAATGACTAGAACTAAATTATATGGACTGTACTATCGATTTACACAAAACTTTCATGCATTTTTCTGAATTTTACGTGTGTTTTTTTGAAAAACTTTCCTATAACTCTTAAAAAATCACCCTTTGTATGTTAAATGGTTTATCTAAATTGAAACAAAGAAAGAGCAGAGCAAGAGAACCGAAAAGGCACAAGTCAGAAAAGCAAAATTTTAATCTATATGCGGATTACGATTTTTCTGAGTTGTATAAAAAAAGAAATAAAAATTATAACTATTTCTTTTAAGCAAGAAATAAAATGAAAATATAAATACTCAATATTATAAATCAGAAAATTACTTACCGTTAATTAATAATTGACTTTTTAATTATATTTTTAGCTTATATTTATTCAAATCGTCAAATGCAGCAGTTAATTGAGGGAAAGGAAGCGCCCCAATTTGCTCCTTAAAAGTAAAGCTCAAACATACTTCTACACATACCAAGGAAATGTTTTTTAACTGTTGCAACAAAAAAAGCTGCAGACCTTCATAAATGACTGCCTTAGAGCCATCCTGCGCAAATGTTGGCCCAATAACTGGGTGTCAAATGATGACTTCCTCACCCGAGGTAGGCAAAGACCAGTTGAAATAGAGAGCGTATGTGGAGATGGATTGGTTGGCTACTATCAGCAGAATGTCCTTACACTGGAGTCCACAAGGCTCACGCCATAGAGGTCGGCCCAAAGGATCGTGGAGTTGAAGCTTGAGCGTTAATTCACGACAGCTGACCACACGCTGATATGACCGCAAATAAAGCTTAAATCCAGGGATCGATCCCAATGAAATGTATAGCATGAACGCTGGCTGCAATTACGGTGGACCCAGACCTGGGTAAATAGAATTGGTCGTTCATGGATGCCGTTCTGCGCCCTCCCGAAGTAATGCAGAAAGTACTCCCGGCAAGGGCGTCTCCCCAAGAGAGGATGAATTATTTAAGCGGCCACACCACTCAACGCAGTAAACGAGGGTCGCTGTAAGGGCAAAGGCATTTTGAACCCTACTTCGGAAAAAAATCCCAATGGAATTTATTTGTTTCGGCAAATTGCACCCCCAGCTGACGCTAACAAATAATAACTGAGTGGCTATTTTATTAATATCGCGCAGTAAGAGGTTCTTACATCTCCCAGAACGTTTATCAGAAGACGATAATAATTTATGCACATACCAACTTGCAATAGTTACTTACTGAAAACTTAACTACAAATTCATTTAATTTACTAAATATGTTCATATTTGACGCAAAAAACATTAATTAATAATCGTCGATAAAATATTTGACAGTGGGTCGGTTCTACGTTACCAGAACGACCCGGATTTATATCCGGCCAAGGATTGCCACTCCAGCAGCATTCCCCGTACATGTAAAACAAATGTTTACCCTGCTGCAACAACAACGAAAATACCTAATACTTTTTATTAGCAAATTATGTTAAGGGGAGAGCCTGGTTTATAAGGTCAAAAAAATCAAATTTTTTTTTCGTTTTAAGCGATTCCTAATATATAATATTTCAGAATATTCACATAAAGTTACAGAGCCTAAGTCTCAATATGTCCGTAGATACAAAGCCAAAGGTAGGCGAGCGTTATGTAGTTATGCTGTGACCGGACAGCTATAGTACAAACTTTATCTTCTTTTCTCGAATTTTCATTTTTATGATTTCTTTGAATTGGCGTACATGAATGAAAAAAAAACTAATGAACCTTTTGAAATGAATCATAGCTTGTTCCCTTCAGTATTAAATTCTCTTCTATTTGAACTAACAAAATAGATAGTTTCCACGACAGTCGGTTCTACGTTACCGAAACGACCCGGATTTATATCTGGCCAAGGACTGTCACTCCAGCAGCATTCACCGTATGTAAGTATAGGGAATGTTTATGCTGCTACAACAACAACAACATTAAAAAAATCTTTCAAGATTTTTATACCAAGTTGAAGTGAATTTTTTTTTTTTTATAGAAAGGCATTTTTTTCTTTAAAACCTCCAAAAAGTTGAAATTTTGGAATTTCTCTCAGTTTTCTTAGTTCATCTAGAATAACAAATCATGATAATTAGAAATCCATTTGAATTTTTTGCTTTAGATAATAATTACGAGCTGTATCTTGTACGCTAGTTGGAAACTCCAGCGTTGCAGCGCTCCACTAATTTCTATGTTAAACATTTTTTTCAACTTATGTATTTTAACCAGTACAAATTTTTTTTATTCTTTTTACATGTTCATTAAAAGATAGAAAAAACTTTGCAGTGCTAAATTAATTTTTTCCTTAAAAAAAAATCGCAAGAGAAGCAATTTTTAGACCTCATAAACCAGGCTCCCCCCTTAACAAATGAATTTAACTTAATTACCGAAGCTTTAAATTTTTACATTTCTGGATATGTAAAGGTACGCCCCCACGTCTTTTTGACAGACGCGTAAAGGCACAATTAGAAGGAATTTATGTTGAAGTAAATGTTTAAGTAAAATGGTAAAGTAAATAGTTTTATATTAAAGTAAAAAATGTAGAAAAATAAATGCGTTAATAAATAACAAATCTTTGTTGAAATTTCTTTCGATTAAAATAAATGGTAACAATAGTGCTCCAGTAGTTTTAGAAGCGACGGTAAGTTTAACCAAACTATTTGTTGCTGGAAACTGACTTATTTGATAAGGTGAATTTATTTTAACACTTGCCCCTAATTCTTCCAAATCTTGATTTTTGTCGCTGATTTATTCACAGCTGTTACTTACCGATTTTTTCTTGTCAAAATGTAACAAAATTAAACCCCAATTTTATATGTAATACTCATTTTAATGTTGATAGTGAATTCATTGTTACTTTTTTTATTTTTGATGAACTGGTTCAAACATTTTGCTTTTTCTATAGCGAGTGGATAACTTTTTAGGTAGATTACTATATATGTATGTTTCCATTTTTATGTTTATGGTATTAGGCCAAAGTGTATTAATTTTCAATTGTGATGAAATTATACTAATATCACAATAAATATAAAAAACTTATTAAAAACTAAAGTTGCCTCCAAAATAAATATATGTGAACGCAATGTATGCCAATTTGGCAAGAATATAGCATGCAAGATAATAATTTATATAAATACATACATAAATGGTGGATGTGCAAAGATGGTGTGATTTGACAAATATATAATATCAATTCAAGTAGTATTTAACATCAATTTAAAGTTTCCAAAATGAGTCAAACTTTAATGTAAAACCAAGGCGATAGTGGCCGGCTTTTCTTAAGCCTTTTTTAATAAATTATGCATTCGTTTTCTAATGTCCCAATGCCTACGTACTCTTATACAAATTGTTATTGTACATACATATATACTACATATGGGTTTAGTAAATTATGTCTGTGAATTCGCTTTGATTCCAACTTAGATTTAGTCAACGATTGGATTTGTTTTAAAAAAAATAATGTGTAATTTTAAATATGCCAACTTGCAATTAAAAAAAAATAAAAATTTAAAATTCAATCAAATCCCCAAAAGAATGTAATTCTGTAGAAAGTGGGTAAATTGCCAAGGAAGCTCCTTTCTGTAGTAATAATAATAACTTGGAAGTGTTCCCATTTTTTATAATTTATGGCAAAAAAAAATTACATCTTTACTGAGCTAAAATATGTTGTGTTTACCATATATATTTCAAATAATTTATATTTAAAGAAATAAAACATGTGATTAAATATATGCCATTCGAACCGCATAAGCCTAACTTAACATAATTTAACGAAAATTTCGATTACATCAATAAAAATGAATGTAGATTGTACTGTTAGTAAATGAAAAGACTTTTAGGTGAATAAAACTTGTGCATAGTTGAATTTTTTAACTTAAAAACGCAACTTCTGGATATAGTATTTTTCATTGTTTATGTTTTCGTTTGTTCTAATACACTTTAATATGCCTACGTTAAGACTTTTTAGATTCATTTCACTACTTTGCTTGACTTGAGTTCGAGATAAATATGTATGTAATATGTATATAGGTAAGTTCGCATTTTATGTAGCTTACTAGGAATTACATTGAAGCACACTAAGTTACAACATTTAAATTTTAGTGAGTTTGGATTTTCATATATCGCTTGCAAAATGTAAATGCGTTTGCCATTAATTCATATTGTTAATTGAGGATTCTTGTGTGTTGCTGTTGTGTATGTGTAAGAATGGGTTGCATGGTAAACACTATATCGAAAATCCGCTTCACTTCACATTTCGTATTCGTTCAATTCTTCATTCAGCAGAAATGCCAGTTTGCATTTCTGTGCACCTAGATGTGAGACTAGTATATTTAGGATCATCGACTTTTCATTTATTTATTTTTGGCAACTGCTTTGATAACTGAGTTTCAACTTTTGGTACAAGTGTTGGAACATTTTCTCTAATAGCCGTTTTCTTTCAACCAAGCAGGCATTTTCATGTGCGTGTGCATACCACAATCATCATTTAGAAAAGCACTAAAACAAAGGTTTTTGAAATGATTCTAGACGTTCGTCCACAAAAAGAAAATTTTTTTTTCTGTATAAAAGCAGTGTAAACACACACAGAGCCTTTCTAAATGCTGACGACGGTATATAAAAAAAAGTACATGTTTTCGACGCATAACATAAAAGGCTTTACTTTTTTCTAGAGTAAAAACTAAAACAAAATAATTTTAATAAAACAGTTCAAACGTAAATTGTACGAATTATTGAATATGTATGGCATGTAATTCTCAAAACTGTCTTATATTTCATCTTCATTCTGAACTTTCATCCATATTTTCTTAGTAGTTCGATCATTCAATTCAAATACACATTAAAATACAGTATAAAATATTATTTTGAAGAATTACAATACTCGCGTTATAAACATAGATTAGGTAAATTCATAAGTCTATTTGAGCTCGTATGTCTTAAAGACGTGTCTTCCGGCCGTATTTTCTACCTACGATCAATTCTATACGAGTGGTGCGTAGGAAAATTAAACGCTGGCTTTAGGCAATTCTAATCCAAACGTAATTGAAGTGAAATGTAGCTCAAAACAGTTTAGTTTGAATTTTTTAAGATGCTAATTAAATATTTGTTATTACTTTGATTGACTTCTTTCCGCCTTCAAGTAATTACCAATTGCATTTCTGATATTATTTACCATTGCACTCGAAAGCCGTCATTTAATTAATCTTAGGCACCAAATGCATTGCCTTTTAAAAGTTATTTCTAATTTTGTATAACAAGACTCATGAAATTACACATAGTTTCGCGGATGGTTTGCTTTCTTTGTTGAGTGCACTTATCACTGTGCTACCTTGGCGCAAATCCATCAGCGGACCGACATCGTCATAATTTCCTATTAAATAGTAGTAGTAGCAAATATCGACAGTTGTAAAATCAACTTATTTCTCTTAACGAAATATTAACTCATAAAAATTTTAATTTAACACTAATTTGTTGTTCTTGTCGCTTTCCAAAAACAGTGTATATTACTAAATAATAATAAGTTCTTTGTAAAATCTTCCGCGCTGATTCACAACAAAAACTAAAAATTAAATTATAAATAATAAGACTAAGAATAAAAATGTCGAAAACATTTTCATGTTTCGCTTGCAAATTATTCGATGAAAATTGGCAGCGAAACGCAAAATCTTTATAGCTTTGATGTTTGGTGTACAACCAATACTCAATTATCTCAGCAGCACTTTTTGAAGTCAAAAAAGTTTCACATCTGGAGTTTACACTCGAAATACACTTGGCTTTAATGTACTCAGGTGCGAATACGGAAATGATACCGAATTCAAAATGGCATTTACATGTTGCCATGTTCTGTGGGATTAGTGGATTTAAATTGTTACCAACCCCACTCCTGTCTACTAAATAAAATTTTGTTGGCAACAGTGATGCTAAATTGATTTTAAGTATTGCTTCATTAACTTTCTGAATTTCTTTTGAGAACTTTACTGTTGCAGCTGTTGATTTGGTTAGTTTTGGAAGTGGTGTTGGTTGTTTTAGTGTTTTTTGCAGTGTTGACTCTTTCTTATGTGCAATTATTAGTGATATAGTGGTAATAATTAGATTCAAATTTTTTAATATCAAATGGTGATTCAAGCGATGAAGCTGCTGCTTGTTATCTCTTCCTTGTAGTTTTTCTTGTGGTGGTCCTAGCAGCTCCAACTTTTTTATGAAATACTTATAGCAGGATTTCAACAACTTTAGTTACGGTTGAAGTTGCTTTTTGGGTTTTTTTAACTCAGCTTCCTCGTCGCGCTTAACTTCAGTGTACCGTTCGCCTTTCAAAGAAACGATCTTGTTATCCCGATAGCGAACCAATTTTTTCGGTTCGAATTTCGGAACCATTGGCTTATATTCCCGCTGAGTGGCGTTTTTGTCAACGTACGAGTATCTGTAGTGAAGTAAAAAGTAGTGCTTTAGATCTAAAATGTTACCTTAAAAATTATAGGCATTCATCGCTTTTTAACCTCTCAATAATACGGTTTTTCAACTCGGCATCATCTACAACAATATTTTTGCGTCCAGAAATAGAAATAGACTTGTCAGTCAAACTCTGCCCAGTCTCTTGGCGATGTAACAAAATTTGTGTTGCGCTGTCTATATCTCCTTTAGCTATAGCAATGCAATGCTTCACCTAAGTAAAGATTTCGTATTTAAAATAATTCAGTTTAATTTTAGAATAAACGAAATATTATTTAATTATATCTTATAACATAATATTAGACTACAATTGGAAAGCATAATCATCAGAAGGCATTCCATAAAGATCGAATATTTCCAAAACACTAAATTAAGCCGATTACAGGACGGTGTAATTGCTTTTGTACTCGCAAAGATAATAGTATTAGAAAAATAGTTTCATTCGCGGTTTGAAAACCTTTCATTCCATTATTGAATCATCGCATTTGTTATTGAATGGAAAGTTATGAATAATTATCAATCAAATATCAAATAATCATGTATCTTCCACAGTTTATTTACCTCAACGTAAGCCGTGTCTGGAAACATTTCTTGTAAGACTTCAGCTTCGTCCAAATAATAATCGCAAGTCGAGCTATCAGTGGAACCACCGTCACTGGTCTCCGACAAATGCTGCGCACGTTTGGTGCCGACCCCACCCGCACAACAGCCATTCGAAGAGAACTCATCCTTCTCCGAAATGGAAGCATTACGAGCACGTAACTTCGACTCGGGTATGATGTCTGAAAGGCTTAGAGAACTGAATACAGAAATGAATTATAATTTAATTAATCTCTTCGAAAATCTAATTATAAACATACTTCAGCGATAAATTTACAGAATTGCGATTCCCTTGATTCTTTTCCATTTCATTCAATTCGCTTGCCAATTTGTAAATCCATTCGCAAATGATTCCTTGATCGATAGAAGAAAACTCGGCAAAATAGGCGCCCATCATTTCAACGAAACCATCTACATCGAAACAAGGGTCCTGTGAAGCTTCCTCCAAAATGGAAATAATATACTGCAAAACAATCTCGTCGACTACGCTGAAATCAGCCCCTGGAATGTGCGCGCTAACGAATTGCACCAGACTACGTTTTACCATTTCATGTTGTTTCTCCATGTTGGTCATTGTGAAACTATTTATTTCTGTGCGAAAAAACCTTTGCACTATTGAAATTGCAAAATGTATATATGAACCTCGAGCACTGCGACTTGTTTATTATTTTAAATTCTAAAGTTCTCGGGAAAGAACACAGTTTATGCCGAGATTTTCAAACAAGTCTGTATACCAAGAAATCAACGACGACGCCTGAAAATATCCCTTTCCTTTTTGTTTTTTTTTTTCTATCTGTGAGTTTCGTCGGCACGTCTTTCCGCTTCTGTACCTCCTTTCACCATTCGCTCCACAACTTCTTTATACACCGCTAACAATTTGTAACTTTCTTCTCATACAAGTTCAATTTTAATTAAAAACTTCGACTTTTCCCCTAAATCAACCCAAATTCACAAGAAAAACAAAAAAAGCTGTGTTAAAGATCTTTGGTACTTCCCAAAGAAGTTTATGAATTAATTTCGTTCTCTTTACGTTTTCCGCAACTAAACACAAATCGATAATAAAATCGCTAAACCATGGAAGTAGTTGTTGTGAGAAAAGTGCTGCCACATTCTTCAACTAATCGAATAGAAAGAGACTAATAGCAGAAAAGATAAATCTAGGAGGGATAAAATTTAACAAATTTGTCATAAACACAAGCCATTTATCATATCGTAAGCCTAAGTGGTTTAAAAGAGCATTTTAGTGGTAGAAGTATTAGAGAAATAGTTAAAACCAAAATTATAAGCAAGTTAAAGTTTTCAATTCAACAGACCATATAAGGCCTATCACAATCAGTGATGGTAAATGTAGGGAAAATTCCCTACATGTAGGGATTTTTGTCGAAAAATGTGGGTGTAGGGAAAAGAAGGACAGATTTTTTTAAATTCTGTAAATGTAGGGAATTTTCAAGATGGACAGAAACAATTTTTAAATAGCGGGGTAAAATTAAAAAAGTTCATTTAAAATAAAAATCCGCAGTAAGATTTCATGCCAGACTTCTTTTCCTTATGGCAGCATACTTTTAAAAGCGTTAATATGGCAACATTGCCGTTTTTTTCTTCGTTAACGCTAGAACGATTTTTTCTTTGCGCGGAAATTGTTAGTTGTCCCACGTTTTCTGGTGCTTTTCACTTTTGAAGTATGTTTACAATTATTTTAGTTTTGGCTTTTTTTATATTTAAAATGCATATATTTTACAGAAATGAGCTCCCCCTCTTCGACTGACTCTTCGGAGGACCAGGAAAAACAATGCAAGTATCGGAAACAAAAGTTCAATAACAAGTGGCTTGACGACGAAATTTTAGTGGCTAGTTTGAAGCTGTGGCTAACGAGCAAGTCTGATTAACAGAAGCACGCCGAAATAAAAATGCACCAAAAAATATGAAGGCAATTAAAAAGACATCTAAAATAAACAGCTTTTTTTAGAAAAAGCGAGTAAAGCAAATGGTTAAAAAATTTCGAAATAAGACTTAGCATGTTCTTCGCTGAGCATAATGTTGCGCTGCAAGTGGTGGACCATTTAATCCCACTCTTAAAAGAAATCGTGTCCGATTCTGAAATAATAAAAAACTCTGAGCTCGGAAGAAAGAAGTGCACCAACATAATAAAAAATGAATTGGCAAAAGAAGAAAAAGACAATTTAGTTAAAAAATTAAAAGTAAACAAATTTTCCATAATGATCGATGAGAGCACAGACATCGGACTCAATAAGCTTATGTGTCTCATGGTGAGATTTTTCGGCGAGGAAAGCGAGCGGCTTGTGGTTAAGCTGCTGGATCTAATTCCAATAAGAACTGAATGCACTGCAGAAGCTCTGTACGGAATTTTTAAAAAATCTTAAGCAAACAATTAAATTTTGACTTTGCAATTGGCTCATTATAGTGTAAACACAGGAGAAAAAAATGTAGGGAATTTCGTAGGGAAAATTTGTTGTAAGCGTAGGGAAAAGTAGGGAATTTTTTTGGGTTGTGTAGGGATTTTTCAAAAAACCATTTACCATCACTGATCACAATGCATCCATTGTGGCAACGCATACCACTGTGTAAAAGAGCAGCGGTACCACAATGAAAGTATTGCTGCATATATAAACAAAACAAAGAAGTCCTTGTCGTGAAAGCAAATAATATATTTCATTGAGTAAAAATAGGTTTTTGTTAGTTATGAAATGTATTACGTATGGTGTATAAAAGTAATGTGGCCGTATGGTGGTCGTAGACGGTGTATGCGAACACATTTTTTCAGGACAATATGGTTAAGTCCGGCTGTGCTCTTTCAAGCTTTTAAGGCTTACTACATTAATTTAAATTCCATTTATTTTTGAAATAATAAAATTTGATCTAGATTAGATTTGAAAATTTTAATTTAATATAATCAAAACACCACCGATAAAAATGTGCGCGGGCAGTTGTCATTTGCGCCGTACTTGCCGTACAGCAAAAACAGAAAGTCGCCAGGTTTTTTGCACTCCGACATGGCGTACGGCAAAAACACATAATCTATAAGACACAATATTTTTTTAACAACGAAAAGGTTTAAAGAGAAGAAGGCACACAATTTTTACCATTTAAATCATACCATAAATATGTATTTCCGGTTAGCCTAAACTCCACTTAACTTAGAAAACATAAAGAGCTGGAGGTTTTAGATTCCAATTTCAAGTGTCGTTCTAAATCATGATTCAATAATAAAAGGTTTGCTCAGTAAGCAGCTTTCTCATTCCCTCTTGCCAAATCGGCTCCCTTAGCAAGACACTGGGTTGCTAGCTCTAGAAACTTTGACTAAAAGTGGAGGAAAAGTAAAATTTGTAGAAAAAACATTTCATGTTCATATTTTCATATTGGCTGTGAGCACCCAACAATTAAAATAGCAAATATAATTGAAAATGAGGACATTTTAGTGCACCATGTTTGCAAAATGCGCTAAATTTATTGATTCCATCTCAGGGATGGAAATGAGGATGAAGAGCTTCAGCTTCCTCGTGAGACACGTGTAACACTGGCACAATTACGTTCTGGATATTGTTGCAGGTTAAACTCCTACCTATCCAGAATCGATCCCGACACACCAAACATATGTCCGGCATGTGAAGGCATCCCGCACGACACTAACCACCTTTTCACATGCCCCCTAAAACGGACTCATCTAACATCCCTCTCCCTCTGGACCCATCCCGTCAAAACAGCATGTTTCCTAAGCCTACCCCTAGATGAGCTAGACGATGACAGGTGATATACCCTACACTGGCGGGGCTACTATTACTGTTAACAAACAAACAAACAAGGAGGATATCACATTGACTTTTAGCATAAACTAACAATTTGATAAGCAACATATTTGTATGTCCCGAAAACACTGGATTAGACACAAAGTGTGGTCAATTCGATAGTAACAGATCTCGTCAGACAGTCTCTGTTGAAATCGAAAAGTGCAACTATGGCCCCTATTACATAGCATAGCATAGATAACTAGATGTGAAACTTATTCATTTTGAGAGAGAGCGCGCCCATGAGGACGTTTCAAAACTTGGCAGCACTCACACATTATGGGATTTTGAACAGCTGATAGGCGAAATGGCAGACTGCCAGAAGAAACGCGCCAAAAATAACAGACGAAAACAGTTCGTTTTTGCTTAATGGAGAAATGACGTGTTGAAATGTTTATAATTATTTGTCTTCAAATTAATTCAATTGATATGTAATAATTTGAATTTAAGTGAGTTTGTAGAATCCAAAGCTCGTTATATCCTTTTCGACTTCTACTTTTAATTAGTCTTATGTACATAATGTAATTTTATTGAAAACTGTGTGTTGGTTTATGTAAATTTGTATATACGTAAATATTCTATGGTTGAAAAGCGTAGGTAAGGGAACTGAATTTGTATTTGAGATATTTTACAAAAATTAAAGGTAATCTGCTTTAACTTATTCTATTCGTTGTTTGAGAATTTTTTTTTTGTTACCCAATTTCTGTGTTATATTAAAAAATCGCAATAAGTCATGTTTTTAAGTATAACTTATATTTTTCGCGTTCATTACTTTATTATTATTAAATTACTTTTGTATTTCAGTTTTAAATAATTTCATTTACATATAAATTTTTAAATTTTTTGCTTATTTATGTACATATTTCATACGGATTGTGCTTATTTTTAGTATATGTAGGTGTTTACGAGTGATATAAGGCTATTGGGCAACCGCACACTAAATACTAACCTCAATGGTGGCGTGGAAACTAAAAATTCCAGATCTTTGGTTCAAAAATACCCAATTCATGTTTCTACCGGTGTGGCAATATTGGGAAATGTTATAAAAACCAACCATTTGCTCTTCGCAATAAATTTAGTGCTTTTTTATACCGAAAATGCGAAAATTTAGAAGTTTCGTGTTTGTTTCTTTTTTTTTAATTTAAAGCTACCGAAACTTTAGGTTAACAAAAAACTGTATTATTATACAAAAGAAGTTTAAAAACGGCCACTCTGAGAAGATTTTAGTACTAAGGAAAATAAGTTGCATCTTATAAAATTTGATATTTTGAAAGTGTGAATTTAATTTTTTGCTCCTTTTAAGGTTATGCAAGAATATTACATGTCCCTCTCTCAACTCTTCTTAAGATTGAAAACCTTTTTACACATTTTAAAAGGCGTTTGAATTTACTGAATGCGGATTAAAACCATAGAGGTGTAATCGTTTCTTTCGGCCATCAATCCTTAGTGAGACGAGACAAAGGACATTAAGAGTTGCATTCATTGTAAAAATAAGCAACAAAATACCAGAAAATACTAAAGCATACGAAAGAAAATACTGACATTTTTACAAAAAGAGTACCTTATCTAGTTACATAAATTCAAATATAGCAAAAAAGTCGTTCCCTTAACAAAAGAGTCTCGCTTAACAAAAAAAACTCATAAATTAAATTGTACATAAGCATAACACATTTATTTAAAAAAACGCACATTTTAAAGACAATTTGTCACGCATACAAAGTTCTTTAAGTGATTCAATAAAAACTGGGTGTTTTATTTTTTTTTAATGGGCATTTTAGTGCGTTTTTATATCCAAAGCTAGGCAACACTGCAGTAGCGAGAGAGAGATTTGACTGCCGAAAGCAGAACACCAACAACACCTGCAATCGCGGGCAATGCCACCAGAAGTTAAAAAAAAGTAAAGCTAAATAAAACTGGGTGAATTATTTAAATAATTATTAAAAAATGTTTATTTTACAAAATTATAAACATTACATTTTAATTAGAACAGCAAGAAAAATGTCATGAAGAAAGAACTAAAACTCCGAGACAAAAAATAATAAAAATAACAAAAAAAAAAATGCTAAATCAAGTTACGAAAATGGTAATCTGGCCATACTGGAGCTAAAATCACGTAACTAGTTGTCAAATTCGCTGAGCGCAAAGTAACGGCACCACGATAGGCGCCATCTCATTATTCTTTCCATCATGATCTATGCCCTATTATGAGCAACATTCGATCTTCGACTGTAGTCGAAAGTGCTGATCGAACGAATTTTCATTTGGTATTATGGTGCTCATTCGTTGAAGAATAGGACTATTGTGAATTTCGATCGCTCGACGCATTTACAATAGATAATTTTTTCTCAGCTGATACAGCAAATCAAAATAAAAGAAAAACCGATTGTGTTGAAATTCTTTGCTAACATTATTTTTAAAAGGTAAAAAAAGTATTTTTTGTGAAAATGAGTACAACGGAGTTGTGGTTCGACGATTCATCGGACGATGAAAGATTAGTGGAACTAGCTAGAAGTAGGAAACAGTTGAGGGACGCATCCAACCACCTAGAAATGGCTTCCACTGAGTAAATTTAGAGCTTTCAAAATGTGTTGACGTACTTAATATTACTGAAATTTCCTTACAGATTTTTAAAAAACTTTAGATTATCTAAAGAGCCGTTTGTGAACCTACTGTCCAGTACAGAAAACCAGTTGCAGCAGTGCACCCGAGCCAAATTGATTCCAAATATTTTAAAGCTAGCCACAGTTCTGCGAGTTTGTGCTCAGGGATCGTACCAATTGAGTATTGGTAATGAAGGTATGCTAGGACTTGCTCAACCCAATGTGTACGATGATGCTGAAGATATTGAAGTGGAGTCAAATAACGGAGAATTAGAAAACATAAGAAATGAAATTTTGAGAATATTATAGAAAAATCTAAAAAGTATTAAATAGAAACCTTTACACCACACTTTCTGTTTTATTTTTGTTATAAATTTTCTTTATTCAATTATTCGTCATTCGAAAAAAATATGAAAATGTATTTCTATAAACACCACAAAAAAAACCATTATTAAACTTAATCCATTTTGCTGCCGTTCTCACTGGTGGTCCCAAGCAATTCAGCTCCGTTGTAAATTCCTCCCATTTTTTTGCTGCTCGAAGTTTGGGGCAAATCCCTTTTGCGAATTGTGGATTCGCCTTTCTAATTGTTGTTTGGTACTCACGACTTTCGCCCTGCATAATATTAACAAAATTAGTATATATTTATTATTTGGTTACTATAAAACCATAAATAATCGCAAACAACTTAAACTTTAACAAGTTTTCCCACTATACGCTACACGATCGAAAGCAAAATTGCATTCGACTCTAAATTCGGTAAACAACGAAAATTTCGATAGGGTTGCACCGCTCATAATACCAAATTGACATTCGATTTTCGATCTTCGACAACTAGCGAATATCGAATACAACTCATAATAGGGGCCTATATCTTGTCGGCCATCAAGGATCACGTCGCTGGTTTTCGAGTCAGAGATGCAAGTTTTCTTTTCCAGAAGATCCAGGAACGTATCAAAAACGGTAGTTTTCCAGCACTGTTAATCTGTTAAAAAAGCTAAGCTGATACTTTTCTGATGTTGGGCACCTTTTTTGTATAGGTCTTTAAAGATGAATATGCAAATAAAAATAGTGGTTATCTATAAATATATACTTGACAATTTCAATATTAACGGTAACTTACTATTCAAAATAACAAATAAAAGAAAGGGCAAACAAAAATTTTACGATACCAAGCAATGGAAAAGTATCAACTTGGTATTCACCACATCATTAGAAGCATTTACTTAAAAGTGCTTGAACCTTTCCTCTTTCTTCAATACGCAGGTATCTTCTAATATTATTATGCATTTCAATGATCGTGTTCCGTTCCAGTAATACAAATATAAGTTCATTTATATATTTATTGATAATTAAAGACTTTGCAAATATTTTGTATACCCTCATAGTATATTAAGGTTACAATACGTAGGGCAAGCGCAGCATTTGTTTATGCAGTTAACATTTTCGCAGAGTACATAAAAACGTCAATTATTAATAAAAAATATTTTTCCTTTACCGGCATTTGATATACAACATTCCAATTGTAATTTAGTTTTATTTTGGAATTACGTATGATTTTGAAATATTCAGTTTCACTCTGATCTCTACTTATTTTACAAAATGCCTAATTTCCATCTAACGGCGCCTTACGTTTGTCCATTCCCCATCATCGCCACTCTTGTTTTCTGTAATGAAAAAGTTAACAGGAATTCACTTATTAAAACTCAAATTCAAACCTTTTTCCTGTTGCTCGCGTTTAGGTGCGCTTCTTTCTTTATCTTCGCGCGCAGAAGGTCGTTCTGTTCTCCAATTTCCAGCATCTTTACCGCCGCCACCAATACCACGATCACGATCGCGTCGTTCACGATCGCCCCTATCCTCGCGACGTCGATTTTCACGATTATCACGATCGCGTTCGACACGGGGCGCGTCTCGCCAGTTACCGCCCCCTTCTCGATTTTCTCGATCATCACGCCTAGGAGCGCCGCTGGCTCCGCCACCTCCACGACGCCACTTATCACCTCCTTCGCGGCTATCGCGGCCATCTCGAATTTCACGATTATCGCGACCAGCACCTGAAGCAGCTGCACGTGGTGCTGCTGGGTCAGGCTCTCGACGCACACGCCAAGAGTCGGATGCGCCACCTTCCCCTTCTTTGCGCTCGGGTCGTTCCCCGCGCTCAGAACGTTCTCCACGTTCCGGACGCTCGCGACGCCATTCCGAGTTAGATGCATTACCACGTTCTACACGATCACCGCGTTCGACACGATCACTGCGTTCGACACGATCGCCACGGTCGATACGATCACCGCGTTCGATACGATCACCGCGCTCGATACGATCCCCACGTTCGATGCGATCACTACGTTCTGAACGATCACCCCGTTCGATGCGATCACTACGTTCGCCGCGATCACGTTCACCGCGCATGCGCCATTGGTCACGATCTTTTTCACCAGCCTTATCCCGATTTTGGTCACGATCAGTGAACTCCCGAGCTAAGCGTTCACGGTCTTCTTGAATACGGCGTTCAGCTTCCTCTTCCTTGGCGCGTTGTTTTTCATATTGAATGCGACGCTTCTCCTCTTCTGCCTCACGTTCCTTGCGCAACGCTTCGGCAATAACGCGTTCTTCTTCCTCTTTTACCCTACGGATTTCTTCCTCTTTGCGCAGGCGCTCTTCTTCTTTCTCACGCAGCCAATGACGACGACGTTCTTGTCGTCGCATTTCAGCGCGATGTGCTAACAAACGTTTACGTTCCTCTGCCAAAGCGACTTCAAACTTCTTCAGCTTTTCAATATACAGGGAAGCACGCTCCTTTTTAAGAGATTCAAGGAAGACATCTCGATCGTCATACATCCGTTTCAAGCGTTCTTGCTGGGCAACGGCGTCTTTGCGTTCAGTAATTGCATTCTCGATTCGTGTTTGTTCTTGAGCCTCCCAAAATCCTTTGTCTTTAACTTGTTTCTCGGCCAAATATTTTTCGAACAGTGGAATTTCCTCCATGCGCTTAGCACGTTCGAAGTAATCAATTTTTTTTTCTTGGGACTTAAGTTTAGACTGGAGCTCTTTGCGTTCGCGCTGAAGTTCTTCCGATTCTCTAGCTGCAATCTGCTCTGCATCCAACTTTTTAATACTTTCTTCATCCAATTTTGAAAGCATCTTTTTGCCGTGAGCTGTTTGTGAAATTTGCTGCATTTTATCCTAAAAAAAAATTGTTTGTTGCTATGAGATATATACACTCGAATGCATATAGTATATACCTACCTTTAAACTTTTAACCTTTATAGCCTCAATCTCATTTTGGTGACGTTTTCGTTCACGTTCTTCATTTTCCTGCTCCAACCGTTTTTGCTCGGCTAATTTCGCCTTGCGCGTCTCTTCTTCCAAACGACGTGCCTCTTCTTCTTCACGAGCATTGTTTTGCTTTTCTATGAACTCCTTGCGATCTTCGATAATCTTTTGACGTTGCAAAATCCGTTGATGTTCGCGATCCTTAATTTCATGGTAATGATACACCATCTGGGCACGCAATTTAGCACGTTGGTCCTTCTCCCGATTGGGATACACAACCGATACAGCCCGATTTAAAACCGTTGCCATATTCACTAACTGGGATCGAATTTGTTCGGAAGGCATTGATTGCAGCGTTGGACCATCGGGGTGATCTTCCCTCTGACTCTCGGTTAGATCAGTACCGAAATAAATGCATCGCATTTGATGATCAATACGAATTTGCATGTCATTGTGGCGCACAGATTCGACCAACAACTTCTCGAGCTCAAAGATATTACAGAAAGATGCTAATTGTAACAATCGGCAAAATTCAATACTCTGATAAACCTGTGAAATCTGTCTTATCAACCGCATGATGGTAACATCCTTTAAAGATTTAATGTACGGAGCCAGTAAATTGTTCTCTGGAGGAACACCTTCAATTACATCAATAATAGTTTGCACACGCTTGCACAAATTCAATGGATTGAAGTCAACTTCAAGCCAGTTATACAGATTCCTGAACTCTTCTGAAGCTAATTGTGGCACATTAAGTCGAACCTGTAACACAACTCAAAATTAATGGCTAATAATACTTAGATATTATTATCATACTCACAACTTCTTTAATTAATGACGCCCTGGTAGGGGGTTGTTGCAGACCGAGCAGCACAGCTAATTTTTGTGCCTTTTCAAGAGGACTCTTATCAGCCTCAATGAAACGATCGAATTCGGGATGTGCTGATGGCAGTGGTATTGACAGAGTTGCAATAAGAACATGAGAAGCCATTCGCTGCATGTCGTCCTTGGTTAAATTCTTTTTCAGTTCACGGGTCAACTGAAACAGCTTCAAAAGAGCTGCAGCATGGAAAAGCTGATTTCCAGCCTTAGAGAATACCATTGCTAATTTTTGATAATAATTTGCCATAGTTTTGGGAACGGGCGTTTTCTTCGATAAGGCCATAAGTCCATGAATATCTTCAATAGCTTTATAGGCCTCTTGCCATAACTCCATTTGAATAGCCGAGTCTAGTTGATAAAGCCTAGTATCCAAACACAATTGTTGAGTTTCAAGCTTAGTAATTGACACGCCAGTAGTTTGGGTAGTACTTTTACAAATATCTTCTAGATGTTTTCGCAACTTATCGCATAAACGGCGAAATTCACTTTTGCGGTTATACTTTAGACAAAACTGAAATGCCATACGAGCGATATCGTGGTATAGGCCTTCACAGTGTGTATTAAGACGCAACAATTCCAAACACTGGCAGTAGGATTCCCACAGAAACTTTACCCATGGCAATAGAATTGTACGATCGGAACGATCTTGCGCATCCTCGCCGCATACAGCGCTCATTAAAATGCTCTCCGGCGTAGCGATATTGTCCAGATCGTCTAATTCTAAAACAGCAACAGCTGCCGACGATTGAGCTTGTGCAGCTTCAGTATGTTCTTCAGCCATACGCAAATATCCACGAATAACATTTTCCAAAGAATTCACATTCACAAGCTGGAACATGTTGCGATATTGAAAGAGACCTTCTTTGGCAATGTGAGATTTTTTCAGCTCTACACATAAATATAAGTATTTGAACATCAAAGGTTCAATAATGGTCTCCGAGTAAGCATAATTCCAGCGCTTATTACGGAACACCTCCTGGAGAGTATCCAAAGCCCGCAACGGCTTTCCAACTTCGATGAATTCTAGATAAAAATATATTAAACCACATCATTTTTTTATTATCCATTTTCAATCATATTATTATTTATGTCTCATCATAAACGTATATGAGGAATGTTGCTACAGTGACAGTCCTTGGCTGGATATCAATCCGGGTCGTTCCGGTATAATAGGACTGTCTGCCGTGTGAACATATATGTGCATTCATGTATACATATTTTCTAATAATTGGGCTGTCCTCTTGATTTTGACAAATCAGCGCCTCGTCACCCCTACACTATGGCTGTGACGTCGATAAAAAAAATAAGCGTGGCTACTACCTTGCTACTAACACTTACCATTTGCTCTTTTCAGAGCATTTTCTGGACGTTGAGTGTAACGCGCCATAATTATTTGATATTATTTCCACAACTAACTTCTACAACTGCTAATTTTTAATAATATCGCAAAGAAGCTGACTTTTCCAACAAAAAAATTTGGGAAACTCGTCGGCCCGTTCTATACACCGTGGAAATTTCAGCAAAATGGCCGAGTGCTATTTATCGCAGGGTTGTAATACCTTAATGTAGGGTCTATACTATTCAACTTAGCATTCATCATCCGCAAACCTCAACTTTTTTCTTAGCTCATTTAACAGGCGACGCTAGCAAGTTAAATAACACTTACTCATTCCTGAGTATATATAAACAAGGAGTTTCACTTCAATTTGTTTTATTTTACATCAAGTGATGACGCCAATCAGTTATCAAAATAGCGAAAAATTCACCAGCTGTTTTTAGAAGGTGTAGGGTGTAGAGCATATGTATATACATATATCGAATCAGTATAATTATAATGAGCCCATGAGGAATTCCTGACAATATCAATTATTGATCAATATTTGGAGCAGGAATATATTGATCAACAACGAAGGAAAATATGGTATCAAGATTTTTATTTGAAAAGAGATGAATTTTCGCATATTAATATATGTACTAACATGTGCGGAACAAACGTTTTTTTACGAATTTTTATAGTCTTTTATTAAATATGATGGAGCTATTGTTTATAAAAAAAATATTTCAATGAGGAATTCTATGACCAATCTTCTGTTTGTACGATTTAGGGCATATGTACTCTTCTGCAGCCCCAAAATAACTGTAAAGTTTTTTCCCACATGCCTCAAAATCCAAAAATCTTAACAGCTTTCACCTTAACTTCAAGATTGTTTCTAATATGCCCATACACGAGTAACACTGACCGTAAAATTGCATGTTTGTAACTTAAGTTAAAAACAATGTTCCTTGTGTTTACCACACTTTAGTTTAAGAGTTTTATTAGTAATCCAGAAGTAACATATGAACCCAAGGCGAATCTATTAAAGGTGATATCAGTAGCCCAGCTTATTTTATTTTCTTTCGCTGTGTGAGAAATGAAATCGCACCATCATCGCATGTTTCTAGTTCCCATTGCATGTCGGCTGTTCAATGTAGTTCGTTCTTTTCTTTTTTTCTACTTTCTTTTGTCTTTATTCTTATATAAGGTCGTCTGGTGCAGCCAAAATGCGAATTGAGTACTGAAGGTGGCGCCATTAAACAACAGGTACTTTTCTCTGACGTCAGCTCTCTTCGCAATACAAAACAAACAAGAGTAGGAGAAACTACATGTTTGTGAAAATTCAGTGAATATGTAATATTGTAATTTGTGAGATTAAAACTAAACAAACTTATGCAAACGAAGTGCCGCGTGTTATATAGTTAAAGCACAAATGAACATAGAGCCTGCAAATGCAGTTTTTTGCGTTTTTATGCGGAAGACACCGTGGCTAGAAAGGATGTGTACGTGCGTATAATTTCTCGTGTTTGGTTGTTTCCATAGCTTTCGCATAATCTTCTCTTCACAAACAAGTAATTCCCTTCCTTTGTTTGTTTATGGATAGACTCTTACGACACGGCGAATTCGGAAGGCGGAATCTTCTTTTCCATCATTCTTGTATGGAAGGTACATTCCGAGTGGAGCGTGTTCCATCGATATCGATTGTTATTTTTCTCAATCGAATTTCGCGGTATTTATGACCGTATAGGGCCCGACTTAGACCAATTTTGAGGAGTGCTTCACAATACAAAAACATAAATATTATTTTCTACCATGACGAACAATTGGAAAAAATATATTTTGTGGTTTGCTCAAGAACATTTAGATTTTCGCTTTGCTGTGCGTTAGAATTTGCTAGGTTTGAAACAAAATTAACTAACATATATGTTCCTTTAGGAATTCGACTCAATCCTTAAGCTCTTCGGACTGAAGCATCGAATATCAGACACTAATTTACTGGTAAGTACTATTTTATCTAAGCGAAAAATGGATTTATATATACACATATATTTTCACTTGTTTACAGAAACCTTTTTGGATAGTCGAGTTTCCTAATGACGAAGCTGCTTTAAAGTTTGCATCCCGTTGTGTCAGCCTACGAAGTGTATATGAATTATGGTCTCATTCGAACACCCTGGAGGGCTTTCACGAAAAGTTGCAAAATTTCGTTAGAAATAATAAACAACTCATTGAGCCTTACAGCAAATGTACGTTTAAAATTGCTGTCGAAACCTATAATAAACATATTTCGCAGAAGGAAAAAGTGGAAAAAATAGAGACATTAGAATACCTGCCATTTCAAGGTGAAGTAGATCTGAAAACACCTCAAGAGGAATGGTGTTATATCGAGTTCTACGGTCTTGACCCAACGCAAGTTCCACTTGAACCCGATGAAGTGCTTTTCGGACGTTTGGTAATTAAATAGATGTATTTTTGTTGGATTTCTCTACGATTCTGTTTTTAAGATTGCTAATGGGCAGCGTGATCTCATTAAGTTGCTATCATTGAAAAAACGGAAGTTTATCGGAAATACCAGTATGGATGCACAACTAAGCCTGCTAATGGCAAATCAAGCACTGGTTAAAGAGGGCGATTTAATTTTTGATCCCTTTGTAGGTACGGGATCCTTGCTGGTGAGTGCCGCAAAATTTGGTGGTAGGTTTACAAATTGTTATGTTTTGGTTCTATTACATATTTTTGATACATACATATGTACATAGGTTATGTACTTGGTGCTGACATTGATTTTATGATGCTCCATGGACGTTCACGCCCAAGCCGCATAACACAAAAAATGCGTGAAAAAGATGAGGGAGTACGTTCCAATTTGGAACAATATGGATGTGGAGATCGATACATAGACGTTGTTGTATCAGATTTTTCCAAAACTCTTTGGCGCAAGGAGCTCAAATTCGATGCAATAATTACAGATCGTAAGTAAAATATTGGAATAGGATTTATTGTGCCTACTATATATCCTGTTTCGCAAAATTAACTGAAATTTGAAATTAACAGAAATGTCGAATTTCATTCACAAATTATTTTGAGAACTTGGAAATTAGTTCACTGTCATTGGTGTTTTTGTTTTTTTAAACGTAAATGAATGAATTAGTAATTTTTGGAGTGCTTTCACTGGCCTGAAATTGTAAGATATATTATGAAGTTAACCCCTTCGGTACGGATTAATTTGAGTAAATATTAGCATGTGGAACAGATTTAAATTTTGGTTGCTCGGAGTAGTCGTCAGCAGACGTCAAATGTACCCAAGGGGTTAATATACCTTTATACCAAACCGATATTGAGAATTGTCAAGACATTGAAAGTGCAAATAAATACGGGTTTGTTCATTTATCTATTATGTTTATAGATCTCCATATGTGTACTTTGTACTAAGCTTCCAGTTTTCGGGCTTTTCACATAATATTTTTAAATAATAATGGCGCGTCAATTTCGGACACCCTTTATATAATAGTGTAATAAGGATTAGTTGTTTACTATTATCTTTTTTCTATACAGCACCATATGGCATTCGTGAAGCTACTGAAAAGGTAGAGACGAAAAAGGCATTAAAGGAAAACACACGCACCAAGGATATGCCTCATTATCCGTCAACCTCACATTATGCGTTACAACATCTTTACGTTGATCTCCTTAATTTTTCGGCACAGCATTTGAAAGTGGGCGGCCGTTTAGTGTGTTGGCTGCCGTATCATCGGTTTGTCCTTATTCATAACGAAGTTAACAATATTAATTTTTTTTTTTATTATAGTGAAGACTACTGTAATGGCATGATTCCGCAACACAGTAGTCTAATGTTGGTAGCTAATTCGGATCAACCACTTTCAGGACTTACTTCACGTAGGTTGCTAACTTATGAAAAACTTGATGTGGCTCATACACAAGATGCTGGGCAGCTTGCATGCACATTCTCAAACTCGCTAGATTTTCGGGACCGTTATTTTAATAATGCCGTGGAATCCCGTTCAGAGAGACGTATTCGTAAAGCTGAGCTACGCGAACTTGGACGAATTGAGGCGCTTAAAAGAGGAAAAGTTATTGTTGATAGCAAAGAGTTAAAAAATAGTTTAAATAAATCACGATTTAGTTAATAACTAAATTTTAATAAGAAAGTAGGAATAAATAGAGATACTAGAATATTCAATCAGACATCATATGAGTAAGTAAATTTGTGGGATCTGTTTAGTGATCTTATAACACATTTCTTCAATTTATTTTTTGACATTTGGTACACTTTTGTTTTATTATAATATATGAATGAATACGTACACTTTTAAAAACCTTACTCTTATCTAGAACAAAATTAATTCAAGCCTCATCAAGCACTTTGCATTCAAAGTGTTCCATAAAACATTGAACAAACACACTCGCAGTTTCTTCTACAGAAACGTTTCTCTTCAGTTCCTGACTCAATGAAGTTACTCCTTTTCCTTCAATACCGCATGGGACAATATGCTCGAACCAGCGTAGATCTGTGCAGCAATTAAGACCAATACCGTGTGTGGTGACATACCGAGAGCCATGCACCCCTATAGCACAAATCTTGTTATTTCCTACCCATATGCCAGTGTCTGATGTAGTTGTTGCCTGCAGAACACCCATCTTTCGACAAGTGGCAATAACAGTCTCCTCCAATGTTGCAACATACCAGCGCATCTTAGGCTGGAATTGACGCAAATGTATTACAGGATATGCAACCAATTGACCCGGTCCATGAAAAGTGATCAGTCCGCCACGATTCGTTCGATAAAATTCAGCACCCAGTTTACGTAAACGTCGTTCATCGTCTTCGGAGTAATTCTTGGTACGAATGCCTATGGTATACACAGGGTTATGTTGCTGCAGTATAAGGTAATTGCGAAAGTTGGCCCAATCTTCGGCATTCTGTGCACTCAATTGTTTTTGTAGATTTAAGCCCGATAAGTATTTGTGCTGACCAGCGCGTACTACAGCAACGACAGGTATAATCTTTTTCATCACTGACCGTGTTAAAAGCGTCTACTACTACATTTTGTCAACTTGTAGTTGTGCTAAAAACGAATTTATATAAGCTAGCAATTATAAAAACATAATTTTCACGTGTTTTGTTTTTGCAATTTGGTGGTTCGAATGTCGAAATCAACTGATTATTATCCATGAATTCCATAATCTGAATGTTAACAAAGCATTATTTTGACATTCAAACCACCAACCAAAAAAACTAACCAGCTGTTTCAGTAAAACTTTTCCCGAATTCTCGATTGTCAAATTTCTTTTAATGCGAGGACGTCACAGTTGTTCTAGCATGATAATCAGCTGTTGAATACGGTAGTAGAATCGCTCCATTGTGAATAATATCTATTAACCCACATCTACATCTTCTACTGAATTGATTTTGACCCGTTTTCTCATGTGGCCAGTATGCTGTCTTAAAATTTCATTTTCAAAATGACGCCTATCAAATCAATGTATTTGCGCATGCAAATAGCGCGTTAAATATAACTGTCAAACTACGAAATGACACTTGATGTTAGTACAGTGAAATTCGCGGTCTCCACTTAACATTTTTGGAGCTCATTTTTATTACGGAGCTTTTTTAACATAATCTAAAGAAGGTGAAGATATGGGGTTACAAGAGATTCCTCCCACAACTCACCCTCAATATCAATAGTTTGAGAGCAATTATGCACGGCATTAAATTTATGTTTACTTATTTCTATTCCATGGCCGTTCTTCTAGGTGGGCCATGCAAATTAATTTTCCTTATAATTTCCTCCCAACGCTCCTCTACATTTTTTTCTATCCGATTCAAACACTGACTCTGGCCAGGTAAGTGTTTCTACCATATTTGTGATTTGATTGGAAAATGAAAATAAAACGAACAAAACTTATTTTAATTTAATTTCATTTATTTAATTTCACGGACCGGATTTGTATCCGGCCAAGGACTGACACTTCAGCAGCATTGGAGAATGTTTATGCTGCCACAACCACCACCTTTTAGTTCCATTTTGTTCTAAGGCTGCAAGGAGCCATAGCTGCGGCGAGGGAGTTTTATAAAAGGCAATAGATGGAGCCGAAAGCGCTTTAAAGGTAGGATTGTCATATCTCTAATAATTATTATAAAAAACAAAAATAAATTATATTTTGTGTTATTTCTATCTTTTAAAACAGGACATTTTGCAACACAAACTTTAATAGCAACACGCCAATGGAGGATAACTTGTTACATTCGACGTCGGTTGTTATTGTTGTTGTAGCAGTATCTTCGCCCTGACAGTGTAGTGTAATTACCGGTCGTCTTCGTCTAGTTCATCTAACGGTAGGCCCAGGAAACTGGCTGTTTCGACGGGTTGGGTCCAGAGGGAGAGGGGTGTTAGATGAGTGGGTTTGTTGGGGCATGTGAAAAGGTGGTTAGTGTCGTGCGGGGTGCTTTCACATGCTGGACATATGTTTAGTATGTCGGGGTCGATTCTGGATAGATAGGACTTTAACCTGCTACAATATCCAGAACGTAATTGTGCCAAGGTTACGCGGGACTCTCGGGGAAGCTGGAGCTCTTCGTCTGCGATGGGTGGTGTTTGGACTCCGATAACGGCATTCGGGGGTCGGGAGCTTAAGAAGGTGGTAAGGGTCTCCCGATGGATGTCGTCGGTCTTTGGGGCTTACTCTCATGAAGGGTATGAATTTCAGCGATCCATCGTTGAACACTCGCCATCCATCCCAGAAAACTCGTCATCACCATTAATTTGTCATGAAAAACAAACAACCTCCAGCACAACCACAAACAAAAGCAAAAGACAGAGGGATGCGAATTGTCTGGATACGCTATGTGATGCTCTTGGCAAGTGGTTGAAAAAAGATTAAACTCCTGCAACAATAAATAGCAATGCTGATTTGTTAAGGTATTGGACATCTACCTTATGAAGCATTCAGAAAATACCCAAGATCAACTTAAAGTACAAACTTTAAATTTAGTTTTAAGTGGTGGCAAAATGTGTGGATGTGATTTGTTTAACATTTCAATGGATTGTGAAAGTATATATGTAGGTGAAAGTTATATATTTAAATTTTTTACTTTAACATGTTAATATACAATTTATGAATTTATGAATTGCTATTTAATGTTTTTCATCTCAATATTTTAAAAAATGTTGTATGTATGGTATGAATTTGAATGAATTAATGAATTTTTATTTATTTTGAATGTATTTTGTAATGAAAATATCTCACTGGAATGAAAGGAATTTGAGTGGCTTTTTTATGTTTATAAAATAGAACGAACCAACATCCCTTTATACTCAACGAAATGTAATATTATATACAATATTAAATATATCAGAAGAACGAGAACATTTGTTCTTTTTTTTGATTGTATTCGGCAATACTTTCATTGTGAAACCACGGAACGTTTACACAGTCAAATACGTTGCCGCATCGGACCCATTGTGACAGACCTATTAGCAAGTTATCCCTTTATAACCAAAACTGTATTTAATTGACGTGAGTAGTTCAATAAATTTATGATAAATTAATAAAATTCCTTCTAGAATTATCAGAGTAACTTTGGCTGCTACGTCATAGTGGAATGGACAGCCCAATTGCGCCCGCTCATTTCCACGCTTTCAAATCAGGCGTTGTTCAGAGTATGGAATAAATTTCAAGAATGATAGAATATGAGATGACGTCAGTACAAAAAATAAACCATCAAGAAGAAGAGGAAGTATAATATAAGCGAATGTGAGTGGAAAGCCAAGAATATGAATTGCATCGTATACACAACTGCGTGTGTATACATTTGCACTCAAAAGTTTGTTTATCTTCTGTGCCGATATCTCTCAATAGTCTCGCCGAAAATAAAGTACCAGTTTTCGAAAGCACCACCTTCTGTACTCTCTCCATCGTTTTATATTATTGGCTTTCACTCACTTTCGCTTATTCTTCCTCTTCTTCTCGTGTGTTGATTTTTTGTTCTGATGTCACAGCACATGAGAAGGCACAATAATTCTATCATTTTTGTATCTAGATAGTAAATTACAGTTTTGACATTTATAGCGCATGCGTTCAACATATCTCGTCTCTCGAAACTTTGATACTTTTGTATGGGAATTTTCACATTCTCTAAAAATTTTGTAGACACAAGTTTTTCGTTAGCGGATAAGTGAAAGTGATTAGGTATATCAACCGTTCAAATGATAACCAAGAATATTGTGAATAATAATACATTTGTAGATTTCTTTTTCTCTTGAAACTAAAGTATGCATTAAAACACTGTAAATATTAAATACCAGAGGTACTGATTAGAAAGTGGCAATGATATTATCTGCAAGTCACAAGAGTTCTGAGTGTGTACAAAACGAAAAATCAATTATTGTGGGCAATTAAAAGAAAACTGCTATAGATGCAATCGAAGTGAATTTAAAATAAAATGTTTAACTAATTTATTGGTAATTATCGAATTCCGTTTATTATATTATACTCTTCATAACTTGTGAATTAAACAAACCAGGATAGCAACATAAAAAGTGAAAATACGAACCAAGCTTACGAGAGCGGATTGCCTAGCAAAATTATCCAATTCTAATAAGTCGTAGTAAATATTTTCTATTAAGCAAATTGAGAAAAAAGTAGAGAGAAGTATAATGGAGGTAATACTTTTAAATGAAAGTTCAACGTGATCTAATCATGGGGTATTTAAAAAAGTGTGCCAACAAGTTTGATGCAAGCAGATTTGAAATTTCCTAATTTTCATTTTTGAAAAATGAGCAGATTAAAAAAAAAATGTACTGTTTAATTGCCAAGTCTGCGTACTGGAAACGAATTTCATTGCTACCTGGCACTTTTTGTACCATTACATTGTAGATCTAATGAACTTATGTAGCAACCCTACATGAAAGACAGGAAGAGAAGTGTCAAAATAGTAGCACTGGCCAGAACTGAAGAATACTAACAAATATAATATCTGCAGTGTTTTATTTAAATAAGCTTGCGAAAATTGTACTAATTCTTTATGAACAAACTGTGCGAACTAGAAGTTTAAACAAACAACTAGATTTTGGTAAGATAAGAACAACAACGTAAGATATATTGCCGTAACACAAATTTATGCATCAGAAGTATGCAAGAAGTTTTACACTTTACATATAAACAATTATTCATATCTGCAAGGTGCAGTATGAATTGAAGATAGGCAAATTTTGCTGTGCGCTTTGCTTCTCGTGGTCTTTTATAGTTTTCTAAGGAATCTGTTGCTGATAACTTTCTTCAAATTGACGAATTGTGAAGTGTACACTCTCGTGAACTTCAAAGAGAGAAGCATTTTTATTGGTTCATAATGCATCATAGTTGGACACTGATGATGAACTTTCAGTCCAACTTGTGTGTTTGGCTGTGGTTAGGGAAAATGTTATATAGATGGCTCGCGTTTAGAAAAAGAAAGAATTATCTTCTAAATTCTAAAAGCGAAAAATCCTCCCTTGGGCACCGCCGGACACCTTAAAAATAAATTATATAAAGCACCTTAGAGGATAATAAATGGATTGTGAAAATACATTAATCGTTCCCATGACAGCCGGTTCTACTTACCGGAACGACTCGAGTTTTTCTCGACCAAGGGCTGCCGCCTAAATAAACTAGCCTTGTCTAGTGCGCTGAACCTTAACCCTCAACTATCGTCACTGGATTAGTTCCATGCAGCAGGCCTGATTCCAACCTCAGGGTTGGCATTGAGCCTAACCTTGTACTCGAAGTTTATTTCCGCTGTGTTTGCCAAAGACGGCTCCATCCAAACTCAATATATTAAAGGGTGTGTCCACACGGTATACGGCCACATGTTGCTCCCGACAGCCCGCAACCAACCAGCACCATAAATAGAACCTTCACGGTTCCACGGAGATCACCCGAACAACAACACTCCCCATCCCCAAAGTTCCCCTCAAAAAAGTTTTCTAATATCGTTTGCACTGTTGACTTAGCACGACCAACATTTTAAGCGATGGAATTTAAAGAATTTCCCCTCTTTTCTTAATCTTATTATTTGCTCGAATTTTCCCTAAAACTATATTTGAGACAACCGCAAACTTCGTCAATCGAAACAAAACTGAACTCTGAAGCAGCCTCATACAGATTTTTTTGGATAACATGCGATATTTGAGAGAATATCGCTCCTTCGTTGCGTAGGCTTACTTTCTGTGCTGCAATATATGTTACACACACGGACAAAATTATTCACACAATGCATACTTTTTGAATAAATAAGCTGTATCTTGGAAAAAATGAATATAATTGAAAAAGATATCCTAAGGAAAATCTACGTATTTGTTGTACATTTACAATTAACATAAACTTAACAAAACTTTACTCCATGAATAAAATATTAACAAAAATATTATGCAAAATTAAGTGGCCGTTTTCGGAAGGCGCCGCCTTCTGTATTCTGTACACTGTGGGTTTTTTTAGTTGACTGTTAAACCGCTTATTTGATTGCGAGGGATTTTACTGAAGAAGAAGGTTTGCTTGGTCTTGCTAGGTGACGCTGTGGCATTATGTTAAATTGTATGTTTGGTCCGATTCAGTCGTACCCAAAATATGTCTTACCTACATAAAAATAAATACAGGGTGGCTGATGAAAGCCGCTACCAAAAAAAAATTGAATAACTTTTTTTCTTTTTAAGTTATCTGTTCCATTTTTGTTTTAATTTGCAGATTGATCTTTAAAATTTATTAAAATGGATAACTGGGACACGCAAACAAGAATTTGGATAGTCCGCCGCTATCACGCACTGGAGTCCGTAGTTTTGGTACAGAGAGAGTACAGGCGGATGTTTGGCGGCGATCCCCCGAGCAGATGGACCATAATGAGACTGGTGAATAATTTTGCTGAGCAAGGAACAGTCGCAAGAAGGCCTTATCATCGAAACCCACCAGTTCGGACGGAGGAAACGATCGCTGCTGTAGCTGCAGCTATACAAAGCAATCCAAGGGTTTCAACAAGAAGCTTATCTGCTCAACTTGGTGTCAGCCGACAGTCTTTGCAAACAATAATGCACAAAGATTTAGACTTATTTCCCTACAAAATTCAAATGGTTAACAAACTGAATGCAGCAGACTTGCCGATTCGCTTGGAATTTTGCCAGAAGATCCCGCAAATGGTGGAAGAAGACCAACACATGTTAAACTGCCTTTTCATGTCTGATGAGGCCCATTTCGATTTAAACGGCAATGTGAACAAACAAAATTGTCGAATATGTAGTACTTCTAACCCACAGATACTCCACGAGACGGAATTGCATCCTCTTCGCGTGACAGTGTGGTGTGCGGTTTCTTCACGCTGTATTGTCGGGCCTTATTTTTTTTGAAGAAAGAAAATGGTCACACCGTTACGGTTACTGGAGACCGTTATTTGAAAATGAAAGAATTTTTCTATCCAGAACTACGCCGAAAGAGAATTCCTTTCAACTCTGTGTGTATGTGTGGTTTCAACAAGATGGGGCAACGTCTCACATAGCCCAGACTGTTATGACAGAGTTGCGACGAAAATTTCCCAATAAACTGATTTCAAGAAACTCCGAATTTCGTTGGCCCCCAAGGTCGCCTGACCTTACTTTTTCTTGTGGGGTTTATGTAAACAAGAAGTTTATAAAACAAAGCCAACAAATTTGGATGAACTAAAAGAATCCATTCGGGCAACAATTGCGGCTATTCCTGTCGCAACTCTCAAAGCAGCAATGAACAACTTTTTTACTAAGATGCCGCACTTGTGTCAACGAGCATGGGGGGCATTTAAATTCAATTATTTTTAAAACTAGTTAAGCTACATTTAATAAAATTTAATGACCTTCAACTTGAAAAAAAAAAAATAAATGAATTCCATACACTAAAAAAAAAGTTATTTGAGTTTCTTAATGTAGCAAAATTCATCAGCCACCCTGTATTTTGGAAAGAAATAGGGGTATATTCAGAAACGCATTATAAATGCGCAGTAATTGCAGCGCTGGCAGCACTGCCAATGTGACAAGTGTTGCAATTGATAGATTGGCAGTATTAAAATTTTTCCTGCAAATAATGCGCGACGTTCGATACAAAAATGGCGTTTTCGAACGCGATGCATTTGCAGTACTGTCATATTTGCATTTCTGAACGCATTGCCAACACTGCAAAAGTACGTTGCGCATTATAATGCGTTATTGAATATACCCTAGACCTAGATGAAACGATAAATCATATATATGAAACATACCTGTTAAATTTTCATTACGATTAGCAATCATACATTTTTTTGTGTGATTGGTTTGAAATATTCTAAGTTTCGTTAAATTTTCGAGAGGTTGAAGAGTAACTTACATACAGCACAAAATGTAATAGTTGTTATTGTGGTGTGCTTCATAACATCGACAAAGAGCGAATTATGAATTTCATGATAATGCTCTGTTGAAATTGTGTAAATTTGAATTCTTAATAAACGGATTCTAGTCTCTGACTCTTGCATAGTCAAAGAGAGACTATTCTAAAGTCTTATTCTGTTCGTACATGTTAACCCTAAATCAGATAGAATTTGCTTATTTATAAGGGAATCGCATTTTAGTCGTTTATTTATTACACTAATTTAGAGACAAAGAAACTAAAGCACCATGCCATCAAATTCCTATTTAAAATCGGTCACCGAGTCCGAAAGTCCACATAATATTTTTTTCTGCTATGCAGTTTTCGAGATATATCCTAATAACCCTTTTGAAACAAAAAAAAATGTTTCATACAAATTTCTAGTATCTGGTGAAACGTTAACTGATCAAAACAAGGTGATAAAATTCGCTCTTTTATTCCTAAAAAATTTTCATTCATATTAAACAATTTACAATTTAAAAAACGGGATTTTACATAGGATTTGAATGAGATTAAGTAAACAAATTATTAATTACACAGTCCAACAATTTTATAAAACTTTAATTCAACACGAGCTAATGTTAATAATTATGAAAGAGGATGTCTTTCACACCAACTTTGGTGACGACAGTACTAGTTCAGAGGACAAAAAAATTACCCTAAAGGAAAACTTTATTAGGGCTTTATTAGATGCCGTTGTGTTATACTGAATGAAAAACATTTCACTGTTTATTATGAAGCACTACTTATTTCGATTCGATGAACCCAATTATTCGGTGCATTTGCCATCCTAAGTGAGGTTTTATCATCTTTTGCGATATACCCTTAAATAGTTTTGGACTAAACACTTTACGGCCGAGCAATTGCATTTCACTCTTATGGATCTTAGGCTACAAGGGCGCAGACGGGAACGATGTAATTGATGAATTGGCTAGAAAGGGAGTGTACTGCTTTTAACATAATAGGGTCTGAGTGAGTCCTGGCGGTGGGACGAGATACCATAAGAAGAAATTTAAAAGAGGAAAGGCTACGGTGAGAGTATGCCGGGCAATGTCATAACATAACTCGGATATTTTGAGCTGCACAGAATTCATTTCATTTTTTTATTATCCAATAAACAATATAGCTACGGGCTATTTGATAAGTATGATACATATGTACATAACCATATAACAAATGTAAATAAAGAAATATTATAACAAGTAGCCACTTAAAATGAGCTTAAAAGTTAGTTTAGAAGAAGACAAATCCAATTCTAAGGAAAAATAATAAGAAATGAATTGAGATAGCAGTATTCTTAAAGTAGCATTCGTGCCATTAGAATTTTAGGCCCTATTTTTAGATACAATTGGGGCGCTTATCTCTAGATAGGTCTTTGCCCAAGTCTCTACCCCGATTTGCGGCGTGCATCTTGATGTTGTTTTGGTCTTCAGTATCTCTCTTCATAGAAGGATGAATATTCGAACCTACGTCTTCCGAGTGGTAGTCACGCCCCAATCCATTCGGCTGCAGCGGCCTATTGACACATAAGAAGAATAACTAGAATGAACACTTGACAGCCTGTATTCCCTTCAAAGGGGATAGTTGGCAACAGCGAAATGTAAAGACCATGTCGCTTTGTAAATCTCGCCTCGTCAGATACCTGAACGCTTGTCTGCGTCTTGCGCTGGCAAATCGTAGAGAATTCTGATAAACTTATTGCAGTCCACAGGTTTTTTCACACGCCCACCAAACCCACTCATCAAACACCCCTCTCCTTCTGGACCGAACCTGTTAGTATTGCTGCTGCAGCAACAATAACATCACAAACCCTACACTGAAGACCTCACAAGGCTGGATCCACTGGATCAAAAACGTGATTGGAAAGTAGACGTTTTTCAGAGGTTTTTCTAATCTCACTTCATAAAGTGCATTAGTACGGGTGACAAGGAATAACATAAGGATTTAAATTTGCCATTTGTACGATAGTCTGATTTATGTACTGGATGATCTGTAATGAAGTAAATTATTGATTATAGTTTGACTGAAAATTTTTCGACTTTCAATTTCAACAGTTTCCAAACTATATTAAATAGTGTATAGAACCATAAGGTTAGCAGACCTCAGAGCAATGGTTAAGCCTTCCAAACCTTACTAAATAATACTTGTTTTACTTGTTTCTTTGAATACAGCCTAACTGCAATTGCTGAATCATCGACCTTGATTCATTCTCAAGTCTACACACCAAATTTATATTGAAAAGAGGCAATCTACCTTATTGAACTTAAAAAGTTTGCAATTTTGGGCAATAAATTGTCGCCACCGATCGCTACGCTGGGAAAAATTATGAACTTGTGCTCTTCTGCTGGCGCGACTGCATCAACATCCTCTTTGGCATCGGTAGACGAAGCTACTATTGGCGGCCATTCAATCGCAAGCGGCAGAAGCGGCGGTGGAGGTGTCTTGACCACACATTGTTTCGGCAGCAGCAGCAATAGCAGCAGTAGCTGCGCCGCAGCTATAACGACGAGTCTCACAACTAACCAGACGCATAGCGGCAGTGGCAGTGCCTGTGGCGGCGGAGCCAGTAGCAGTAACGTTGGCAACAACAACGAAATGCCACCGGAAACACGTCCCAAGGTGGTGACAGTTAAACACCCCGAATCTAACAAACCTAAACCAACGACGAAGAAAAGTAAGCCTATACAAGCTGATCAGGATGTTGTTAAAGCACTTCAACGTTGTCGCGAAGAAGGTAAGCAGGTTTATCAAATATTTCGATGCGTACATTTATAGTAAATGGTTTTTCGTTATTAAGGCATTAAACGTTTGGATTTGAGTAAGTCGTCCGTCACAGTTATACCAACATCAGTGAAGGAGTGCATTCATCTCACAGAGCTTTACTTGTATAGCAACAAAATCAGTCAACTACCTACTGAAATAGGGTGTTTGATTAATTTAAAAACACTTGCATTAAACGAAAACTCATTAACTTCGCTGCCAGAGTCATTGCAAAATTGCAAGCAGCTTAAAGTGCTTGATTTGCGGCACAATAAGCTCGCTGAAATCCCCTCGGTCATATATCGCCTACGTTCGCTGACCACACTCTATCTGCGTTTCAATCGTATCATAGCCGTGGCAGCCGATATTCGCAACTTAACTAATTTGACAATGTTGAGTTTGCGGGAAAACAAAATTAGAGAGCTGGGTCCTGCGATTGGTGCATTGGTAAATTTGACTACTTTAGACGTGTCTCACAACCACCTGGAACATTTGCCCGAGGATATTGGTAAGTGTGTAAATTTAAGCGCACTGGATTTGCAGCACAACGAACTCCTGGATATACCAGAAACAATTGGCAACTTGAAATGTTTGGTACGTCTGGGCTTAAGGTGAGTAGAAGAGCGTGCATATTCAATATGTAGTACCTGTGCATCTATTTTTATTTCAATTTCAATTTTTTGGCGTTTTCAGATACAATCGCCTTTCCAGTATTCCAGCATCACTTAAAAATTGCAAATGTATGGACGAGTTTAATGTCGAGGGTAACGGTATAACGCAATTGCCTGACGGTCTCTTGGCTAGCCTTGGCGCCCTCACCAATATTACACTATCGCGCAACTCTTTCACCAGCTATCCGACCGGTGGGCCTGCACAGTTTACTAATGTGTACAGCATAAACCTTGAACATAATCGTATTGATAAAATACCATATGGCATATTCTCACGCGCCAAAGGTCTCACAAAACTCAATATGAAGGAGAATGTGCTTACTGCGTTACCACTAGACGTGGGCACTTGGGTCAATATGGTTGAACTTAATTTGGCAACAAATGCATTACAGAAGTTGCCCGATGACATAATGAACTTACAAAATCTTGAAATTTTGGTGCTGTCCAACAATATGCTCAAAAAGATTCCGAATACCATAGGTAATTTGCGTAAATTACGTATACTTGACTTGGAGGAGAATCGCATAGAGGTGCTCCCTAACGAAATTGGACTGTTGCATGAGTTGCAAAAGCTAATTTTACAAACAAATCAGATCTCGATATTACCGCGTAGCATTGGCCATCTAAGCAACCTGACACATTTGTCAGTGAGCGAAAATAATTTACAGTACCTGCCGGAAGAGATTGGCTCACTTGAAAACCTGGAAAATCTATATATCAATCAAAATCCTTGCTTAGAGAAGCTTCCCTACGAGCTGGCCCTCTGTCAAAACCTAAAATATCTAAATATTGACAAATGTCCTTTGAGTACTATACCACCCGATATACAAGCCGGGGGACCATCGCTGGTTCTTCAATGGCTGAAAATGCATTCCCCCTACAGGCAGATGTGAGTGAACAGTGGTGAAGATCCTGCCGCTCAGTGGCGTACACTTTATATGAGTAATGACTGCTACTTGGAGTTTGAATTAGAAGGGGAAGCAGAAACACACCGACACTAACAACGTCGGGCTTGGAAATGCACTATCAGTTGAGATGAATAGTTGAAAATGTTCGGTAGTGCATTTCCGACAATCGTTGGCAATGCAAACAAAAAGGAAAAACAAACCAAGGAATAACATAACGACTATTAAACGAAACATACAAACGACGAATATAGTGAGTAGTGCATTGCAACTGCAATGCTACCATTAAAAACGAATTGTAAACAATATTTTTGTTGTAAAAATTATGTTAAAATTGTGTGATGGTGAAACAAAAAAATAGCTTTAAAAATGCTTCAGAAATCGATTATTTAGTTGCATAAAGATGTATGTACATACATACATACATACATGACTACAAACGAACATACAAAATAAAATACAATTGTGTGAAAACATTAAAAAAGAGAAATTATGTTAAATGCTTATAAATGTTATGAAACGTGTTGCTGTTAATTAAAAAAAAAACAAGAACTTTACTGCCCAAATTATGTTACATATTAGATTGGAATGTTGGAGGAAGTATGCAAAACTAAATTTTCGAGATGACAGCTGAAAATTAAGATTGTTCGTACATATTTAGAGATACACAAATTTGCGGGCATAGTACTCGCTTGCTTGTGTATAGAACTATTTGTAATTTGGAATAAGAAGTTGTATTTGTCAAAAAATAAAGCAAAGATTCATGTTTTTTTTTTGTCAGCAAGCAGCTGAGAACTACCCTATTCATGAGGGTATTAGCGGCAAAAAATTACATGTAAACGTAAACATACATTGAAAAAATGTAATAATTATAAATGTAATAATGTGTGAAGTGTTCTGTACCACTAATTTTTGTATTCATGATGAAAATTTTATCTTATGCGCCTATATATACTAAATGTTCAAATCAAAATATCCATTTCATTTAAATTACTTCAAATCGACAAACCGAACACAAAAAATTCTAGTCAGTATTCATTCTAAGTTGTTGCGAAACCGCTTAACCGAAAGCATTCGAAATTTCCCTGGTTATTGATTAAATACAATTATTTTTTAATAAAATTTTATAATTTTAAAGGAAATGCCTACTTATTCGTAGTTATGTAAATTTTTCATAATTTAAAAACGTGAACTTGATAAAACAAATAGAGTTTAGTGATTATTATGTGCCCCTATTGAGTTCGTCGAAGCAAAGTTTTCTCCATATTTCGGGTTTTGAGGCATAAGAAGATTCAAATGTATATGTATTAAAAGAACTAGTATGATTTCAGTTATTATTTAAATTTTATACCAATTGACATCTCTCTGTTATGAAATTCCAGCATTTTTTACTGATTTAAGCTTGATTTTTCAATGCTTACCTTTTACCTTTTGTATAAATATTTATATTAAAATAAACATTTTATAAAGAAATAAACATTATACTTACATTTACGCATAATAAGTTTAAGTTTTTCATTCTTTTTGGACAGATATAAGCCGGTTTTTTTAGTTTTAATTTGCCAGCTGCATGGCATAAAACAGTTTTGCAGACCATGTCTTGAAAGCATAACTAAAATCTATAAACTAAGCGAAAACCAGCCGATTGATCTACTTTGGTGGGTTATTCGAAGGTAAACTGCTACGCTTTCAGTCTAACTGGTTTAGATTTAGCGATATTTACGCTGTATGCGTAACACGTTTAAAATTAGTCAAATCTCCTTGCTCATAATGATATGCAGTCTTTTGCTATACCATGATGCAGCATTTATGTGCCCAACGGATGAGGTGCAGAAAGTTAGAGAGTGTAATAATATTTGCTACTACACACATAAATTGATAAAAAAATGCCACCACTGATTTGATATGACTAGGGCAACCTGCTCGAGTATGTGTTTTTTCTTATACTCTATGTATTGCAAAATGCCTAAAATAGAATGTTAGTTGTAAAAAGACAAAGCGCTTTAGCCATTTTTGTTAGATCACATTTCCCAATAAATTAATTGGCATATTTTAGTAATAAATGCTAATTTAGTGCGTATTCAATATTTTTTTATATAGCATAGTAATTATTTTGAAAGGTTTTATTACTCGTAAGAGGTGCGTGCCTATGTATGAAAAAAAAAACAGCTAAGGGAGATACTGAGCTAAATCATGCACACTTAACCTTCGGTAGACACACCTACCTAAACGAAACACTGGGTAAATTTCACCCCAATTCATATTTTTTTTCCACAAATAGAGTTAAAGTTGTTTTTGTAAGTATTGAGGTAGTTAACGGTATATTTCTAGATGTTAGAAATAAGCAAACTACAGCCCATCAAATATTTGGGGGGATGACTCACACCTCAGTGTGTCTACCGAAGGTTGATTGTGAATATTCACAGGCACCTAGAGTTTTTGCCACTTTTTAGTGCTTCGGTTAGTATAGATGCACCATCTATGCAGATGTAAATTCCGGGAGCTTCAAAATAAATGAGATTTCAAACTACAGAGTATATATTTAAAAATATGATTTTTATGAGCAATTAATATTAATTTTTAAATACGATTTGCGAAAATACGTACAGATTTATGTTATATCCAATATTAAATAGTGAGAAAAAAATTTGCCCCGTTAAATCTGAAAACTGTTACTAGCTCAAGGGTGATAGATTTGTCACCAACACAATCTTAGTTTTTTCATAAACAAACCGCTTCGTAACATAATGTAGCTGATTCTGTCGAATTCGCTGAGAGCCGATTAATGGCCAGATCTTGGTCACATCTGTAAAAATGTTTTCACGAAGTTAGTAGCTGTTGCATTAAGAGCAACATTATTAAGTCTGAGGTAGATCATCTTATTTGAACAATTGTATTAAATTACTGCTTATTTTTTATGTATGAAAAGCATATTTGTTATTTTAATTATTTCAATTTTATAGCTAAGAAATTTTTTGCTGACATTGAAAATGTTTAAAAAATATGCAGAACTAAGTAAGAAAAAAAAAAACAAATTAGACGTATAAAATAATTAAACTCAAGCGCCAAGGAATTGTTTAAAAATATATTTATAAATTAGTTGTATTCTGTATAAGGGAGTTGTAAATCATAACTTAAAAATTCAATGTGCATGTAATTTTAGTGCGCAAGTGTAACTGAGTAGTGTTCGCGGTAAAGCGAGAATTGTAAACTAACCCGTGGTGCGTTGTATAAAGCCTGGATGATTTACACATACATTTGTAAATACATACACATATACATACATACATACGTACACATACATAATAAATATACTGCTTGCATGCATTTCAGAATTTATGTATATGAATTGAGTTTCTAATTGGTGTAAAATAACAATAAATGTCGTATTAATTGAACTAAAATGAAATGTGCGATTTATTTTATTTTTTATGTATTCAAAAATCTTTCGTTTTTATTATATTTGTATTTTTTTTTGCATTAAAACCTCACAATTTATTTGAAATAAAATAAAGTGCTCTAAATTAATCGATTGGCTTCCGTTCATTACTGCCGTCATTGAGAATTGGGCGTTTGGGATGGTGAGCAATTTAAAAGATACAGTCCGGTTCACTTGATTAGTTGCAATAATTTTTATGGAATAATGGAATGGAATAATGGTTATTGAAGCAACCGTTTTTGATCTGATAATTCAAGTTAAAACGTTACTTTGCTGGAAAATAAACATGCACCAAAATGTTATTCCACCTAACGGTATTTCGCAGGAGTAAAACTTCAGTAGTTGTAATACTGTGCTTGATTTATTGGCTCACTTGAATGAGGACCTAACCAAATAAAAGAATTATAACAAATATAGGAAATTTTGTGTTTTTACATTTATTATTTAAAGCTTAAAGTTTGTGCTGCCACTTTGTTTATAAATTACTTCATAAATACGTTGATGAATGGATTTGGATAGATTCTCCAGTATATACATATATGTATAATTGACGCGTACCCCCTCTTTGGGCGTTTGGTCGAGCTCCTCCTATTTGTGTTCCACAAATGGAGGGATCTACAGTTTCAAGCCGACTCCGAGCGGCAGATATTTTTTATGAGGAGCTTTTTCATGGCAGAAATAAACTCGAAGGTTTGCCATTGCCTGCCGAGGGGCGACCACTATTCAAAAACATTTTTTTTCTTCTTAATTTTGATCTTTCACCGAGATTCGAATCGACGTTCTCTCTGAGTTCCGAATGGCAGTCACGCACCAACCCATTCGTAAATTCTCTAGTATGCATAATGTAATTCCAGGTAGTTTTAGTGAGTCGAATTAAAGCATTTTCGCCTTCAAATTGTTTCCCATTCCATACCCCTTACGAACAAGCTCCATAGATTTTAAATAATAATCCGAACTGGCGAATACGGTGGCTATGATAAAGTTTCAACGTTTTGGGACGCAATCCATATACTTCAAGTGATGATTCCAAAAGATGATGATGATGAAAGGATGATTTCAACAGAGTTTTGTTGCTGTTGCCCATCATTTTGTAGTCTACAATTTTCAATTCGAACGTGCGCAAGTACGATATTACCATAACACCACCTTCACGGCTGGGAAGCCGGCTCAAGTACCTTTCCTCATTTTTTAAGTCATAGAAATTGCATACATCCGTACCATCCAGATTGAACTTCTTCTCTTCAGTAAATACTACTTTTTTCCATTCACCAGGAACGTTATTTGTAACAGAACTCCATGCCATGTGGTCCCTTGCAAAATCGAGGCGGCGTTCTTTGTGAAATTTATTCAAAAGTGTTTTTTGTTTTGTAATTTTTTATGGTGCAGATGTGACGTTTTGGAATAGTTCTTCGAACAGTGGATTCGCGGGCCGAAATATTTGCCATTTCTTTATGTTTTGCGATTGAATGGTCGGTATTTGATGCAACCCTAAGATTTTTTCCTTCAGTGTTAAAGCCATCACAGCTCTGCTATTGTAGTTCTTACCATAGGAGGCACCTTGTTTCACGCAACGATCCACAACAATTGGACTTCGACCAATCTTATTGGCCATTTGGCGATTCGAAAGCACTCTGAGGTCAACATATCGATTTGTCTTCTTTCGCGATCTGTTAAACATTTCTGCTTTCAGATTGAAGAAGTTTTCGGACTAAACACAACGAATGCCTAAAAAACCCGAGCACTTTTCACAGCTTTAATGCGCAAATAATATAGGCAAACTGAGTGTCTCTATTCATGTGAACCAATAAATCAAGCACAATATTACAGCTGCGAAATGCCGTTAGGAAGGTTCTAACCTTGAGCCACTAGATCAAATACGGTTGCTTTAATAACTAAATCATTGTCTCTAATCAAGTGAACCGTACTGTATATACTTATATGTATATATCTAGATGAACAAATTATGCAGGAGGTTCAGAGCATTGTAATATTGAATATCAGCACACACATATTTAGATTCGAGCGCATAACGGAAAAAAATTGTAAATATATTTATTTTGCTCATTAATACAGCCCCTATCAAACACTACTTCTACTGAAAAACGGGAACCTGGATTGTAATAAATAATACAATAAGTAATATGTAACTATTTGTATATGTATGTATGTAGGTTAATTTAATAAAAGAACAATTATAAAAAAGTATTAATGTACATATTGAAACATTTAAAAACAAGAAACGAAAAGCTAACTATGCATAATACAAATATCTGAGAGATTCGAGCATGCCTATGTAAATATGTACACATCGATATTTACTTATGTATTTATGCTCGTAACACATACTACTTCTCACGCATGTATGTACAACCGTACATATAAGAAACGATATTATAAATATTCTGAACCGCAAATAAGTATAATACCAATAAAACTATCATTTATGATCAAAAATGCCAAGCAAATGGTATGGGAGAATACGCACAGGAAAAAGAAACAAAAATATATGTACATACATATATATGTATTTTTTATTTGCATAGAAACATGAATAATTCAATCAGAAGTAACAAGCAAAAACAATAGCATTAATAAATAGATCATTTATCTCAGTCTATATGTATGTACATACTTGCATGCATCCAAATAAAATTTCAATTACACGCGGGCGACTGAGCTGGCCATTCCATAACCTCAATTTTGTTTGGGCGAAACCTATTTTTGGCCTTTCGACTCGGGTGTTTTGGATGATTATCCCGCTGGTAGACCCATTTTATTGGCATTTTGACACTGCAATATGCCAACATAACATTCTGTGTCATTTCCACATAAATACTGGTGTCCATTATGCCATTAATTTTGTGTATGGGGCTATAATATGCGAAACATCCCCATACCATTTTTTCTGAGCCCCCATGTTTAATGGTTTTTAAGGTGTATTGGGGCTGATTTTCGGTGCCAGGAGAACGTCTAACATATTGTCGTGAGCACGTGCCGCCATACAAAACAATTTGGACTCGTCATTCCATAAAATATTACGTCACATGTCAGCTGTTCAACTACCAAGTTTTCTTGCAAATTCCTAACGTTTTGCCCTGTGTTTCGTGTCCGGAGTAGCCTTTTTCGTGGGCTGCAAGTTGCTAATCCAGCTTTCCGTAGTCTTCTACATACAGTCACGCCAGAAACATTTAAGTTTACGTCTTTTTTAATTTGTATGGTTGACTTCATGGGATTCTCTTTGGAGCACCTTACAATTCTGCGATCGTCTTGCAGGGGAGTTCTTCGTTTTCCTCCTCTTTCTTCCGGCTTTTCCACAAATTTGATTGCATTTGAAATGATTTTTGCTGAACATGAAACAATACTTTATATTTCTGTGGAAGATCTGCTCTTAATTTCAAAATCTGCTTTCGTTGTTTTGTGGTGCAGTGTTTCGCTCGATCCACTATAGTAGAAACATGAAAAATATATGTATGCATGACACTCATCAAGAAAAAAAAAAATATATATAAATAAATATTAAAAAAATATACTTTTGTCTAAGTCTGTGCAATATTTTATTAAATTCTTTGTATACCCTTAAAAAACTGAAGGCACTACTATATATTTCAATGTTGCACTTAAAAACGTAACGACGCCAATAAAGAACCGTTATTTACGTAGTTGCCAAATTTATTCAGATAAACTACACGTCTGAAATCTCTTAACACTTCGTAGACATTTGGTATTAAATTTTTATTTTGTATGAATTATACGAAAAAAATAAATGACTTCCAAATTATTTTTTAAGGGTACTGCTATTTTCATGTTCACAACTGTGTGCACATTTTTCCACGCATACAAATAAAATTTCGATTAAGATTACGCATCCTGGAAAATGCACGCAGCAAATTCTTTGTTCACTAAAATGAATTGGACTGATCCGCCTGATGAGCTACTCAACTTTGACATATCAAACAATCAAATTATTTGCTTGTGCTAAATAAATTTTTTATACTTTCAAGAATACTTCAAAAGTATAACCGTTGAAAAAGCTGACGTCTTACTGTTTTTTTTTTTGACGGAAGTACCTTTTCAAAATTGGCTGAAATAATTCAATATTTCCCTATCTTATCGCTTGTGTTAATTAATAGTTTATATTATAAATAAACAAATAAATAAATAATTGTTATTGGTTCGATTCATATATTATGTTTTAAATTTTTAAGTTAACTGCTAATTTTTAACAATTACAAAATATCTATACTCTATCTTACAATTCCGCCAGAACGAATACGTTGCGGCTGTTCCGGCGAAGTATTTTACTCATGTAACGTATAAAAAGTGGAGAAGCGATGCTAAATAAAATAAAAGCAAAGAATTGACATAAAGTAAATCATTTCAGGGTGGCGTTTTGGAGGAAACAGTAGTTGTTAATTTGCCCAGTTTCATTAAGTTTAAATTCGATTTTTATTAAAATAAATCACAAAATTACATTCATTTAGCTGAGTAATCTCCTCACTTGTCATAGACCAAAGTGTGGGCGTTACGTAAGTGGCATTCCATACAAATTTATATAATCTACCTTATTAATAATGCTAGAGAGAGTCCTGCGACGTTGCATTCATGCATCTCCTTCAATAATTTGAAGCCAATGAGAAAAAAATATATTTTCCTTTTTCAAACAAACAAAAAGGGTTTCTGACGTGCTGTCTGTCTGCTTGATGGCACCAGTCGGTTGTCTACATAAAAATACACACGAATTATGTTTGGCTTTTAATTAATTCTATTTATTGTATTGCATCTATGAATAAGTTCATCCGACTTTTAATTCTACATTTTCAAACATGGATTTCCCATACCATAATATTTTTGTTTTTAATAATTAAAAACCCGCTATTAGACAAACCTTTTACTTTGAGGGTTCAGGCAATCGTACTTGTCTACGGCGACCGACCTTCGAATGCTATGGGAATATGTTATGAAATATATTATTGATTATCCTTGACAAAAATATATAAATCAGTACTTTTCAAAAAATGTAAAAGTAATTATTTTTAAGAAAATATGTAATAACTTTAATTTTTAAGAAAACAAGTAGGAAAGATAATTATTGATTACCACAAAAATTTGATCATAAACTTTATCATTAATTGACAAAAATACATATCTGTGTATTTATTTGCGCTTAAGGGTTTTATTGAAATTAAAAAATGAGAAAACGCAATAAGTGATAGCAGAAGAGTTAACTTTGCTGAATATTTCGGAGACCGCCAAATTTTCTCCACAACCTCAGTTTTTAAACTGTACCGATGGCCCAAAATTGTTTAATAATAGATGGATTTCTCCGAGCTTTGCACTTCGACCGCATGGTTTTTTGTGCCCTCTGCTCACCACAGTACTCAATTCCCTCCTTAAACTTAGGATAGAATGGAGTTGTAATGAGCGCATGCGCCTTTCTTCTGACTACAGTTGGTTGTCTCAACCTTCTGTGCGCTGTAGCGCAACATTCAAGGAGAAAGTGCATTGGAGTTTCCTGGGATTGGTCGCAGAAACGACAAGAATCAGTGGACTATATTCCGATTATGTGCAGATGACTACGCAGTCTGCAATGGTCTGTGGGAATGCCCGTGAGCATTCTCAGTTTATCCTTGGGGAGGGTAATGAGCCCTTTAAACCTCTTTTTGTTGTACACTTTCAATAAGAATTTCGCCTGGTATGGCCCCATAGTTTGGTGCCAGCAAATCTCCCTTAGCCTTAGCTCTTTACTCCTCTGCCTCTCCTTGATGGTGTGTTGTCCTATGGCAAGGACGAGCTCGGATCCTATTAATAGCGAGACCGCAGGATCTATCGCCAATGCGCCCGTTAATTCGTATCCAGTTGTACGTATAATATTAAAATATTTTGCTTTTTTCAGCCTATCCTCAGAGTTTCAGCACAATTTTTGTAAAAATAGAACTGATTCTATTATTCATTCCATTTACTGTATTCCACAGAGTCCTCTAGTAAAGTAGGAAAAGGTGATATACTCCATCTAAAGTGGGTGGATGTGTATTATAATGTGAATTTTTTTTTATATAAAAAAGACATAAACCGCTGCACTCATGTTATTTGCGTAGCAAATAAGTACGATTAACTCACCTGCTGCTTTACCATGAATACAATTCGTTATTTACTAGAAAAAGTTTTATTTCAAATAATTCTATTCCCTCTCTGACGTTGAATATTTCTTTAAGATCGTTTGAACCATGAATTAATAATTACATATATATGATGTAAAATCTCTAAATTTCACCCTGTGTCGGCTATCTTAAGCTACTTACTAAATCCTTGATGTCTTGGCCTTTTATTTCAGAGCAAATTCTAAAGAAGAACTACTTAAAAGCATAGAAATGGAAGCTTTTGCTAAAGATTTAGTGTATGTACATGAGATATTGGATTTAAATTTTTGTGCTCAGCTGTTTTGGATGATGAATTTTTATTTCTATGTCTATAATTTCGATCCGATATTTCATTTACTTTCAAATTTGCCATATTTGTTGTTAGTTAGTCAAACAAAGTTTTAGAGTTTGCGGATATTCTCGTATAATCTGATATTATTTGGTTTAGACCATTATCACTTAATATATTTTCAAGATTCTGTTTCTATAAATGGCTTTTCTCCTTGGGTGGTGGTTCCTCCATCACTTGGGAGTGGCCAGGACGATTCTGCTGCATATGGTTCAAGCCGCTCACAACTCGGGGGACTAGCCCAAGTATCCTCCGTTCGGGAGTGAGCCAATGTGAGAAGGCGAACCATTCCAGGATAGCTGGTTGTGCGCTGGGTTTGGAACCCGCCACTTAAAAATCCCCCCCAATGAAAACAAATGAAAACACAAACAAAGCCTCGGAAGAGAACTCACTTCACTGATGATGACCCCTGCAAACGATCTAAGGACTACGATTTGAGGGCATGCTCCTAAAATGTCCGGTCCCTTAATGGGGAAGGTGCCTCTGCCCGGATAGCTGATGTCCTCGTGAGAGTAAAGGCTGATATCACTGGCATTCAAGAGATGCGAAGGACGGGGCAAGTCAAGACCCTGCGTTTTCTACTACTGCTGCCATGTAAAGCAGCGCAAATTCGGTGTCGGACTCGACTCTCACTCCTGATCTCAGAAAGTACTGCCCAACAGACCGGCATGCACGAGCAAAGAAGCAACATTTCTCGTTCTCTACGTACCGCCGCCGAAGAAGAAATCGTGCTATTTTGAACTACGTAGGCAATTGAGTAGTAAAGTCCTTTCTCGACGAACAAAACTAACACTCTACAAGACTCTCATCATGCCCGTCCTGGCGTATGGTGCAAAGGCGTGGACGATGAGAGCAACGCTTGTAGTTTTTGAAAGAAAGATTCTGCGCAAGATTTTTGGATCTTTGCACGTTGGCAACGGCGAATATCGCAGGCGATGGAACGATGAGCTATATGAGCTTTACCACGGCATAGACATAGCGCAGTGAATAAAGATCCAGTGGCTACGTTGGCTGGGTCATGTATCCGAATGGATACAAACGCTCCGGCTCTGAAAGTATTCGATGCTGGTACAAGCTGGTGGTAGCAGAAGGTGGAGAAGGACTTGACTTCACTTGGTGTGTCCAATTGGCGCCGTTTAGCATGAGAAAGAAGCGACTGGCGCGCTTTGTTAAACTCGGCCATAATCGAGTAATCGGTTATCGCGTCAATTAAGAGAGAGAGAAACGGCTTTTCTTCCAATCTGCATTTAAATTCTCTGTGACTATGAATATCAGGGGATATTTCATATTCTCTTATTTCTCAGAAAAGCGTAGTACAGATGGAACCTATTTCTTCGTGTTCTATTTCGAAAACCCTTTGGCCCCATTACAATAGACGCAGAAAGTTCTGATCACTCCTCACCAGTCTACTTCTAAGCTCGTAGCTTTGTTTACTGGTCATTGGACGATCGCCACACACGCAGAAAACATAGGTTTACCATTTAATCTGCATTGTAGAAGCTGTGAGGACATTTTAGAGAAGCAGACTGTTGAGTATTTTCTCTGTGAATATCCGGGTCTGGCAGCTAGACGATTAAGTTCACTGACAGCTCCTTTCTTCGACAGACTGGGACAGTGCTCCAATCTAAGTCCCATCAACCTTCTCAATTACATCAACAGCTCTGGTTGGCTGTAGATATCTGCCCGTTGGAAGTCTCAATATGGTATCCAAACGGGGCTTTAGTACTACACTGCCCAAGTAGCACTGGTACTTCAACCATTTCACCTACCTACCTACACTATAATTTATTTCAAATAAATCTGCACTTACGTATTATTGACATCTACAAACGATTATATAGCCTTATATTATTGTTGTACTACTGAAATCGTGAATAGTTGCAATTTTTTTGATCTTTTAGTAATGTTTTTGCACCGCAAAATGCTCTCATACCTATATTTGATTAAAATATATATTATTTACATTCATACATGCTTACAATTTCGTGATTGATAGCAGATTCTATCTCATACACGTTCACGTCTGCACAAATTCAGTCACGCATGATTATAGAATGACCCAAGTTGTCCAAGTTCAAGTTCCTTTTCATAAAATGAAATAAATTAAGATTAGCAAAAATTAATTTTTTTTTCAACATACACTTATTATGATTTTATTAAACATCTATATTTTCATTATTTATGGACATGTAGCTGATTCGGCTGACTTCGCTGGTTTCTGTCTCTATTCCCGTCTGGCTCGTACGGTATTTGTCATAAGGCCTAGATTCTGAACCTCCTCATCCACATTTCAGGACTCCCCATAAAAAGCAGCAATAACATTTCAACGTTGCTCGAGTGTAGACGATTAATTTGCTTCCGCAGAAATATGATCCTGAATATCAGTCAAGACCTTGACTACGAGAGAGCTGTCAATGCCAAACTAAAATGGTACAAAATCAGCTTCACTTAAAATTCAGAAATATGTAAATGATATATAAAATTAAACTACTTTTGCTTTAATTTACTGTGAATAGTGAATTCTTCTTCTTCTTAATTGGCGCGATAACCGCTTACGCGATTTTGGCCGAGCTTAACAAAGCGCGCCAGTCGTTTCTTTCTCGTGCTAACCGGCGCCAGTTGGACACACCAAGTGAAGCCAAGTCCTTCTCCACCTGATCTTTCCAACGCAGAGGAGGCCTTCCTCTTCCTCTGCTACCACCAGCTGGTACCGCATCGAATACTTTCAAAGCCGGAGCGTTTGTATCCATTCGGACGACATGACCCAGCCAACGAAGCCGCTGGATCTTTATTCGCTGCGCTATGTCTATGTCGCCGTAAAGCTCATACAGCTCATCGTTCCATCGCCTGCGATATTCGCCGTTGCCAACGTGCAAAGGTCCAAAAATCTTACGCAGAATATTTCTCTCGAACACTCCAAGCGTCGCTTCATCGGATGTTGTCATCGTCCACGCTTCTGCGCCATACGTTAGGACGGGCATGATGAGAGTCTTGTAGAGTGTTAGTTTTGTTCGTCGAGAGAGGACTTTACTGCTCAGTTGCCTACTTAGTCCAAAGTAGCACTTGTTGGCAAGAGAGATTCTACGTTGGATTTCAAGGCTGACATTGTTATCGGTGTTAATGCTGGTTCCTAAATAAACGAAGTCTTTTACAACCTCAAAATTATAACTGTCAACAGTGACGTGAGTGCCGATACGCGAGTGCGCCGACTGTTTGTTTGAAGACAGGAGGTACCTCGTTTTGTCCTCGTTCACCACCAAGCCCATTCGCTTTGCCTCTTTATCCAGTTTGGAGAAGGCAGAACTCACAGCGCGGTTGTTAAGGCCGATGATGTCAATATCATCGGCATACGCCAACAATTGTACGCTCTTATAAAATATTGTGCCTGAGCGATTAAGTTCTGCGGCTCGTACGATGCTCTCCAACATCAGGTTAAAGAAGTCACACGACAGCGAGTCACCCTGTCTGAAACCTCGTTTGGTATCAAACGGCTCGGAGAGGTCCTTCCCAATTCTGACGGCGCTGCTGGTGTTGAGCAACGTCATCTTACATAGCCGTATTAGTTTTGCGGGGATACCAAATTCAGACATAGCGGCATACAGGTAACTCCTTTCCGTACTGTCGAATGCAGCTTTGAAGTCGACGAAAAGATGGTGTGTGTCGATTCTCCTTTCATGGGTCTTTTCCAAGATTTGGCGTATTGTGAATATTTGGTCGATGGTAGACTTTCCAGGTCTGTAGCCACACTGATAAGGTCCAATTAGTTGGTTGACGGTGGGCTTCAGCTTTTCACACAATACGCTCGCTAGAACCTTATAGGCGATATTTAGAAGACTAATCCCGCGGTAATTGGCACAAATTGCAGGATCGCCCTTCTTATGGATTGGGCAGAGCACACTTAAATTCCAATCGGCAGGCATGCTTTCATCCGACCATATTTTGCATAGGAGCTGATGCATGCACCTTACCAGCTCCTCGCCGCCATGTTTGAATAGCTCAGCCGGCAGTCCGTCGGCGCCCGCGGCTTTGTTGTTCTTTAGCCGTGATATTGCTATTCTCACCTCGTCATGGTCGGGTAACGGAACGATAATTCCGTCGTCAACGATTGGGGTATCGGGATCTTCACTTTCTCTATGACATGCGCAGCTGTCACTGTTTAACAGGTTCGAGAAGTGTTCCCTCAATAATTTAAGATTGCTCTGTACGTCAGTCACCAGATCACCGTCTTTGTTCTTACAGGAAAACGCCCCGGTCTTAAAACCTTCTGTAAGCCGCCGAACTTTCTGGTAGAATTTTCGGGCGTTGTTCCTATTGGCCAGCATCTCAAGCTCCTCGCACTCACGTATTTCGGCCTCATGTTTCTTCTGTCGGATAATACGTCTCTCTTCCTTTTTCAGCTCTCTGTAGCGATCCCACATGGCTCGCGAATAGTGAATTAGGCCACCAAATAAAACCCTGGCTACGTCCTGGGTAGATGCATTCCTAACCTAAACTAGCAACTTATTGATCTATTATAAATTTCCTAAAGAATATCACCCCAATTCCAACCATATCCGGACATCCACAGAAAAGGTGTTGGTGTGTTCCAGCATCTACCAGATTCAATCCGCATTCTATCTCATCCGGTACAGATACAGCCCCAATGCAGTTGATTATGATAGTTTTCGAAATAAAATAAAAAAAGGACATCCAAAAAAACTTTACCTGGCATGCAATGGTCTAGGTACCAGGCGAGCTGCTATGGAGCTCAGTACCAGATCCATATTTGTCTGCGCGCGTTTTCTCGTTTTGTGTAACAAGTACACATCTAGGGTAAAAAGTTAGGGATTGACCTCTTCAATATTTTCGGCCAGAAAACTTGAATGGAAATTTTAGTTAAATTATGATAAAATTTACAACCCAGAAGTTGATAATAAATAATTCTTGATAAGTTTTAACCAAATTTTTTATAGGCGAGTTGCAACGCTACAAGTACACTCGATGCATATAAAGAGTAGTAGCCCACATTATAGAGGTTGAGCCCACTCATCCACAATTGTAGCACTCCAATACTTTTAATGTTTGGGCAATTTTGACAATGTACATCGGCGACGTCCGTCCAGGTCACTGTCTGTGGTCTCACTATTAATAGCGCATTCATTGCAGCCCGCAGCCCACTTTGTACCGCACCACCCAGGAAGCCGCGATAGCAGGTGGACGCAGCAGCCGATGATGACCATATGACGCGATGCCAAGGCGTCGTGAGGGGCACATGCGCCAAATTACTTAATTCAAATGTGTGTTGATTGTAGCTATGCGGCCTTTTCATTTCGTCACCAAAGTTTTGTGCCAAAGCGTCCAAAACAATTGCACGCACCAATGCATCCATAGTATTATCATGAACCATCATGCCCACGTAGACGTTGGGACGGTATTCGTAGCCTAATATAAGCGGCTCAGTTTTTAGGAAATTGCCTGAGTAGCCGGCTTTCCGCCAGTGACCATCACTGTAACTAGCTATAAAGCTGGTCACGCTTTTCTCCGCTTTCAATTTATTGTTCATAACTTTGCGCAGCTCCACGGGCACTGGCGGTGCGATGTTGATCTGTTGTAAACAATTTAATGGAATTGCGAAGATAAGAGCATCGGTTGTGTGGATATCTTGTGTAGAGTCATGCACCTCAACATAGTCTTTGTAATGACATATAGATTTCACTCTTCGCGAGAGTAGAATTTCTGTATGTTGCAATCTTTGTGTGAGTGCCTTGAGTAGTTGCGTGCTGTCGAACTCTAGCAAAGTATTCGGGCATTCCAAGTAGCTAAAATGGGTCTATCTAATTTTGTTCTAAGCAACAAAAATGTTATATTGAGCTTACATATTGATTATATTTTGTAAGCCACCGCAACCATAACAAAGGCTCATGAATTCTTTGTAAGTGATATTAGTCGCCTTCGATCCGCAAACCAATTCCACTAGATTCGTCATAAATTTACGGGATTCATTGAAAAATAACCGGTTTTTTATATGTCTCTCCATTTTAGTTGAGTCTTTTCTTATGCTATAAGTATCCAATGAGGTTATCGAGGAAAGGTAAGTTGTGAATTTTAAATTGGAACGTTAGCTATCTATACACACAGACAATTGCGCTTACCTAAAGCGTCCTGGCTTGAAGAAGGGTGTCTTCAACTGCAATTCCTTTATGTAGCGTTGCAGTTCGTATTTGGCCAAATTTGCGGATACACTTTCATCCAGTTCCCAACAACGCGGCAATGTTTCATCTACAATTGTCCGCTGCCGCGTCGACACTCCCAATCGATGAAGCAACTGGTGCATATGTGTTTGTGACTCTTCTAACCATTTGGCGCCGATTTCACCCAGAGGTGATTGTAGCAAATTCCCACCAATGACAACATCTGCCTCCAGTATTCTGATTCGTAAAGAGGGATCTTTTTCCAAAAGCCGATATGCCGTCACCAATCCAGATATACCCGCACCCACTACTAAAACATCCACCTTTGGAGAGCGTTCAGGTGGTCCGAGTTGTATTTCACATTCAATTTCCATATTTTAGGCGAATTTTCAAATAAACTGTGACTTCTGTCAAAACTCTGTTAAAATTCACAATGAAAACGTGAAATACAAATCTGATAGATTGATGCCCACAAACGTAAATATCGTCGGTGATAATGAAAAACCGAGTTTGAACAATTTTAAAAACCGCATTTCTAAATTCCATAAAGTAGCTACTTGAGATCTAGTACCCGCAGGCTCCAAGCGTTGTTCTGCTCTTATTAGCACCATACCACGAGATCTGCCTTGCCAGTTACCGTGAAAACAATAATACCCTTCAGCTATTGTTATTGAAATGGCAGCAAAGTAATGAATCTTTAATGTGACTAGAGAGTGTCTGAAAAGGAGAAGGCGCCTCCTCGACGCATTCCAATATTATTTAGCTTAGCTTTACCTTTAGCTGCTCTTTGGCAGGCAGTAGAAAACCTTCGAGAGTATTTCTGCCTTGAAGAAGCTTCTCATAAAAAAACATCTTCCGTTCGGAGGCAGCATAAAATTCCCTCCATTTGTGACGCATACCACAAATTGGAGGAGGAGCTCGGCTAAGCTCCCAGTAAAGGATGTTTGCGCCAATTAAATTTACATATAATGTATAGAGATGAAGGGGCAGTCAAGGTAATCAAAGACTCGAAACCCAATTTATCAAGTCGCTTCCAGTTGTTTTACACGTATGCACTATCCGAGGATGTAACTTTCACTCGGATCACTAACTTTTTACACCAAAGCTCCGCCTACTCCTCCATATAAACAAAACGTTACAAGGCATCAGGAATAAATACAAGTATTTATTGGGAATGGGAAGCCATTCAAGAACAGCTATTACATCTAATGAAAGCAATCGATTGGTGCGGCCTCTGGGCTGGAGGAATAATCGGGCCATATTTCTTCAAAGACGAGTCTGACGCCAATGTAACAGTGAATGGCGAACCCTATCGCGCAGTGATAAACAACGTTTTGATGCCGGAAATTGAAGCCCGTGATCTCCAACAAGACCCCGCTGGTGTTACTTGCCATACAGCCCGTGAAACAATGGATTTACTACGTTGTCGTTTCGGTGAGCAATTTATCTCTCACTTCGGACCAGTGGGTTGGGCACCAAGATCTTGTGATATCACACCTTTGGACTTTTATTTGTGGGGGTATGTACCAGCTTCGATTGAGACGTTGTAAACCTACATTACTAAAGTTATACATGAGATACGGACCGAAGTCCTCCAGCAAGTCACTCAAAATTGAAAGGGATTACCTTTAAAAAATAAATGTCATGAATGGTTCTACTCAAAAATAATAAAGATTACCCACCCAATCAACTTTAATTTTAGTTGTTTTATTTCAATTTATAATCCGATACCTCTAAATTGATCACCCTTTATTAACTTCATAAAACAAACATAACTAACAGAGTACAACTAGACCCATATTTAGAATTGGCTAAAATAATTATTTGTACGCATTTAAAATGTAACAGCAAAGCATTGTAAAGCAGAGTCTTCTAATATTGAGCTGGCCCTGTTAGATACAAAACCTTCGGATGGCGCGTCGGATAAATTATAAGTTGTTCGATGTAAGGAAGTCTGCCTAGATTGATTTACTAAATTATGCAACCTTTTCTAAAATTTTCTATTTCGCTGTTATTAGTGACCCTGTGGGAATATTCGTTTAAATCTACTTCAAAAAAGTCTGTAGTTTTGGAAGATAGCTTCAAGCTCTGTCTTGAAAAAATTTGTTAGACAAATAACATAGTCTGACATAATCGTTTTCGAATTGATAAGTGACTGCCCAAGAAGGCGTTTACCACTGAAAGAATAATTGCAAAATATTAAAATACTATTATGATTCAAGACAAATAGCTGCCAACTGTATGCAGTGTAAAAAAATGCATACGATATCTAATAACAGTATCTCGTTAAATGAAATGTGTTTTACTTTTACTAAGGGCGGATAGTAAATTGAAAACTTTGAGGCCGTTTTTCTCGAATTTCGAGGTTTCTCAACTTTGCCGAGTTTCCAGTAAATCGAGTATGTACATATGTAGAAAAATAAATACTTGGAGTATTCGCTAGGGTGTCTTAAGTGTCGCATTGCGAATAATTCGTGGACGATACTTTTTTAAGTCGTATTCGATATTTGTCAAGAAGACAAGTGAACAATTTTACACCAAAATTCAAATTCTAGAAACTTATTATATATAACAACATATAGCAACATTTTTTTGGTGGAAATAATCGTCCGAATGAGTTGACAGTTGATAGAAAGAGGTCTATCATACCAAAAACTGCACGTTGCTACTGAGCGCAACGTTTTGCTGAACAACCTTTAACACCGATATCCCAACTTTCTCAACAATTAGACATTCAAGAATGGATTTTTGGCGGATTTTACCCGTAAACATGCTCATGGTGAGCTTTTAAATGATGACGTTTTTGTTTTACTCAGAGCCGTATTTTGAATAAAAATAATGAAACCTAAAGAATCTAAATTTTTACTTGTTTTACTTTAAAACAACAACTAGGTGCATCTTTTATATGGCCTTGTCGTCAGTTGATTAATTTGCACCTACCCGTTTTCGTTTGTGCACATCTGATGCCCAGTTGTATTTTTCTTGTGTCAACTTGTTCAGAAAACATGAGAGAAGGACAAAAGAGTGCAAAGGTCTTCAATATAGGGGCAGTCTGATATAAACACATAACGTGACGATAAGTAGCTCAATTCAAATGAATATCTTAAAACACAACACCAGAACAACTGGAAAATATTTATTTAGCTGGTCTATACTTATCTAAGGTGCAATTATTATGAATTTGAGCTTTGAATAACTTCAACAAGGAGAATTCAATTAGTTGAAACCTTTCAATGAAAACCTTATTACGGGCAAGGACCGACAACAAACCTTTTGGGTGTCGATGCATAGATTGCCAAATCAGTTAATTTTGCTTTGGACCATAGAAAACAATTTCCAGTTGTGAAAGTACTGCTTTTTTAATATAAAATTATACATTAAGTATTTCTATAAATTTCAAATCAACTTAACTAGTTCTAATAAAATAAACACAAGAAAACTTTTGCAATGCCATCATTTAGTTTTCCCGTTTGAAACGTAATTTGCTTTTTCTTGGGATACGATTCTTGTTAGCTCCTCACCACCACTTTCGACTACCTCATCTTTGAGAGTACGTTTTCCGAAAAGCTCACCATCTGCTATCGTTTCTGGCATTGGTTTGTTAAGCGTCTCCGGCAGCATTAAAGATAAAAGACCTGCAATGAAAGCCAAGGCACCACAAATCATTAAAGGCAAAGGACGCCATATTTCGCCCAGTAAATTTAAATAGGGTGCCAAAATGCCGCCTATACGTGCTACCATTGATGCGGCTCCTATGCCAACATTACGCACCACAGTTGGAAATTGCTCCGCTGAGAAAATATATATGGTTCCATACGATGCGGTAATGGCCAGTTTGCCTACCATAGCACAAAGTATAATGATCCAGTTTTTATCGACAGGCACAACTATGGTGAGCAGTAGGCTGACACCTGCGACAAGCATACAACCACAGAGAATTGTACGCCGGCCCCAGCGATTAAGTGTGAAGAGAAGGAATGAGTAGCCCGGTATTTCAACAGCTCCCGAAATCATAAAGTTAAGCAGTACATTGCCGCCGAGATTATTTGTGTTCCAAGATAGTCCATAGTAGACACCGCTGTTGACAAACCAATCGAAGAAAATTAGCAATGTTTTTCGTCGCAAATTTGGATATTTTAGAAGATCGAAGACAGTCGATGCCTTTTCATCTGCATTGTCGGCCGAGCTCTTCTCTATTTTCTCTCTCTCAGCCGCTTCATCAATAAGATTGTCATACACTTCGCTAGGTATGGTGACACGATTTATACGTGCCGCCTTTTCTATGACTACAATAGCCTCCTCTTTTCTACCCTTAGAGAGCAACCATCTGGCCGATTCCGGTATGACCCAATGATAGCACATGAACAGCAATCCTGGTAGAGTCAGCGCTATTTGTAACCAACGCCAATCGTGAATGAAGTAAGCAAAACCAGCAGTTAACATAAAACCAACTGAGAAGAACATTTGTACAGCTACTCCTGCGAATAGACGATATGAGGAGCCCACCATCTCCATAGCAATGACATACGCCACCAGAAAGACACCGGACGTCGTTGCACCCACAATCATACGAGATATTGTGTAGGTAAAGTACTCAGGAGCCACGCCAGCTATCACACCGAAGATAACCTGTATGACCAAAGAAGTGAAGAAAATCGGCTTGCGTCCATACTTGTCTGACATCTGGCCAAATATAATACTGCCTAACAACACGCCAAGCATGAAAAGGCTATCACTAGTGGCAGTTAATAAGCCACGACTGCATACCATGTCCCATTCAGTTACGGCGCTGTTCTCATATTTAGACCGGTCGTATACATAGTGATTGCATTTTACAGTGCCGTTCTCCGTGGCCGGCGAGGTAGCTGTTTGTAAATAGTCCACTGTATAATCCACATCATAGTATTCGCATCTCTGGTATTTGCCGGTAGCAGAGTCGAACGGATAAGTAAGATTCCAATGGTCTTTCGGAAAAGAGTCGTAAGTTGCATTCAATGCATTCTCAAATGGTAATAGACAGCGAAATTCTGGGCGCGCTAAAAGGAAGACACCAGCAAGCTTATGGAAGGCGCATGAAATGGCAGGTAAACAAAGTAGAAAATAAATTTGTTTCTGGTATTTGCCAAAATCGCCCAAATATGTGATGACGTCGTCGTAACCCATCCTAACGGCTTTTATATGTATCTATATGCGAAATCAGAGAATACCTCGCCCAACGAATCCAGCTAAAATCTAGCAAAGTATTGTGCTTAATTTCTTTGCCAATTTTGTTTTTATATATATTTTGTATGTGTCTGTGTGCGCACGTACGTGACACATGAACAATAGCGTGGTAGATGGTTCGTAAAGAAGTTGACCTTAAGACAACGCCGTTGGTTTAAATGACGGCAATTTGTAACTCGAAAACAAAAGTGTCTAATTCAACGAAGTAGAAAAGAGCTTCACTGAAATGTTTGCCTAAAGTAATGAAATGCTCTTCATTAGCCATTAGCGAAGAACAAATTGTATATGTAGATTTGTAGTTAATTGATTGCTTTTTGTCGCTTCTGTCATCAGCGCTCGGCCAGCAAAATGTTTGGCTTTGGTTATAAGTTTTAGTCTCCGTTAACTGTATAATGGAGCGCTTTATGGAGTAATGGTAACACCGCTTCTTATTCTGCTTACATAGCTTATTCCGTTTTTTTTATTTTCAGCCGAAAGTCAAAAAGGTCTTTGGTTTTTTATTTCTAAAAAAAATTCATGGTTCTGCTTCGTAGTTAATAATTCAGTTCTTAGCAACGAGTTATACATTTGTATGCATACAAGTGTGTGGTTATCGCATTGAATTCATTTCACGTTGCGTATACGTCACCACTCACACGTTCAAAGTCTATGCAACACATGCCGTTCATATATGCAATTATACTTCGCGCAAATAAATAATTACCAACTGTGCACGTTTAGTTTTTTAATAAAATTTTCTATTTTTTTAATTAGTATATTTGCTTTAGCTGACAATAAACAACAATGCCGTGTTATTTGATTAATTTCACATCGAAAAGTCTTGTACCAATATCAGGAATGAACTGAAGTGTTTCGAAATTATGACTTTATGGTTCCCGCGCGCCGTGTCAATCAAAATCACAAAACCCACAGCTATCCGAATGAAACCATTCGCGATCTCTGCCAACGGACTACTAACAGCAAGCTCTTTAAGTGAATCTCCAAAAGCCTTCTGATGCCGTTAAAGCATTTGAAGTCAACGCTGTGAGTCATTTTCTCACATTCAACGCCATACTCACTTCCGATGGCGGCAACGGATATCTGTGTTGCTCAGTGGTGGATGGCTGATTTACAATGCTAAGACAAATACTCTCAATCGCTCGGTGCGAACAGACAGCTGACAAAGTTCTGCTCAAAGTACTCAAAGTTTCGTCATTGCCATAAACAACAATTTCTCAAGCAAAACGTGATGCAATAAATAAATAAATAAATAAAAGCAAAGCAATAGCGTCATTATCTCTAATGCCGAATGCCTAATACCCTTCCCAAGCTCGCAAATTACATATACCCTAGACTAAAAATAATTTTTCAAAAATTCTGCTGTTACTATCATTATTTGAATTTAAAATCAATTCTTAATTTTAAAAGCTAAAGACGTGCATAAAGTACAAAATAAAAAATAATAATAAATGGAGATGCCGTTGTGAATATAAAAAACTAGAGAAATAATTGACTCGTACACTTCTATTAGATGTTTGGCTGAGCTCTTCCTCCTATTTGTGGCGTGTGTCTTGATGTTGTTTTACACGTTATGAATATAGTAAATGCTAAATTGCTGTTGGGATAAGAGTTATATATTTTAATTTCATAAAAAATTCATTGTAACTTTGTAATTAAAAACTCGATTCCTGATATTTCCGAAAATCTTGGTTATAGTTTGGTCTTTGTATGCCAAAAGGTCAACAATACTTTTCCGATTACTCTCAAATTAGGTTTTAAGAAGGCAAGGTTAAGCGCTTGAATTAGGCGCATGTTGTCTACTATAGAATAACGACACAATTTTGTAAAGTGTGACTTTAAAGCTGGAGGCAATCATAAAATTACTGAAGCTTACTTTTCAATAATAAAAGGGGAAAGCGACGGTATGAAACTCTGTTTATTTGCCTTAAGTTTACGCAACGTAAGATATGGTGGAACGGAACTCGGCTGATGGTAAACATTTGCGCCCGCACATCATTTAAGCAAATATTTTGTGGAGAAAATCACTGAATGTCGCAGGAGTCTATTTAGACCTTCCATGTTTCTCATACGATCAGTTATAAGTCGTTTGCTCACGGTTTGCTCAAGGCGCATTTATTGCAGGTGACGGCACCAGACCAACAATAACGTATTGTGCATAGAAATATCACGACAAAAGAAAGTGGAAAAGTAAAAGGAAAGGACGAACTATGAAATAAGTATACGAGTACAACGATAGTGCAAATGGAACGGCTTTTAGTCACCTCATTTTCTGCTGACATCCGGATGACCAGCTGGTTTACCGATACCACCTTTAATAGATTCGCCCTGGTTCTGCTACTCGTAACTACTCATACAGTTTTATGTCGCGTTGTAAAATAAAATAGTTTTTATTAGAATTTTTTTTAAGCAGAAACGCATTCTGTGACTTAACATTGCCTAGAGGGCCTAGTGTGTTAGAAAAAATTCTTCTATAATTTCAATTGCATGCTTTATGGTAAATCCGGTACCAAGCGAATCTTTGTTATTCGATTATGTTATGACAAACTATTTATGGATAGTTTATGAATTTAAGGAGCGGAACTAAGGTGACATCTAGTTTTAGCTAATTATACGATTAAACTTATATAACGAAGATTTAAGTTCGGAATCATAAAAAGTAAAATTGAGATTATAATGAGCGCTCAAGCAGTAATGCAAGCAGACAATATATATGTATATATATATATATTATATAATAGTATTATATAATAGTATTATATAATAGTATAATAGTATTATATAATAGGACTATGAATAAGTTCGTGCGGGTTTTTTTCGAAATTTGAAACTTTATTGACGTAAAATGGTTACAAATTTAATATTCAAAATATTGTCCATCGCTTACTACTACTTTTTCCCATCTTTCTGGCAATTCACGGATTCCCTTTGTGAACAATTCGGTCGGTTTTGCCGCAATCCACGAATCGATCCATTTTTTGACTTCATCGTAATTACGGAAGTGCTGGTCAGCCAGGCCATGTTGCATCGATCGGAAGAGATAGTAATCGGATGGCGCAAGGTCTGGACTATACGGCGGGTGGGGTAGGACATCCCATTTGAGCGTTTCTAAGTATGTTTTGACCACTTGTGCAACATGTGGCCGAGCATTGTCATGTTGCAAAATAACTTTGTCGTGTCTATCGGCGTTTTGCGGCCGTTTTTCTCGCAGTGCTCGGCTCAAACGCATCAATTGTCGTCGGTAGACATCCCCCGTAATCGTTTCATTCGGTTTCAGTAGCTCATAATACACAACACCCAGCTGGTCCCACCAGATACACAGCATAACCTTCAGGCCATGAATATTCTGCGCCGACGTCGATGTTGAAGCATGGCCAGGGTATCCATACGTTGCCCGACGTTTTGGATTGTCGTAATGGACCCACTTTTCATCGCCAGTCACAATTCGATGCAAAAAACCCTTTCTTTTGTGCCGTTGAAGCAGTTGTTCGCATGCCATAAAACGGCGTTCAACGTCTCTTGGCTTCAATTCATACGGCACCCAATGGCCTACCCTTTCGGATCATTCCCATGGCTTTTAAACGTTTGGAAATGGTTGATTGATCAACTCCCAAAGTTTTTGCAACCTCTTCTTGCGTTTGAGCCGGATCTTGATCGAGCAATTCCTCCAATTCGGTATCCATGAACTTTGGCGGCGCACCCTCGCGTTCTTCGTCTTCCAAGCCAAAATCACCACTTTTAAAGCGTGCAAACCACTTCTGGCACGTTCGCTCAGATAGAGCATGCTCACCATAAACTTCCACCAAGATACGATGACTTTCGGCTGCTTTTTTCTTCATATTAAAATAATGAAGAAGAATTCCTCGCAAAAACACATTATTTGGCACGAAATTCGACATTTTCAAGTGTGGTAAAAATATTGTTGTTTACGCTTCAAATAAAAAACTTATACTGACGTTTGTGCCTTACGACAGTAGCTCTCCAATGAATGTTTGGAAATGTGGATCGATGGAATAATAATCAAGTTACGCCATCTGTTGTAAAACCGCACGAACTTATTCATGGTCCTATTATATATATATATGCCCTTTATTGGGTGTTGGGCCGAACTCATCCTCTTATTTGCCGTGTGCGGTTTTATGGGGATCTTTTTCATAGCAGAAATACTTTCGTAGGTAAGCGGTTGCCTGCCGAGGGGCGTCCACTATTAAGAAAAAAACTTTTTCTATCATTTGGTATTTTATGCACGAATATTCGAACCTACGCACCTCCGAATGCTATTCACGCACCAACCCATTCGACTACGGCGGCAGCCTCATTTCATTTCATTAAGGGTATAGTACCCATAACTTGTAGCTACATTTTTAGCGCCAACGAAGTGATTTTCTTGTTGATAAAAGCCGGTTGTTGCCGCTACTGAGCCATATGAGCGTGAGTTGCCGAAATTGGCGAATTTTCACATTTCAACCGTTTACCATGTCATGTAATACACTGTTAAATACATAGCATACATATTGATATATATATAAAAATCCACTATGTACATATGTACATCATTATTAAGCAGGCAAATCGTTTAATGGTTTTAATACATAGTAGATACATACATATGCGTTTAGAACGTACTATACATACATACGTATTTACTCGCACATGAGGACGCGTGCTTATAATAAGCGGCTATGCATTAGCGCCAAGTATTAGTATTGAGTGCAGTACAATTAGCTATTGCATCAAAACAAACGAATTAATTTTTGTACTGCAGTTATGAATCTAATCTGAAGTCTGTAATATAAGAATATATCTACAAAGTAAAGCTACATCTACATATATTCTCAGTTCGATCCAGCTTGTTAGGGTTCGTTTAACTCTGGACCGTCATCCTTCGTAACAAAAATATTTAAGGGTCTCGTTTGCATGAGTGATGCCCAAATTTTGCCATTGCCCACTTCAAACGAAGTCAATTGCTCTATCCTCAATTTACTGTTTGATATTTAATTGAATGCTGTTGACAAGCATTGTGCCTGTATATGTATACGTTGAAATTGGAATAGTTTAATTACATAATATTGAGTATTTGCAAACTTTTTCTCAAGTGAGCTACAAATAATTTGAACTAATTGTAAACACGAGTATGAGAGTGGCAATTGACGATTGTGTGCATACTTTTTATGCGAGCCTTAACTCAATGAACAGGGTCTTTCAAATTCGAGTGTTTAAAACAGCGTCTCTTTTGGCAAATGTTAAGTAGAAAATCTACAATTTACTAAAATCAATTCGATTTAGTTCGAGAATTTAAACAAAAGGTACGAAAAAGATGGAGCTGTGGAAATTGCACAATCGCAAAATTATGGATATTTCGAGGCCAGGATAAAATATTTTATCAATAAATTGTAAACGACTAGTTTGGTACATGACAAAAACAGCAGTGCGTGTCCGTGTTACTGTTTTACTTAACGTCAACGAATTTCTATATCGAGATATGTTAACAACGAGTTTTCTTGTTTATTATTGATGGAATAGAATGGAATGAAACGATATGTGGTTTCAACAAGACGGTGTGACATGCCACACAGCCAGTAAACAATGATTTCACGATATTCGGCAGCGATTGGGGAGCCATTCGAACGATTTAAAGTCTTTGGACTATTTTCTGTTGACCTAATTACCCCATTTATACCTAAATTTCACTTCATTTTAATGATCAATAAATAATAATAATATAAATATAAACATTTCTAAGCAGCAAAAATAAATAAATAAATGTTATAACAAGTGTCTAACGAAAATATGATTGAAAGCTAGTTTAGGAGAGAGAAAATCAAATTCTATGGAGGAAGAACAAGATTTAATTTGTGATAGTACTTTCCTGTCATAGCATGGCATAGCACAACAAGAATATGTACATATGTACATTGAAAAACTTTAAAATAAATGTTAAGAGGAAGGTAAGGTCCATCAATATTACCCAAAAATAAGGTGTGCAAATTTCAGTGAGTAAAAACAGTAGAATTTACATCTGCAAGCATAAATTGTATGTAGACTCTCGACTATATTTACTTACTTCTTTTATATTTCTTCTGTAGTAAAACACAGATTTTAGATCAATATATTTATTCACAAACTTCTATTAATCAAACATTAATCAATATATGCAGCGAAATTTTGTCGCATCACCATTATACCTGTTGAAAATTGGATATGTACTTCGCTTGAAGGCGGCCGGTTTTACAATGAAAAATCTATCGTTCCATTCGCATAGTCAATGTCTTTTGTTGGGCATATTCAATGCACGGCGATCGCAGTCTCTTTGTTATGTAGAACTTGTTGTCTTTATTGGGCCGGTTATTCATTTTCCATATTCGGCCAACCTGCGCGCTAATACCTTCGTGGTTGTCAACCTTTTCAATAGTGTTGATGCTATTCATCTTTTTCATAATTATGTATGGGCCAAGATATTTCGGCTTTAGCTTTATCCCCATATAGCGTTCACTCAATGGCTACAAGCTCGCATATAGCATACTCGGGTTTGATCGCCGTCGATAACTTCATTACCCAATAATCCTTGTACTTCTCAATACTGTAGCAATGAGTATGCTACAGTACGTCTGTATGTTCCTTGGCGCATTCGCTGCTTAATTAAAGTTAGCGGTTCGCATGCATGCACTGTTGTTGGTCATTTGGTGTAATGTGACACTGTTTTACTTTGTTAAAGTAACGCCCTATGTAGTATTTATTTAAATGGAGTGGCTAACCAGTATATCGTTGTGGGGTTTAGTCTTTTATCTGTTGAAATTTATTTTAAGTTAGTGTGTTTGGAAATATACATACATATGCATTTTCTTAACAGTTTTCTTATCAATAATAGTCACAATGTATTTTGTTATTGTAATTACTAAGGTTTGACATTGACTGCCGAGTAGCGACCACTATTAGAAAAAGCTTTTCGTCTGTGTAACACGGGAATCTCAGTATTTATTCATCATCGGAACCGTTTAGACACTCTTATGAAGCCTCCTAGAGAATATTTTTTTTTTATCCCTAATCTGCAAGTTGGAACTCCAATATTGTATTTATTTTTAAGCAGTGGAAGACTAGTACCCCTTATGGCTAGCTCATCGGCCTTGCAATTTCCTTCAATATCTCTCCCGGGACCCATATAAGGCTGGCCTTGAAGACGATGCTAATATCATTTATAGCTGCCAGGCATTCCTGTGCAACCTTTGATCTTAGTATAACTGCCTCCATTGATTTGATGGCCGCCTGGCTATCCGAGAAGATACTTATCGTAGTTTTTGCTACGGCGTCTGAATTAAGTTACACAGTAACATTCTTTACCTATGGTTAAAATTTCGCTACAGTAGTCCGGAAGTCGGGCAGTTAGGCCTAATTGTTTTGAAAAAGTTTCATAGAATACTTTTTTTTTAGCTTGGATCCATCAGGGTAAAAATTTATTTTCCCTCTTCTTCATGGTCTTTGAGTTTATCACTCTCTTCTTGACGGTTTGTTAGTCTTGAAAAACCTGGCGAAGGTGGGTTTAGGGAAAGAGTAGTCGATTTCTTGATTATAACTACTAATAGTATTTAGTATAGAAGCGTGGCCAAACCGCTCGGTCTTCTATAGTATCAAGTCTAAGCGCTGAAACGGCGGATACGTGTTTTCCTACCAGGCAAGAGGAGTAGCACCTCGAGCACTCTATTTGGGTAGTCCTTAAAGCGCCGGTGATGCATAAAAACGCAGTTATTTTAATCTCGCTCAGCAGTTTCATATAACTTGCCTTTTGAGTTGATGGCCAACACACAAGTATTCCATAGCAGAATAGGCCGAACTACAGAAGTGTAAAGCCAATATGTTAATCCCCATTTGATTCCGACCGCTGTGTGCAATGCAATGTTGGCCTTTGAACCCTATTCTCAATATTAGGGTTTCACGTAGTTTCCTCTCTAATATAAGTCCTAAATATTTAACCTTCAACGGAATCTCTACACCCTTGAAAATTTGTGTGGCCTTGTTAGAGAGCAGAGTATCCATAAGCGAGTTGGGATACTTGCCTTTAAACGCAATCGTTAGCGTAAGCAATGACGTGGCAACCTCCTCGTTGTGTTGGGGAGAGCCTGCTGATTGGTATAATGCCCCGTAATGAGACCTAAAGATTCCTTACTTGAAGTGGTCCACGCATTTCCCTTACCCTTGAGATAGCCTTAGCTACATGGTGTCTTTGTAAGAATTCTTCTTAATCTGGCCGCTTCTGTAGTTTCTCCAATTACCTTACAATAATTTTGCCACGACTCGCGTTGCGCAGTTCAAACTGCTTTTTTGAAAATCCTTAAGTTAGCTTTGTAGGCTAACCAGTCTTCCGACCTTCTCGTGGCCTTGTCCAAATTGAATAGAGTCCTATTGGATTTTTGCAACGAGGTTATTTGTTTTTTCCACCAAGGTGGTTTTTTCTTTCCTTTGGCGTACAACCGGGCACCTAGCTTCTAAAGAACTATTCATGGCTTTCGTTACATGATTAACCAATCCGTGGGTATCTTTAATTTGTTGAATACTCTCCAGTCGGTTTTTCAGATGTTTCTAAACTCATTGGGGAAGCTTAAGATCAATAACAAATTCTATGTAATGATGGTCAGAGCAAAATTTTCTCTCAAGACTCGCAATCTCTTAACGTGAGTAGAAAAAAGGTCAAAAGCCAGGGTAAATCCAAAATTTCTGACCAAGTTTTTGCATCAAAAATCGGCTCTGAACTTAAATTCAAGACACTAAATTTATTTTCTAGAACTAAGTCCAATAATAACTCACCTCTGCCATTAATGTCGGGACTTCTCCGCCACCAAATCGCCGCTGCTAAGCTGTGGAAGCAAGAAGATGTTTTTATTATTTTTTGCTAGTATACGATAACGAATCTTACCCATGTGCTCACTGGCAATCAATTTAAAGCGCTTCACTCTCAAACCGCAAATTTTGTTGCCATTGATCCACGGCTCTTTGATGAGAGCTACATAATGTCCGCCGGCAGCCAAGCGGGCAGAAAGCTTCGCAGATGCGAGCCTAGAATAGCGGAGATTTATTTGGAGCAGTTTCACATGAATCTGCCCACTTAGTCTCCACCATGGGGGCGTCAACGTCTTCCTCAACGACCTCCTCACAATCGGCCTCGACAGAGAGAATATTATCTTCATTAAACAACGGTTCCACAAGCCTCTCTGAATCGGTCGAGTACTGGCTGCTGGATAACCGTTCTTCGTCACCGCTGTTCAAGTTAGATCTATCGCTCTCTTCACCAAGTTTTAGAGCTGGCTCATCATTTCGGTAAATCCGAACGGCTACGTCGACGAACCCAAATCGGACCTTCCATCCTTTTCCCGCCAGTGGGGCGAGTGTTTCGGCGTTGAGAAGCAACAACACCTGTCTTCTACCATCTACTGGCTCCTCAATCTTCCATACTTTCCAATTATGGGTTGGCAGGTCACCGTTGCAGGATTTAAATATCTGCTCTATTTTTTCCGGCTCCGCCGGCTTGGCAGGAATCCGTATTCGAGCTCTTGGTCTGCTTGGAATTTCTTCCTTGCTGATTGCTACGAGTTTGGCCCCCGGCCAAACCTCACCGACTTTACTGACGGCCACCCTGTAGAGCTGAGCTGACCTATTATCCTCACAAGCGATGAGCTTCGCCCTACCTTGGTACCAGCCGTTATCGTGACAGAGCGGAGGAGGTCCGGGGTTTTCCTCTAGAACCTGGAGATAGACTTCAGCAATAGCATCCTCAACCGACTTCCATTTCTCCTTGGGAATAGCCCCTTCCTCCTCTGCTCTGTCAACGATGCCCAGTACCTCACCGCCACTGTTTACCACTTCGCCAAATATCGGGTACTTATGGCCCCCTATTTTTGTTTTTTTGGCGACCCCTTCCTCTGTATGGTCAGGTGTACTTTGCCTTTTTGGAGCAGTATCCACCGGTTTTCCCGAGCTGGATACCACCCCCTTTGCCCATTCAACAGACCTGGCCTGTTCCACTGTTAACTGATTCGCTGGCACATCTCGTAACCTAGATAAGACCTTGATGGCCGCCTTCCTTTCGTAATAGGCCCGCTTCGAGGGACGGGCATGCTTACGCCCTCCCTCTTTACCTACATTTGCAACATGTTTTGAGCTGCCTGGTTTCTCAACAACAACCTGCTGGTTAATCCTTAAAGCAGGTGCCTCTCCCCACCCTCTGATAGATGTTGGGGTGGAATAGGGCATGTTTACCCTAGGCGGAGTTGACCCTATAACTCCTGCCGTAAAAAGGCTAAAGGCCGGTTTTCCCAGTCCTCCTCTCCACCTACCAGCCCTATCTCTGAAGGTCCATATTGCCCCTGACGGTGGTTTGACCACTGCCGTGCTCGAGGCCGAAGCCACCGCCGTCGGTTTTTTTGGAGGACCGCCCTCCATTTCGTTTCTTCTATTTAAATTTCTGTTCATTTGTGGTCCCACGAGTGTCGGACAAAAGAGGTCCACCTGCACAGAGGTCCGTGTGCACAGGTAAGGCTAGATAGAACCGGAGGTCGCCAGGTATCCGGAGCACTCCGTTCGCGACTGGGCTATTTTTTAAATCTGGGTCCCCAGCCAGGCTGAACCTCGGCACGGATCGTATTACACCTTGTTCCAACCCAGAGCTTTTTTAAGAGGTTTGCTCCTCCGATTGGTAGAATTTGGTCATCGTTCAAAAAGGCAGCCGGAATCATGGGAATGGAGTGAACTCGTTCAATACTGGAATGTACGTAAACGAACCCACTATCATCCATTGATAAGGTCTGATTAATGATTCGACTAAGCCCCCGCACCACGACAAGGTGCCTACCTTCGCGGAGGATGTGTAAGTAAACATGCAATAAATTATAAATTCTACGTGATTCATTTTGATTTCAATGAGAAAGGAAGAGCTAAATTCGCTCCGAAGCGAACTTCACATACGCGCACACATTTTAGTAAAACTTACTTTGGGCGGGTAAAATACCTATTTATGTTGAATCTAAATGAGGTGGGGAGCAATACTATTACCAAGTTCGGGCTAGTTTTATTGAGTCCTTATCAAGATGTACGCATTTATCCAAAACGGAGTGTGGCACCGCTCATTTTGCTAAAATGTTACTGGAGTCTTATTTTGTTTGGGTTCATCATTTATGCCCAATTTGAAAAATTTCGCATCATTTATAACATAGATATCAAGTTTTCTTCTTTTTTGAAAAATAATGTTATGGGGGCGTGGTTATAGACCGATTTTGCTCTTTTTCAATAACAACCTACCTTGAGTAAACAGTAATTTCATCAAAAAACAAAAACAAAACTTCACTTCAGCCAAGCAGAAAAAATATTCGTACATTGGAATATACGGTTAAACTATGCATATTTAATAAAAATAAGGTGTTAGTAACTTGTGGGATAACCTTTCCGCTCAAGTCGATGTGGTATGGAATGGACCAGTTTAGAAGTATCCTCTTTAGCAATTTTGCTCCATTCATTAATTATTACGTTTTTAAGCATTTCCTTCGAGGTTATACTGTACTTACTATATACATAAATGCTCAATGGGATAGAGCGTGCGAAATTGGTGATTTGTGTTATACTGTTGGGCGCTTTGTATCAGGCTAGCCTTTAAAATATTTAAATAAGAAAATTTATCCATTGTTGACTCTTTAAAAACAAGTTTTCCAACTCCTTGTGCCACCATGCACCCCCAGGCCATCATCCAATCAGTCGTTGTTCAGACGGCAACGAAGTGCCATTAGTTGATTTTTTTCGTTAAAACATTCCAAGTGACGTCAGCTCATCAACTGATTTTGTCAAATTTGCTCAGAGCCGAATAACGGTCTGTTACATAGCACACCTCTAAACACCTTTTTATCAAGATATATAATATATCTGGACTTTTTTATGCCATTACATACAACCGTTTTGTGAACACAATTATAATACCGTTGGGCACAAGTGCGCGGGTATAAAAAGAAACTCAAGCCTGAAATACCCTGTATAAGGCTTATAACGTTTGTTTAGTATTTTCTTGCTGCCATTCAACCTAATTGATGAACTAATTGTGGGCACATATTTTTATCAAGCAGTCACACATACTCGTCATGCTGGCTCTTAATTACTGCTCAATTACTGCTCCGTACATTAGTGCAACTACAGCCCATGCTAACAATTGATAGCAAAATTTAAAAAAATGTTCTTTTAATTTAACACAGGTAAATTTCTTTTATATGTTCATACAGTCTGTGGCAGAAAAAAGGAACCACGATTTTTCATGAAGTATAAAAGATATATCGCACCCTAATACAAAAGAGTCACAACTCTAAATTTTCCACACTCGAGCTTGATTTGTTTACAGTAGCACAGAAAACAAACTATGTGACATATCACGCTGAAATTTGCCATGTAAGCTTATAACAGTCCTACCAAAAAACAAAAAATTTATTTTTGCCATATGTCATCCGCGGACCGTTTTATTGATAACGTCTCGTTCATATTTGAGCAGAAGGTACATTTTGAGTTGTGACCCTTTTGTATTTAGGGTACGATGTATTTAAAATTTGTTTTACATACATGAAAGTATGCAAAAAGTCTCAATTACTCAATAAGCCGTGTAGTATCCATCGTTGGAGTATATCCTGACATCTTCTCGGCATGCTTTGAACCAGCTTTTCTGCGTAGCTCGTCGACCAACAGGACTAGATTTTGCGAAGTTGACGCACGAGTTACTTTAAGGTACTTGACCACCTTGGAAAGCTATATTAAAAAGTACAACATATTCAATAATTTTTTTTTCATGTTCTGTATAATATATTAAAATAAATTTTTTTTTAAATTTTTATTTAGAGCTTATATAATACAAAAAAAAATTGATTTATTAAAATTTCTTTTTTTAACATATATCCAGGAGGCGCCAAAGTCGAGGCCTGAAGAAAATCATGTCTTGCGGCGGACAGTTAATCTTAGAAATGGTAATTCTAAAACAAAAGAGAGAAACAAAATTTTCAAAAGGAAGGTTCCTTGCGTGAGAATTTACCACAAACTGACAAAAAAAAAAAATAATAAAAAAATGGCGGATGTTTGAAAAAAAGTTAAGAAAACACCCCTGTTTTTCACAATGTTATGCTTAAAAAGCAATACTTTATTAACTTTTTTTTTGCAAAATGTGGTAAATTGGCATACAAAACATCTTAAAAAATAAAACAAGACCAAAATCATTAAAATCGGCTAAGCAGTTTCGGAGATAAAGTGTCCGCCATTCGAAAAAAAGTAATTTCTGGAAAAACGCGTTTAAAGTTAAAACTTGCTATTTTCTTTCAGCTGAGTCAGCAAGTAATGAGTGCAGGATGCGCCTGTACATTTTCACTGATTTCACTTTGTTAGAATTCGAATTTAAAAAAACAGTTTCAGGTGATGATTTTTAAAAGTATAAGGATTGAAAAAATGTAAAAAAAAAAATTTTATTTTTTGAAACTTATAAGGTGGTCAAGTACCTTAAATCAAGATGCGTTTTCATAGCTCACCACACATTTTCAATGGGGTTGGCGGCTGGGGACTGGGAAGGCCAGTCCAATACTATGACGCCATTTTCTTGTTTTGTTGTTTTTCAATTTGTTTTTCTGCGAGCAGTGGTTTGACGAAATATATCTTGAAGTTACAAGAAAAAAACCGGATCTTTTCTTCTGACACAGACTGTACTTATTTATTTTACGGAAAAATATTTTATGTCATAAATAATTTTTATGCTATAAAAGAACAGAGGCTGTAATCATCTGCCAGCCACGGAAGCGTATGAATTAAATGAGCTTAAATAAAAATAACGGTACTATTAATAGGTCAAAGTCATGGCTATATGTAAGCATATGCATGTATGTGCGGAAGTATGTACCTGGTCTTTCCAGCTCAATTTTTTTTTTATTCAGAGTAATTGCACACATATTTTCAATGGGAATTCATAATCCTGTTATGTATGTATGTAGTAGACAGTCTACAATTTATGAATTATAAATTGTATTTTCCAAATGTCCCCAGGTTTACGTGTACTGATTCTTCTGGTGAAATTTTCGAGGGTATTTAGGCGCAATGGGGGTTCAGCTGAACTCTAACTTTGAGATGGCTCGACCAAAAATAGCCCAAAGACATTGAATCGGCCGATCTTGGGGCGCAAATTGCTGCAGAATACCGTTTGAAATAAATTGATTGCTCCATTGGCTATGTGGCGTGTTCGGTGCCGTATCGCCAATATCGGTACCGTTCGTAATAGACAAGCAAAGAAAAAATGTTGTTAACATATCTCGCATTTCCAATAATTTGCAAATTTAGCAAAAATAAATACATCTACTAACAACACGCTTAATGTAGCTCCTAAAAGGTTTTGTTATAATACAAATAATCCAAATGTGTACACGCAGTACCACCGATATGTAATACATAAGTAAATTTTTACGTATGAATTTATAACTTTAGGGTGATTCTTACTTGATACAACTTTTTTTTATTTTTTGTCACATGTCATACATGTGCGACAGAACAGAGCCAGCAGGGAGTACCAATGCGTGTGGGGCCGCATTAGAAGATGTTCAGTGACATTATTTATTACCATCATTTATATGCATAGGTATATGTATGAAATTGGTGCTTACACCCTTTTTGAGTGTTTGACCGAGCTCCTCCTCCTATTTAGGTGCTGCGTCTTGATGTTGTTCCACAAATGGAGGGACCTACAGTTTTAAGCTTTTTTCATGGCAGAAATACATTCGGAGGCTTGTCATTTCCTGCCGAGGGGCGACCCCTAAAAACTATTTCATTTTGATGTTTCATGCTTCACATTTGTATAACGGTTTTATTAATACAATTTCCATATAATACTAAAATTAGTAGGAGAACGAGCACTAGCTGCCAGAGCTTACTTATAACTAAATCAAGTGTTTCACAAATTTTCACTATAACTCTGTCTAAACAAATACAAAGAAATAATGTTTCTGATTTTAGCTGATTCATTGAAGCGAATGGTGAGTTGACTACTTTTCGAAAGATGAAAAGTAAGCAGCACCCTAATATACTTGTACTTGCATTTACAAATTTATGAATTTATATATGTATGTACTAATCTTGAAAATATTTTGTCTTCCTACGCACGGAATACGGTACTTACTTAAACAAATTTCCGGCTGAATAATTTTAATACTTTTTGATAAATGTGAAAAGGGCAGTTAGTACTCGTAATAGTCTGACTAACACTCTTAATGTTGTGTAAATAGTTATTTCGAGCATATTTTAATGAAAGACACGAAGTGTGAAGAGCTTAGGTACACATTTTAATGAAATTGGAGTCTCAAGTAGTGATTCGCAATTAAGTTTAAAAAATTAAGTGCTTTCCTGTTTTAGAAGATATTTAGTGCGATGTCAGTTTTTTATTGTATTGACTACTGTATTGCATTTTTTACCGTGACAACACATACTGTGTTCTGCCAGCATTTTATTCTTCGTCTCGTCCATAAAAATGAATCATTTCTTTGAAATTCTGAACTGCTCCAAGTCCTGAAGCAGGGAGGGCGCGACTCATGTACTAGATCTAATTGGTTCGAGTAAGAATATTTTTGGACACTTAGTCGACACATGATTTTCACTTTCTCTCCGATTGTAGAAAATCCGAGTCTGAGAATTCCCCACAAATGCAAGCCCCGAAATCCTTAAAAACGCAATTTGTTTTTTTCAGCTTCTGAATAAACTTTTATTTAGAAAAAAATCGATCGACTTAATTATTTTGCCACATGTGTAAATACTTATACCTTAAAGCATTAATTTTTAATAAAATGTAGCTATAGGCACCTACAAACATACATATGTCGACAATTTAATATATAATCTATTTCTTTTGCTTCGGTTTCAGACGCTACAGCAAACAAAAAAAGCTTTACTAATAAATAATCAAGTCAGCTGTGCATGTTTGACATGGGAAAAGTGTTTAATTCAATTCGACGTTCGTTTCTTTATATGGGTATTAAATAAACGACTTAAGAAGATCAATTGTGTATAGATATTTCTTCACATCGACGTGTACTATATGTATGCATACATATATATTTATATAGTATATCACAAAATTTATAATTTAGACAAACAAAGTTTACAAAATTACATATGTACATTTGTAAATAAGTATGTGCATTCAAATAATTTAATTTCACACCAGTCGTCTACTTATTTTAAAGCAAATTAAAAACGTTAATATTTTACGCAAATCTCGTTTTTGAATTGTTCATTTATAGATTGGTCACGATTTCCATTTAAAGGTATATTTTCATTTTCTATTGTATCTTGAACATGCATTTCTTTATCTTTACTCGCACTATTCTCTCCCTTACCAAAATTCTCTCCATCATCTATCGTTTCAAGTGTTGGTTTGTTGAGAGTTTCAGGTAGCAGCAGCGACAGAAGCCCACCCATAAATGCAGCACTTCCAAAGATAATAAGTGGCAGCGGTCGCCATACATTGCTTAACATATTGATGAAGGGGGCTAGTATGCCACCAATACGTGCCACCATCGAAGACGCACCTAGTCCAACATTTCTCACCACTGTAGGAAATTGCTCTGCTGAGAATATGTAAACAGTGCCATAAGAAGCGGTGATAGCAAGTTTTCCTATCATTGCCAGCACAATGATCAGCCAGTTCTCCTCTTTGGGTACTGCGATGGTCAGCAGCAATGCAAAACCGGCGACCAGCATACAGCCGCAGAGTATGGTGCGTCGTCCCCACCGATTGAGGGTGAAAAGTAGGAAAGTGAATGCTGGAATTTCAACAGCGCCGGATATAACAAAATTCAAGAGTATGTTGTCACCCAATGCATTTGTGTTCCAGGAAAGTCCATAGTAAGTGCCACTATTTACAAACCAATCAAAAAAAATTAATAGTGTTTTTCGGCGCAAATTTGGATAGCGCAATAAATCAAACACGGACACGGATTTAACAGGGGTCGTCGCAATGTCGTTTTCCAGAATTTTGGATTTCGTTTCTTCCATATTGCCATTATCATTTAATAAACGATCAGTTGTATCAAAATCTAAGTGCACTTTGTTAAAGCGAGCAGCTTTTTGTATGTTAGCAATTGCAGCTTCTTTTCGGTTATTCGATAACAACCAACGCGTCGACTCTGGTATAATCCAGTAGTAACCGAGAAACAAGAGCCCTGGAAGTGAGATGGCTATTTGCAGTGTACGCCATTGGTGAATGAAGTACGCGAAGGCAGCAGTTAACATAAAACCCACGGAGAAGAACATCATAAGAAACATACCGGCATATAAACGTTTTTTCGGCCCCACCATCTCCATGGCAATTACATAGGCAACAAGAAACACTCCAGACGTTGTGGTACCGATTATGAAGCGTGCAATTGTATAAGTCAGATAGTCCGGTGCAATGCCAGCTAATATGCCAAATGACACCTGAATCAGCAGTGATATAAAGAAGACTGGTTTGCGCCCACATTTGTCCGACAGTTGTCCAAAACCAATACTGCCAACCAACACTCCCAGCATGAATATCGCGTCACTGGTGGCGACCAAAAAATTCCGATCGCAAACCATATCCCATTCAGTGACGGCGCTGTTGGTTATTACCGAACGGTCGTAAACGTAGCTGCTGCATGGAACGGTGCCATTAATTGCAGAAATATTTTGCACCAATGATAGGAAACTTATATTAAATTCCTGATTGCTTGAATTAAACCTTTGATAGAGTCTATTATCAATATCAAAACGGCTGCAAGCCTCATAACGCCCTATTTTCTGGTCTGCTGTTTCCGCGGGGAACGATAAGCGCCACAGTGGCGCCGGTATTTCAAAGTCGGTTGCATTATAATGTTTATAATTGCTGTTATTTCCACCACCATCATTCATCTCATTCTCAAACGGAAGGAGGCAACGGAAGTTCGGTTTGGCAAAGATAAATGCACGTGACATTTTGTGAAAGGCGCAAGAGACTGCGGTAAGACCGAGCAGGAAGAATATAAGTCGTTGGTATTTACCAAAATCTCCCAAGTGCACAAGTACATCATCGTAACCCATTTTCGTGATATTTTATTAACATCCGCCTATCAGTTGCTGTCACGCTTTCTTCAAGAGCCAAAGAAAGTTCGTTTATGTTTTATATGCAATCAAATATTCTCAAAATCCGGCACTCTTTAAAATTTAGTGTTGAATGTTATTTGAGCGGTAGTTTTACGCTCTCTGTGTGGAGCGCTCCGTGCTTGTAAAGAATCTCACGTATAAAAAGTGATTCAACAACCACGCCACGGGCAGATTGTTGAGCGTCACTACGCAGACGAATCACCTCATTTTCGGTATGTGCTTGTGCAAAATTATGTTTACACACATGTACATACGTCACTTCTATAATATGCGTGTATGTGCTTGACCGATTCGTATGTGCTGGCGGGTTAATGGTCGGCCCAGTGGCAATAGATTTTCAATGGCAGATACGTATTCACGTGCGAACAGATCATTTTAATATATGTACGTATATTAAGCTTTAAAGCGGTAAAGCGGTAATTATACACTATGCCACTTATAAAGTTTAAATAGAATGCTGCAAGTTGGGTAACCGGATAACTGAGTGTTTGTGTTTCTACGTATGGATGTAAATAGCTCTGAATATTTTTGTTCTAACTTGTCACTTTTGTACTTCGTGTTAAGCTCTCGAGTACAAATATGTATGTCATTTGCCGGTATATACATATGTGGATATTTATTTATGTTAACTTTTGCAATTTGTCCTAAAAATATTAATTATCTCGCTCCACCTCAACTGTATTCATTTTTATAAACGCGCTTTAAGTTGCAGCTATGTGTGTATGTATGCAATAGACAAATGACTTTTAACAATTTTCAGAGTTCTGTTGTAAAGCAACCGCATATGTGCGGCCGTTTGCGTTTCACTGTAGCGATCTGGGTGGTTAGAACTCGAAAATGTGACTGACGAATTTTCGTTTACTTCGAATTTGTAGAGCGGTTAGATATGTATGAACATATGTGAATTCATTTGCGAATGTACAGAAACGTTGTCAATGGGCCATGAACACCACATGCCGAAATAAACTCAACAACACAGTATTATATGCTCGCATATATATGTATAGGTACATACAGACAATTTACCTTCCAGGGAGTAGTCAACATTGTTAATATCGTTGCTTGATTGCAAATTGTGTATTTGTAGAACGCTTTCACAGCAGTAATCATTTCTTTTGTTGGAATTGGAGCTCAAAACTCACCAGAGAGCGACATATTGCATAGCGCCAGCCAACTCATACATGTAACAAAGAGCTGCAATTTGATATACATACATACCAGATGTACATACAGGCAAAGCTAGGAGTTATGCCTTATTCGGCCTTTATAATATAACAACATTCACTCAATGACTGAAACCACCCTTGCCAGTTTCCAATTAGGAGAATACATCTATATATATGTATATATATACATATATAAAGACATACATAGGTATTTGCAAGAGAGCATTTTCAAGTGTTTACTTTCCTGTTGCTCAATATTTCGGCAATGTTACGTACAATTATATTTCATACAAATTCGTAGTGAGCTTTTAGGTAAAGAACATGTTTTTCATTTCGGACAATAACAGAGAGTTTTTATACTCACTATTTTATCATTATGGAGGGAGGTAAGCTATTTACACTTCATATTTTTTACTTTTTTAAAAGAATGCATGATATCTCCAGAATAATGTGTATTTCAAATCGTTCGGAGCAAAATTGGCGTAGGTATGGGTATTTGAGCAACCTCCTGCCAGGAATAACTCGAGTTACATACACCCTTTAACAAATACATTTGGATTTTTATTTTTTTTTTCATTTATACCGCAAAACCACTTTTTCGAGGCGAATCAGGAGATTCACTGCCATTCGCTCAATTTTAAATATATTGTACTGAAAATTTAAGTATTGTTGCATTATTCTACGAAAATTTGCTGAATAAACTAACAGTATCTGTATACTTATTTACTCCGAGTGGTATTTTTTTAGAGCATAATATTTACAGGAAGTTATCAGACAATTTCTTATCTGTTGAATCTGTTTTTAGAAAACTGGAACGTACAAACATACATACACGTAAAATATAAAAACTTTGTTATGACCCACGCACCCGAACTGTTGCGCAATGAGCTCTAGCTAATAATTTTTAATTTTACTTGATTACTAAAACAATTTTATTGAACATCAATTAAAATCCGTTAATTATATCAATTATCGTTTGAGGCGCACAGTATGTAAAATATCCAAATATGAATAAAACCGCAACCTGCTATCGAATTCATGAATTCTGGCTGTTACATCAAATGCAAATAACACATGAGCTGAAAAGTCCCGGCCTAACACATAGATATCACTAGTTTTATTGCATTCACCTATTTTTCAGTTAGTACTAACCTTAAAAAGACAACCGTTAAAATTTCATAATATTCCATTCATTAGTTCGAGAGTTATTGTGCTAAGAGTGACGCTACTTTTATTGTTTTCAAAACAATGGCTCAAAAAAAATTCCATATTTTAATTTTAGACTGCTTTTTGATGGGAAAAATGTCATGTGGCGGTAACCCCAGAAAACATAAAAAAAATTCTGTGCAAGGTGGGTGCCGCGTGTGATCACTTTCAAGACGACGCACCGTGTCGCAAGTCAACCAAAACAATGGCAAAACTACTCGAGTTGAACTTTGATTTGGCTTCCAGCGACTACTGGCTGTTCGGAGGCCTAAAGAAATGCTCGCCGGTAAGAAATTTCGCTCGTTCTACAAAATTGGTAGGTAAAGAGCTGCGCTGGAATGATTGCGTTGTTCTTGATGGAAAATACGTTCATAAGTAAATCTTGAATGAAAAAAAACGTGTCTTCTTTGTTAGGTCCGGGACTTCTCAGCCCATGTGTTATCCATACTCAATAAATTTTAATATTATAATAAAATTTCAAGTGCGGAAGAATGTAGCCTAAGCGAATTCATACAAGGTGGTAGCAGTATATAACCAACATTTTTAGGTATTCAGTTTTTGCAGTTTGGTGATTTAAATATCAATCCAGTAATCTTTTGTTACTTTCTACGAACTCCACAACTTTCAAAAAGAAAGTAAACAGAACAGATCTGCTACACTTTTAGCCGACTCCGAAAGGCAGATGGTTTTTATGAGGAGCTTTTTTATGGCAGAAATACAATCAGAGGTTTGCCATTGCCTATCGAGGAGCGACCATTATTAGATAAATCTTTTTCTATCATTTTGGGTTACATGCACAGAGATTTGAACCTACTCACATCCGAATGGCAGTCGCGCACCAAGCTACGCGTCTACGGCGGTCACTTTGGTATACAAACCATCAAAACCACGGCGAATTTATACAAGGTGAACTCACCAGCTCATCAACATTTACAATTTGTTTTTGCACTTATGTGAGTTGAAAGTTGAAATTTCAATCAGAATGGAATCAAATAAACAACGCAACAACGAAAAGCAGATCACTTCGACATTGTAACCACCAAATCGCAAGAAAAAAAAAAAAGAAATGAGGTTCTCTAGTAACAACACCTTTTATGGATTCGTTTTGGCCTAAAAGAAAGAAAAAAAGCAAATCAGTTGTTCTACTGCTACCACCTTATATGAATTCAATTTGAGGGTAGCACAGGTTTATTCAGCACCAATACCTAATCACCACGGCAGTGATGATACTAAGTACCCAATACAATTTAAACCATCCATCAAAACAATTAAACTCAATAAAAATTTATAAATAAACGACGCAAATTGGATTCAATCAGAACCGTTGAGCTCGCTTGGAAATAATTGAATATTAATAATTGTAACTTTTATGTATCTATTCAGATTGAATTCATATCTATTAATTTCCTTATTAATTCTATGAATCACTAATTTCGTACAGACTATTTAAGAATTAACCTTAAACTATGGCATCGAATTAAGGATATTAGTAAAAGTTGTTTTAGAGAAAGAAAAATCAGGGTTGATAGATGTTGAGATTTGAGATATTCTCAAATTACCCTGCCGGTAGAAGCATTGCGGACATAATTCGACTGGCATATTTCGTTCTAATATTATCAGCATAGAAAGGCAACGAGGCACAAGATGCCTCCGCAGACCATTAAAATTTATTATCTCCACAAGTCATAGACAGTCACGAACTCCTTAGATAATGCAAAACATAAAAGTATAGATAATATTAATCTTCTCTGGTTTAGCGATTTGAAATTGAGCACCAATAAACGTGCACTATGAAGGTATAGCTTCCGAGGAACGAAACGAACATTAAGTATGCTATTAATATGGGGCTGGGGCCTTCTGATTATTATTTCCATGGTGGTCAGTTCTACGTACTGGAATAATTAGGACTTTTCTCGATCAAGGGGTAACGCCCCAGTAAACTAGCCCTGTCCAGTGCACTGAATCTAATCCCAGTTTATCACCAATAGAGCAATTTTATGTAGCGAGGCTGCTCCAAATATTTCTCTCCAGGGCTGGCAATGAGCCTAATTCGGGCTGTCAAAAACAGTTCCCTCGAACTCAACGTAGGTTAGATGTAACCTGTGCAACTAGCAGTGCCGTCTTCAAACCTGCTCAGGTTTTAAGACTCACAGGGAGTGGACCATACAATTTGTGGCCACATGCTGCTCTCGACACCAGGCGTCTCTAGCCTCTATGACTTCTACTTCGCACAGTGTACCGGTGCCTTCGTTAGGTACCACAGTCGTAACTTCTAAAGCTCCTTGGAACGGAATACAACCTTACGCATATGCGAATGCATGCCCTTCGGTTGAAATTTAAGTGTACTATGCCCAATCCACCGCCGTAGACAAATGCGTTACTACGTGACTACCATTCGGCATTCGGATAACGTAGGCTCGAATCTCCGTAAAACACCAAAATGAAGAAAAACATTTTGCAAATAGTGGTAATCGCAAATCTCCGAGTAAATTTCTGACATGAAAAAAAGCTCCTCATAAAACAAATATCTACCTTTTGAGCCGAGCTCCGCCTCCTATTTGTGATGTGCGTCTTGAAGTTGTTTCACAAATGGAGGGACCTAGAGTTTTAAGCCGACTCCGAAAGATATATATATATCCATAAGAAGGGTGGTCCTGAAATCTGAGCCAACTAAAGCGAAATTCTTCTAAATATCGCATACAAGATTCTATCGAGCGTATTGTGCGAAAGACTGTAGCCCATCATCAACCAATTGATTGGACCTTGTTAGTGTGGCTTGGAAAATACCCATGAAAGGAGAATCGATACACAGCATTCTTTCGTCGATTTTACAGCCGCAAGCGATAGCATCAACCCCTTTTCATGCCGCGATGTTTGAATTCGCTATCCCCGCAAAACTAATACGCCGATGTAAGATGGCGTTGAGCAATACCAACTGCTTCGTCAGAATTGGGAAAGACTTCCCCCTACCATTTGATACCAAACGAAGTATCAGACAGAGTGACTCTTTGTCAAGAGATTTTTTTAAAAAAGATTATGCGAGCCGCAGAATGTAGTTGCTCAAGTACCATTTATTATAAGGGTGTACAATTTATGACACATTCAGATAATATTGACGTCATCGCTTAAGAATATATAAATATAAGGGAGAGAAATTACATACATACACTTTCTTGCCATGGCGCCATCGCCAAAACGAAAAACTGCATTTGGAGGTATTTTTATAATTCGTGCTTTCACTTTGTTTAATTTCAAAGTCACACTTTCAAATTCAAATACACTTCTCTCCCTTTCCTATGTTTATTCGCAGCACTGATCTTTGATTGGTTTAATAATCACGAAAAACTAAGTAGTGGTTTCTAGAAGGCACCACCTTCTGTAGTCAAAGACTATTCTCGAAAGATCTGGCCGATTTGTATTCTCATTTAAGTTGTCATCCTAAAGAAATTGCGAGGCGAATGTATTAAATAGAGAGTTGAATTCATAGATGACTTCGGTATTGCCACGGTGTACAGACAGTTTTATTACTGCAAAAGGATATACCTCAAAACATTAAATGCAATAGAAACCCACATTTTTCTAAACAGAATTTATTTGTCCAATTATTTGATTGGTGTGGAGAACCGTGTACGGCATAATTTTTTTCAGTTTAACGTCTAAACGAATTGCCACGAATTTAAATTTCGTGGAACTAATAAAGTATAAAAACTTACCAGCAATTTGAAAAGCCCAGTGTTTATTATCCGATCGGCCGATTGTATTTGATCGATGTGGTGCATTCTATTAGCTATTTAAATTTGACGCTACAAAATATAACTTTTTATATTTCCGGTACTTTGTGTCATAAGAATTGAGATCATGTTACTTAAAGGAAGGATATTAACATGTGAGTAAAACCCTTTTAACAGTAGATATTTATCTATGTGCAAATTGTTTATCTTGCCTCTTTTATCATGTGCAGTGAAACCTTTCACCTCACCTACATCGATGCGGTTTACTGCCACTGTTAGCAATCCTAAGACCGCTATTCTTATGTTAAATATGGGCGGACCACAGCATACGGATCAAGTACCTGAGTTCTTGTTACGAATTATGACTGATCGAGATATGATCCAGTTGCCTGTGCAAAGCCGTTTAGGCCCTTGGATTGCTCAGCGCCGAACACCCGAGGTACAGAAAAAGTATAAAGAAATTGGTGGTGGTTCACCTATTCTTAAATGGACGGAGTTACAAGGTGAATTAATGTGTAAAGATTTGGATCGTATTTCCCCGGAAACCGCGCCGCACAAACATTACGTGGGGTTTCGCTGTGTTAGCCCACTAACTGAAGATGCACTGAAGCAAATTGAAAAGTAAAGTAATGTAATTTAATTATTAAACATTTGAATTATATTTGTAAAATTTATTGTGCAGGGAAGCCCCCGAAAGAGTAGTATTGTTTTCCCAATATCCGCAATATAGTTGTGCAACCTCTGGATCCAGTTTTAATTCGATTTTTTACCACTACCGCCAACAGTTTGTATTCAGATGATACTTTGATGACGAACTTATTTTAGTAGTTACGCGTTTTTATTTCAGTTCCCTTCCAAAGAATTTAAAATTCAGCGTAATTGACCGTTGGTCGACACATCCTCTTTTGATAAAAACATTCGCTGAACGCATACGTGAAGAGTTAAATAAATTTTGTGAGACAAAACGCAAAGACGTCGTTATACTCTTCACAGCACATTCGCTGCCATTGAAAGTTGTGAATCGGGGTGATCCATATCCCTCCGAAGTTGGAGCTAGTGTGCATTTAGTCATGCAAGAACTAGGGAAATCGAATCCTTATATATTGGCCTGGCAATCGAAAGTGGGGCCCTTTCCCTGGCTTGCGCCATCTACTCGTGATACTTTAAAAGTAAAGATATTAACAGTTCATAAACTATTTATTACTAATAAAATATAAATTTTGGTAATTATATATATTACGTTATGGAGTATATGGAAAAATGTATCAAACAAAGTGAAGAAGAGTACCAGTATTGACCCTAGTATTAATAATCTGAAGGAGCAAAATTAAAATTTTTTTCGCTGAAAAGTTATTACCAAAAAAAAAACGTTTGTTGGGTGCTCTTTTCAATCACTAAATATGTACAGGAAAGTTAGTACACTTAGGGGTCAAACTTCACTTTCTCTTTACACAAGGTAATATATTTAAACTGTTATCCACCAAGACTCGGTAAATATGAACATTAACTTTGTACAATGTTTGTGACACGAACCAAAAATGAACTAAAAGAAGCTTGGTATTGCCATTATATTGAATTGTAGCGATAAGTAAATTTTTTTAAGATGTTAGCGGGTAAATTCTTAATATTGCGGAATTATATATTTACTAATATATTGGCGGTAAAATTTGGAATGGAGGCATATCTGAGACATAATATAAGATCACAAATTGGAAAATCAAAATAATAAAAAACTTTTTATAAAAAAGCGCCTATAAAATAATGTTTTACAGGATATATATAGGCAAATGAATATATTAGAAAAATATAAAAAAAGTGCCGCAGGCGATTTGGAATAAGAAATCGCGGGATTTGCCTTTATAACTCAATTATTCCGAAAATTATAAGTTTTGCAATTATTTGCCTTCAAAGCGTCCTCGGGAACTTCACTATAGTTTGGAATAATATATATTTTTCTAAACTTCACTTAAGTTGACAAAATATTCACTCACATGCGCGTTTTTACTTATTTTTATACTTGTATTCCAAACATTTCAATGAAAATTAAATTCATTGGAATTGACAGCAGTATTGTGTTGCCGGATGTCTGCAAATGAAAGAAAATATGATATATTGAGTATTTCAACGCCAACTCTTCGCTAAACTACACAACTTTAGCAATAAACTTCTTAAAAATTATATGACTTCGGAAGATTCGGGTTTCACTTTTAAGATGGGGATCTCAATGCCCTCTTAACATGCTTTTTATTCAAAGCGTGTTGCAGTATACTAAATATATCCCAAAATTACCAAAATATTGATAATTTTTTCCATGTACTCTATAAAGTATATAATCACTAAATTTATTTTACCTATTTAGGGTTATGTAAAACAAGGACTCAAAAAATTTATTTTGGTTCCAATCGCGTTTGTAAATGAGCATATTGAGACGTTGCATGAGCTGGACATCGAATATTGTGATGAATTGGCTAAAGAGGTAATAAAATTGTAAAGAAATTATGAACTTTGACAAACTTTATTTCTCATAGGTGGGTGTTGAGGAAATAAGACGTGCCGCTGCACCAAACGATCATCCACTTTTCATCAAAGCGTTAAGTTCAATTGTAGCAGAGCATTTAAAGGATGAGAAACCGGTGAACCCTAAATTTTTGATGCGCTGTCCAATGTGTGTTAATTCACGTTGCATGGAAAGTAAAAATTGGTATAGACATATTTGTGCTTAATCAACGTACATGCTTAGGTGCATTTGAAACGATATAACAAATGCATATCGGATTTTTAAGGAGTGTCTCATTATTGGTATAAGGGAATATTTAAATTGTCTTCAAATACTTAGTTATTGTTGATTTTGAAAAGGTTATAAAATATTTTAGAATGATGTTACGAATATAAACAAATTGTTTTAAGCAAAGTGGAAACACATGTAATTTAAGGCGGCTCTACGCCAGCGTTGCCAATATATGTTCATTTATACCAGTTGCTCCATCCATTCGCCACTTGCAACCGCTTAGCGAAAATAAGAGGCCTTTTGTAAAATAGTGAATTATATCAGTTGTATGAGGTATAACCATACTCGCATACTCGGTGAACCTTGTTCGATACATATGTTGTTGCTTTCGCATGCTTAAAATTACATGTATGTAAAATGTATTCATATATGTCCACAAAACGAAATAAAAGTAAAAGGCAAAAAGGATGTAAAAGGCTTTGGAAAGTTCTAAAAACATTAATTTGATTTATTGCGTTTCAATTGAGTTTATTTTAAAGAAAATAATGTATAAAGATGCAAATTGAACATTTTTTCCATTAACGTAAAAACGAACTGTTTCGTTATTTTTGGTGTCTTATATCTGGCAGCCCGCCATTTCGCTTATCAGCCGTTTATCAGGCCACGGAGTGACAATGCTGCCAAGTCTGGAATCCTGTTCCTAGGCGCGCTCTCACACAAAACGAGAGTTTTGCATATTTTTATTTATAATCTAGTATATGAATTCGTTTTGGTGCATTCTATTAGTTGTATAAATTTGACGCTACAAAATCTAACTTTTTGTATTTGCGGTACTTTGTGTTATAAAAATTGAGATTATGTTACTTAAAGGAAGGATATTAACATGTGAGTAAAATACTTTTTAACGAGGGTATATTTATTTGTGTGCGAATTGGTTACCTAAACTCCTGTATCTTTTGACATGTACAGCGAAACTATTCACCTCACCTACATCGATGCGGTTTACTGCCACTGTTAGCAATCCTAAGACCGCTATTCTTATGTTAAATATGGGCGGACCACAGCATACGGATCAAGTACCTGAGTTCTTGTTACGAATTATGACTGATCGAGATATGATCCAGTTGCCTGTGCAAAGCCGTTTAGGCCCTTGGATTGCTCAGCGCCGAACACCCGAGGTACAGAAAAAGTATAAAGAAATTGGTGGTGGTTCACCTATTCTTAAATGGACGGAGTTACAAGGTGAATTAATGTGTAAAGATTTGGATCGTATTTCCCCGGAAACCGCGCCGCACAAACATTACGTGGGGTTTCGCTATGTTAACCCACTCACTGAAGATACGCTGAAGCAAATTGAAAAGTAAAGTAATGTAATTTAATTATTAAACATTTGAATTATATTTGTAAAATTTATTGTGCAGGGAAGCCCCCGAAAGAGTAGTATTGTTTTCCCAATATCCGCAATATAGTTGTGCAACCTCTGGATCCAGTTTTAATTCGATTTTTTACCACTACCGCCAACAGTTTGTATTCAGATGATACTTTGATGACGAACTTATTTTAGTAGTTACGCGTTTTTTTTTCAGTTCCCTTCCAAATAATATAAAATTCAGCGTAATTGACCGTTGGTCGACACATCCTCTTTTGATAAAAACATTCGCTGAACGCATACGTGAGGAGTTAAATAAATTTTGTGAGACAAAACGCAAAGACGTCGTTATACTCTTCACAGCACATTCGCTGCCATTGAAAGCTGTGAATCGGGGTGATCCATATCCCTCCGAAGTGGGAGCTAGTGTGCATTTAGTCATGCAAGAACTAGGGAAATCGAATCCTTATATATTGGCGTGGCAATCGAAAGTGGGGCCCTTACCTTGGCTTGCCCCATCTACTGATGATACTATAAAAGTAAATACCTTAACAATTCATATACTATTTATGACTGTTTACAATACTAATTTTCCTTTACCTATTTAGGGTTATGTAAAACAAGGACGCAAAAATTTCATTTTGGTTCCAATCGCGTTTGTAAATGAGCATATTGAGACGTTGCATGAGCTGGACATCGAATATTGTGATGAATTGGCTAAAGAGGTAATAAAATTGTAAAGAAATTATGAACTTTGACAAACTTTATTTCTCATAGGTGGGTGTTGAGGAAATAAGACGTGCCGCTGCACCAAACGATCATCCACTTTTCATCAAAGCGTTAAGTTCAATTGTAGCAGAGCATTTAAAGGATGAGAAACCGGTGAACCCTAAATTTTTGATGCGCTGTCCAATGTGTGTTAATTCACGTTGCATGGAAAGTAAAAATTGGTATAGACATATTTGTGCTTAATCAACGTACATGCTTAGGTGCATTTGAAACGATATAACAATATGCACTATATGATTTTCAAGGAGTGTCACAAATATTGGTATAAGGGACTATTTAAATTGTCTTCAAATAATTAGTTGTTGCTGATTTGGAATGGTTATAAAATAATTGGAATGAACTTATTAAAAAAAAATGTTTTAATTAATTGCACAAAATATGTTTTCCCCAAGTGTTTTATGCTTAACCTCGAAAATTTGTTAAATTCTAGAGCCCAGTTTGTTTCCGGTAAGTTGATAATAAGTACCTACAAAAACGAAGCTGATGGCATAAAACAGTTTCCACACTGGAACTTAAACCAATCATCATTTATTTTGGAATTAGAGAAATTTCCTAAAGAAAGTACTAACAGTGCCACCTTTAAACAATCCTTCCTTAATATAATTGAACCATACCGGAAGAAAGGGTGGAATTTTTTATACACTGACGGTTCGAAAACCGGTTATAGCACTTCGTTTGCAGTTTTGAGAAGTAGTGGCACGCTAATTACCCGAGGAATCATTGACCAACATTGCTCAATATTTACAGCCGAAGCTTTAGCCTTAAAATTAGCTACCGATTACGCAAAAAAAAAAAGGGGAAATTTGTAATTTGTTCCGATAGCAAATCCGCAATCAATGCAATACGCAACATAGGCAACGCTAACAATATCGTATCCGAAATCAGAACGACATGTATTAAAAACAGCAATAAAATCCGAATCATGTGGGTACCAGGGCACAAAGGTCTAGAAGGAAACGAACTCGCAGACCGCGCTGCAGACGATACACAAGCTAAAATTTAGTATAATGTATATCGCTTTGGAAAAAACGGTAAAAAGGGGGTGATAGAGGGGTGTATCCCCATCTTAAAACTGAAAACAGAACCTGCCGGAGGCTTATAGTTTTTAAGTAATTTAATGTTAAAGTTCTATAATTTAGCGAAAAGTTGGTGTTGCCATACACCTGAAATGAAAACGAAGTTCGCACGCAGGGATGTTCAGTGGAAGGTTCATTGTAAAACTGCAGTATTTTTGCTGTAATTTAAAGTTGAGAAATAATTTTGAAAATAAAAACATACAACTCATTTAAACTTAAAAACAATGATATTAAGCGTATCACAAAAAATAATGAAGTAATTAAAATTAAATTAAATTAATTAACACAGTATTTTTGCGTGGAACTCCTTATCGCGTAGGCGGCCTTCGGCCGCGCTTCAAAAAAATAACCCTTATCAGTCCAACTCCGGCTACGCAATCCACAGTATTTTTGCGTAGAACTCCTTTTCGCGTGGGCGGCCTTCGGCCGCGCTTCAAAAAAAATAACCCTCATCAGTCCAACTCCGGCTACGCAATCCACAGTATTTTTGCGTAGAACTCCTTTTCGCGTGGGCGGCCTTCGGCCGCGCTTCAAAAAAATAACCCTCATCAGTCCAACTCCGGCTACGCAATCCACAGTATGTTTGCGTAGAACTCCTTTTCGCGTGGGCGGCCTTCGGCCGCGCTTCAAAAAAAAATAACCCTCATCAGTCCAACTCCGGCTACGCAATCCACAGTATGTTTGCGTAGAACTCCTTTTCGCGTGGGCGGCCTTCGGCCCTTGATAAACAAACTAAATGGCTTAATTATAATAATAAGTACACATTGATTAATAAACATGGAGAAAAAGCTATTTTCCCAAGCACATCTACTCGACAGCAAACACAAACATTCATTCGCCTTCGTATTGGCCATACTCACCTCACACATGAACACTTATTACAAAATTCACAACGTACAGCGTGCCCCTTTTGCAAGAGCACACTGTCCACAGAGCATATTTTAAACGACTGCAGTCAACTAAATGTCTTTCGACTAAAATTTTTCGGAACTATTTAACCCAGCACACTTCTAACTACTATAAACCTTGAAAACATGTCTAAATTTATAAACTATCTTAAAGCTTATAATATACTACATAAAATCTAAATAATTTTAAACTTTGTACTTAGATATTAAACACAATACATGTATATGTACATTTTACAGGATTAACAAAAACGCAATTTTAAAAGGGAGTCGAAGGCCTTGGCTGCTAGCACTCCTGTTAGTTATTAAGTATAATAATTGTATTATTGTACCTAATCATAATAAATAAATAAAAATACCTACAAAAACGAAACTGATGCATAAAACAGTTTCATATATTTTTCCAGTGTTTCATAGGTTTTCCACACTGATGTTAAGTCCAGTGATTTCATAATTTTCTCAATATACTTATCTATTACAGTTTCAAATGATTTGTAACATCCAAATTAACATAACAGATATATTATTTTTTAAGCAAAAGGGGTATTATTTTTACTGTGTTGTTCAGTATTTGTGGCCCTATTTCTCAGTGTCCACATTATATGGAGAGATTACTAAGGGAGAGATCATAGATAATTCATAACATATCTACACCTCCCATAGATTATGTTAAAAGAAAGTTCAGGTGAAGACTGTCAGTATACTGTTACAATAATAACAAGCGTGAGTTTCACTGCTAAAATATATCTGTTTTACTGAATATCTGGCATAGCTGTCTTAATATCTGCTGCCAGCTCGTAGTTTGACAATTCAATTTTCATTTTGCCGCACCATTTCTATTCGCGAATACATCAATTTGATTTGTTTGATGCCGTTTTGAAAAAGAAATGTTAAAACAGCAAGGTGTTCACATGAAACCGGACAAAGTCAAAACAGAAATTTGACAAACGTTAAAGCACATTTGTTGCAAGGTGTAGATATGGAGTAAGCTGATGGCAATTTTTCAATATTCACAGTGGTAGAACTAACCCGAAGAAAGCTTAAAGTACGTTCACATATGCATTAATTACCAATAAAAAAGAGGTTGTCTGTAAAGTCGGTTTACTGACGATAGTTTAACGTGATAACGTCATAAGAAAATACTAATTGAATGGTTGCATTTTTCAAAAGAAAATTTTTATTTTATTTGCTTGATAGATATTTTGTATGGATATAGAGAATGAGTTAACATTAACATAACATAATATACTTTAACATAACATAACATAACATAACATAATATAACATCACATAACATAACATAACATAACATAACATAACATAACATAAGATAACATAACATAACATAACATAGCATAACATAACATAACATAACATAACATAACACAACATAACATAACATAACATAACATGCTGTTCAAGCAAGGTAACGACGCATTTTTTGGTGCGTGCAGCTGGCTACATAGAATTATAAGACGTTATCACGTCAAAAAATAATAATAACATTAAAACAACAGGTATTATTAACAAACCTGGTTTTATTTTAAATTCTTCAAGTAAATCAAATTAATAATAATCAATAAGAAGGCATATGCAAATACAAATAAGTGAATTTATATATGTACATATGCGCATATACATACACATATACGCTCACTTAAGTAGGAGAGAGCAAGATGTGGAACGTTGCCGTTCGTTTGCTTTGTCGTTCGTTCCGCGCTTTCGCTTGCAGTTCATTCAAGGTAACGGCAATGAGCAAGGTAACGGCAATGAGCAAGGTAACACTAATGAGCAAGGTAACGACACATTTTTTCGTGCGTGCAGCCTGTGAAATCGAATTATAAGTCGTTATCACGTCAATATACAAAATTGATCTACCCGTTCACATATGGCAGATTACCTCCAACATTGGCAATCAGCTGTCAATATTGTTGTGAAAGGTTTTTCGTCATCGAAACTATTTTGGGAAAATATTTCGGTGTTTTGTATGTTTAATTATTATTAACCATGAGAAGGGAAGAAAAGGAGAAGGGATAGCTAATTTAATTGTGTAATTAGCTGCTAATAATAAGCTGTTGGGGAAATTCAGCTGACAGAGTCTGTTTAGTATTATGTTCTGCTAAAAGCCGACTTTTTTCAAGCTTGTACAAAACTTTTATATTACTTATTGCTGTCACCAGAGCAACTTTAATATTTCAACGTTCTGGCCAAGAAGAAAGAAAAAATGTACAAACTTGTTGCCACTGCCTGTTTAAAGTGCCTTAGTTGGGGCTATTTATGTGTTATCTGATCCAATTTCCTTTCTTCTCGATATAAAATGGAGTATCATACATAGGTAACTTACTGAAATAATTTGGCATAGAGTAATTTAATTTTATTTTATTTATATATGCTTGATCAATTTATTAATTGTCTGGGATAATTTAATTTGACAATATAATAACTTTAATTACACCGGGTATGTTATCGCACATATTGGCCAATTTGCTCGATCACGATTGTTGATTTAAATCCATTCTGGATTTATATAGTCATGGTGAATGTTGTATCCCTTACAACACCAGCAACAAATTTTCGAAAACTATTGTGATTGGAGGCAAATAAAAAAGAAGAACATTAATTTAATGCAGCTGTTTTTTGTTTATATTTTTTTTCATCCATGCTCCAAAGAGTTGTTCGGTTGCGAAACACTAATTGATTGCCCTCAAGAAATTTTAATTTGAGAGACATTTGTGGAGAAGCTTAAGGCAAGGCTTAATTGTAAACTGGAGGCATAGAGTTTTCGAAGAGAGCTAATTGATGCTTAATTTGAATTTTATTTGCATTTACAACTATGTAGAATAAATTGCCTCCAGCAAGTTACTGAATTGATTGATTTAATTCGAAATCGATCAAAGAAAGTCCATATATTAATTATTATTAACTACGTATAGTCTCTATTTTTATATTTAATCAAATTTTTTTTTCAGACGATCAGAAAAGCTTTGAACACAAATTCGTTTTTTTTTTTGCACAAATTCAAAGATTACATCACTGGTGCTGTATTGTCTCTGAAGATTTTTATATTCGACTGTCCACTTTTGCACAGATCAGCGTACTGAGTTTAGATAATTTGTTCCTGAAATTATAAGTTCCTACATACAACGACCAAGTATTAATCTTATCACCATCACGGTAAACAAAACGGTCATAAAGAGAGGTTATTCCAGCTTCAGCAAATCAAATTGGAGAGAAATTTTGATCCATGTATGTATGCAAAAGAATACTGCTGGCATTTTTGTTAACCATTATTGCAGTATTAGCTACAATCGCACTGGTATGAGTGAATATAACGATATAGTCAAGTCGACATATAGGCAGGAGTGGAGTGATCTTAGTGACTACCACGAACCAGAACAACTCTTGTCATCAGTAATACAATTACACCATTGCGGAAATGATAAAAGTGAGAGGGAAACTAAAAACACGAGGGGTTTTGGTGACGACGCAGCTCTTTCAGTGTGCTTGACATCGCAGTCGGAGAGGTTGGCGGTTTCGCGTTTGACTGGAGGCTATGATTTTGGCAGCAACTACTTATTAAACAGGTATGTGATTTTTTGTAGAATATTATTATATCAGTTTGCTTGCAGCACACTTTCTACTACATTATTCACTCAATTTATAGTCCACGAATATACTTAATATTGTATAATTCTTCGTAAGTAATATTTTGTTTATTAAACTGAAAAAGGCGATTTACGGTTTAAGCTGAAAGGAGTTTCTATCCCAAATTTGCTATGAGTGTATATGTATGTATGTATATAAATTGCATGAATTAGAATTAAAGTTTTATTAAAAATGTGTATGCGGCAGCTTGAGCTTTGATGTGAAGCTAAAAACTAAAAATTTAATTTCTAAAGCTTAGCTTTGCACTGCAACTTACGTTAGTAGTTTACTGCTAGCGCTGTGCCTTACCTGTTAGTGTGAGAACGGGAATTTGCCACGAGTGGACTTTTATTTAAGTTTAGATACCTCGCCCACCCCAAAAGTAGTGTTCAATTAACTAAATATTCCTCGAAATTCATACTGTTATAAAGTGCAGGAGCATCATTACTTGTTTTCGCGCTTTTTCTTTCTTTTAACAGCATACACCATTCTTAAGTCTTTAGGGATCGTATGGTTTAATCCTATGACAACAGAAAACGTGCTATTTCGAGAGATTGGGTCCAGAGGGAGAGGGATATTAGGTGAGTAGGTTTGATAGGGCATGTGAATACAAGGATGATAGATTTAAATTTAAAAATATTTTCACCATGATGTGAATAGGTGGTTAGGGTCGTACGGTGTGCCTTCTAGTGTGCTAGTTTAAACTAAATTTAAAGGGGAAAACATTATACAATTAACATATCCAAGTGAATTCCTCCTCCAGCTAATGAAATTTAAAAATAGTAGAAGCAAATATAAATACAAAAAACGACCCGTTGCCACGACAGTCGGTTCTACGTTACCGAAACGACCCGGATTTATATCCGGCCAAGGACTGTCACTCCAGCAGCATTCCCCGTATGTAAGTATGGGGAATGTTTATGCTGCTACAACAACAACAACAAAACGACCGGACAGCCGGTTCTACGTTACCGAAACGACCCGGATTTATATCCGGCCAAGGACTGTCACTCCAGCAACAATCCCCGTATGTAAATATGGGGAATGTTTATGCTGCTACAACAACAACAACAACAAAAAATTTATATCTTTCACTTCAGTGTTTCATATTTTTAATATTTCGGGGCATCAAATAAAAAAAAAATTATATCTTTCACTTCAGTGTTTCATATTTTTAATATTTCGGGACATCACGGCACTAATACAAAAGCTGGAATCCCAGGGTTGACATCCCTAACACGCGCGTACATCTACATATATAACATTTATGGCCTGCATAGAAAATGTCGTGCTGATATCACATAGTACATATACATACATACATATGGATGTACAGTAAAACCTCCCACAGCCTGACACTTACGGCTCCACAATTTCTACCCGATTTTGGGACTGAAGAGAAATACTTTAATGAAATATTTTTTTATATTAATTTTTTATGGCACTTTTTATTTATTCCTTGTTTATTACAAAATCAACAAGTCCTTATTTTCCTTCAAAATCTTTTTCAAAGACAATAGTGTTGATGTAGGAATGCCCTCTACCGAATAGAAGTTAGAAATTTCAATCGGCGTTCATTAGAGTTAAGCGTTAAACTTTTTTACCGTTGTTTTTACCTCCCATGTTTTATACCTATGCCTGTCTCTTTTCATCATTATCATTATCATAATCATTAATCTTCCAGTCATTGGAGTGTCCGGTAATAAAGGTGGAATTTGTTCTACAAGCACAACCTAAACCTTGGTTCCCGAATGTGTGTCCCTTTACGAGGGGTGTCCGCAAGTAGAGGATTCACTGTATAAGTATTATATACATATTTACACATTAATTTATTAATGACGATTATTGTGCGAGTGCTCCAAACTTCGGTTCTTGGTAAAGAACTGAAAATAAAAATGATTTTTTGGATTTCTTAAACAATTACTATGGTTGTTAATTTGTATTACATTAGAAATACATTTTTAAAGAGTTCATTTCTAAAAACATAATTTTATACATATTTATATGCATGCAGTTAAAACAAATATAAAACGCAATGGCTCTTAGCATTACCGTTCAGATTATAAATATCACGTGCAGATACTACACTTTTCCGTAAGCGTGATGAATCAAATTTAATTGAAGTCTGTTTGTTAATTTATAGAAACCCACCTAAAAAGAAATTCATAGAAAAGATGACGGATATAATAAAAAGTCGTAACTTCGTAGTGGATATATTGGCGATATTTTTTGGCATAGGCACATGGATTGGTGTAAACGGTAAGATTTATGAAATTAAGTATTATAATCGTAAATGTATTACAAGTAATGAAAAATCGTTTTTTTATATAGGCATTTTCATTGAAGTACCACTGCTGGTTAAGGAGGCACCAGAAAGTTGGAGTTTAGCTTCGTATCTTAGCGTTGCCGTGCAAATTGGGAACATAGGTCCGATAACGTATACTTTGATACAGCATTTCTCAAAGAGACGCATAAGTGACGCATTGTTTATTTATGTTATGCTGGTGGTAGGGACATTGTCGGCCTTATTCACCAGTTTTTTCTACAATAAAACATTGGTTTTATTTGGTGAGGAGCGCAGTTTAGCTTTGTATATTCTCAGCTTCTCATCCGCCCTCACGGCTTGTACAAGTTCGGTGCTCTTCATGCCCTACATGGGTCGTTTTAAGGAGATGTACTTAGTGACGTAAGTAAGAAATTAATTAATCAAGTTTGTTTCTAAATACTACCGTCATTTGTAAACCATCTTTCGAATGCTAAAATATTTTACTTTTGGAAATTAAAGAAGCGTTTCACTGCTTCGTAGTATTTGGACGTTAAATCATAGATGTTCATATACATATATCTAATATTTTCATTGTACTTACATATATGTATATTATATATTTTTTTTTTTTTGTTCCACTTAGTTATTTTGTAGGTGAGGGTTTAAGTGGACTGTTACCAAGTGTCGTATCACTTGTGCAAGGTATCGGCAGTGACTCCGTATGCGTCTTGGTGAATACCACCTCAACCGGCGAAGAGGTCTATGAGAAACAAACACTTCCTCCGCGTTTCGGTTCAATGGAGTTCTTCCTGATTATTTTTGCATTGTTTGTATGCAGTGTAATTGCATTTACTTTGCTGGATCGTCTTCAAATTTCGAAACGGGAATATGCTGTAGGCCAAATCGGCGTTGGAAACAATTACAAATATGAAGAGAATAAAACAACTAATGATATGAACAATGCAGCGATGAAAGAGACATCAGCCAATCCGGATAAGTCAATCCAAATTTCATCCAACGAATATGTTTTACTATTGCTGCTTATCGGCTGCTTGTCATTCTTTGCCAACGGCATGTTCAACTCCATACAATCCTACTCAAGTTTGCCTTATGGTAGCTCAGCTTACCACCTGTCAGTGACATTGAGTGTAATTGCCAATCCTTTGGCGTGCTTCTTAGCGATTTTTATACCTCATACAACGTTGCGGCCTATATATGTGTTGTGCTGTTTATGTGCTGCTTTAACTACGTATGTCTTTGTTACAGCTTGCATGAGTCCATCGCCGCCATTGCATGGCACATCTGCGGGATCCGTAATCGTAGTAAGTTATTTCAAGATAATAAATAAATCTGCATGTGATGACGTTTTATTAACAATGATTTCATTTTATATTTTAGATCATTAGCTGGGCTCTATTAATTGGTTTGGTGAGCTACACTAAGCTGTCGATTTCGTCGGTTATGCGCGCTCAGGGCGGTCGGTCGCTCGTTTGGACTGGCGGTCTGACACAGATTGGTGCTTTATTAGGTGCGGTGCTGATATTTATTTTAATAAACTATACAAACAGTTTTCAAGAAGCGGAGAGCAGTGATTGCTAAAATTCGTTAATGTGTATGCAATATTTAAGTATGTATGTATGTTCATGTACTTAAAGCCAAATGAATGAATGTTTTTATAGAAATGTACAAATTTTGTAATTTAATTTAATTTTAACTTTGAAAAAAAATTTTGTGAAAATATGTATTGTATGCTTCAGTTATACCTCAGTCGAACTTTTAGGTCACAAACTACATTTAGGATATCTGGTTTAGAAAATATGCATTTCATGATATTTGGATTAATTTATTACAATTAACGTATAAATAAAATTGCCACCTATGTAAAGTTTTGAAAGGAGAATGTTCTTTACTTCAAATCGAAAGGCGTATTTGAGGGCACTCAGAGGGTACCATTTCCAGGAGCTGGTGGTATTAGAAAAAAACTTTATTCTTTGTTTTTTATTTGTATTGAGAATCAATCTGCGATAATTGTTATTTAATAATGTTAAGAATATTTACATACCTATGTTTTTTCACGCTGAAACCTATTAAAAATAAAAAATACATTCATATATGCATATTTTTTTCTTTTCTTTCGTGAAACCGAAGTTTATAGTAGGTAAAACGTACTATAATAGTATTTGCTATCGTTGACAGATCACCTGGCTAATATTATCAATCTCTGAGTGCAAATGACTCATCATATCAAATTTTAAACGTATTCGAAGCTTTTGCATTTCAATATGGTGCTGTTTATAAAAAATGTATTTCTGAAGTCAACACATACGAGTTTTGAAGTTCTAAAACCGTACGTCGTAGACATTTTGCGCCACCTATTTTTAATTGATATTTTAAAACAAACAAATTCCTCGATATGTACATTTGGATTTTTCGAGCTTTTATTTCTAGTATTGTTAAATACATTTTGCAATGTTTCATATTTGTTATTTTCCATTAGTTATAACGTTAATTCACAACGCTCAACACTGGTTGGACATATCACTAGTAGCGTTTCTACCACTACTGATTTGCGGACGAAATCTTGTTTCTCTTCCGCTTCAGAGCAAGCAAATCATACTCACTATCGTCATTGTCCCCCTCGTAGCCAATTTCCAATGCGTTAACTCCATTGCTCTCATTTTTATACGTTTCTTGTTGGTAAACATTTTCTGTGGATTGATAGACATCCAAGCTCGTTACACTGCTACAACAGGAAGCATAGCAGGAGGATAATTCCGTTGGCTTATGTGGCAGACGATACGCTAGCTTCGCATTATTAAATATATTTATTCGATCTTTTATGTTGGAATTGCTATTTGTGGACATTTGTGTTCCAGTGGCCGTTATGTTAGATGGACTGGTGAATGAGACAGATGTATTAGTTAATTTTTCATAGCCGTGCGCTGTGTTGCTGCGGTCATTGTTAGCAATGGTGTTTATGATATCTAAACTGGGTTTCGGTGAAGCCAACAACTCGTCATTGGTGTTATCGATCTTCGCAACTGTTGTGCTCTCTCTTGTTATTGGGGGCTCAGTGTTCGGTTTGTCTACATTCGCAGATTGAGTAATAACATGTTCCAAGTGCGTACCGAGAAATGTATCGATTTTCTCGAGTGACTCTTTGGCGCGTTTGAAAAGCACAAGGCTCTCCTTAAGTACGTGGCTATCGTTTAGTTTTTCAAAATTTTGTAAAATCTTACGGATGTCTACTTTGCTTTCGATAGATATTGGTGCCTTTGTTGAGTTAGATTCTCTTGCAGTTTCGAACTCTTGTATAAGCTGTTTTATTTTGGCAGCATTGTGGTTGGGACTGACCCCACTGTTTTGTGGCAGCAATAGCTCGGAGGAGACTTCATCAATCTCTTTTATGATATCCACTGAATTTTGTATGACTTCATCATGTTGCACACGCAACTCCTTCAGTCTTTCTTTTAGATCGTTCAGATAAACTTCAACACGCTGAGTTTTGAGCGTCTCCTCGGATACTGTGAATCCATAAAGTAATTTTCAGGACACATATGTATATTCATATATAAGGACACATGTACATATATACTTTTAAGTATGTGAATATTATAATTAGTTAAAGCTTACAAAAAGGCATTCTAACGTTATCCATGGTTCCAAATCGGCAACAAAAAATTTTGAGCAATATAACCAAATAATTATCAAAGTTTGAATTTTTTTTCGTTATTTTAACTGAAATTATTTCGTAATTTTTTTTTTAATTTGAAAAGTTTTAAATCAGCACCTGAGACCAAATTTGTATATTGTACCGACAGTCGGTTATACGTTATGGGAAGGACCCGGATTTATATCCGGCCAATGATTGTCACTCCATCAGAATTCCCCAAACACGTATCGGGGCGTTTATGATGCTACAACAATAACAAAAACAAGAGCAACCAAATTTATAAATATTTTCGTTATTTTAACTGATTGCCCAAAGAGAAGATTTCGTCCCGTTTGCAAGTTATTGTTGCTGTCGCAGCCAGGGTTGGGCATAGTGTACTCAATAACTAATGCAGAATGCAGCGGATAGAAAAACACTGATCGATCCTCATCTTCAAGTTCATCTAATGGTAGGTCCAGGAAACGTGTTTTTCGACAGGCTGGGCCCAGAAGGAGAAGGGCTAAGTGAGTGGGTTTGAGAGGGCAAGTGGTGGTTAGTATCGCGTGGGACTCCTTCACATGCCGGACATATGTATATTAAGTATGTCGGGGTCGATTCTGAATAAATAGGACTTTACCCTGCTATAATATCCAATTCTACATACCGGGATGAATCGGGTTTCTCCCGACTAAGGACTACCGGCACATGTAAGACATATAATTCTATATTATCATGTTTATGCGAATGTTTCAAGGCGGTGTCTACTAATTATTACTAATATTACGGACTCGTCCATGCCCCGCAAAAAATTCCTACATATTTGTATTAATAATTATTAAGCCTCGCCAGATTCTGCATGGATACTGTATATAATATTAGTTATTAATATTCTAGTTAATTATTTATTATTGTTAAAACTAATTATTTTTTATTACGTTAAAAAACGTTTGTCTTCCTTTGAGGTGCTTAAGTATTCACAATATATTTTTTGTAATATATTTTTACTTTGAACTTTTAAAATGTCAAGTAATTTTACTACAGAAAAACTCAAGAAATCCAAAAAATACCTCGAATGAAATTGCCTCACCACGGCAAACATGCCACATACGAAACGTAAACAAAAATCAGCTGTTGAAACAACACAGTTGCATCTCTCTTTCTGGCCGTAGAGTCAGCTGATAAAACATAACTTTTCTCTCGTTTTAGCATTGCATTAAAACAACTCACAGTGGTTAGAAACATAAAAAATAGTTACACAAAAAAATTTTTGTTAATCATTCAAATACTTGTAGAATTCACTTTCTTCAAACTTCGGGCAATCGGTTAATGCTTCGACATTATCTGTTCTTCGATAAAAATATAATTTTGGTAAGAAATTTAACTAAAATACTTCGTATTCTCCCAAAGTGTAAGTTTTCCCAGCCAAGTTTTCAAGCCAATATTTGGCTCAGTCCTGAGTTAGAGTATTTTTAATATATTTAGAATTTACTTTCAACTTAGTTGGGCACAAAGTGAAAAATGCCCATTTAATACTTCGAAAAATCTATAAAAACATAATTATGTTTAATAAATATTAGAGAGAAAAGACGCTGCTACCTGCTAATTCTTTCAAGGTCAACTTTTTTACAATTTTCAACCCCAAATGAATTTATAAATTTGGGTGTTACTGCTGTAATAATTGCAGCAGTGTTTCTTTGTATGAGATAGCATCTCGTTCTGTCTCATAATTGTTGCAAGAATGCCACCGCCACGCGTTCTGTCAGTAAAATGTTGACAATTTGCTTATTGCGTAGTACAAAATTTTTCACCTCGGAGTAGAAATTGAAGAATAAAAGTAAGTTTTTATTTAAAAAATTGTACTTTGAAGTTTATCATTGTTTTTAAAATGAATGATCCACATTTTCAAACAACGCGTTCGGCGCGAAGTAACTTCTGCAATATTGTCGTGGCTAATCAGCTGGTCGCAATATTGCTGTAATTATTGTTTGCAGCGAACACAGCCGGAGTTTTTGCAAAGGCAAGTAAAAGATTTGCATAGTTAAAGTATGTCATGTCACCACTGTGCAATCAACAAATCCCAACAATCAAGTTGGCTCCACAGCTGAAGCGATTGCTGGCTAGCTGGTTTCGTCGTCGATGTTTGTATATATGCCGTTCCATTCTGTATTCTTTCTTAAACAGCTATTATTTTCGCAATTGTTCGTGGTTGGAGGAAAATGGAAGTCTGACCTGTCAAATCGTGGATAGCAAATAACTTTTTCGTCTTAATTAATAGTCAATCAGTGAAAAGTTGAGTATAACAATATATGTAGATTGCGGCAAATATAAAAAAACTTCGAGTAGTCAATCTACAATTACTGCGGTATCAAACGTCAGCAACGTAACTTTGAGAATTAAGCAGTGTTAAATATAATTATACGAATGGAAATCGCTATTTTTCTAACCGTGGAGAGTGAAGTAAAGTGAAAAAGTGAAAAACATGATACTGCCCCCAGGAAGACACGAAACTTAATGTGCAGCTACAAAAACAGGACTGAATTTTCCGAATAGTAAGTGCATAAGCTAGTCAAAATGTCGAGTAATCAATATAAAATTAGATAAATCGAGACTGCGAATTTTAATAGACATGTATGCAACTATTTGCATATGTATTTATATTTAAATATGTGTGTATATACCCGCAAATGTGTGCTGCAATAAGTCATACCTAGAAACATATATGTATATATGTGCGTATGTATGTATATATCTGTATATTTGAATTTATGTATGTATACTGTAAGTTGTGTTTCTGTTGCAGAGAGTGGATGATTCGAATACAGTACTCGTACAGAGGCCAGGATCAACAGCAACAATAGTCTACTTTGGCCGCCTTCACTCCACCTATGTATTCCCAAGTATACATACATATGTACATATGGACATATGTTTGTATACATGCATATACATATGTATATGCCATTCATTGTAATGTACATTCATTGCCCTATATTAAAGTTTATTTACTCAGTTTCTGGGCTGTAAGCCTATCAGTAGAATTGCGGTGAGAATAGCACTACCTGCCATCCATATGTTACCGCGATACGGATCGCTATGTTGCATTATAGCTTCAAACAAACGCACATATAGTACATATGTTGTCGGAACTCTTCTAAAACCAATACGAACTGATCAAAAACTTTCGATCAAAAACAACATCACTGATTTCCACATGGTTGAAATGTTTTAAAAAGAGGATTGAAGAATTATATATGTACATATATATAATTGTCGCGTACACCCTTTTTTGGTTGTTTGGCCGAGCTCCTCCTATTTGTGGTGTGCGTCTTGATGTTGTTCCACAAATGGAGGGAACTACAGTTTCAAGCCGACTCCGAACGGCAGATATTTTTATGAGGATTTTTTTCATGGCAGAAATACACTCGGAGGTTTGCCATTGCCTGCCGAGGGGCGACCGCTATTAGAAAAATGTTTTTCTTAATTTTTGGGTGTTTCACCGAGATTCGAACCTACGTTCTGTCTGTGAATTCCGATTGGTAGTCATGCACCAACCCATTCGGCTACGGCGGCCGACGGATTGAAGAATTGCGCACCTAGAATGGCGACTCTTATTATGTGTATTCAAATGGTTTTAAACTTCTCTTCTTGCAATAAAAGAAAAAAATATAAATTAAATAAACCTCGGCGTGGAATGGTTGATTTACACATATCACTATTAGGGATCATCGGAAGATGAACAATATCGTTCGCATACAAATGAGATGTTTAAGAATCGTGCTATGAGAAAGCTCGTTTTTTGCGATATGTTGTTCGTGTTAAATTGTACATCTGTCTACTTGACAATCATTCACATTCTCTGTAAAGCTGGCCACAAACAGGGCACAATTCCCAGCGATGTGTTACAGTTCGAGGAAAAACCCTCGTGCATGGCGAAGTGCGGGCACACCTCCCAAGTAATTGAAAGTTTTCATTTACCTGGGATTTGTTGTTAGTTTGTGGCATAGTTTGTGGATTTTCTCATTTTTTTACTGACTGTCGTCGAGGTAAGAGTAAGCGGAAAGAATTTATAGTGTTTCAAAAATGAACCATCATTACGGCAAATGAAAAATGAATTATTCAGAACACGTTTTTTCATTTTTTTCTTAATGCACATGTAAATACCATAACTACAAGAGCAGTCAACACCCCTCTCCCTCTGGACCCAAGCCGTCGAAACAGCAAGTTCCCTGGGCCTATCGTTAGATGAACTAGACGTAGACGACCGGTGATTTACACTGATCGGGCAAAGTTACTGCTACAACAACAACTGCAAGAGCAATCGCGTCATCCGGTTTTTTGTATCGCATGTTAACAGTACGACGATCGCAACGAAATGATATTTTATGGATATGTGTACGTATGTATGCTACGGACTAGGCAAAAATCGCTGGGAATTGTGCCCTGTTTATGGCCAGCTTTACGTCAGCAAATCAACTGATTGCTTCAAAATCGCTGAGATTTGACGTTAGCCACTCCTTCTGAGTTCTCTCCACCTGAAAGTATTCGTTGATCTCGCAAATTTTCTTTACCTTCTACTCGCAAGTGGATACTTCGTGGTTGCTCGGTTTTATTATTTCCAAAACTTCTTCGGGATCCGCAAGGCAGTTTATAACCCAGGCACTGAATCTTGGCCTATTGGCTCCCTTACCAGAGTATATAGATCAACTGACCATTGAAGGTACTACAAAACTTTATACCCAGAAAAATTGTAAAAATTCGTCTTAAATATTTGAAAGTTTTGATGAAATTGGGAAATATTCTGTACAAAGTTCAGTGGAATTCTTCCTCAATATGTTTTTAGTAATTTGACAATTTATAATGATTTTGAATAATATAAAAAACCTAAGTAGGTAAGATATTTGGTTAGCACAAGGACAGAGGGACTCTGGGACCTAGAATATTCTCTATCAATATCTTAAGACTCGCTTTGAGGGTCAAGAAGTCCATGGTAGCCGTATTTCCATCAGTAATTTTTCTTCTTCCTCTGCGTATCCAAGTTGGACATTCGCACTAGCAAATGTTATATTGAGCTTAGCCTTACGATTGTACGGTCATATTATTAATTATATCATCGAAATTGTGTCCGTTTGCCGCTCCTTCTGTTAGTTCACCTATTGTTTTGAGATTTGTAATTTTTTCCTACGTTCGTCCCTTGATGTTGTATCCAACACTATATATCTGTAAATATTACAATTATATCAGCCATTATCCTCTTAAAATAAATACTTAAGTACATATATCTCTAAAGATCTAGGCAAGGCTGCTCATTGTCCACTAAAGTTTTCATCCCTTTCTATCTCTTTGAGTATACCCACTCGGCGATCAGAGATCTAGCATTGGCCAGGTACTCAGCACAGTATTTGTATGCTTTCTTTCACTGTAGTTGAATAGTGCTGCAACAACAACAGTGTGGGGTGCAGGTTATGTGAATGGTATGTTATGTTTGTTAAAATATTGTTATTGGAATTAATATAATAAATTATATAATATTATTTTTACAGTATTTAAACTTCATCGGAATAATTCGTTCCTTTTCAATTATAATTTATTTTAAATTGATATTTAGCATGTTCATATGTACCCTAAAATTCCAAGCTAAGGACGTTTGACATATGTACATATGCAAGGACTCACATCCGTATATGCGTTTAATTAAAAACATTCACCTTTGCATCGCTCCGATAGTAGCTACAAATCTTGAATGGAATCTATGTATACATAGGTGGGATTATAATCGAATAAATTGAATAACTGCTTACAGCTTAATTTTTATTTCCATGCTTACAGCTTTATATGAGAATAAAGGGATTTCTTCTCAAAATATTGATCGGTCCAAAATAACGCAGAAGAAAAATTGTTCAATATGATGAAATCAACTCAAACAACGCATTGTAGCAGTGCAAATCTCTACTATCAACTATTGCAGCGAGAACTGAACTTGTGGCCTCAACGTAATCCCAGAATTTTTTCAGGGCATTTGTATACGGAGCGCTATCGAGTGGCAAGGAATTTATTCAAGACTGATTTGCGAGCTCACTATGGTTGCGTGAATGCAATCGAATTTTCGCATGGTGGAAAATATCTCGCATCAGGTAAAAATGATGTATATTTCGATAAATAACGTTTACTATAAATTGGCTTAGGCGTTTATTTCTCCGCCTTCTGACAAAATGTTGAGGAGTGAGAATGATTTTCTCATTCAAACACAATATATAAAATTCAAGCTCAAGATTAGCGTGTTTTCTTGGATTATCCAGTTCAGTGTCTGGGTCAACTCCCACGGGAACGATCCGAACAATGTTCAAAAAAGTTAGTAGCAATGCTATAGAACTTCTGTTTTGGATGCTATAGAACTTCTGTGTGGATGTATTCCTCACAACATATGCTGTTTGAAATATGACAACATTGAAGAAGAATGTTTAATAAAATATTAAGGGCCTGCAAATAATACATATTTTCAAGAAAACGATGTTTCAGCTGAGAATCGGCGTAATATACTTTTTCAAATGGTATCAATTTGGAGTTGTCGTTGCTGTTGTAACAGCATAAGCATTCCCCATATATGATTGGGGATTGCTGTTGGAGTGACAATATTTGGCCGGATATAAATCGGGGTCGTTCTGGTAAAGTAGGATGGTTTATGCCCAATGACGTAGCATTATTCTTATCTCTGAAATAAAAGCATATGTGTCGCCAGCTAATATAGAGGAATAAAAAGGGGTATTTTATTTCTTAATATTTCATATTGATAGTTTTAACTGAACAGACATTCAGAAGTAAGGCATTGTTGGTTAGTATTAACCCATTCAAGTCTAACGTTGCCTGAGAGCAACTTCGTATATTTATAGGGTTATCGGCAGCGTAATTTTTGTATTTTGTTTGATGAACCATAATGATCGCGGCAGTTATATGCGTCTGCGCTAAGAGGGATCAAATAGTCACTCATGTTAGACCTTTAGCAAGGAAATAAAAAAAAAAATTCAGCAGTGTTGGCGGATACTTTTTTTCAGAATTTACCAAGACGTTTTTGACGTGATAACGTCTTATAACTCGATTTAGCTGGCTGCACGCACGAAAAAATGTGTCGTTACCTTGCTCATTAGTGTTACCTTGCTCATTTGTCGTTACCTTGCTCATTGCTGTTACCTTGAATGAACTGCAAGCGAAAGCGCGGAACGAACAAAGCAAACGAACGGCAACGTTCGACATCTTGCTCTCTCCTACTTAAGTGAGCGTACATATATATGTATGTATATGCGCATATGTACATATATAAATTCAGCTGCTGCGTATTTGTATTTGCATATGCCTTCTTATTGATTATTATTAATTTGGTTTACTTGAAGAATTTAAAATAAAACCAAGTTTGTTAATAATACCTGTTGTTTTAATGTTATTATTATTAATTAAAAAATGTATGGTAATATTTACCACATACCTTATAAGATATGTTGTATACTATTTAATATATGTATATAAACATGCATATACAATTTCGCGCAATTTTCAAAAAGAACAAATCTATATGTAAAGATGCATACAAGTCATATGGCCATATCAAATATACGAATCTATTCCGTACGCAAGCAAATGTAAGCTAATGTGCTTGAACTGCAAGCGAGAGCGCGGAACGAACGACAAAGAGCACAATCGGCCCCCGCGTTCGGCAACGTTCGACATCTGGCTCTGTCCTACTTGAGTGAGCATATATATGTACGCATATGTATGTATATGCGCATTTGCATATAAATTCACATACTTGTATTTGCATATGCCTTCTTCCTATGTGCATGGTAATGAACCAATTCTCTGTTGAGAATAAACGATGATAGAAAAAATAGGAAATGAAAGGGAGTGTTTCAAGTGTAATGTGTCTTGAGAAAGTCAAATCGATGATGATGCCTCTAAGTGTTGTTGACTTATTAACGTCTGATGCACAATCGAAATTGAATTGTAACTTGACCTATTCCATTGCAATTCCATTTACCCCTCCTCTATATCCATACAAAATATCTATCAAGCAAATAAAATTAAAATTTTGTTTTGAAAATTGCAACCATTCCATCAATATTTTCTTATGACGTTGTCACGTTAAACTATCGTCAGTAAACCGACTTTACAGACAACCTCTTTTAAATATACATTTTTCCCCAAAAATTACAACAAAAATGATAAATGCTTATAGGAAATACAATAGTTTTCAGCAAACGTTGAATTAAATATTTACTCAATGAAATACTGTTGCGAGCAATTTTTGTACCACCCTTTCTCAATTTTGTGACACGTAACTTCCTATAGCACACAAAATATTGAGCGTGGCGACATGAAATTTTGAATAAATATAAGTAAAAAATTTTAAGCTCAGCAAAAAACAAACAAAAAACAAAATTTGGTTGGAAGGGTTAATGTGGAAAAGACAACACTTATAATAAATACTTACTTCAAAAAATAATACCTAAATAATAAATTAAGGAAGGAAGGGTAAATTTGGTCCGGATCAAACTTTATACCATATATCCGCGTACATTTAATAAAAGTGTTATTTGGGCTGGCTGTTAATTTTGGATACAAACTCTTAGTAACATTAAAGTTCTAGCAAATAAAAAGTGGGCAAGTTTAATTCGATCTCAATAATATAATATTTGTGACGTATCTTAATGAGGTGGGGATCAATACTTGTATCAAATTTGGGCGAGTTTTATTCAGTTGTTATCGCATTTACCCAAAAGTGGGCGTGTCACCAGTCATTTTTTTTTTTACTTTCCCTTGCATCGTATTTATTTTATAAAATTATTTTTCATCCAGGGTATTAGTAGAAACCACGGAGTACAGACATATCTTGAACAGCATTCTTTAAAATCCCATTAGGCATTCACAAATTCACGCCCCGTGAATAACGCCATCGGAAACCAATCATGACGGATCACATACGAAAAGCTTCGCCTGGCTCGTAAGATCCGTGTCACTCTATTAAAATTGTATTGTTGCAGGTTCCTGCGAACTCCTGCGATACTATAATAGCCGCCGATATACTCATGTGAAAAACCTCATCTTTACACTACCGATCTCTTCATACACCCACTTAAAAAAACTCATCTAATACGCCTCTCTCTTTGACCCCACCTTATCGAAACAGCTCGTTTCCTGGGCCATCGAAATGGAGTCGATGATTAAATTAAGTATGCAAAATAAAAAAAATTCTTGAAACATTATACCTATACTGGCTTTGAATGAGCCTATAAAAATATTATGCATTATGTACCGATGTAAATTGTTTGTCTTATAATATCCTTTATATTATGTAGGTGGGGACGACAAACGTGTTCTTATATGGGATGTTGAGAAAGCCATCGCCCATCATGGCCGGCCACGGGTGCTGCAAACGGAGCACACAAGCAATATATTTTGCTTAGGCTTTGAACGTTGCAATCGTCTTATCCTGTCCGGTGGCAATGATGATCTGGTTATAGCACATAACTTCGAAACGTAATATTGAGAGCGGCAATTTAATTATCGTCAAAACACACATCGCTCATTTGCTGCTAGAATTTTATAATCCAAAAAATCAAAATGTCGAAAAAAGGGCTGCAAATTTTTAATTTACTATGCCTTCCTAAGTTAAAGTAAAAAGATATTTTCATCTAAATAGGTACTGTTAATTGATAATGTCAAAGCTCAAAAAAGAGCTTATGGTATTATCTACATACTTATCTAAAATAACTGTTTTTGGATTATGACACCCTCGCAGCAAATGAGCGATAGATTTTAATATTTTGTCATTATTCTTTCAGTGGAAAACTTATGAACGTCTACAAACACAATAATCCTGTATATGGCTTATCTATCGATCCGAGAAGTGATAGTATTTTTGCAACAGCTTGCGAGGATGGCCAAATTTTGGTATTTGACCAACGTGTTGGCGCGGACGATCCTTTAGTGGTGGCTCAACAACAGACCTCATTTCATGCAGTGGAATTTCATCCTGCCGGTGGATATTTTTTAGTTACCGCTAATTCCAAAAAAGGTGCTGCCTTCTGGGATATACGCAAACCGCATCAGTATGTATTTGTATACATTTGAATGTGCACATTTAAATATCCTTTAATTTTTTTCTCTCATAGTCCTGTTATACAATATGGAGGTTATGTTGATGAGCCACCCAGTTGCATGAGTGCACGGTTTAATACGAATGGAAGTCTTATATTGGCACTCCGACGGCGTTTGCCACCCATCCTTTATAATACACAATCACCTGAACCAGTGTGTACATTTTTTCATGGAAATTATTATAACTCATGTACCATGAAAAGCTGCACATTTGCGGGGGAATACGATGAATTTGTGTTATCTGGTTCAGATGACTTCAATCTCTATGTGTGGCGTGTATCTGATGTGAATTGTAAGTGAACATTTTGGTGTCCGGCTAATTGTGTAAAAAATATCTCAAACTGAAAATATTTTTCTTCAGTGGAGAGAACTGATCAGTGGGTGGAGGGTACGCAAATGGTCCTGTATGGGCATCGTTCCATTGTAAATCAAGTACGTTACAACCGTCAAAAATGTCTGCTGGCCTCTTCGGGCGTTGAAAAGATTGTGAAGGTAAGTTATGCTTTTGTTAAAGAGAAAAATTTAATATAATAATATCTAACAGATTTAATACAATTAGAATGTATAGCTTGTAATGTATTTCAGCTATTTATAGTTTAATTAGTTTTTTATAGTTCAGTTCTTAAATGCGTTTTGTATATTTATTCTCGATTTTTCTTTTTATTTGTTTAGCTGTGGAGCCCTTTTGCGCAGAAGGAGTGGTCGGGTTCCTTACTTCAAGAAGCAACATGCCCTGAAAATCCGAGAGAATTGTATTCACCTCACAATTACACTTCAATGTCCACATCTCCACATAGTTGGTCGCATATGTCACATGACTACAGTAGTCGCAATACCAACGAAGATCCACGTATGATGGCGTTCTTTGATACACTAATCCAACAGGAAATCGAAGGCTGGAATGCGGACAGTTCAACAGACGCATCGCATAGTTCCGTCGGCACTCATTCATGCTCCAGTTCGAATGATAATTCAGATAGTAGTCCAGATGATGAAAGTGATGACGATGATGACGATGACGATGGTGGAGATGGTGTTAGTGTTGCCGTTAATGTCGGTGTGAATGAAGATGTCACAGGAATTGCCGAAGAAAATATTGTTGAAAGTAGTATTCCTAATGGAAATGTTGTAGTACGGGAACGTTCCACAAATCGGGCAAAGCGACGTTTCATTAGGGAATGTATGCAAGGTAATTCAAGTAAATACTCGTCCATATAGTGAGTTTTTATAGTATAGTAATTTATTTCCTATTTTACGATTAACTAATTTTATACATTTTTATAATTTTTGCAGAAATTAAACGTTGTCAATCAATATTAAGAAAAAAGTCCAAGCCTCAGCGTTTTGCCAACCGCATCGCCTACTTAATTGCCACAAAACGCAATCGCCTGCGACGCTTAGCAATAAAGGGAGCTTCCTTGGGTAATAGACGACCTTACAAAGTTGTCAAAGTACGTAACCATAGTTCTAGAAAACGCGATACAAGCTATAGTAAAACGATCCGTACACGGTCTCAAATCAAACGTCACCAGACGTCTCATCGCCAGAGTCTCAGCTTTTCACGCAGAAATAATATAACTACTGATCCAGGTGCGTCAAATGTGGCTATTGCGTCTACCTCGAGAGCAGCGGCATCTATCCAGGCACTGAGTAATATGAACTCAGAAGTAACAATGATACCAGCGAGTACAGGAAACAATCACCGTTATCAGCGTAGAAAATACAAAAGGCACTGTGTCTATGGTATGTTAAGTAGCACAAACTCTCAGCATAGACATGTTTTTAATTTCAAAATAATTTTTATAGATACATCATCAGATGATGGCAGAGAACTTTCAACGTCTGTTTCAGCTATTCCAAGTAACGCTCCTAGTACAAGCACTGGCATAACCACGACATTGAAAGGTGAGTACCAATTAAAATAAACACGACGTAAAACTCCTTCGCGTCTACCCCATCATGACAGTGTAGTTGTTGTTGTAACAGCATAAACATTCCCCATAAATGTTTGGGAATGTCATATTATCGTAGACTCATACGCTGTTTTCCCTTCGATTATCTGTAATTATCTAGTGGTAAAATTTTACTTGTGAAACAAAAGCAACACTTTTATAACTGCCCTAATACGATAGGAAAATATAACAAGTACGACAAACAAACTTGTGAAAATTAGGAATCAAAGGCATTTAAGCTAACTATTAAACTTATTCACTGTGTGAATCCACATTGTTTTTTATTCATCCTACGATTTCTGCGTATTCCATAAAAACCTATTTGGCTTACATTGCAGAATAAGTTCCAATAACAGCGCTACTGTTGATAATATACTGCCAAATAGAATTGTGTAGAAGGCCAACTGCAAATCATTTAGGGTTAGAACTTTCCATTTGTCTCCGATCTCCTCCTGGAACTCTGCAAAATTTCGCGATCTTATCTTTGCTTTGTATTTCATATCCCCAATCCAATGATCAATCAGTCCTGCGTGCACGATTTTCAGCAATAATATATTTATACTCTTTTCCAAAGGCGAGTTATTTGGAAATATGAAAGCTATGTGATAGTTCTTGGGGCATTCTGGTATTTTGTGAATTTTCTTCTTTATGAAGTAGTATATATCATCGAGCTCCAGCGAAGAAGCTCGAGTAACTGCCGCAAGTTTACCCCCTCTAGCCATTATGTCAATAAGACGCTCCTCCAGTTCGGCAACCAAAAGTAGTTTTTTTTCCAAATTTTGGTATATATAAGAGCTATGACCGTAAAAAAGGTCGTCTCTCATAGCGGCATGCTTTATATATATCCGTATATTCGCTTCGTCTAATTCCTTCATCGTATTAATGTCCTTGTAGTAAAGTGGGCGTATGTATACTGTTGCCAAACTAGATTCAAAAAGTGCTCCAAAAATCACACTCACCAAACAGAGCGAGACTATGAAGATGCGTTCTGAGATAAATGGTGGGTAACATACGATATTGACACGTACCCACATCACCCAAGTATCCAAATAAATGCGCATGTATTGTAGTATATGCTTCTGAGTTAGCTGGCGACGTTCCTGGGGCTGCAACGTTGGCAATTGTGAAATTAATGAATTACTTTCGATAGCGCCCAAATTTACATGCCTCAGCAGTATCCAAATAAAAGGACTGAGTAGTCCCACGATTATAAAAGAAACCCAAATGTCGAAATTTACAGCAAACAAAGGTAATATTGATTGGGGTATACGACTTGCTTTCTTCACATAACAACACAATTCGTCCATGTATACCGGAGCAGAAAATGCCAGTTTACGAGTCAAATAATCTTTGATGAAAAACCCAGTTAATATAATGTCGGTTTCAAAGCGTACTATTCGTCCAACAGCTCCACTGTAGCTCCCATTCTTGGTTCGAGCGCTGCAAGTAAAATAATAATCGATTTTTATTCACTGCATTGGTGCCCTTAATTTTTCGTAAAATAACAACAAATTCACGTTTCCTATATTTCTATATTGCGGCTGCTAGAGATCGAGTGTCATTACAACTTGTGCAATATTTGGAAATATACATACACTAGTCAAAAAAGTTAACGTTCTGGGCCAGTTTCATTGTTTTTTTTGTCTCCGAATGCTAAAAACCGCATGAAACTTTTTTAAACTTAATTGTCAAGACATGAAATTACTTAATATGATAGAATTATTGTCCCAGGTCATAAAAGAGCCACCTTCGCAGCTCGCGAATATCTCTCCAACACTTCTGACACCCGGATTCGTTTTTTTACACCGCTAAAAATTATGGATTGCCATTAATCATATCAGAACTTATGATTATAGGCGAATTCAAGTCTAGCTTCAATTCGGCTAGCCTATTTGGATATTTTAAATTCGAATCTTTACTCAAAATTTGTTGTCTTCTTTTCGTAACATTGGGAGAAAGTTCACATCTAATTTGGTTAGGGCTGGTGTTTTTATTATCTCTCTGTTACACCTGTCGTCAATCTTAGGCCTTGGATTAGTTCTTGTAATCTTTCCATAACCAGCAAGATTTTTCAATAAATTGTTGATGGTATTTTTATTTCGATTTACTTTTAGCGCTATTTTGGAAACTGAGACTCCCGATTCACTATAAGCTAGAATACTGGCACGCTCCTCGGTAGATAGCTGCATAGTTTCATAAAAAGTTATTTTCCCCGCGTGAAAATTATTTATTTGCCAATGGAAACTACTCAACTTACCTTAACGAATCTTTTGAATTGTGAAATGTGTATAAAAATATCACGCAATTTCCACAACAAGAAATAAAATCTTAACGAAAGTACTTATCTCTTACGACTATTTCCTTCAAGAAACTCAAATTCCAAGCTAAGTTCAAACGCACTTATTCCATTGCAAAGGAATTGAAGATTTATCAGATACAAGTTTGAAACCATTTGCATAAGAATAATTATAATTATGTTAATTTCATCGTCGACATAAAGTGAAGAAACATAGAGAACTTTTTACTTCACCTAATGAGAATGCATCCTATTTTTATTTAGGGATAAGTTCACATATCATGAAAAGTATAAAATTGTCCCATACATTTTTGTGAAATGCTACTGAAGTGACAGTACTTGACCGAGTACAAACCCGAGTCGTTCCGTACACAGAGATTGTGGCACGGTTAAGAGGGTAGCTTTATGAAACAGCTGTTGGTTAAAATTTTCTTAGTATAACAACTCGCACTCCAATTGCATTGCACTTCTGGTGGACTTTCGGCACAACCACTTTTTTGACTTTGATAGTTTAAATCAATAAATTCTAAATTTTCTAGGCTATTGAAATAAATTCTTTAACTATAACTTTAAATGCTTAGACAGACAGGTAGAAAGTACCAAGTCGCTTAAACACGTGTTGTGAAAAATCCACGGATATTATATTTTTTTGATATGCATCTCAAATGTCATACCGGGTGTAATTTAGCAAAATGTTCACTTCTAGATTTTCTGTTTGATCAACATTAATGGATTGACGGGCATTGTTAACATACCCAAAAAAATCATTATCGGGCCATTGTAGATCCATTGTGAAATTCATTTTTTGTGCTAACAAATCAGCTACTTTGCTATCAGCACCGGTAGTTCCAATTATTTTACTTGTCGTCTCGTTCGTAAAATGTTGGATATTCGAATACACAGAGCTAAAAATGTATGTTCGTAGCGGATAGCCATGGAGATTATGAAAAATACTCTCGTAACTTGAATCACTTAATCGAATCATTTCTCCATAGTGCGCGCCATTTTTCGGAAAAGGATTCAGAAATAAGCAGTCACTACTGGTATTGTCACTGTTATTTGGAATGATATAGTAAATTTGTATGGCGCCTTTTTCGGTCCACATCTGTCGAGCCAAATCCAGTAATTGTTATTTATTTGGTTGATCTAACAAAATATTAATCAAGATTCCCTTACGTGAGCCATATTTACTTAAATGCGTTGGCAAATTTTTACTGCTCACTACAAAAGCCCAATGCCGTTGATTGGCGTGAAAGTGAAGTTCTATTTGGCCCACACTCAGCTGTAGTGGACAAAACGACTGTTGTAAAAGTTGCTGTACGATGCTATTTTCAAAATATTGTGATTCAAATAAATGTAAATTGAGAAAGTCCACGCCACGCAGAAGCTCGCTAAAAGTGTTAAAACCAAGTTGAGTATTGTTCTTGTAAGAGCTCGCTTGAATTGTAACTAACTCCAAAAGCGGTTGAGTTTCTTGGTATTCTGCCATATTAAAAGCACAAAAACTTATCATTAAACACCGCTTTAAAAATTCTGACATTGCGCGTCCTTGTTGAAATTGAAATGAGCTCTCTCGTGTGCTAATGTCGTATTTATTGCAAAGTATTAATAATGCTGAACATACTCTTACATACATATCAGGTTGATGATAAGTGCGTGTTCCATAATCCAAGACACCCCCTATAATAACAGTGCTTGCACTAGAGAAGTTTTGCAAACAAATTTTTATGTTGACAATTAATTGACAGGATCTTTGTTTGCCTTTATACAATGTGTGTCAAGTGTCAACTCTTGTCAGAGGACTAATACTCCAAACTTAGCTGCATAGTTGTTATCAGACAATAAATGTCGGTTGCATTTTTACCACCCATAAACGCATATACTTAGGGTTTTGTCAGTCAGCTATTCACATACTCGATACTTGCGTATATTGATAAATGAATTGCGGACGCAGGTGGGCGGCTTTCTTACTGCCCATAATACGATAGCGATAGTATCAATTTAGCTTTACCTACACGTTTAATTACATTATTTTGGTATAGTGACAGTTGTTGGGCAAATCCAAAAAGATACGAAGGATATTTGAGCCTAAATTTTTGGTACATGCTTGTGTGTGGTGTGCCTGCAAAGGGTCCTGGTTATAACAGCTAATGCGGACATGAAACATGAAATTGATTAGTAGGTCTGCATATATATTTTTATTAATTTATCTTATATATAAAATAAAGTAAACTTTTTGTGTGTGTTCGCTAACCGGCCGTGTCTTTGCACCGAATTAAACCAAACTTACACACATTGTTAAGAAGGTATTGAAGATGGTTTCCGTACAGTTTGGATACCTCTTGGTGGATAGGGTTCGAGATATAGGTCAAAAAGTGGACCCGGGTAACCTTCGGATGTGTATGTACAATATGGATATCAAATTGAAGCTGTTGGTGAATGCTTTAGTATAGAGTATTTTTCATGCCGCTCCGTGACTGGGGTCTCGAGATATAGGTCAAAACGTGGACCCGGGTAACCTTTGGTTGTGTATGTACAATATGGGTATCAAATGAAAGCTGTTGATAAGTGCTTTAATACGGGGTAATTTTCATACCTATTGATGACTAGGGTCTCGAAATATATGCCAAAACGTGGACCCGCCGTGTCTTTGCACCGAATTAAACCAAACTTACACATATTGTTAAGTAAGTATTGAAAATGGGTTTCGTAAAGTTTGGTTGTAATTCGGAACACTGGCAACGGGTACAGCGTTCTTTTGAACCGGCCATAATGTCGTTTACTTTTTTAACGCTTGGGGCGGAACTGAACTGTCAAATTGACAGTGTGAGTTACAATGTGTCAATATTTCTTTCTTATTTGGATGCCATAAGGAGAAGACGTAAGGGCAAAGTGTAAAAATTGTTTGTGAATTTTTTTGGAGTGGATTTTGGAACAGTGAATAATTTCTTACGAAATTTGAGAATTTAATGTGAAATCCGAATGTTCAAATGAAATTATGTGTTCGTGGAAAAAAAAAATTTTTTCGTTTTTTTTTTTTAAATATAAATGGATATTGGTTAAAAAAGCTCCAATGCTTAATAAAACATATAAATTGAAACGAAAAATTCATGGATGATCAGGAAAAAAGACGATTGTTTCTTAGTTATTCATTTGCGTTGATTTGAAATTTAAAAACAATCTTCCTTTTTCCTGATTTTCAATTTATATTGTTTATGCCAAAGCGCTTGAATAAAGAATAAAGAAATATATAATATGAAAACCATATCTTTTCTGTTCTAAACCATATCTATTCTATTTTAGTGTGCCCAGCGAAGCGGGCCAGGTTTGCTAGTTATTTATATAAAATAGTTATTTATTTTTATTTAGTCTAGGAACAGAAGTTTCTTACCGACTAATTACAACGATACGTAAAAGAACTATCGAACATGATTTAAAACTTAAAAATAGATTATACTTGTAAACTACTTAGTCCTGCCATAAGTTCGGTTACAAGTTAAGCCCGTTATAGATATGAAATTATACCTCTTTTTTTAATTAAGTTAGTTTCATTTAATCATCTAAAGATTAAAAAAAATTCATTCGAAATGGTCAACATTTGTTTTTACGACCACACAAGTCTTCAAACGATTAGGACATTCAGCTACTGCAGCACCCATGGTTTCCATGGATATTGACGTCGTTCCTCGAACTAAAGATTGTTTGATACTCTGGCAAATTTCTGTGAGGTCTTCGACAGGCCTTGACACCCCTATTGAAACTAATACACATCAATTTAGACTACACTGCCATATGCAAATAAGTCTAATTTTAAAATGAATATTCTTGTATAGCTAAACTTAAGGGTTTCGGCTTTCACTCTCAATTTCTTAAGTGGTTAATTTCCTATCTTAATAATAGACTATGTGTCGTTCGACTCAATAATGTATCGTTGTTGTTGTTGTTGTTGTTGTTGTTGTTGTTGTTGTTGTAACAGCATAAACATTCCCCATACTTACATACGGGGAATGCTGCTGGAGCGACGGTCCTTGGCCGCATATTAATCCGGGTCGTTTCGGTAACGTAGAACCGATTGTCGTGGAAACGATAATGTATCGTCTTATTCTTTTGTTGCTTCATCTGGTGCCCACCAAGGTAGTGTCCTAGGTCCGTTACTATCTATTCTCTTTATTAACGATATTTCTTTCTCTTTTTCTATGTGCAATTTTCTTCTATACGCGGATGATCTGAAGATCTATTATGAAATTAAATGTCCAGAAGATTCAGCCACTCTCCAGCGTTGGTGTGTGCGTAATCGTTTGTTCCTCAACATTAGTAAATGCGACTATACCTCTTATGCGAAAGTTTTCAATATTGTTCCAACATCTTACTGCATCTCAAACTCGCCATTAAAGACAATTAGTGAATTAAAAGACCTGGGTGTTTATTTTAACTCTAAGCTCAATTTCACCCACATAATCTATATTCTTTCTAAATCGATCGCAATGTTAGCCTTTATTCGTCGAAATAGTTCGTTTTCTGATGCCTATACTCTTAAAGTATTGTAATTCGGTCCAGGTTAGAATACGCGGTATTCGTTTGGTGACCGTTTCGTTGATCCCATTCCGCCCTATCGCTCTCGTTGCTTATTAATAAATCTAATTTCTTTAGAGTCTAGGCGTGCTCTGTACACCTAGATGACTCATAAGATCTCCACATTTTGCTTATCCGTGGATGTCGGCGTTTTCTCAAACTGTTGAGACAAAACTCAGCGATGAGTGATAGAACAGCCAGTGTGTTGCCCATCAACACCACATAGAATGCTAACTGCAAATCGATAACTGTGAGCACTTTCAAAGTATTTGTGTCTTCGATATCCATGCCTTTTATCATTATATCGATGTCAACTTCAGTTTTCATATCGTTAATCCATTTTGTGATTAGTCCAGAAGAACAAAACGCCAGCAGCAAATTATTGATGGCTTTCTCCCAGGGCGCATTCTTTGGAATGACATAGGAAATGGTGTAAAATTTCGGACATTCAGGTACGACATAAACTTGTTTGGCCAAAATGAACTGTAATGATTCGAGCATTATTGAATTTTGCCGCGTGACACTTGCTTTTCCGCCATTGTTTGCAATATCCAATATAACGTCAGCGTTCCAGTCCTGTAGATGCACTAATTTTTTATTAAGACTTGCAAATAGTGGGGATGTTTCACTAAAAAACAGATCGTCAGCCATTGAGGAGTACTTGTATATGATTTTTAGATTACTTTCGTCTAATTCCTGCAAGGTGTTGATATCGTTATAATATAGTGGGCGTATGAATGCTGTAGCCAAACTGGACTCGAATATAGCGCCAAATATGACACTCACTAAGCACATTGATGCTATAAAGATGCGTTCCGAGTTGAATGGTGGATATCTTACAATATTGACGCGCACCCAAAGTACCCATGTGTCGATATAAATTCGGATGAATTGACACCATTGGCTTCGATCCAGTGGTGTGTCAGTACATTTTCTAATATTCAGACACAGATTTAGGCGACGAATGAGCCACCAAATAAGGCAACACATGAAAGCAGTGAGAAGGAAACCCAACCAAACGTCGATACCAACCGAAAACAGTGGCAGTATTGATTGAGGAATGCGTTGAGCTTTTGGCACATAAATACACAACTTATCATCATAAACCGCTACTGTAAAGTCCATGTAATCCGACACTAGATAATCCTTAATAAAGAAACCCGTGAAGCATAAGTCGACCTTATCTTCGATAATTGAACCGATTGCACCATTATATGTACCATCTTTTGCTCGTTCACTGTAAAATAGGAAAAGAAATTAAGTGTTCCGTGGGCATATATAATATGTATGTACAAGCATATAAAGGGTCTTTCAAAAGTGACGCCTTCATGTAGACAGATACACAATTGTACACGATAGAATAACGTTCAAATGATTCAAATATAATATATTGTCAAAATAGTCGATCTTTAAGAAGAACATATAGCAAAATTCGTAATTTTTTTGGTAGAAATAATCGCCCGAATAAGGTTCGCAAAAATTTTTGAAGAAACTCGTTCTGTCGAGAATAGAAAAAGAACTGGCAGACGAATCTGTAGACGTGCTCGTGATGAACATTTAAATTAAGTAATTTTTCACATATATGTAATCGTCAAGAGACGTATTTTGAATATAGGAATAAAGAAGTAATAAAAGGTCTTTCAGCCGTTATTACATAATTGACGATCATTTTACTGCAATGGCAAACCTCTGAATGAATTTCTGCCATAAAAAAGATTCTTATAAGAAACTACTGCAGGACATCGATACGCACATCACAATTTTGAGAAGAAGCTACAGTCTGGTTCACTTGGTTAGAGGCAATAATTTTTAGAGAAGAAAATGGTGATCTAGTAATCTAAGATCTTTTGATAATTCAAGTAAAGATTGTATTTCACTCAAAAATAAAGATGCATTAAAATATTATAACGGGTGATTTTTTAGCTATTATCTTTTTAAACAGTTGGTTTAAACAGCTGACGCAGCTTTGGTGTTTTGTTTCACTGTCAAACATCTTCAGTTTGCTCCTTAATTTAACCATGAATCGTTTAACAAACGAACACCGCTTGCAAATCATTGAATTGTATTATAAAAATGCGTGTTCTGTTAAGAAAGTTTATCGCGCGCTTCTTCCATTTTATGGTCAGTTAATCGACCCACTAAAGCGGCTGTTCGAGCTATTGTGACTAAATTTAGAACCAAATTTACATTATTGGACATCAAACCACCAACACGCCTACGTAGAGGGCGAACTGAAGAAAATATCTCAGCTGTATCGGCCAGTGTTAATGATGACCATCAATTATCGATTCATCGCCGTTTGCAGCAATTGGGCCTCTGTTACTCAACAACGTGGGAAATTTTGCGAAAGGATTTAGATATGAAGCCTTTCAAAATACAGTTGGTGCAACAATTTAAGCCGAACGACCTACCGCAACGCAGAATTTTTGGTGAATGCGCTCTTGGAAAGTTGCCCGAAGATCCACTTTTTTATCGAAAAATTGTGTTCAGCGACGAAGCTCATTTTTAGATCAATGATAACGTAAATAAGCAGAATTGTCGATTTTGAAGTAAAGTTCAGCCAGAAGACTTGCAAGAGCTACCAATGTATCCAGAAAAGGTCACAGTTTGGTGCGGTTTATGGGCTGGAGGTATCATTGGACCGTACTTCTTCAAAGATGCTGCGAATCGTAACGTAACTGTGAATGGTGAGCGCTACCGTGAAATGATATCCAACCTTTTTTTGCCCAAAATGCAAGAACTTGATTTGCATGACATGTGGTTTCAGCAAGACGGTGCCACATGCCACACAGCACGCGTAACAATGGACTTGTTGAGAGGCCAGTTCGGTGAACATTTTATTTCACGTTCGGGACGTGTCAATTGGCTACCCAGATCGTGCGATATAACGCCTTTAGATTATTTTTTGTGGGGCTACGTTAAAGCTCATGTCTATTCAGAAAAGTCTGCTTCAATTAACGCATTGGAGGACAACATTAAAGCATTTATATGTGAGATACCAGCCGAAACATTGAAAAGAGTATGCCAAAATTTCACCAAGCGGATGGACCAGTTGAAGCGCAGTCGCGGTCTTCAAACATTAAATTATATGCACTGTACTATTGATTTAAATAAAAATTGCATGCATTTTTCTGAATTTTATGAGTGCAGCTGTTACGCTGTGCTTGATTTATTGAATCACTGCGATGCAAGTTTTGGCCACACTTGAAATGTGTACAGGGGCATTACCCTGTTGAAAGATCCAATTAATAGGTCCAAATGCTTCACGAATGTCGGGAAAAGATGATTCCAACAGAGCTTTATAGCTGTTTCCTCGGGAGGCAATGGCAAACCTCCAAGTGTATTTCTACCATGAAAAAGCTCCTCATAAAAAACCCTTTGATGTTCGAAGTTGTCTTAAAACTGCGAAACAACATCAAGATGCATGCCACAAATAGGAGGAAGAGCTCGGCAAAACACTTAACAGAAGTGTACGCGCAAATTATTTATTTTATTTTTATATAAATTCAGTTCGGACCGAATTTTCTTACTTGTTTTATTTAAATTTATTTTCCTATCTTTCTCATCTGGTCATCCTATAGCTACTGCGAATGTGTTTGTAATATCAGATCTTATAACAAATGTATATGTGCTTAATTTGGATAAAAAAGAGTTTACTTGATGTATAATAACCTACCCGAAATAGTTAGGATCTGGATCTTGTAAGACCATTGTGAAATTCATTCGCTGCTGTAGGAGCTCTGCCACTCTACCATCCACCCCGTAAACGTCCTTTATTGATGGATTACTATTATTTATAAATGGGCGCGCATATACTGATTTAAAAATTTGTGTCCGCAAAGGATAGCCTTGCATATCGCGAAACAATACGCTTTCCAGCGGTTCGGTACTATTATTTCGAATAATTTTGCCATATTCTTGGCGGGTAGCATCATACTCGAATGGGTTGTAGTAAAAAATGCCTTCAAATGTAAGTAAGAAAGATTTGAAAGTCCTATACTTAACCCACAACGAATGGAAAACGTTACGCAACTGGGAGCGATTTTTCGGCAATCGAGTATCGGAAACGATGAAAAAAAACACACCCGCCCGATGCACAAGACTATGTGCGAGATCATGTAATTGTTGAAAATCGGTGGCAATAACGAAACTCTCACGTTCCTTATCTCGCGTTTCCAACGACTCTGTTTTATTTATTTGGTATGTGTCATAGGCTGTGATCATCACCGGCAGTAGACTACTCCGAAGAAACCATTGCACGTAAGGATTGGCGGCTTCGCTTTGTAAATACTTTGCACGTAACAACACATTGAGATAAGGTATCTGCGAGGTATATCTGTGAAGTTCTTCGCCGATTTGTATCAAATTAAAATCGTTGTTTGTTGTATTAGAAATCATACGAAAATGCCACTGCTCCTGAGCTTTTGCCACAATGTAACACATAGAAATCAGCAGGAATAAGTTATAAATCATGATTTACGATTTGAATGTTGTTTCCTCTTAAAAATACGAATGCGCCAAGTAACGAGAACAAGTAAGCAAGTACACTGTCAGGTTGTAAATTTTCTCTATCCTTTTATAAAGGCAAATTTATTGTGGTTTGCAATGTGCTTCACATGTTTGCACTTCTACCATTAGACATTTTCGTTTGCTACACTGAGTATGAGTATTGCTCTATAAACAAACAAACGAATGTTTTCTCAGAATGCTTTGGGGTAAATAAGGATGGCCTATTCGTAACATTCGGGGCCATACGAGTTTTCAAATATTCTACTTCGTGAGTGGCTTAATCCTCTTGAAGCAATTGTTTACAAATATTATATAACTATTTGTTGACACGTTGTTATGTTGATTCTTTGATTTATAAGCAACCGCTCATTGTGTTCCCATATTTACATGTGGACACGTGTAGCTACATAGGAGTTTCACTTTCCGTGGTAAATCAAATTCAATAACACAAATTTGTGGCCTATTTTTGCAGGTATGTGTGCATAAGCATTTGCACACATACACAACCTTGATGAAAAAGTTCCTGAAATATATTCAGAAAATTCCAAATACAAGTTTATTCCTCAAAGAAATCCCTATCAACGGCAACGCACTTAGGCCAGCATTTGATCCAGCTCTCAAAACTTTTCTGGCACTTTATTTTCGGTTTTTTGACTCGATCGAACAGAAATAAATCGTAGGGAGCCGCATCAGGTAAATCCGATGGCTATTCGAAGGTATTCGTTTCGTTCTTGGTCAAAAATTCATAGATAATAATGGCACTGTGCTACGGTGCGTTGTCGCGGTGCAAAATCCACGGGTGGTTTTCCCACAAATCTTTTCTTTTTTGGCGAATTGCTTCACGTAAACTAAATAATAGTCCTTATTAACTGTCTGGCCGATGGCCGCCGTAGCCGAATGGGTTCTGGTGTGTGTAGGCTCGAATCTCCGTACATGGAACACCAAAATGATAGAAAGGTTTTTTGTAATAGCGGTCGCCCCTCGGCATGCCTCCTCATAAAACCACTTGCCGTTAGGAGTCGGCTTAAATCTGTAAGTTTCTCTATTTGTCGAACAACATAAAGATGCACACCACAAATAGAAAGAGAAGCTCAGCTAAGCACCTATAAAGGGTGTAAGTGCCAATTTTTTTTTTTTTTTTAATATCTGACCTTCTGGCTAAAATTCGTGGTGTACAACACCGTTGTAATCCATAAAACCGTGAGCATCGCTTCCTTTTTTGATTAAAAACGACGTGGTTGTTTGCCTTGGTTAATTCGAAGCTATCCACTCACTCATCTGATGTCTGCGATTGCGTGTCATACTCATAAACCCACGTCTCATTTCCAAAAAGGAGTTTTATATGTTTTGGGTCGTCTTCGGCCTTGGAAATCATATCATTGGTGGCATCAAGACGGTCCCTTTTTTGCATGAATGTCAGGTTCTTTGGGGCCAACTTTACAGCAACACGGCGCAAACTCGAATCATGAACTACAATGTCTTGAAATGTTCTAGTCCTCTGCCAGCTCCCTAATGGTTAATCTGCGGTTACTGATCAACTTTGCTCTCACTTTCCGATGTTTTCATCGTAACGACGTAACTTTTATAAATGTCAAGTAATGACAAAAAGTTTGGAAGGAATGTTAGTCACAGATGTAACAAAAAAAATTAAATCAGTTGACTTAGAGCCTTACCTGGCGGTTGTTCCAGGAAATTTTTGAATGACGTGTTTGATTGCATATAATATGCCGCACGCAACTACGGCTGTTTTGTATAAAATGCTCTCATAAATATTAATATATAAAATAAGTAAATAGTTGTAAGTTTTCTTACAATACTTTATTTATAAAACGTGAGGGAATCTTAAAAATATACATTCATACATACATACATACTCGTATTCAGTTACATAACTACATACGAATAGAGTATATACATTCATTAGTGTCATAACTCAGAAAACCAAAATGATTGGAAAAATATCTCAAAGTTTCCAATTTTCTGTTTTCTATCTTAAAGTCTATCGATAGTATTAGTATCGATATATGTTTTTGGCTCGAAATTTATTGGCCTGACCTCCAGTACCCGTTGTAGTACTTTCCGTTCGTATCTCAGTTCTTATCACTCTAACATCGGCAGGAATAACTTACTAAAACGATCTCTAATTGAATGATGTCTGGAATAGTGCCACTACTACTCTCTTACTTTTCTATCCCGCGAATATTTTGTTAACCAGACCAGATACTCATCTATACGATAAGCGTGCAGCGGCCCGCAGGGAAAAATGGGACGCATTCATCAAATGTCCGGCCCACACTTCAATTATTTCATAAACTTCTAGGTAACTCATATTCCAATACGATCGATTAGATCAAATTCAAATTGTCTGAGCCGCCCGGCTTGCAGTTCTTCATGGAGGACCAGTAGGAAGCCGTACAATATTGAAAATATATAATCGAATTACTTACCAAGTTGGCATAAGGCAGAAACCTTCATTTAACGGTTTTCTTTCCTAAACTTAGTTATTTTCATAGCGTATAAATGTTATTCTCAAGGCAATGAGCGTTTTGCTTACGTAGTTCATATACGACTACGAAGTTGGGATGAAGTTTAGATAATCTCGTAGGTAATTTTGTTATTGTAGCAGTTCATCAAGCCTTGTCGGTACGGTGTAATCATCAGCCGTCAGCATCAATATCATTTATCGGTAGGCCCAAAGAAAAGAAAATTGTGTCGACGAGGTGGGAGAGGGGTGTTAGGTGAGCGGGATAGAAGCAGCACATGGATAGATAGTTAGTGTCGTGCAGAGTATCTTCACATGTTGAGCATATATCGGAGTCAATTCTGGATAGGTAGGAGCTTAACCTACTACAAGATTCTGAACGCAATTGTACCAAGATGGCGCGGGTCTCACAGCTGGAGCTGTTCATCTGCGATGGGTAGTGGTTGGACTCCGATGATGGCATTCGGGAGGCGGGAGTTTCGAAAGTGGTGAGATAATCCCGATGAATACCATTTAACACCTGTCTATAAACTGTTGGTTTCAGTAGGTGTTTGTAGTCCTTGATCAGACCTCTCTGTTGGTTGAGGTAGCTTCGAGAGATAAGATGTTGAAAAACAAGGGTGAAAGGACACCACCCTGCGGCACTCCTTGTTTGATCCTCCTCTATTTTGAGTTTTAATCCCGAAATATTACTGACGAGTGTCGACATACATATACAACTCTTCAGTCCCGGCCGGAAGATCGACTTCGGAATATGATTTAGTTCTGGTTAAGTTCGAGATTTATCTGCATGTTTATGGCGTTAAGTTGTATTGTATAGTGGTGATGTGCCCTTTGTTCAGGTGTTTAGTAAAGAATCGGAAGAAAAGCTTCAAGTGTCGTCACTATGGAGGGTTTCCCAGGTTTCAATGCTGAATGAGACCACTCTCTCTATTTTCCACTTGTCAAGGATGATGAGAATAGCTCAAATTTTTTAACATCAGCATGTTGATTCCCGTCGGGACCAATGGCTTTGGAAACTTTAGCTTTTCTGATGGCCACCTTGACATCTTCGCTGGAAAAAGTAAGCGGTGCTCTGTTGTTTGCCAGATTTTGCACCGTCTGGTAGCACGACGTTTAGATCTGTTGACCGAAGGATGCACTATACATTGTCGGCTAAAATAGTTCGGGCATCGCTTCGCGTCCGACGAAACAAGTCCACCAAAGGTGATTGATTGCCACTCTGTTATTATTAACTTCGTCGGGGTCGACAGCGACCTTACGGCGACAAGAGTCTCTTTACGCTAAAGATGGATAAGCAAATTGAGATCTTTTATCCGAGGATTTGCAAAAACATTCACGAAAAATGTGAAACGCGTTATCCTTATCATTCCTAACCAGTATGAGCCATTCAGAAACTTTAGGATATCCCTGATTTCCACAGTATTGAAGTCTTCCAAATTGAAAAATTACTTACCTAAAATGGTGAATCTTCGTGTGGATAGAGCAGGACAGTGGAAAAATCTGGGTCTGAATGTCCTGTCTAATACTCAGACCCAGATTTTTACACTGTCCTGCCTGCTCTATCCACATTAACTGAAATTAGTATGCTAAAACTGTACATAGTAGCTTACATATTGTATTTAATCCGTGTTATATTTGCAATTTTTAATATTTTAAACAAGTTCTTTTGCATTTAATAAATACTTACTTACTTAATTGGCCGTAACAGCCCATTACCGAGTTACATCCTGCCGAGTAATGTCTCGCCAGTTACTCACGCAAAGAGAAGTCAGACAAGAGAAAACAAGCCCTCCTTATCGACCGCCAATTAACGTCTCAAACAGCTTCTTCGCCGGAGCAGTTCCTTCTATAGTCGTCCCTAACCCAGCCACCTAGTCGCTGCAGGGTGGCTCGTTTGACTATGTCGATATCTCCGTAAAACCGTAACCGTCACCTACGCCAGCAGGGCCAAAAATCGTACGAAAACTCCAAGAGCGGCTGCATCTGATTGTTTGACTGTCCAGTTTTCATCGCCATAGAGAAACACCGGGATGATGAGCGTCTTGTGGAATGTTGTTTTTGTTCGTCGAAGAGGGCTTTCCTACTCAGATGCGCACTTAGCCCAAAGTAGCACCTGTTGGCAAGAATTATCCTTCGCTTGATTTCACGGCTGACATCGTTATTGCTGGCAATAGCGGTACCAAGATATATGAAGTGCTTGACCACATCGCATTTATAGTTTTTAACTTCGATCTGCGGTTCAAGATGCCGCGACTCACTGCAGGACGCCAGCATATACATATTTAGGTTTAACCCTCGTTTACCGGCAGACTCAATTGTGCCGAATCCTTTTCAATAGCGTAAAAGCGGCGACGATATCCCGCTTAGTCTGATGTCGATGTCATCAGCATACGCAAGGAGCTGGACACTTTTATAGAAAAACCTCCGTTTGGTTCCACCCCCGCGTTACGGACAAACTTGAAGAGATTTCATGGTAATGGGGGATATGACATGAAACCTCGAATGGTTTCAAAAGCTTTGGAGCTTTGTGTGCTGCTCAACGTCCTTCTGCCGTATCAGCTTAGCAGGGAATCCGAACTCAGGCACTATGCTATATAGTTTTATAATTAAACAGGCAAAAATAAGAGTTGTACGCCAACTGAAAATAAAAAGGGAATAGGAATGCCATATTGCTTTCTTCTTTTTTTAAAATGGATGTAGGAAAAATTTTCAAATTGAATTAATGAAATCGTTGTAGATGAATTCATATAACTACGCATTAATTAAAAAGATGATTAATAGTTGTAGACCACTGTATTCATCGGGTAAATGGCAAAAACCACAATGGTAATCGTAATGGATTGTTTGCATTCCGCCCAAGTTATTTGCCTTTGCGGCGCAAACAATCAAGAGGCGGTGGATCAAGGTGATTATGGTGTAAGTTTTCTTGCGATTTAGAACGTTTTGGCGTAATGTTAAGATTGGATACCGCCTTTTGACAAATATTTATTTGAGAAGTTGCGGAATGAGCTCATTTGTGTTAAAGCTGTAATTAGTAAATATCAGTGGAGAAGTCTATTGGTTCACCACTGTATATTTTATTTTTGTCCACTTTATGAAGCAGTTTAAATTAAGAAACCGAAAGAAAATCAACGCAAAAGCTGAAATTGTTTAAGAAAAACGTTAATTATTAAGATGCCCAAAAATGTTGGTAGCCTATTGCAAATTGCAATTTGTCTCGAATTTCCCGTGCCTTACACTTCGTACTAATGTAGATTGATTTCTATTAAAAAAAGAACAATCGGACGTAGACTAATACGGTGGTTATAAAACCAGCAGCCAAGCACTTTGCTTGTTTTCTTTTCGAAGTGTATCTGCCTTGATCGATGAAGAAATCTGCACTTTTCTGTAGTCATAACATTGCTAGAAATCAATCATAAACCACCAAATAGTTCTGAATTGGGTACAAAACGAAGTTCGAAAATGTAACAAAAAAAATTCATTTGGTGGAATTTCCAACTGTGAGCTGTGAAACATTTTGAAGTGAATGATTACTCATCATCATCATGACAATTACATCTCGGGGTGAGCCAGTGATCCTTTTCAATATCTCCCCAAACGTCTCGGTTCATTGCATCGCTCCTTCTAGTGTTTATGCGTATTCGTAGGTATTCTTGAGTACCATTAATCCATCTTGTAAGGGGTATTCCGCGTTTCTTTCTTCACATAAAAGTTGAAGATCTTTTTCTTTTCAGTTGTTCTTCTTCGTTGTTTTATCTTCTCCCATCAGCTTCTTTTAATGGACCAAATCAGTATCTTTTGCTCAAAGCATAAGTTACTATTGATCTTATTAGGCTCTTATAGATTTGCAGCTTACACGGCCATGAAAGCAGTTTGTTTTTGAGCAGTTTAAGATGTGTTACTTCTCTGTTGGAAGCTTGGATTCTATCGCTAACGTACTATATATTAGGTGGTCCGCTGTTCAGTTAAATTCAGTTATAAGTCACAATGTAAAAAAGAGTAAGAGTAATAAACAAAATTTATGTATTCAAAATTTAAATAACTTTTATATAATAATTGTTGTATATTTTTTATTTTATTTGTGTATTTAATAGGACTATGTATTAATAGGACTGATTAAGTCTTGTCGGCAGTATAGCCCTCTACCCTTTTGAGTAACGTAAAATCCTTCTAGGCTAACGATCTTCTATTTGTTAATTGTTTGGATCTTTAGTTTTTTCTGCATTTAGCTTTTGACGTTTCTTTAAAATGTGTTTCCGTGGTGTTCTGTAAATGCATCATCTTCATCTTGTAAGATCGTGGTTCTTTGCAATTTTCGTTAATCATTTCGGAAAACCAAATTGATTAGGTTTGATTATATTTGCGCATTGTACTTTCGCAGCCTTGACTGGTAAAAAGTAACTTGTGTGTTCTGGAATTTTCAGAATAAGTCTTATATTGATGTTTATTTATGCGTTTTGGCTTCAAAATTTTATTAGCACTAATGTTTTAGTGGTAGTTAAAATAAGGGTTTCCTTATCACTAAATTTTCAGTTTTTTAGTATTTTAACTATCCGCTTATTGATTAATTACTTAGTGCACTATGCCCATCCCTGATTTGTGGACGGCATTTTGGTTTTCTGTAGAAGCGAAGTTCGGCCGGACTAAAATATTTGTGCCACTCAATTTTGATTTATAAAAGCCGATATTTGGAAATGGATTATGTGGTCGAAGTATTTATTGCCTTATTACGCATTGAGACCCTGAAAAGGATCTTCACAGCCTATCTTGCACTTGGTTATATACCATCCCAATGGCGAGGTGTAAGAGTAGTATTTATTTCGAAACCAGGAAAAGACGATTATTCCCGAGCAAAAAGTTTTAGACCAATCAGTTTGACATCGTTCGTGTTGAAAATTCTAGAACGAGTGGTGGAGAAACATATTGCCGGGGTATTGCCGAGAAGTCCACTTAGTAGAAATCAAGACGCTTACCAGAGTGGAAAATCATGTGAATCAGTCTTACACGATCTTGTTAGAAAGATTGAAGCCGGGCTGGAAGCTGACGAATACACAATGGGCGTGTTCGTGGACATTGAGGGGCTTTTGATAATGCCACTTTCAGCTCAATATGTTCTTCTACCGAACGACACGGAGTTAATCAAGCCATTGTAAAATGGATATATTCCATGCTCTCTGAGAGGCTGTTAAGTGCTGGTGGGAACAGTGACGAACTAATCACCACCAGAGCCAAGCAAGGATGTCCCCAAGGGGGTGTTCTTTCTCCGCTGCTGTAGTGCTTGGTCGTAGACTCTCTAACAGCGGAGATGCAGGAACTCGGTTTTCTTGTCCAAGCATATGCGGACGATGTCTGTGCGCTAATATCAGATAAATCCCTGAGGAGGCTTTGCACGATAGTGGAGAGGATTCTGAACAAAATCGATGACTGGTGCATGAGACAAGGTCTTTCCGTTAATCCGAACAAAACAACCATTGTCTTGTTCACGAGAAAACGGAAAATAGACTCAGTCTTCCAACACTGAAAGGTGTAACACTTGTTCTTTCCGATAAAGTTACATATCTAGGAGTAATCTTGGATAAGAAGCTGACTTGGGAGACACACGTTTCACTGAAGGTGAATCGCGCATTAAGGATTTTTCAGCAATGCCGCAGAGCCTTTGGTAAAACCTGGAGTCTGAAACCTGCTGTGGTCCTATGGATATACACAGCACTTATCAGACCAATCATCATCAATGTAGGTTGCAAAGAAATGTATGTTTATGCATCACGGATGCTATGAGTAGAACCTCTGGTGATGCCCTAAATGCTATGTTTGATTTGCTCCCCCTGGATCTTAAGGTACAACAGGAAGCAATGTGTAGGCTCCATAAATATGGTTTCTGGCACGAAGACGGAACTTCGGGACACAGAGAACTCTTTAAATTGCTATCTGAGCAGTATCCACTGTTTTTGGCACCTAAAGACGACCTGATACCCACAGTTTCATTTGGAAGGAAATTTGATGTCATTGCTCACGCAATGGAGCAATCCAGAATGCATGCAGGGAGGTTTGACGTATATTTTCTTTACCGATGGGTCCAAGAATGAAATAGGGTCTGGAGCCGGATGGTACTTAAACGATAGTAATAAGTATCACTATGCTATGGGGAAAATGGCAACTGTTTTCCAAACGGAAGTTTTTGCCATCCTGAAAGTAGCCAAATGGATTATCGAGAGGAGATGGAGCGGGAAACAGATTGGAGTTTTCAGTGACAGTCAGGCTGCACTGAAGGCCCTGGAGAACGCGCACCAAAACTCAAAGATTGTTAAAGAAAGTAAGAAGAAGCTTAATTCTGTCGCAAGACGAAACAGGCTTGTACTTTTATGGGTTCCAGGGTACTCCGGTGTTCAAGGAAACGAAATTGCCGATGAATTGTCCAACTGAGGATCAGCGGTTCCCCCACAAGGGGACCCGATATCTCATTAGATTAAATGGTAAATTGAGGCGCCGATTTTCTCGATTTAGTAATTAAAATATTAAGCTATCACATCCTTCCAGCAAACGAGCGATATACAATATTGCATATGTACATACATAGCACACCTTTCCGCAAAGCTTCATAATTAAACAATTTCCATCCAAGTAAAAGTGTTTACGTATTTGAATACCAAGTACTCGTACAATATAGTAAAGTTACAAAATGTTTTCAAAATATTCGTTTAGCTTTGAAATGAATTTACTATTTAACTCTTTTATTTCAGACGACATTATTCGTTTACGACAACAGCAGCAACACATCATCGATTCTGACGAATACGAAGACGATAATGAGCCATCGTCATCTTCATCGGCACGGCAACGACGTGGGCAAAACGTAGTCGAGGTAGAGGTCGATCCAACCGTACAACCAACAAAAAAGTTGAATGGCGTGCGTCGAATCAATGACGCTGCCGTTATGGAGCGCAGTAATAATCGTAATGAATCGAATATTAATTCAGAACGTCTGATCAGTTTTAGCGTGGAACGTGTGATCAGTGGACACTCTCCCACCCAATTAGACTCTAGTTTGCAAATTAGCACTGAAAATCCGCAAATGTTATCCAGCGACTCATCTTCCGCGACACCAATCATAAATAATACTGTGTCTGGCGCAGTAGAAACAACTCAACTACCTCAAATGCAAAGCACAGAATCAATATACAATATTTGCAATATTAGTGATAGCAGTATCAACAACAACATCAACAATAACAATAATAACAGTAGCGGCAGCAGCATTAGTCAAATGGTCATACCAAATCGTCGACGCCGCGCACACCTGGCTCTTTTGGACAACTACTCGAGTCATTCGAATTCCAGACTTTCTAACAGTAGTTTTCCAGACGATGCAATCGAGTCGTCAACCTCATCTTCATGCTGTGTCAACGACGTGGGTTCTGGTGCGAACGAAAACGGTTCGAATGTCACCAATGGTGGCAATAGTGGCAATGACGATAGCAGGCATGTCACACACATTTATTCAACACCTCTGAAACGCCGAAGGATTGCTGTTGTCCCTACACGTGACGACGAGGCTGATTCTGATCCCGATGTCGATGTAAAGTGGAATCACCATAATAACAACAACAATATAGTGCATAATGATCATGACTATCCGATTAGTAGCAACAGAATCCGCAACGTCAACAGCAGCAACAATTTCCATCTCAACACAATTGAATCGAATGGAATATGTGAAGGTGCCGAAACATCAGATACGACTGATCCTCTCTTACAGAAATCGCATCATATCGGCATTAACAACGGCAGCACTAACAATAACAATGCTAGTCACCATAGTTATGAAGTAAACGGTGCGCAAAGTACCTTTTCAATGCACCAGCAAAATGTCACTTTATTGCTTCGTACGCCGGACAGCGGAATTAGTATAGGTGCCACTGTGACACCTGGGCAAGCGAGCATCATATGTCCCAATTCTAGTGATTCGACGACTAGTCATTGGCATCACAGTAACGGTGGTTTATCCAGCAGTGAAGGCGGCGCCACACCGACCAACAACAATGGAACTGTGAGCACTCATCGTATGTTGCCACTTTGTGACGAAAACGCGAATACGCCAATGGGATTGTTTCAGCAGAAAGTGGCACGTGTACGACGCAATTATCGCCAAAAATTTTGTGAAGAGTCTGATGAAAGTGATTAAATAGAACTGAACCAGAAATAGTTACAAAAAAGATTAACAAATAAACAAAAAATCATGAAATTTAATCGAAAAAAAAGATATGCCCAAACAAAAACTAAGAGTAGTAGAGACTAAGATTACCCTTTATTTTTATTCAACCACAGTTCGCTAGAAGCGTCTCACGTTTTCCAAGTACGCACATGGCGTCCTGAATTAAGCAAGATTACTTAACCTGTACTTTATCTGTAGACTATGCAGCAACTCATTAATATTTACTTACATACAAAAACATACTTATTGCATAAGAACAATTCAAAATTTATGACATTTTCTGTGAATACCTAAAATCGTATATACATACATACTTACAAAATCATTAAGCATTAGTGAATGCGTATTTCTATCAATAAAATATAACGATAAGTTCGTTCTATCAAAACAAAAATCTATATATGCATGCATTTCGGATATTTGTATTCCACATCTGATGGGTTTTTATTTTGTAAAGCTACACCTTTTCACTTCACCAGATCAATGATTATGCACACATCAATGCAGAAGTATTTAATATATACATACATATCTAGAACTCTATCCATGTAACGACGTTCAAAATAAGCAAAAAGGATAAACCGAGCTACACTTAAGAGACCGTACAAGAACTGTACTTAAACTACGATACTTCAGTACAAGTCTACTATAGCATTTATAAATTAGTACAACACACTACAACTTCTAAATAAGTTGTAAGGGTTTGTTGTTGCCATTGTGTAATGATGTAAAGTGTAGTGGTAGCAATGACGGTATTTTTCAGTGCGCAGACTTGGCAGTTGTACGGGCGAGCGCTATATTTTTTCGCATAAAATTGCCACCGAAAGCGTGCCGTCTCGTGATGAATTTCGCTGTTCCGTTTTCGTTTTCGCACGATTTTTGCACGTTTCAATTCGCAACGGCATGGAATCCAGAAGACGAAATCGCCATTTTTCCATTTTGAAATCACGAAGAAAGAAAGAATCATAAAAACATACGCAAAATCAAACGAAATTTTATTAACAAATAAAAGGGAAACACACTAAAAGAAATATAAACCCATCGATTCAAAACAAAAATGATTCAACACAATTTAAAAAATAAGACAATGTAAATCATAAAAAACCAGCAGCTACCGTAATAACGGTAGTCTGTACAGCACAGTTTTACGCCAAAATACAGTTTGATCTCACAAACGGAGGAGCACCCTGGCGTTTTGTGGATTTTCATCAAGCCATTTGAAAATTAGAAACAAAAGTTTGAAAAGTGCTATTATTTATTTTCGGCAGGCTCATCACCGTGGCCATGGTATCATAATAATCATTCTACAAATCAACATATATTGTGAGAAGTACAGCATGCGTTGCCTTAACAATTTTAATAACTTTCTGTGGAGTATAACAGGACAAAACAATTTCCAAACGTTTAAAGCGACTTTAAAGCAGTCCCATTATTCTTTCAACGATCTTACTAGTCTTGCATGTGTGAGAAAAATTTATACTAATTAAATTGAAAACAAAAGAATTATTAGCGATTTTCATATTGCGCCCTTCCAAACATGTTCGACTTCGGGCACTGTGTCCGCCCTAACATATTTAACGTTTCTTTTAAAATTCAAGACCCCGTCGTCCTATATGTTAAAGTGCAATATGTGAATCCTTTCCGATGAATCGTTGCAATCCTGCTTCCGCAAGGAATCTCAGTGTGGTTGCTAATTTCCCCTCAGCAGACATGGTTCATGCTTAAAGGGTTATATACAGTTAGAAGGCAAAAAAAAGCGAATTTTCCAGAATTTTTTCTAAGAAAACTTTTAAATTTATTGATCTAAAAATTTCTACACGTTTTTTTTTTTTTATTTTTTAACTGTATTTTAAGACTTATTATTAGTAAAAATACCTATATGGAAAGGAGCTACAGCTGATCTCCGGGAGCTCCTCTCAAAAAAGACGTTTTGCGGTGACCACTATGTCTTTGAACTGGATCCTCTGAAATTAAAAAACCAAACAGATTTTGTTAAAGCAATGTTAAATCTAGTATTTAATAGAAGGAATAAGTAAAATAATTTTTTTGTCAAAATGGCGGTTTCTAAAAAAAAAAACGATTTTTGACCAAATTTTCGGCCTTAAACTGTTTATAAAAAAAATATTTGTCGGTGAGAAAAAATCTTCGATGAAGTGCTAAAAAATATATATAAGAAGCTCGTTTTAAAATTTTTGACTAATCGGTTTATCCGTTTTCGAGTAATGTTGGTCACCGACTTTGAAAACACCATTTTTTGAAAAACGCGTTTAAAGTAGGTACTTTCTTGTAGTACTTTCAAGCACTCTGAAACGCCTTTTCAAATTTGCGTGTAACTTCGAAAATATTCACCGGATCGATATTAAATTTTCTGTATGTATTCTTAAATATACATATGTACATTAAGAAAAAAAATTAAAAAAAAATCGAGTTTTTGAAAATTCTAGCTGTATATAACCCCTTAAAGCCTTTATATCGTTTATAATCCTATGCAAAATAAAAACACCTGTAGTGCAAAACAAATCTGCGAAAAATTTCGTACTTCAATGTTGACAAGACAGCTTTGTATATGTACTTACACAGGCCCCGGAATCTCCAAAGCATTGGAGTCGTCTCTTAGAAGACGTTGCTCAACTTTCATCACATCCCAAACTAATTCGTGCTTAGTGCAATTTCGGTTTCTGAAAAAAATCGCGTGATCTCCAGCTCATGTCCGATAATCATTTTTTTCCTTCTGCACTTCTTCGTAAAATGTTTAGCCCACTTGAAGAATATTCTTTGAAATTTAAAATTAATTAAATAAAAAAAATATGTCTTACACATTTTAGAATTAAACACACAAACCATCGTACGGTTCTGGAACTGTACAATGAATAAAAAAACAAAACATTTAAATTAAATGAGTTACTGAAAAACTTAATACAAAATAAAAAAACAAGCTCGAAACTGCTATTTAAATATGTATATGTTTTTGTTCTATATGAATATTGATAAACTATAACTATTCATTGGTTTAAAATCAAAAATTAGTGCAAGGAAGAATGTGTCCGAACTATAATAATTGCCGCAGCATTACTTTTTCTGAGGTGGCATCACGTTCCGTCAAAAAAATTCCGCAACAATGCCAACGTTACGCATTCTGTTAGTAATATGTTGGAAAGCAGACAGCATTCACTAGCTAATCAAGTGCAAACAAGTTTTCACGGAATTCAAATAGAAGGGAAAGGTAAGTTTTTATTTAATAAATACTACTTTAAAGTTCAATGTTGTTAGCGCAAAATAAAGTTCAAAGTTATTGATTCGTAAAATTCCATATTTTCAAACAACGCGTTCGGCGCAAAACAACTTCTACATTAGGCCATCAAAAAAGTAACAGGGTTTCGGATGATAATCGGCTCTCAGCGAATTTGAAGAACTCAGCTGATTTGCAGACGTAATAAGGGCTATTGCAGCAGTTTTTTAGCAACACAGATGGACAAAAACTGAGATTGTTTTGATGATATACGAAAGAACTCAACGCAACCCTTGCCCCTGGTAGAGCCAAGGCTTAGACTTACCTTAGTCTTCATAGAAACCTAGAGCTCGTCCTCCTATTTGTGGCGTGCGTCACAAAAGGAGGGATCTAAGGTTTTAAGCCGACTCGGAACTGCAAATGGTTTTTTATGAGCTCTTTCATGGTAACAAAACCAAACGGAGGTTTGCCATCGCCTTTGCAGAGACGACCGCTATTAGAAAACATTTGTTCTACCATTTTGGTGTTTCAGGGAGATTTGAATCTATGTACTCCGAATGATAGTCACGCACCAACCTATTCGGTTACGGCGGCCGATATAGCAGCACGATTTTCTCACGGATCTCAATTTACGTAAAATACATAATTTAAGAACTTAAAACCTTTTCCAAGTTAAATTGAGTAGAAGCTAACCAGAAACATGTGATGCGTCTATGGTAGGTTGACCTAAGTTATGTAAAATTATGTCCAAGTCTTAGTTAACAAAGGTTTTACTTCGCTGCCGTCTGAAAACCGACTGATTGGAATTGTGCTGTCAAGTCTCCAATGACGTAACAGCCAAAGTTACCTTCACAATTTTGCTTTCACCTCAATTTTTGAACACACCTCGTATGCTTTGTAAAATATATAAAAATTAAAAAAAAAAAAACTTTTAAAACGAAAAAAAAAACTTCGAGTATATTTTAGAACAAGGCAATTTAACAAAAAGGAAATTATTAATTACTAATTCTATTGAGTGTTTTATAAATATAAAAAAAATAAAACCTTTCATATAAAACAAAAGAAACTTTCACTTTCTCACGGTGTTTTTAAAAAATTGGATTTTTATCAACACTTATGAGCACTTTGTTGCCTTAAAAATCGTGGTCACCCTACATGTCGTGATTTAGAAGTGAGTAAAAGAGAATACAAACAATATATAACAGGGCGAGTTCATATGAGCTAATGATAAAGTTCTTTCGAATTAAAAAATGCCGATCAAAACTGCGAAGTAAAACTGCAATGGAAATTTGTTTTATTTAACGAAAATTTGTTTTTATATAAACGAAATGCGACTGGGGCGGCATCCCTTAATCGGGAAAAACCCGAGTCATTCCGGTAACGTACAACCGGCTGCCATGGGAATGCTGAGCCATCTGTGACAGTTCGCTCCCCTTTCCGGATTGATCATGTCCGAGACAAGCACTTCGTGAGCAACTTGGCTATCTGAGTAAATTTAAATATTATTTTTTTAATAACGTTTAGTCAACATCATGTCAGCAGCTTATTCTATTGTCACTAGTTCATTCAGAAATCCGCTGCAGTGAGTGAATCACCAAATGACGCTTGCATCCCGAGTTGGTCAGCATCTACATATACTGCTCCCTAGTTTGGATCAATCAGTGTCGAACCAAATGGAATCATGTGAACATGCACTAAGTATAGAATATTTCGGTTCTGCCAGAATTGAGACACATTTTTATTTATAGAATTTTAACTTAGATCTCAAAAGGTTTATTTATTTTAGATATAAATATGCAAACTTATATGGTTCCAATAATTTAATAATAGACGTGAATATACTTGTCTTGTGGTAACGTGATAAAATTAGTTATTTTTTTATTTTTCAATTTGAAATTGTTCTTACTCTAGGCTTAAATACGAGTTTTCTTAAGCTTACAAAATTAATAGCTATTTTTTGCATTAGAGAAGCATTATGTGAATTTCTTAAAATTTTCTAAATGCTCGTAACATTTTAAATATATGAGACGGCTTTATCCGAGTGCTATTTACTTCGAATTTCGTATCTTAATTAAAATGAAAAACGAAACGTAAAAAGAAAACACTGTACGGGATTTAGCACTAAATGTATATAATAGCAGTAATAGATAACCAAAATATGCGTTTATAAGGATAATCATTTTTATAATGCAGACACTAATTAAAATTGCAGCAGAAAAGTTCACAAAACAATTTTTATATGAAAAACTCTAATTTAGCATTAACAGACATTGCCATTCTAAACTGATTTTTATATTTATTGAGAAGAATTCATGTCGCTGGGTTTAAATGGTAAATTTAGGCATTTACATTGCTCTATAACATACTTCTCCAACGTAGAACCAGCGCTGAAATGACAAACATTTTCAATACGGATATACTACTTTGAAATCCATTGCTTGACTTACTTGTAAATTTCATTGCCTTTTACATTGTATTCATCGCAATTTTGAAAAATCAATTGAATATCTTTCATTACTTCCTCATTCAGCTGGTACGCGCCCATATTAAGCTTTGACTTCACCTTTGCCAAATCCATTGGTGTTTTTATAATCTTGTGATAGTCCGGTACTTCTGCCTGCGAAACCGGGCGCGTAAACGGCCACGCATCTTCATGTTTCATTACATCATCGAGAAGCTGATATAAGGCGGCACTATTCAGTGGTAAATGGTCACCGGTACGACGAATTGAACGTCGTTGTGATGCCGATTTAGCTGCCTCGCGAGGGCTGCCGTGCCCATTCTGCTGCTGATAACCAGAATTACGTAAAGACGACCGTGACGGTCTTGTGCGTTTCACAAGCGGTTCGGAATCATCATCGTCGTCATCGTTTGAAGAGTCTAGAATATGCTTACTATTCCTTTTTATGCTCCTCGGCGAGCTTTTGTCGCTTCCGTTTACCGATTTACATTTTGGACATATGAAATTGTAACGAGGTGCTCTCTTCATATTGATGCACTCTAAATGGAAAGTTTCCTTGCAGCGTATACACATTAGATCACTTCCATCGTATGAGCAAACAACGCAAACATTGTCATCTCTGTTTGGAACAATAAAGTTAAAATTAAATTAAAACAAATGTTTAAATAGTGCAGATGACTCCCATGACTTTTATGACCGATCGGATTTGTAGAAGTAGTATGAATACTTGAATTATTATATAACATTTATAACTAAATAATCTCACAACTTTTAACAACTTGTGCTACATTCAGATATCATCACTTATTTTAATCTCTACTATTCAAGTTTTGATATTGGGTACGTCCCTTTATTGGATGCTTGAAGCATATTATTAGCATTAGCTTTGATAAGGAGTAGAAAATAATGATTCGAAATTCTAAACTTTACTATATCTAGTCTTTAAATTTAAATTTGGTTGTAATTTTTATTGAAAATCCTTAACTTACTCACCCAAAGACCCACCGACAAAAAAAATTAAATAAAATGATTTAACACATCTAAGAAGAGGACCAAAAAATATTCGTTATTACAGAAACATTGTAATGAAGAGTGTTAAAGTACTACTCGAACCCGATTCCAATTTAAATAAGTAAACATCACTATTGGAGACGCTATATATAAGTGCACACATTCTACGTGCTCATCCGCATTAGCGTTGCAATCCCACGGAAATTGGGATTTTTAACAAAGCCAACTGAAACAGACAGGAGTTATGCATTACCGGAGCGACGTTTCCACGACAGTCGGTTCTACGTTACCGAAACGACCCGGATTTATATCCGGCCAAGGACTGTACTCCAGCAGCATTCCCTGATACAACAACATTACCAGAGCGACCCGGATTGTCGCTCTAGCAGAATTCTCAAACATGTATGAGGAATATTTGCGCCGATACAAGAACAGCAGTCGTCCACATATTCCTATCACACGAAAATTGCTAACGATATACCATGTTGCGCATGACAACAACAGACGAAGCGATAGCCCTAACTACAGCGCTAGCGCAGAAACACTGGGAGCAACAATGACATTAGCTGAGAATTGAATAAACTACTCTCACACAATGGAAGAAATTAATTTTTGGAAAACAAAAAAAAAACTTGATTTATTTTTACTTAAGCAAGGTATAGCCACTTACTCCTCTTGTTCTGTGCCATCCTCAGATTTCTTCTTATCAGCCTCATCATCTTCAATATCTTCGCCTTTATCACTACCAATTTCTGCATCATCATCCAAGTTTTCACTATTATTTTCATCAGCGTCAGAATCACTATTGTCATCTTCATCACTGTCTTGCGCAGCCTCATCATTGTCATCTTCCAATGCTTCTTCGATTTCATTCGTTTGCAAAGGCTTACTACTGCGGCGTCCACTACTGCGTCCACGTTCGCCATCTTTAGTGCCATTTACCATACCGTCATCAATATTATCATCAATATTGAAAGTACGCTTCCGTCTTTGAGACGCCGATTTACTATTTTTTTCTTCGTTTTCGTTACGTATACCCAAACGTTTGACGCACCGTGCGCAGTACCAATTACCTTCAGGAACTGTCTTCATCTTAGGTTTCATACAGAACATGTGTGTGCCACCATTGCATTCATCACATAGCAACATTTTGTCTGGATCACTTCCTCTGCGACATACTTGGCACAGGGATTTGTTCGTGGAACGAGCCCACAAAATGCAATCATGCAGAATGTTCAAATGAAGGAATACCTGTGTTAGAGTGACAAAAAAAGTTAAAAAAAAGAAAGTGATGTCAAAAGAAATGATAAACTCACTTGTGAGAAACTTGTGCTCTCTACTAAGGACACCTCCCATTGTTTCAATCGAGCGAGACCCCATTTTATTTTACGTTCCAAAAATTCTTTATCCTTTACATCTTTTAAGGGTGCACCAAACGGCTCCTTAATGAAACGCCGTTCTATTGCCTGTTCTACCTGTAGTAGAGCATAGGCGCAATTCTGTACATTGGTTCGGATTGTGGGCGAATCATGTAAGGAGATAAGCTCATCACCACTGTCCTCCGAGTCAATCTCGATTGTGTCACCCAACACATCGCCGGGATCCTTAAAGGGTCTGGTTGCGTATTTTCCACCATCTTTTGCATCTACCTCAACATCATCTTCTGCATCGTCGTCAGCACCCTCATCGTCATCCCCCCCATCTATGGCGACTTTTGGGCCCAACTGCAATTTGACTTGTGGATCATATTGGTTTGATTGAAGGTCTGACCGCCATTTTTCCATATCCTTCACCTTTAACCGACCCAAATCACCCGTATAAATGTCGCTTTCGAATTGTATTATTCGATCAATCAGCGCCGCATGCATTACTTCGTTCAGATCCACGCCCTCGCCAAAACCAAAGTTCGCTTTACTATACTTTCGAGAAGTTTCAGACATCATTAACGATTTGAATTTACGAACTTGCTGGTTATCATCTAATGTAAGCAATTCTTCTGGACATTTTTTGCAATGGTTAACAATAAGTTGACGTAGAGTAGTTAGTTGCTCCTTTAATTGAGACTCACGCTCTCCTAATGGATTCAGTGCTGCAATAAGTGCATCGATATCTTCTTTTTCGTAGATATAAGTCCATCTCTGTCTGTCAGCGTTCCGTTCATCATGAACAATACAATTTCTCGGGTTGCCCGTACACATATATAATTGATATTGTGATGGAGATTCTTCGGCTTCGGATTCAATTACTTTCTCCTCACTCTTTGTATCGGGCTCGTTTCCTTCGGTAACATCTTTACCATTAGTGATACCATTTACTAGATGATTTTCTTTATCTTCCTTGTTTTCCTGGGACCCGCTGAGGGAGATTGTATTTTTCGGAGCCTTAGCAGCTTTATCGGCCTTAGCTGCTTCTTTATCTTCATCAGTATACATTTTCAACAAATATGCACGTATGTCCTTGCGATTTTTTGGCAAGTTTGCGATATTTGACTGTATAGAATTTCCTCCTAATACATTTTTGGGAGGATCACTTAAACAAGTGTCTAAAGCATCGGGTGCATGCTCCACAAAAATGCCTGGCATCGATTCCAATACGTAGTATTTGCGGTATGCACGATCCATGCCAAGATAGACAAGAAAATTAAATAAAGATGAATTGAATCCTTCTACCTGCTGCTCGTATTTTCGACGCTCACGTTCAGACTGTGCCAACAGCTCTGCAATTTTTTTATTCAATTTTTCTTCAAGCTGCTTTTTCTTTTCTTTGTTGCTTTTTATTTCATCTTCCATTAATTGCTGATGAAATTCATTAGTAATATTACGCTTCTGCGTTTGAACATTTGATAAACGCGTATTCTCCATCGTTGTTAATACTCGTAGCTCCATCCGAGTCGTGGACATTTGCTCCATGCGTTCTTCAATAAGATTTATGGGACTTGAGTAAGTCAATATCTGCCCCATCAGACAACGCGCAATACGCACAATGTCAGTAAATGGTAACTGATAGATAGTGTACAGCTTGAGAGAACGCAAAATATGTGGATATCGCATACGTAGCATAAGTCCAGGATCCTCTGAGGATGAATAACCATTCCGATACTTAATGCGCCATTTTTCCGCACGCTCTTTGACTATAGCTCCAGACGACAACAAATGCAAACGCAAAACTTCACTCAAAGTCATCGAATCTATTGGCAACTCGTTTATCTTGAAAGAGAAATGTCGCTTTGCATACTTATGAGCCCGGGCCGCTTCACTCATCGTTATTAAAGGTTCTCGATTTTTCAGCTCGGAACGCGCACGCAAATATTCAACGCTACAATCTTCCTCTTCTTCTTTCTGCATATCAAAAACAGTTCCCAGAAGTATCAGAATTATGTCCGACAGTGGTCCAGACACTTCACGAATACTAAAGGCACGAGACATTTCAAAAAAACTCAAATTTCCACGAAAAACTTCAATGCCTGACAATATGGTTGGGAAAGAATGAATGAATTCTCGAATCATGAATGCATCGCCGACTAGTTTAGCTGGAATATAAGTTTTAACAGGTCTATATAAGGGCAGTAAGCGTTGGTCTGTGCGCTCCAAGTCATCCGTCTTTGTAAGCAAAGCGTTACATTCGGCATTAACTCGTTCCACTAACTTCCGCTTCTCCTCTTTCTGTCGTTCCTGCTCAGCAATGCGTTTCAGTTTATCAGCCAATCTAGCTTCTTCTTCTTCAGCTTTTTGTGCCCGTTTTTTCTCTCGCCTAGCTTCTTCCTGCTCACTTAGTTTTCCATCGTTCTTTACATTATTTTCATTTTCAGTTTTCCCATCTTTAGCAAAATATTTATTCAATGTGGATTGCTTTTTACTGCCTGTATCTTGGGATGGACGTTTAATTTTTGCGGGTGTAAAATGTGGCATTTTGCCGATGAATATATTTTCGAAAGTGATACTTTGATTTGTCACATATTTTTGGTAAGACTCCGGTTTTGGTCGTAATATACCATCCACACGAGTTACATTATCTTTCACGAACATTTGCAGATTCTCTGTAGTGAACTCTTGTCGCTGACGACGGATATTTTCAAATGGTATAATTACTTCTGCCTCATTTTGTCCTTTCCGACGCAACTTGTACTGAAGTTTCTCAGTTTCTTCATACACGCCGTTGGCGGGAGGCGTGTTACTAGACGGCACAATACCTAACACTGTGTAGGCGTTATATGTAGAAGTTTTATGGCAGGCAGTTACTTCTTCATTGATAAAAAAACGCTTGCGCAGAAATTTGCATAAAATTACACAAAGTGTGTTCAATGAGGATTGCTTCGAGTTTTCAACAACTAGCATTACCGGTGCTCGAAGACAGTACTTAAATAGTTCCAGTTTCTTGCGCGCTCTTCGTTCACTACGTAATGCCTCTGCATAGGTGAGATTATCGCGACCAGTGGCTTCGCACTGCCAAACAGTGGAATTTATTACCATTACATGGCGGAAGTAGTCCCTGCAAAAATATACACAATTAGAAAACATTGAATTCGTTTACAGGAATAATAATACTCCGGATGGTTCACATGGCAAATCTTAAAAATACAAAATTTATCCGACACCAAGAACTTTGAATAAAATAACAAACCCTAAGTCCCATTATTTTTGGATAATGATATTTATTTTATCATATCCAAGTTATGGCTCAAATAGGGTTCGATCATGGCATATACTTGGCAACACTACACGCGTGCGTTGCTCGCGAATAAGTTCCCGCCAACCGCTTTCCGTAGCAGCTGGTTGGACGTTTTTGATTACATTCTCAATTACGCTTTAGCGTAAAATTTATTTGTCTTCTTTTAGTTCCCTGTTTCTTTTTGTAGCATCGTTTTACGCAAACCAATAGGGCAACGGCTAATACAAAAAAATGCGAAGCTTAAGAAAATGCAAAAAATTGGCCATCCCTCATCATGTCATTGAATTTATATAGCAATAATTATGATACTTACTCATAGTCGCGAAATATCTCCCTTGTTACTTCACAAAAGAAAACCTCGTCGTTGTCATGAAAAGTCTCGTTTCGATTACGGGATGGCATATTATCGAAGCCATCTCGTTTACAGATAGGCATTTTCCAAACAATTACAAGTGTATTTTATATGAATAATACAACGGTGCACTTTTGCGATTCTTTTTTGCAGCACAGAAATAGAGGAGTTTCGGCAAATTGCTCTAGCGAGTGTTGGTGGAATGGATGAAAGCCACAAACACTTTATACACGACGCGAATTTTCAAATTAACAGTCTGCGTATTCACAGCACTTCTCCACAATTCCTGCAGCATAAATATATTATCCGTAAACCCACTTCGTTTTATCTGATTATTTCACAAGTTATATTTAGCAAATTAATCAGAAATTTAAAGGAGTTTGCACTTTTCACGCGCCAATAAGATTTTTACTTCTTCTTCACGAGTTGGTTGTCTCACGCTTTTCACTTTTCACTTTTAGAACTCAAACATAGATAACACTCAGAGTTGCTCTGAACTTCTACGGAAAAGACATACAATAGAAACGTCAAGACTGTGTGGTAAGGCGAATTCATACAAAAGGTGACGTCTTCCTATAACAGTTACTTCATTTTTCGGGGGATTCACACGCCTGCCGTCAGACTTCTTTCCAATACATGACAAACAAAAAGACGAGAAATTACATGTTTGAGAAAATTCAGTGAATGTATTGGTAATATAGTGAATTGTGAGATTAAAACTAAACAAACTAATGAAAACAAAGTGTCGCGTGTTAAATTGTGAAAGCACAAATTAATATAAGGCCTCCAAATGCAGTTTGTTTGCGTTTTTTATGCGGAAGACGCCGTGGCAAGAAATTGTGTGTGTGCATAATCTAATCGTGCTTCGTAATTTCTATTGCTTCTGCCTACCCTTCCCATTCACAATCATTCCTTTTGGTAATAAAATGCGAAACTCTTTCATTTTGAGTGATAGCGCGCCCATGAACTCGTTTCAAAACTTAGCAGCATTCACACATCACGGGATGATGAACAGCTGATAAGCGAAATGGTGGGCTGCAAGAAAATATGCGTCAAAAATACCTATCAAAAACAGTTCGTTGGTGCCTAATGGAAAAATGACGGGATTGAAATCCTTATATCCTTTTCGGCTGTATACATGTAATTTTATTGAAAACTGTGTGTTGGTTTATGTCTATAAATATTACACGGTTGAAAAGCGTGGGAAAGGGTAATTGAATTTGAGTTTGAGATATTTTAGAAACATACTTTTGCTAACTATTTTTAAGTTATAAAAAATTAAAGGTTATCTGCTTTAACTTTTTCTATTTGTTGTTTCAGCATTTTATGTTTTTTTACCCACTTTTAGTTATGTTTTCGGGGTTCATTACTTTGCTATTATTATTATATTACTTTTGCATTTAAAATTTTAATACTTTCATTTAAATATCAATAATAGCTTATTTATGTATTTAATACTGATTGCGCTTATTTTTATTATATATATGTAGGTGTGTACGGGCAACTGGGCAACCTCAATAGTGGTGTGAAAACCAAAAATTCCCAATTTTTGTTAAAAAAATACCCACTCAATGTTTCTTCCGATGTGGCCTTGCTGACGAATGTTAAAAAATGCATATATTTTATACTTTTTCTATACTTACGACATAGCGAATTCGGAAGGCGCAACCATGTATTCTATCATTCTTGTCCAAATGCAATTTTTTTCGTTCTTATGCGGAAGACGTCTTGGCAAGAAAGTTTGTGCGGCTAGATAATTTCTTTTGCTTCGTAGTTTCTATTGCTGTCGCCTACTCTTCCTCTTCACAAACAAGTAATTCCCCTTCGTTTGTACCTCAATGTATGATAGAGTACAATGTTACTCCTGAAGGTTGCACCTTCCGAATTGGCTGGGTCATCAGACTCTGTAAATAAATAAACAAAAGAGAGCGCCATGTAAATGAAAACTCATTACCGTGTACTTACGACGGTACATTTTTCGTATACTTTGTTTATCTCACGGGAAACTGATGCTGAAAACAGTGAACACCGTAAACTCAATCCCGACGCAGCTGTTCCGATCAAACTTATGAGAACCCCATGTAAATGAAAAGTTTCTTCCTTCCGTATCGTAGTACCGTAGATTTTATTTCACGATTGTTAAAAAAATCCCGTAATATCGACTCAGCTGATTGCTCTCTCACCACACAGTGTTGCCAAGCAGTACATTTCGAAATTATTTACAAAATAAACTTAGAAAAATGATAATTTTTGTTAGAATAGCTTAAAAATACTGTTGAATAATGTTAATTATAGATAAATGAACTATTGCATCTGTTGGTTTTTGGCTTTGGTTTATTAAACAATGAAAAATTTTAATTGATAACGCGGATGTGTGAAAAAGTGTGTAAGCAAAAATATCAATGGCAACATTGTGTAGATACAACCAAACACATACACACACACAAACCGATGTATTGTGTAAATATGTAATTAAAAGAACGCAGTTGCTCTCGGGGGTGAGTTTTTGTGCACGGTAAGGGACTGCGGTAAGGGATTCCGTGCGGTCTTCACTGTTTTCAGCATGACACTATATACGGTAATGTTGGTGTATGTGGGCACTGTAATTCTATGATGTGCTGTTTGCTACAGGGTATGTACCCATTCGAAAAGATTACACTTTATCGAGTATGCTTTACTGATAAGCAATTATTGGTATCGGTCATCTCTACTCTCAGCTGAGTTTTGTTTAGGAAATTTTTAATTAATTGGTTCTTGTGGCTTTGCTTTCAAATGAAATAATGGCGAATATATTAAGACAATATAGATCTAATAGTTTGCAGAAGCTACTAGGCGTAAGTTTATAAATTTATATATAAATTTATTTTAAGGCTAACCTTACGATTAAAGCAGAATATATGTTTACGAAAAAAGCAATACTTTTCAACTGAAGCATCAGAAAACAACGGCAAAGCTGGACCCTTGGTATTAGTTGATAAGGATGACCATATCACGTTAATTGGTTTAAATCGACCAAATAATCGCAACTCCATTGACAATAAAACAGCGCGTTGTTTAAGTCAAGCCCTCGCCAGTTTTGAAGCGGACGAAACGTCGCCGGTGGCAGTGATTTATGGAATAGGAGGCTCTTTGTGCACAGGTCAAGATCTGACAGAATTAGAAGCGCGTTGCAAAAAAAGTGATTTTAACGAGAATTATAGTGCGCTATCTAATCATAATTTTTTACATAGGCATTCGAAAAAACCAATTATTTGTGGCATTAATGGTTATTGTGTGGCCGATGGGCTAGAATTGGCGATTTTTTGTGATCTTCGCATTATGGAGGACACTGCAGTGTTGGGATTTTTTGGCCGATGCATTGGGCTTAATCTAAAGTGTGGGGGAACAGCTAGGCTACCTGCTATAATAGGATATTCACGATCAATGGATTTGTTGTTAACGGGTCGGCGCGTGGGTGGCCAAGAGGCTCTTCAAATAGGGTTAGTAAATCGTCTAGTAGCTACAGGCACGGCGCTTGGGCAGGCAGTAAATTTAGCTTTTTCCATTGCGAAATTTCCTTTAAAAGCCCTTCAAAGAGATCGTAACAATTTATATACAAACCATTACGAACGGCGCAATGGTTTTTGCGCAGCGATAGGCCATGAAACTGTCCCAATTCATTCTAATATTGTAAAAGAAATTGGAGAAGGTGTAACAAGGTTCAAAAATTGTAAGTAATATTTATTTAGAATCCCATTAACCACGGTCAAATAGGTCCTTATGATACTTATTAAAGTTTTGTTTCAGCAAAAACAAATGGATCGAAGATAGAATCGTGGCAGGTAAAGCCGAAAGCTTTACAAACTTGGGAAAAAGAAGAAGAACTTCACGAGAAACGGTTTGCATCAAACGCAAATACGATTCAGAATAATTGCTGACTAAAATGCATAGCTACATTTTTCACTCAGTAGTCTTGGAATTGGTCCAAGTTACATTTCGGCTTACGAGTAAAATATAAGTATCTACCTATACTTTTGAAGCAAATATATAATATAATATAAAAATAATACACTTGTTGTTACCATAGAGAGGTTTCGAATTTTTCGAACAAATACTTGCAAGTATTTTACTATTAGTTAAAAAAAAAGAGTTTTAAAAAAATGTTTTCCTTTTTTTCTTCTAAAGGGAAAGTATGTATGTCCCGTTCCAAAATATGTACGTGGTAGCCAAATCATATGGTATATTTGTCCATGCATTTTTGGAGTTATAAAAAATTTAATTATATATAACGAAGGAGTTTGTTTGATTTAAAAACGTTATATAAAAGTACACATATCAAACCAAAATAATTCTACTTTCAACCAACATTGGACAAAATTGAACGAAAAAAGTATGTGATTATTCTATAACAGTGTAGTAGTTGTATATGATTTTTTTATTTATTTATTTTGTTTTATCATTACTTATTATTACTAGTCAAATTCTCATTGACGTTTACGACACCACGTTGTTTAAAAGACGTTTTGATTGTTACTGTAATATTTGTATAAAGGCAAAGTTTTTTAAATTAAACAGTTATTCAATTGTATGTGTACCAGTGTGTCCACCATTACAGTCAATGGCTTTGTGTATTCGAATTGGCGTAGATAATATTCGATAATCCTACGGCAGGTTTCTGTGGGAGTGGAACACCATAATTCTTTTTTATTTTTAAGAAGAATAATTTAAGAACCAACCCTTCTTATTTTTAAATGATTTCTTTCCGATTCGCTTTAAATCTCCCCAAAGGTTTTCAATGGCGTTTATTTCGGGTTGACTGGCTTGGTCAACCTATAATTTTAACATTTGTAGTATTTTGGGTCATTATCTTGCATAAAATGCCACGGAAGTGGCATATTCTCCTCAGGAAATGGTAGCATCTTTTCTTGAAGCATGGCCTTGTAAATAAATGTGTCCATTTTATTGGTTACTAGCTTTAACCCGCGGCTCCGCTCGCGTAGGAGTAGTTTTGAGGGATTTAGGATATGTATTGTATATAAAAGAATTACAAACGATAATTTCATAGAAAATTTTTTTTTATTAATAACCATAATATTACAATACCCGGCATCCGTTGCCATGCCTCGTTGAATAAAATCAAAACAACCAATCAGAAAAATATCAAGCAAAATTGTTTTTATTAATTTTCTATCTCAAACCGTTTTTGAACTTTGCATTTGGGTCATAGTTGAACAGCTTATGCGGATTATGAAGTCTGGAGTGTGCTATAAATAGTGGCATCCGTTGCTATGCCTCGTTGAATAAAATCAAAACAACCAATCAGAAAAATATCAAGCAAAATTGTTTTTATTAATTTTCTATCTCAAACCGTTTTTGAACTTTGCATTTGGGTCATAGTTGAACAGCTTATGCGGATTATGAAGTCTGGAGTGTGCTATAAATAGTGGCATCCGTTGCTATGCCTCGTTGAATAAAATCAAAACAACCAATCAGAAAAATATCAAGCAAAATTGTTTTTATTAATTTTCTATCTCAAACCGTTTTTGAACTTTGCATTTGGGTCATAGTTGAACAGCTTATGCGGATTATGAAGTCTAGAGTGTGCTATAAATAGTGGGAAATAGGAAAAAGTAAGATTTTGTAGATTAAATTTAAGCAAATATTCGATTATTAGTGACGAATAAGAGTGGTGGCGCGACGTGGGGGCTGAGGGAAGAGAGTTCCATCATAAACACATGCCTATAACCTTCATTGGGTGAAAATATGAATGTATAAAAATTTTTACGTCATTTGGTGTTGTCGTTTCGTAGTGTTGCGAGGACAACATACAGACATTCACCTTTATAGTATAGATGAGGTGAATAGAATTTGAGGGTGCTTCTCTCCATACCAAGAGAAGCATCATATTATCATGTTGCCGCTACCGCGATTGAGTTTTTTTTTTTTGTTTTTGTGAACCGCGGTGAGAACTTGTCCCTTTTAGGATGGCTGACATTTTGCACAGCATCATTTCCAAATAAATTTATTTTTGTTTCTTCGCTCCAAAGTATTTTGTACTATTTCTTCATACCCTCTGGTCCCCACCATGACTTGTGCTCTTGAGCTAAATTTTTTCCTCTTCGTTAAATTGCTTGTTTCAACAGAGGAACTTTACAGCTATTCTACCTGGAAGGTTCATGTTGTACAATCGACGCCGTATTGTTCTAGGTGTAATTCCAGCAGCAAAGGCCTCTTGGTACAAGGCACAATTAAGTTATCAGTAGTGTAAGTCGTTTTCTTTTTATCACCACGTAGTTCATGGATTTTTTGGGCTTAATGGCTTTTAGAACAAAATTTTTGGACCGTCCAAGTGACTCAGCGATATATTTGTACGATTTTTTTTTGTTTTTGAAGATTGACAATAAGCCACCGCTCCTCCGGCATCTTTGAAAGAAATTCATATTAATTATTATTTATTTATTTGTTATTAGTATTAACACCACTTTACATTTCTTACATTAATTTTTTTTTATTTAAAAATTGGAAAAGTAATGAATTACAATCACAATGATTTGAAAGCATTACATTAAATTATTTCTCTTATTCCTAATGAATTCTACACAATTTTTGTTCAAATACTATATATCTTGCTTTTTTATTTCCGTTGGTAATGCATTGTATAAGTTCAGGTCAATATAAATCATTGAATGTTGTGCTTTATAGCTCTGTCTATATCTAATTCTAAAGTCATTATCATTTCTATTTTTGCGAATTCTTATTTTGTTACTTCTTTTACGTAATCTATCCTATCCGCTAAATACAATAGTGCCTTTTTATTTTTAATTTTGTGAACTACCCTTATGGAAGTATATATGATCGTGGATATTCAAAATGTGGTTAATCTTGACATTATATATTTTTATTGCGGTCACTACATCTACTTTATTGCGAATTCTTCGAAAGTATGCTAATTTTTCACCAATCTTCTTGCATATACATATGTATATTCAATATCCTTAAATTTTAATTCCTTGTCAATAATTACTCCTAGATATTTGATTGTGTTAATTTTTTCAATTTTGTTGTTGTTTTGTTTTTGTCTTTTTTCATTTAATTTAAGTTTCATTTTTAACCATTTAGTGACCTCGTCTATATCAGCTAATATTCTATTTTTACATTCTTCCTCGCTTTCTCCTTCAGCATAAATCAGGGAGCCATCAGCATATAGTACTATTTTACATCTCTTTATAACCTTCTCCAAATCATTTATATACAAAGTAAATAGTATAGGTTCCAAAATTGATCCCCATATTCCGACAACTTACCATTTACTGTAGTTCTTTGGTGTCTATCTTCTAAGTATTCCTTAAACCACTTCTCATTTTTGTAACAAAATATTATATCTCTATCCCTCTTGAAATCTAAAAAAGCCAATAATTTTAATTTGTTTTTCACCGGTTTTCCATTCATCAATGATATAATTTATTGCTGTTTTATATGAATGATTTTTAGGAAACCCCGATAAAAGTTCATTAACTTCCAAATATTCTATTCATTCCAAACATTATATTCAAAATAAGTTGCTGTTTCACTGCGCTTTCCAAAGTCTTTTCAATAGTTTTTAATGTATTAATAGGCCTCAATTGTTCACCACTTTTTGCTTTATTTATTTTCTGGGCCGGAGTTATCATTCACTCTTTCAGTGAATTTGGAGGTACACCTCTCATTATTGACGTATTTACCACGACCAGCAGTAAGTGCTCCAGTTATCTGTTATCGTGCTCTTACTTATTCCAAGGAAATCTGGTTTATTTTCCACAGTTTTACACATATTATAAAGTTTACGCTTTTTATCTCTTCAACGTAATTTACATATTGTACATACTCAATTAACAGATTAATTTCTTCTATATATATGTACGTACATATTTATATATATATATACATATATAATTGGCGCGTACACCCTTTTTTGGAGTTTGGCCGAGCTCCTCCTCCTATTTGTGGTGTGTCTTGATGTTGTTCCATAAATGGAGGGACCTACAGTTTTAAATCGACTCCGAACGGTAGATATTTTTATGAGGAGCTTTTCCATGGCAGAAATACAGTCGGTGGTTAAAAATAGTTAGCAAAAAAGTAGGTTTGTATGATAAAATAACTCCAACTGAAAAGGTCACAACTTAAATCAATAGGATTACATAGTTACATGTATGCAAAATGTATCGAGTGAAGTGTGAAATTTGGCACACCCCAATCAATGTTTCTTCCAGTGTGGCATTACTGACGAATGTTATAAAAAATGCACATTTTGACAGCGCGCGCACAAGGAAGAGCTCGCATCTAGTCATCTATGGTTACTAATGCCCTTTGGCAACAAGGTAATTCGTGAATTATGTGCCGTGGGAACATAGCATAATTTTAAGCTTCTATGTTCAGTACTTCAAAGTCGATTTCTGTTTGTAATCTCTATTAGCACTACGGTTTCATAGATGACATAGTTTGCTACAAAAAGAGTTTGTTGTGATATCATAAGTTTATAACTTTAATAATTTGAGTTATGTTACGACAACTGGTTCAACATCTTAGCAAAAGGGGCGTTGTGGGAGCTCTCTCAGCCGACGTTAGAAATATAGGGGCAAGAAGTATTTACACTACAGATTGCCTGCAAAAAAATGAGAAAGGTGTGCCACCCCGTTTTCGAAGTGACATAAGATTTGTGTAAAAGCTATAATTTTTGTGTTTTAGGCGGACAAACTGCAACGGATATTATTGTTGACAAAGACAAGAATGTCACATTGATAGGCATAAATCGACCACATGTGCGAAATGCTATTAATGCTGCCACTGCCACACAACTTTGTGAGGCATTCAATGCTTTTGAGGCTGACGAAACATCACCTGTAGCAGTTTTGTACGGCATTGGTGGATCCTTTTGCGCTGGTTATGATATCCTAGAGCTTGGAAAAGATGGTGGAGAACAGGTTAGCATTGACATTTTAATGGCGCATGAAGGGTCAGTGGGGCCTACTCGGCGCCATATACAAAAGCCGGTAGTGTGCGGTATCAGCGGTTACTGTATAGCTAATGGATTGGAACTAGCATTAATGTGTGATCTGCGTGTAATGGAGGAAACAGCAGTACTTGGTTTCTTTAATCGACGTTTCGGAGTCCCTGTTATCGACGGTGGCACAGCGCGCTTACCTGCACTGATTGGTTTTTCCAGAGCATTGGATTTGATACTGACGGGACGGCAAGTTTGTGCCGACGAGGCACTCTCTATGGGTGTTGTTAACCGTGTTGTTCCACCCGGTCAGTCATTAATTAGGTCTGTAGAGTTGGCACAACAGCTGGCGAAATTTCCGCAACGTGCTCTTAATCACGATCGAAATTCGTTGTATTCAGCCGTTTTCGATGCAGCAAACTTTAATCAGGCGGTGCAAAATGAGATTATGTACACATCAAAAGAAATAATTGAGGAAATGCAGCAGGGTATTAAATGGTTTATACAAAGTAAGCAAGATATAAAATATAATATGGTATAATTGGCGCTTACACCCCTTTTTGGGTGTTTGGCCGAGCTCGCTCCTCCTCCTATTTGTGGGACGGATACTATAATGTTGTTTCAGAGACGCAGAGACCTACAGTATAAGTCCGAATGGCAAATGGTTTTTGTGAAGAACTTTTTCAGAGCAGAAATACACTTGCCGAGAGGTGACTGCTATTAGAAAGAACTTTTGCGCTTCCGAATGGCAGTCACACACCAGCCCTTTTGGCTACGGCGGCCGCCCTAAGTAAGATAATTCTTTAAATCGCTCATTTAATGCTATTATTTTACGTTGTCGATAAGTTTTCCAAAACACAGATTGCCATACTGGAGCGAAAATAAATTTACAGTTAACAGTTAAATGAGCGTTTTTTGAAGAAAAAGAACATCTTGGTCCTATGCTCCAATGGGAGAAACAGGAACTGATGCTGATGGAAGAACATCCTAAATTTTCTACGAAATGCAAATGCCTGAATCAATATGGAATTTGCCAATATTCGAGATTTGAAATTCTAAAATTAACTTTTATCTAAAGTCTGTTACAAATGAACCTAGTTGTGCTAGGAGTTAGAGGACAGTTATCGACAAAGTAAAAGATATTTCATAATAATAAGTGTAAGGAGACAACAATTTTATTTTAGTTGTGCAACTTTTAGCTTATTTTTGTTACCATGTATTTTTTAAACCGCAAAAAAAGAGCAGCTGATTGAAATCCCTGCATACTTATCTAAAAAAATATTTTTTTGTAGCGATGATATATACAATGAATCAAAAAAAAAATTATCCGGCAAAGAGTTTTGTCTTTGACTTGCATTGCCCATAAAGTCATTTAAGCTTTTAGATTGCAACCACAAGTATATACATATGTGTATTCCATTTCCATGGCAGCCGGTTCTACGTTACCGGAAAGACTCGGGTTTTTATTCCCGACCAAGGGCTGCCGCCCCAGTATACTAGCCCTGTCTAGTGTACCGTATTTTACCCCAAATCTTTCGTCACAGGAGCAACTCATTGCAGCCAGTTTGCTCCAAATACTTCTCTTCCGGGCTGGCGTCGAACCCAACCCCGGACCTGAAGTATTCTACTGCTGCATTTGCCACAAACGGCTCCACCCGAACTCCACCTCGGTTAGGTGTAACCAGTGCAACGGGTGGTGCCATCTTAAGACCTGCTCAGGCCTTAAGACACACAGGGAGCGGTCCACAAGGTATGTGGCCACGTGTTGCTCCCGCTCACAGGCGGCCCCCGCGTCTACGGCTACACTGCCCTCAGTGCCGGCACATCACGCTGCCGCCACTAACAACACCTCAACGGTAAGGAGCCCCCAAGAGCAACACAACTCCCTCTCCAACCCACAACCCTCCTGCTCCTACCCCAGTGCGGGGACAAACCAGCAGCTCTTGGTCCCCCGCACAGTCTGCTCCGTGTGTCAGACCGTAGTTCCTCGGAACTTGACAACTGTTCAATGCAATTCTTGCAGTGGCTGGTGTCATTTTCGGAGGTGCTCCGGCCTGCACACCACCCGTGAGAGGACACGCGACTACGTTGCCCCCTGCTGCAGAGCTCTGCACCCGCAACCGCCCCCAGTGGCGCGGCCATCAGACAACATCAGGCCACTACCCATTTTGCGGAACGCACAGCAGGACCAACGCAGACAACATCACGCATCCCTCACCCCCCGAATTACGACGACACTCCCGCGAAGCTTCAAGCTTCTGCAACTAAACTGCAACGGACTCACGAGCAAGATTGACGAGATAGTCGACTTCATGAGTCGGTTCGGAATCAAGATAGCTGCGGTCCAGGAGACAAAACTGCACGCTAGCTCCCCCCTGATTACCAGGGACGGCTACAATATGCACCGAAAGGACCGCGAGCGAGACAACGGTGGTGGCCTAGCGTTCATAGTACACCATTCAGTGCAGTATCGTCTTATTGACGAAGGCATCGACCGCAGGGACAGCACCTTAGAACGTCAAGGTATAGCTGTCCGTTCAGGCGATGCCGAGCTCAAAATATACAATATTTACATACCCCCTGTCACCTGCTACCCAGCAGGATATCTCCCCGATATTGGTGCGTTCATCAGGGGAGAAAACCGAATGGTAGTAGGTGACTTTAATGCGCATCACGATCTTTGGCATTCAAGCCTGCCAAATGATCGTAGGGGACAACTATTGGCAGAGCAGATAGACGATTCGACGTTCAGCACTGTACTATCGCTTGCAGACCTATGCTATCGCTTGCATCAGACCACTTGCCCATTATCATCTCGATCGAGAGACCTGCCGACTTTGTTTCCGCGGATCACCGGTCATACATAAACTTTAACAAAGCTGATTGGACCAGATTCGCGGAATTTACTGAGTACATCTTCGCAGCCCTACCCACTCCCACCGATGTGCGCGCAGGCGAACGCGCATTCCGCAAGGCGATTACAGCCGCCGCGGCTCGCTTCATACCTGCTGGACGGATCCGGGAATTACGTCCCAACTTCTCAGCCGAAGCAGTCGTTATGGCAAACGAGCGTGACCGCCTACGCCAGGCCGATCCCGGGGATCCTCGTATAAAGGATCTCAATTCGGAGGGTGGTCGCCTGGAACCAGTGATACGCAGTGGACGAAGCTCCAGACCTGCCAGAATACTGCCATCTGGACCGCGACAGGATGTCTCCTGATGTCCCCTATTCAACATTTGCATGACGAGGCGCACATGCTCCCTGTTAAGGAGCACAATAAAATGCTCGGCAAGCAGTTTCTGCTTGGGTGTCACCGTAGGCCTCACCCATGCAGACACCTGCTCGAGCCTGAGCCACCTCCCAGGCACATCAGGAGGCACTTCCTCAACTACGTGGACGAGATCCTAGACAAAACAGACAGACCACTCCAGGATCGGACAGTGTATAGACAGGCCATAAACGACATTCATCGGGAGACCCTTACCACCTTCTTAACACGTTCCCTGTCCCAATACAAAAATGCAAAATTGACCGACAAGTCCAACAGGGTTTTTTGAATAATTTGTTTTTTTTGTAGTCATAGGATAGCTTTAGTAATAATATTAATTAAAAAACAAAACACGGATGTAGGGTATTTCTACCTGAAACACATATGGTCCATGAGCGTAGAGGGACATTTTTGCTTCTGCACGTTCATGAAACACATGTGGTTCATATATCCCCTGACGCACATATGGCTCAGGAACGTATCAGTGCTTATCAGGCGCACGTTTACTGAACCATATGTGGCTCAGCGGACAGGGAACGTGTTAAGCTACCGACCCTCGAATGCCGTTATCGGAGTCCAACCACCACCAATTGCAGACGAAGAGCTCCAGCTTCCCCGAGAGTCCCGCGTAACCTTGGCACAATTACGTTCTGGATACTGTAGCAGGTTAAACTCCTACTTCCAGAATCGACCCCGACATACTAAACATATGTCCGGCATGTGAAGGCACCCCGCACTCATCTAACACCTCTCTCTCCATCTGGACCCAACCCGTCGAAACAGCCAGTTTCTTGGGCCTACCTTTAGATGAGCTAGACGAAGACGACCGGTAGTTACACTACACTGACAGGGCGAAGATACTGCTACAACAACAACAACATATGTGTATATATATATAAGATATATATATTTTTTTTATTTTGAATTATTCATTATATTGCTAGACGTGCAAAAAAATGTAGGCAACTGATCTTTTGAAGGCCATAAACCTGTACATTTGAGCTAGAAAGGCTTTAAATGCATTTATTTAGTAAGCAGCGTTATTTTTTTTCACTATTATTTTCGTGTTGTGATTGTGTGAGTTTTTTGCATTGTGTGTGACTTAAACTAATGGCTTTAAAGGTAAATTATTCAGTTTATGGTTAGTTTATTAAAATTTATCAAAAAAAGTCAAGGGGGGTACTAATAGATGCATATTGGCCCCAATATTAATAAACTGAAGGAGCGAAAGGATTTTTTGTTTTTCACCGTAAAAAGTTATTTGTATAAGGCTATAACTAATTATAAGCATTGCTCACAAAGTCCAGACTTTAATCCCATTGAGCAGATGTGGGCGTGTGGGCAAAGTGCGCGAGCGCCACGTAAATGTTTTTATGAATAGATACTGTAAAGTTCTTTGATCCTCGAAAAAGGAGCTATTTTTGGTTTTTTTTTGGAATTTTGGGTAATAAAATCAATTTTTTCTATATACTTATTGAGAGAGAATAGTATTTTACTTACTATTGTTTAAATTTTTAAGTTTAATATTGTTTTAGAGACAATGCATGTCAAAGACAAAACCCTTTGATGTACAAGTTTGTTTTTTGGTTCATAGTTGTTGTATATTATTATATTATATATATTGGGTTCCTCAGTGCAGTTTTCAGCTCGGTGCTATTTCCGACAAGAATTTCGTGCTTTAATTATGGCGGTTAATCACAATATTCCAAAAATTAATTCTGAAGACCTAGCCGCCGTAGCCGAATGGGTTGGCGCGTGATTGTCATTTGGTAGTTCCTAAATTATATTGTAGAAACAGTTTTTTTTTATTAGCGGTCGCCTATTGGCAAGCAATGGCAAACCTCCGAGTATATTTCTGCCATGAAAATTTTCCTGCCGTTCCGTTTGTGGAAAAATAGGAAGGCGCACATCACAAATAGAAGGAGTAGCTCGACCAAATACCCAACAAAGAGTGTAAACTCCAATTATATATACAAGTCGCCCAAATTCTATTTGTTATATGCATTTATTTAAATCAAGTTAAGAATGTAATTCCAATAAACGTTTACTTCCAGCATTTAAAACCGATACAACGCATTCGTGGTTAAAGCGTGAAAAGTCGATGGCGGACTGGGATGACAAACAATTGGCTGCTGCAGCTGAACAAAAAGAGGCCGAAAAGCAGGCAGCGGAAGCAGCGCGTATTGAGGATGAGAAAAAGTCGAAGGAGGCAAAACAGAAGTCCAGTGAAAAAAAAAAGTAGTGTAGGGAGTAATTGAAAGCATAAGGCATAAGAATTAATTGACAGCTTTAAAAGAAACCCTTACATTATGTTTGAGTCAAATTCTAAACCTTTATTCGTGTATGGTATATAATTTATTTGATTTATGCTACCTTCATATGTTATATATGTTAAAAGTGGACTGAATTAAATTAATTTCCTTAAACTCAAATATTAGTAAATAAATTTTTGCTTAATATTTTTATATGCACGTTCGCAATCAAATGTTCAACGTCGCGGGTACAGGGAACCTGTTAATTTTGAAGTATAGAAAAATAAACTTCATAAATTTTGACAAAAATAAGGTATTTTCAGTTAATATATATATATATATATATATATATATATATACCTATATAATTGGCGCGAACACCCTTTTTGGGTGTTTGGCCGAGCTCCTCCTCCTATTTGTGGTGTGCGCGTCTTGATGTTGTTCCACAAATGGAGGGAACTACAGTTTCAAGCCGACTCCGAACGGCAGATATTTTTATGAGAAGTTTTTTCATGGCAGAAATACACTCGGAGGTTTGCCATTGCCTGCCGAGGGGCGACCGCTATTAGAAAAATGTTTTTCTTAATTTTGGTGTTTCACCGAGATTCGAACCGACGTTCTCTCTGTGAATTGCGAATGGTAGTCACGCACCGACCCATTCGGCTACGGCGGCCGTCAGTTAATAGAAATAGAAATAATAAAATAGTTCTTATTTAAAACTAAAAATGTATACTAAACCTACAGTACTATGGAAAACTTATTTAGGGTAATTTGATCCCTCATAGTACTAAAAATAGTATGTACAGATGAATATATTTCAACACTCTTCAGTTACTCTAAAAATTACTGCGCAAACCACTAGAAATTACTAATTTAATTATTGAAAATTACTATGCAACATTTTTCTAATAGCGGTCGCCCCTCATGCAACTCAAGTTACTTTTTCTTGTGCAAACAAGAACCTGAGACGCCTCACAGGCACGTCAGGGGGCATCTCTCCAACTACTCTGACGAGATCCAGGGCATTTACAACTACTGCTACTACTAAGCTATTCACTCTAGTGTTGAAGCTTGCTTCTAACAAACTAAATTTGGACTGCCTCAAGGATGGAAAATTTATGGTGAATACCTGAGCCACTTGCGTTTTGCTGATGATATTGTGTTGATATCCGAAAGTGATGCGACAGAAATGATAATAGTAGTCGCAAGAAGCTGCAGGCAGCGTTGGCTTAAACATGAACGTGCAGAAAACACAGTTTATGACAAATTTAGTAGCAAATGGTAATCTTTCAATAAATGAAGGTGTTGAAGTGCAGCAGATTTTTAAATTACATATTATATTTCGTACAGGAAATTACAGTCGACAAAGATAACCAGACTCAGGAAATATCTAGAATGAGGGGCTTTTGGAAAGCCCAAAGAAATTTTTAAAAGTGATTTGCCTATATGCCTTAAAAGAAAGACTTATTTATGATCAGTGCGTTCTACCCGTTGGCTGCGAAACATCTACTCTTACGAAAAGTACTGTATAGAGATGGGATGTGGGTCGAAGAGCAATGGGAAGATCCATACTGGTCATAAATAGAAGACACAGAATTTCAAATGCAGCTCTGACAAACTCGAAAGTGTTACCAAAACAAAATGGAGATGGGCTGGCCACATAGCGCGCGCAGAAGACAAGCTCACAAAATGGAGCGACAAATTGGGTAAAAAGAGCACAAGTCAGAGAAAATTGGAAATCAATGGAAGAGGCCTATGTTCAAGTGGCCGCAAACGTCTGGATGATGATGATAATCTAGATTCTGTAAAATTCTGGTTCCAATATAAATAAATGAATGGCATCTGATATCACATCGGTAATCTGTCAGGCAACAAGTGCCGCACAACTGTCTGTACTACGCAAAGGGTCATTCCTTTAAAAATATATAGGGAATGGTTTATGCTGTTACAACAACGACAACCTCAACCAATTCAAATAAGCGTTGCTAAAAGATTAAATGAAATTGAATTTCGGATATGTATGCTCATCTTAATCGTAAACATTTTTGATTGTTGTAAAACTAGCGTGGGCCTGTGTCTGGTACAAGTTCGTGGTTTTCCTTTGATGCTTCGGCGACACGCTCATGCATTTGCAGTCCAACAGCTTATTTGTGTGCGTGTCGGGTGACACACGTACTTGCTTCGTGTCCCACATACTTGTTGTCGCTGCTGGACAGCAAATGCATGAGAGTGTCGCCGAAGCATAATACCGCTTCAACTCAAATTGCTTCAGTGATGTAGGGATACAGGGTTGCTGTTGTTGTAACCGCATTCCCACCGCTACATGCTAGCAGGAACTCTTTGCTGAGCGTTGTGTTATACTATAATGTAAACAAATTTGTTGTTTGGCATGCATACTTACCTTCGGTGTAAAAGCCCGCTTTAATAAAACCTTAAATTATGTTTGTTTTGTTTTGTATTTAAATTTGGTTCACATTGGCCAACATATTTATATGTAAATAAGGATAATGGAATCACTATAAGAATTTAAAAAATAGTCGTTTGTATTCTTTTAGTATTAACCAACAATTTATATGCAATAGTTTATATTTATTTTTAGAAATAACATATTTTATATAATATTATCTGTTTTCATTAATAAATACTAAGAACCCCATTTGTAGTATAATAAAGTTTCTAAATAGCGTGTATCGTGTGGTATTTAGCGTACTAATAGTAATGATTTGGACCACTGAATTTGGAATTAATAAAATTTATTAATATATAAATTTCATTGCAGTTAAGGTAGTTCATGGAACGGCTTAAGGTTTTTGGTTACAATGCTATCGGAATTAAGCCTGGTTTCTGAATTCATTTAGTTTACATTTTTCTCTTCTTTAGCCGAATTATCAATTCATTATGCATGCAATTTCAGCACTTATATTTATATTTGTATGATTGTATTTACATATTAACCTCCGGTGCTTACGCAAGTAGGTCCTTAGGTCAATGCGATCTTCACACACCTTGAAAACACATAAGTTAAATTAAAGAGATGTGGAAGAAAAAAATGTCTAACAGCACATAGGTATGTATAACATCGATAATTCATAAGACAATTACTCACAGATGTAATGGACTATATTGTGTTTGCGTACAATACACTGATCACTGATCACTTCACAAAGATTGGTTCAGTTAAGGTATTTGTTTACATTAGAAAACTTAAGTTGCAAATTAAGCTATTTAATGCCGTGCAATATATAAACTTTTGTTTGTGTCTGTTAGCCTTTGAATATCTAGAAATTTGCTATTAGATTGATTCCGGTACTCCACAGACTCAAATGATTCCATTTCATCATTTTTTAATGCATTCCAAATCGCTATGTACATACTTGCATTATTATTGCCAAGAAGGCAACTGACGACTTAGCAGTCGTTTTCCATTCTTTTCACTTGTAATTCACCCACCCACATTTTTCCAAAAATTTTTACCAATTCTCACATACACACACGATTACGTTCATCTGTTGATCTTCGCTGGATATTTATTTCTTTGTTCATCTTTTTTATTCTACTCATCTTTTCTGTGTGTGATCAACGCATCCGCCATTTCTTCTTTAGACTGATCCTGATCACCCCAGCCCCAAGTAGCATGTGAACCATCGCCTGTACGCTTGACACGTTTCTCGATAATGTCGTGAGACACCTGTTTTAAATCGTAGGCCCAGCCGATCTTGGCGAAGAAATCAATAAAAGCCGTGGTCAAATTCAGGGAATAATCGCCAAGTTCAGCTGTCTTGTAGTCCCATGGAAATACATGATGATAGTTGTGCCAGCCTTCACCGAAAGCAAAGAACGCGACCGATTTATTTTCTGATGGATTGATAAATCTGTATAAAAATGGAACATGCGTTACTTGAGAAGTCAGTTGTTATGTTTAAGTGAAAAGCAAAGTTGTATATATTTGGCTCCATAGTTTATGTTTCACATATGCAAATGTATTTACCTATCGTACGGTTTTCCGCCAAATTTATGGGCAGCGCTATTCACTAGCCAAGTTACATTTAAAGTGAAACACCAGCGGAACATAGCGACAACAAACCATGAATTAATAAAACTTTCATTCCATAAGTACATAGAAGTCAGGGTTGGCACCAAGAAGCATAATATTGGCATGAGAATCATGTAATATCTAAAAGATAAAAAGATACAAAATTAAGTTCCTATTTACTATTTATTTAAAAATTGTACTTACTTCTTCTGGAACATTAAAATGGGGTCGGCGCGCAAATCAGACAAATCCATACCTTTGCCTTTAGCTTTCACCTGAGGGTGTTTTTTACACAATAGCCAACCCATGTGGGAGAAGAAGAAGCCTCGTGTAGCATTATGTGGATCAGCATCAGTTTCCGAATATTTGTGATGTACACGATGGTCACGTGCCCAGTGGTATGCAGCATCCTGGAATGCGATTGTGTTGAAAATCATCAGAATCAGACGCAATGGCCATTTGGCCTTGTAGGCGCGATGAGCCCAGAGACGATGTGCACCCGCAGTTATACCCAGGCCAGAAATCACATATAAGGATATAGCTGTGAATAAAGTCAAATATAGAAATCTAAAATAATTTAATATTCAGAGCTCTTGACCGGACGCAGTATTTGTCCATATTGTATCTTTTCCAAAAAAATGTATGTTTCCAAGTATTGCTATTTGAAAGTTTGATGGATGAATCTAAACTCTAAGAGGTACACACTCAGTATTAAAGAACTTGTGAAGAGTCGTTCGAAATTTACTAAAACAAGTAAGAAAGTGCCAAATTCGGTCAGGACCGAACTTTATATACCCCCGCATGTTTAATCAAATCTAATTTGGGTTGGATGTTAATTATTGGAATCGGACTAACTCATAGACACTGAGAGTTATCGCTTGTAAAATCAAAGGGACGGATGGATATTTAGTCTTAACATATAAACGTTGGGCGGCGTGGTTTTTAGTCTGTTCATGTTTTAAAAAAACTAGGGGAAAATGAGAGAGCAAAATCCCATTTCATTTTGAGGGGAAGTTGCGAAGCAAGTGAGAAAATTTCTAAATGTAAATGGAAATGGTGATTAAAATGGAGAATGTAAGTAAATATTTATATTTTAGACAAACTTTATAAAGTTTATTTGAAGTCATATATTAAATAGAAATCGGCCAACGAACCACAGCCTCCAGTCGCCGTTACTGCAGTTTCCGAAATATAAATCGAAAGCAATGAAGGTATCTTCTGTGGTTTATGCTTGTACTTCTTGGATAATTTGGCAATATATGTGTGTTCTTCATCTGGCAGCGATGATGAAATGGAACCAATTATTGTGGACGAAAGGAAATCATGCGATGTTTTTTTTTAATTTAATACGAGGTAGCCCAACTGAGTTTTTTTTTACTTTTTGTGATTTTTCCCGCCAATAAGCTGTTAGTGAAATTTTCAAATTGTTACTGATTTTGCGTTCATATACTTTCTTGATATTTTTCTCTTTGAGAGTGGATTTTCGGAAATTAAGTTATTGGCAAGTTACTGGATAATATTTATATGAACAGACCTTATGTATAACAGAACAGCCAGCATGTCCTTTAATTGAAATAGTTTTAGAAAATGATAGAGTTGGAAAGTCCCATATGTTATTCGGTATTAAGAAACTACACTGGGAATTCAGTCCAAATACAAAAATAAAAATCTCATGCTGATTCCATGATTCTATTTAAACAAATGAAGCTTTTCCACTCATTTAATATTAATATCTATAAAATATTATCTTTCAATAGAAACTACTAGTCGTTGCTTTAGACAAATAACATGTTGAACTCGTTTTTTTTTTCAGTTAAACATTCACACACTATCACTTTATATAAGACTGCGTGTAATCAGGCAACTGAGATATAGACGACTTTCGTGAAGTAGCAGCAACCGTATTAAATGTGTTTATTGTCTGTCTGGACACACACGATTTTGACATTTGATTTTGATTAATTGTAGTTTTGCTTGAGGATGCTGCAGTCTTGTAATCAGAAGCTGACGTCGACAAGTCCTGTGTTTGAAGATCTCTTTCCTCATTTTCTTGCAGTTCATTTCTTCCATTTGTGCCTTTCATCTCCTCATTCTGCTCTTGTAACGGTGGTGTCTCGACTATTTTGCGAACATCCACAATGTTTTTTACAGATGTAATTTCAGATATCTCCAGCGATGGTGTGGGTGTCACATTAGCAAGCATAAAATCCAAGTCCATTCCAAGTGGGTATTGGTAGCCTCTGGAAGGACAACATTCCTGCAATTGTGTGTGTGGGTGATGTAGTGAATAGAGGTCTTGAAAAATCAGAGGTGTATCGATAGATGCATTTATATGGGACATTTGAGTGGTTGAGCGGTTATGTTTGTGTTGACGTACACGTGGCAGGTATGCCCAACGACCGGTGTGTCGCACCTTTTTATTATTTGTGCGCATGCGCTTGCGTGTGCGGTCGATGTCATCACCTGAAAGAGATTCCTCATCAGTACAAGCACGCCCACGTTTCGTATTGGGGTCCAAAGTACTTCGACTGCACCGCCGTGGATCCTAATCCCAAGAGATAAGAAAAGATGAGAATAGTATTCCTATAACCTTGAAGTGTAAACTTTGACGAATATGCTCACAGTGCCGCGAAACACTCGACGATCTGGAGTTATAGAATTAGGTTGTGCATTGGGGCTTGGTACGACAGCAGCGCAACGTCCAAGAGCATACCTATACGTGCCAAGTCGCTCAATCAATCCAACTTCGCTTAGGTTCTTTAATGACTTTTGCACAGCGCTCTCTAGATTCGGCACAGGTACTAAGTTTCGCATCTGATATTTGACTTGGTTTATTATATTTGAAGTGATGATGACCTGATGACGAGAACCGCCACTCAAAACACCCAATGCCTTCAATACATGCCGGTTCACTTTCTTAGGTATATTAAAATGATCCATCGCGCACACTTTTTTTTATAATTTCAATCTCGTTTTCTAATTCTACGGGCTAAGCGGCTACCTCGTTTAATATGAACTCTCAATAACTCGAGAGAATACACAAAAATTTTGCAAATATAAACTAAAAACAAAAACAAAAAATTTTTCAAACAACGCGAATACAATTTTTTTTTGGAATACAGAAAATAGAGATTATAAAAAATAAAATGCTAAATGAAACTTTTTGTATAAATATTCCAATGTCTGACTGAAATGTCAATTCAAACTTTGATTAAATGATATTTTTTATAATTTTTTTTTTGGAGTAGGTCAGATCGGAGTGCCTGCTGCTGGTAACAATGGCACACATTGGCCAAAAGTAACACACATTGGAGTAAGTTGTTTAGAACTACTAGTAGCCAATAAGTTTAATAAAACGGTTGCGTGTGAAATAACCTAGGACGGTAACTGTTATGCTTTTTTCATAAGAGTCAGTAAATATTGTTATTTTTCCAGAAATAACCTAGGACGGTAACTGTTATGCTTCTTTCAGAAGAATCAGTAAATAATGGCTATTTTTCCAACAAAAATAAAAGTCAAAATGTATCTGGCAAGTGCCAGCGACACAAGTCCAACAAAATTTCGGCTTCAGACGCCTTAAAAATGTTGCAGACAACCTATGGGGACTCTGCTCTATCGCGTGCACGTGTTTTCCAGTGGTACAAATCGTTCAAAGAGGGCCGTACATCGGTTGAAAACTTGCCTCATGAACGTCGTCCAGCAACATCAGTAAACGACGAAAACATCGGAAAAGTAAAGAAAATTATGGTTGAAAATCGCACAAATCGCAAAATCGGTTCAAGCTGAATATTATTTAGACGTTTTAAGGCGTTTGCGCGAGAACATTCGTCTTAAAAGGAAGGAATTGTGGGACAACAAGTCATGGTTCTTGCATCACGATAATGCACCAGCTTACACATCACGTCTTGTTCGCGATTATTTGAACAAAAATAATGTTAATATCGTTCCGCAAGCACCGTATTCGCCTGATATGGCTCCATGTGACTTTTTCCTGTTTCCCAAGCTCAAGTTGCCGCTCCGTGGAAAACATTTTCAGACAATTGAAGTCATAAAAGAGAATTCGAAGAACACACTCGAGCTTGACTTGTTTACAGTAGCACAGAAAACAAACTATGTGACATATCACGCTGAAATTTGCCATGTAAGCTTATAACAGTCCTACCAAAAAACAAAAATATATTTTTGCCATATGTCATCCGCGGACCGTTTTATTGATAACGTCTCGTTCATATTTGAGCAGAAGGTACTAACTTTAAGGGAGGGGTCTAGGGTTTGACTTTCAAAAAATCGATTTTTTGGAAATAGCTTTTTCTTATAGTAAATCATTTCAAAAATATTGTCCCAAAATTTCAGCTCAATCGGAGCAAAACTTTTGGAGTTATAGACGTTTTTGTCCCCACTCCTCTGCGACAGCTGCGAGCGTTTGGAGCGGAGCGTTACGCGTTTTTCTCGAAACCACTTTTTCAAAGTCCGTGACTATTAGAACTTCAACAATATTTAACCGATCCTTTTCAAATTTGGTATACAACTTCTATATATAAAATACCTCCCCCCCCACTGAGAGATTTTTCACTTTTTTGTTTTACATTAAGGGCGGTTTCCACTTATACAGCGAAAAAATCAGTGAAAATCGCTCTTTTTGCTTCAAAAACGCGCTGGCAACGTAAAAATTAAAAAAAAAAAATAGGAGCCAGTGGGGGGGAGGTTTTGGTGATAATTTAACCAAATAATTCTGTTTTTTTTATTTCAGGTGATTCTACAACTAGATACGATAGTCACCGCAAATCACCTTTTGGAAAAGGCGTTTTCGGAAAAGTTGCCTCACCGGCTTATTTCCCGATATTTTCTTACAAAAATTTAGTACAATATTGTTGAAATGATGCTTTATAATGTACAAAAAGTTTAAATACATTTTCACTATTCATATCTCTAAAGCAAAGTCTCAAAAATTCATTAAAAAAAATGCTCAAACCCTAGACCCCTCCCTTAAAGAACACACCGCACGGATGATCAGATTTTTGAAAATTAGGTTGACAGGATGCGCTACTGTGGAGTCAGCGGCGCCAACCAGATGAATAAAATCATGTTCCATAGATAATGGATAATTTTGAGTTGTGTTCCTTTTTTATAATCGTCACTTGTATTTGGACCAATACATAATGCAATGATCAATCACAAATGAGCCAAAAAATACTTACCAAACGCAATAGTTGGCCATTTGGCCGATGTCAACATAAGCCAAAGTCCATAAACTGCTGCCAAATGCACGTAGACGAATGCGATTATATTTCGCCAAACAAGTTTTAGTCTTCGTTTCTCAGCTTTCTTCAATTTTTCAATGTCCTTCACTAGGCCGCCATCATAGGTCTCGGCATCTTGTTCGAAGAGTACACCAGTAGAGTTATCAGTCAGAGTCTTTGAATCAGCACTGGCGTCCGTAACCAACGAATTGGTTATGGATTGTGTATTTGCTGTGGCGTTTGGTGGCATGATGTTATTGTTACTTTAGCTGCAATGAAAATTGAAACAAATTCAGAACTAAATCTTTGGTTTATTATTCGGTCAGTGATGCCAAAAGGGGGCCAAGATAAACGATTGAGTAGGACGTGCAAATAATGAAAATTTATTATTATATTATTGGTTGAGATCATGATTATCTCTCGAGAATGTGACGTAATTGACCACCAAAAACGTGCAATTTGTCCCGCTAAATTTTTTCATAGTAGATTTTCAGAAGTTTCAGGTCTCTCCAAATAAGCCGCAACCGACCGATCACCTCAAAGTCAACATAATCTACGTCACTGCTCAAATTCAGTGGGATCTATGCAGCAGTCATTGAAAACTGAACTCTTCAAATCCATGATTTTGCTTTATTTCATTTCGAACCGAGCTTCTTTTAAAACCTTATAGTTAAAATGAGGATTCATAGGGAAAATTTAATTTGGGACAGAAGCAGATGTCTAATTCTTAATGTCTAATGGACTCGTAATATGTATGCAATATATGTATTTTCTGAATAATTTCACTTTCGACATACAATACTTACAATCGCGATATATTATACACTTTTCCATATACATATACATACATATATACGTGTATATGTGTATGATTTTAGGAAATCAAATATGTACTTATGTAGCACGCAGAAAAAATCAATAACAATATGTCCTTGTGGAGGGGTGCTAAAGCAATGCCCTTCGATGCGATTTCGCCGCGTCCCCTGCGTTGATGGTCAGTGGAAGCCGGCTCCCTGGAAGCTGCTTTGACAAGGTAATAGACTAACTTAGTATGTGTGGGCTATTTGGTTATCAGAGCGGCGTTGGCGCAACATGCGTTTGTGGCCTATGTTGTTTTCATTCCGGTTATGAATGTTTTTGTTTTAATATCGTAGGTATTAAGGTTGTAAATTAGTTATATTGACAGTCTCAAAACTATATTTTTATTTATATATGTAATTAGACATTTTTCTGTAGTTACTACTGTTAAAAATTTCGAGAAGTTCAGCAAGAGCTGGAGTGAAAAGCTACAATGCTCTTAAAAAATCAAGTGAGATATTTTTTTTTATTGTATTGCAATTTACGGAAATATTTGTTCACCCGTAATTCACGATAAGCCCAAGTACTTTTAACATTTTCTAAATTTTTTTCTTCAAATCTCACATTCCTGGATAAAGTTCTCAATATTTACAGCACAGCAGCGGCTTTAGTGATGGTCGATTCTAACAATATTCCAAGTAACTTATAATTTCATTTGATCTTTAAATAAAGCAACATTTCTACTAAGCACAGTGGGAACCATTTTACCATATCTTTGTGATTATAGTTTCTTAATCGCGCAGGCTATGACCGAATAGGTGGAAGTTGTCAGGTATCAAACAATTTTTTTTTATTTAGCATGTTTTTTAAATTCTATTTTTATAATATAGGGTATTTATTTATACGAATTTTTTTTTTTGATCTGGCAACGTATGTATGAACACTTCCCTTGTGAGCAAAATACGGCACTTTGTAGTACGAAAAGTAAACTATTGTATTTAAGCCTGGAAGCAGACACATTTTCCTGCAGGGCGAATTTTAACATTTACTCAATTAAATCTTATGTGTTTTTGTTTTGTTAATAATATTTACATTGTTTTAGTTGATTAAAATTGGAGATATGTATGTCGATTTCCCCACAGTAGTAACAGTATTCTATATTTTTTTTATGGATTATCGCATTTTGCATATTACGTGTTTAAGCAATGACAAGTGACTCGAACCCACCGGTCACATAACTGTTAATTACTGCTACAAATTGTATTTTACAACTGAAGTTAATAGTCTTGGCAATTTCAAGAGGGAGGAAAGTTAATGACTACAACGGCACTTAATTTCACAACACTTTACTAGGTTCCGTATCCTCTGACACACATATTCACACGTATTGTTAAAGTATATTTCCATGAGTAATATGGTATAGCTTAAATTGTATTAAGGATTTTATGTGTCAGTCACATCAAATTTTATTAGGGAGGCAACTTCGTATTTCTACTACACCAATTAATGTTAAATTTACGAACCTAGTTGAAAATTAACTACGAAGAATTTATATATGAATTTCCCGTTTGTTTAATAATTTTGTCCAAACTCTTGTACAACGCTCCCAATGAACTCAGCGACTGGTTTGAAAAGTTAACTTGCGATTTCAAGTATTTGAGAGAGTACAATTGGTTAACGCGCTCTTTCTCCAACTCAGTGGCACCTGCAGGTGGGTGGCAGAGAATACCTAGAGAGTCAGGGAAACACTCTCAGTTGGCAAGTCACGTATTTTCAGGCGCCATTTCCCCAATGAATTACAGCTACACAAATGTTAAATATTGTTGCATATTTATATGTTTGCATCTTAAGGTCAAGGCCTTTCAACTTCGCATGTAAAACGAGTGCGAAATTTACTACATTTCTACAATACGACATACATATGTGTGTATGCAACAAACTTAACAGTGGCCAAACTACGAAGCGTGATATAGACGACAAATTCTGTAGGTATATCAATGGATTTGTTTTGCATTTAACGAATGTCTACTTGCTAGTCATTATATTAACCTTTAACTCATATAAAATTAACAGACTCCAACCTGATGTACGTACAGTCATACACTTATAAAATGAAAAAAGTATCGTTCCTTGGTCTTGAACAGAAAAGCACAAATCAATTGAACACGCAAGTCATTATGCGCAAAAGTCATAACTGTGGGAGAACAGGAATGTTTTTTCTCTGTTTTGTATACGAAATTGTAAAAGCCGGCAAACAAAAACTGATGAATATCCGAGGCAGAGTTGCTCTTTAAAAGAGTTTATATTTATAGAGAATTTGTATATATAAGACATTTTGTTCTCTTTAATATGCAGAAATCTACATATATAAAACATGAAATAAGAATTAAATGCCAAAGTTGTACGCTAATTACGATACGAAAAAGCACTCAATAACTTTTTACAATTGTTTAAAATTGTTAAATTAAATGTTCCATAAAAGGTGTACAATATTGAACAGAAACTACCCTTCTATAAATTACATTATACCGACCAACGAACAACTTGTTTAAATAACAATGGTTGCTGTATGAGCTTTATACGATTTTATTTTGCCATTACTTTTTTAAACGATTCTTAGTAAGTTATGCTATATGTGGACGTTATGTGTAATGCGCATGCCGTAGAAGTAGTGCTATGTGCTTTAGCATTGAATAAGACTGATACGTGGTAGTATTTTATTAACGTTAAGAACATTGAAAGTACTTCCGCATGCTACTATACTTTAGACTCCAAAGCACATTCTACGTATTAACCCATTTACGCTCGCTTTATCTTATGGGCTGCGATTGAACAAAGTGTTTCGAAAATTGGTCCAAAACGAATGCAAAAGTGTATTGATCCTCATGTTGAATATTTTAAAACACAATTAAATCGTTTTTAATCACTATTGCTAATTTTTAATTTGTTAGGTTAGAAATACCTATAAGTAGCAATGCTCAAAGTGCTACATCAGGCAATTATGCTTTTTATTTTGGAACATAGAAAACATCTTAAATATAGAATATTTATTTCTAATATTACGTCCATGATAAACAGCGTTATGCAATACTCGGCGGATAGTTTGGGTACTACATTGTTTTCCAATTCCACTTCAGATTTCAATTTGTGGACGCTTATCTTAGAATTTTTACTTATTTTGCGTATGATTACACTATTTTCACTGTCACTGAAGGCCTGTGGGTGGATCTTATTAGAGGTTTTTCCCGCACTTTTTTATATTTTTTACCATCTTTTGAATCGTAGCATGACTTTCATCTACGAAACGACCGTTTTCGCATAATGGTTTATTCTCTTTGTGATATTTTACTATCAAACTTTTCAAATCATCAGAAAGCTCATTCGTGTGCATATGAAAGAGTGTGCCAATATGCAAATGCTATGTGTAAAAACTTATGATTACATATTGGGAAACGCGTTCCAAAAACAGAGCTGGTATGGTTAACTGTGGGTATTAAGTATAATGAAACTAACATCTCTACCCGGAATATGAATATTAATAGAAAAATATCACGATAAATTATTAAAATTGTTTTAATAAAATTATGAATAAAATATGCCTTATATAAAAAAAACATAGTCAACATGCACAGTAATGTTAAATATATATATGCCCTTTTTCCTCATGATTGGTAATTGATTTCCATTCTTACCTGTTTAGCAACTACCTTACCTTAATTTTCGTGTAACTTGGTAACCCCAAAATCTGAACAAAAAAAAAATGCTCTCATAATAACGTCAAATAACCGGCGAATTGTGTAGAGCCGAATCATGCGATTCAGCCGTGAGAGCCAATGACGGTGTGAGCTTTCATGCACATGTTTATGCATACTAGAGATATCGATTCCAGAATCCCGGCATTTGTGTGTATATATACAATGGTTCAATAAAGAACTCGGACACCCAAGTGATATGGTTTTAAATAAAAAAAAAATATTTATTAAACTGCACATCTAATGCGTTTGTAGGTCACATTCATTTTCGTTCTTCAAGCGTATTTTTCAAAACAACAAAAAACATGAACAAAACTCAACTTATTCGCACATAGAAAATACCAACATAAAAACTTTGCAAAATACATGACAAAGAAGAACTCGAAAATATTCAAGAAAAAACAATATAAAGCATTCAGTCTTCTCGGCATGGATTCGACCAGTTTCTTGCATGTCAAAGGATCTATCTTCTCCCACTCTTCTTTAATAGCATATCTTAAGTTTTTCTTGTTTCTAATAACATGCTTTTTCAGTGGGATGTCTGGGGATTATGGAGATGTTTCAAGAACTTTAGGGCAGTTGTACATAAGCCATAGACGGACATCAAGTGCCTTATGCTTGGTATCGTTGTCTTGATAGTACTGGAAATTGCTCTTAATTTCTAACTTTACAGCACTTTGGACCAAATTTTCTTTCATAATTGTTAGGTATTGTTTGTGGTACATATCGCCGTTCATGAAGTACACATTTCCAGCACCAGCAACGGACATGCAACCCCATACCATTACCGACCCAACCCCATGTTTAACTGTCGAACGCAAGTTTTTTTTCTAGCAACTCTTCATTAGGTCTTCTCCCCACATATGATTGTCCATCTGACCTAAATATGTTAATCTTGCTTTCATCAGCAAATATTACATGCTTCCAGAACTCGAAATCCTTATCCCCATGACGCTTTGCGAATTTTATTCTCTTGTGCCGGTTAATCTCGTTGATGAAAGGTTTTTTCCGTGCAACTCTTCCATTATAATTATTCTTTCGCATCACTATGCGTATATTTTTGGGGTTGCAGTTAATATTAAGGTGTAGGGCGAATTCTGTTGCGAGCTTAGGAGCGCTCAAATTTCGGCTTTTCGACAACAGATTTGGTCGTCTCGATTTCTTCTTATTTGCACGGATTTTGTTTCTTTGAAACGTTTCATCACGTCGCATACAGTCGAACGGGGTCTATCTACTATTTCTGCGATTTCCAAACGGTTTTACCCTTTTCACGATGACCAATAATTAAATTTCTGACTTCAATTGAGCTTTGTCCACGCTGTCTACAAATGTTTATAATTTAGACTTTTATTCATCAAAACACGACTGATATTTTATTTTAATTTATTACGTTTGGTTCTTTCTTTTCACTATTCTACCCAGAGTAAATTAATGGTGGCATTCCCCGTTTTAAAGCGCCAAACTATCGCAATAATGCCAGATGTCCGACTTCTTTTTTGACAACAATTATGCGAATGCTGGATTACAAATTTTTTATAACAAGGAGGCAATAGATTTGTATATTATTATTATTATTTTTAGAATCTTATTTGAATACCCCATAGAAAAATATAAAAATAAAAATTATTTAACTTGCATTTCAAAAATTTGGAATTTAAAGCTGCATGCTATGTACATATGTGCATATACATACGTGTATACATATATAATAAAAAGTATAATATATTTAAAATCCATTTATTTATTACTTATTATATGGTAGGAGCTTGTATCATACAATATTGATGAATTTTTCGAGTTAAGTTGTTGCTAAATAATGACTATCTAAATACAGGGACTAGTCCCGAAAGATCCGGGATGGTAAAATTCGAAAAGTTAGCAACCCTAACGTATGTACGTACGTACATATAGTACACTGCTGTACCGTGAGCGTTGAAAGATGGTGGGCTAGAGGTTTGGGGAAGCTTCATATTGAAAGAAAAACAAAATCTATGCAATAGCAGATATGAGAGCAAAACGAAACTAGCAGGAACCACATGAAACCAAATCGGAGCGAAAAGTATAAAAAACAGCAAAATTGAATTGAATGTTTGCATGTATGTAAATGTACCTTAAATTGAGAGGGCAGATCGAAGAAATAGTAAAGCAATGATATTCGTATACATACATACATGCATGCGTATACATATATGCACGGAGGCCAAGTTCTATTGCTCTCTCCAACATGCGAATTGCATCATCTGTGTGTAGACTGTATATGTAAACCAGAGGAATCTATTTTAGTTCTGCATCAAGAATACAAATTAAAACGACTAAAACCATTTTTAATTTTGCAATCTACAACCTTGACAATGAATTCGTTTGTACTGCTCGATGCTGATATTGGAGAATTAGCAATTGTTGTTCAAAATTAGCGGAATTTACTTGCAGTAGGCAACAACACTATGAAATAGGTGAGGAACTTAATTTAATTACCTTTTATGAACTGATCACTAGAAGCGTTAATGTATGCAAATTTGTATGTACGAGTACATACATATGTATGTAGATAAGGGAACAAGCAAGACTTCGAAAGTTTCACTAACGTAGTTTAATTGTACATATGTACATATGTCTGACTGATGAAATTTATTTAGGATCATTTTATTTTGATGCAGACAACTCTTTCATACGTTGCTGGTTTTATGGCGAAATGTATAATCCCATAACAATTAAAGCCCTTAAGGCGAATATCGTCTGAACTAGTCGAGAGGTAGACCCAGAAACTATAAAGGTCATGAAAATTCGGTTATTGAAAGGGCGCGCAACTAAGAACAACCAGCCGATGCAATGAAAACTTATTTTATTTTTGTGTTTTTGTTTTAATATTTGTGTTTTTGTTTTAATAAATACTGAAAAATAAATTATTTTTGTTCCTCATTTTATTTTTTAAATTATTAAAAACAAAATCGAAATAAATAAACGTCAAATGTCGTGATTCCCTAAATAAGCGTTCTAAAACTTTTCCAAACTGTTCTTCAAATTTTTTCTAACAGCGAATTTATTGGTGTGCCGGTGAAAGACCAAAAGGGTCCGCAGAAGTATCACTTGAAGAAGAGAAGTGTTTTTTTCGAAGAAAGTCTAAAAGTGCGTAACACCCGAGATTATCTGAGGTTTCATTCTACAGGTTGGTTGAAACGTATTGAAAGCGTCACCTATTATTCAGTGGAGAAATCAAAATTTCCTAGGTACATATATCAAATGAATGAGTAATAGATATTTCACATTACATTGTAATTTAACAAAAAGCTGTGCAGCCGTATTTGGCAGAGTGTCCAGAAAATCATTGCGGAGATGGTACAAAATTATTGGAGGATCATTGGATAAAAAATTATTTCATTTAAAAATGCACAATTCTTCATTCCTGCTTTCTTACTTTTCTACGAATATGAAATACACTTTAGTGAAGCACTTTTGAACGCGTGATTGTTATGGAGCTCACACTCATCAACGTATCGTAGTCCCTTTCCGTTGCCCGTAGGATACACAAAATTGTGCAAAACTTATCCCGTAGAAAACAACTGCGCTCTTTTAATTACATATTTACACAATACATCAGTTTGTGTGTGGTTGTGTTTGGTTGTATCGACACAATGTTGCCATTGAGATTTTTGCATACGCACTTTTACACACATCCCCGTTATCAGTTACTATTTTTCATTGTATAATATGCCAAAGTCAAAAACCACCAAATGGAAATATTTATATCATTTATTTATAATTAACATTAATTCAACATTATTTTTAAGTTATTTTAATAAAAATTAAAATTTTTCTAAGTTTGTTTTGTAAATGATTTCGAAATGTACTGTTTGGCAACACTGTGTGGTGAGAGAGCAATCAGCTGACGCGATTCTACGGAAACATTCCACAATGCACGTCAAAGATCTACGATGCTACGGAACGAAACGGGGGGAGAATTCATTTACATAGGGCTCTCATTAGTTTCATAGTGTCAGCTGGCACGGGCGTACGTTTACGTTGATGAGTGTGACCACCATTAGGCAGCTATTGGGTAATGCCGTAGTTATAGGGTAACTGAACTGGTAGAAAAAAGGGAAAACGAATTGTTGATCTTTTTATTGATATGGATTTAAATATGTATGTGTCCAAACAAATTTTTGGCTTTATCTAAACAAAAACACTTTCAGCCATTGGGATATGCTATACATATACACAAGCATTTTTCTAAGCAGACGTGCGTATGATTGCACCATTTAAGTATTATTAAGCCATCATTATACTTATAGTTTCCCTCTGTAAACCGCTTGCCAAAGATCAAAGTTTAATAACTTAATTGGAATTACGAGTTTGTATCGAACTACTTACATGCAAATAGGGAACCAGTTTTTTTAATATTCAGTTCATAAATGCATAACTTTGCCACGTAGCTGTTGTTTGTAACAATACTAGTTCTAAAGTTAGTGTCGATACACTATTATTAAGCTATTTTTATAAGCATTTTTGAAAAATCTACAATTGACTAACTTTACGAGTTTCCTATACAGAGACTTTTCCCATAGCATACGTCATTTACAGTGTGAAAATAAACTTAAACAAATGTATTTAAGTAATTTTTATTTCCAATTCTTTCCATTTTAAATGAGTTGGCTCATGAAAATTGCCTATTGTACAACCACTTATAATAAAAGAACATAAAAACCTCATTAGACTACGATTATCCGCTTTTGTTTTTTAGCTGTATGCATTTCCAATTTCGCTTGACACATTTCAAATAGTTTTAGCACTAATCTTTGCTTGAGTCACTTGTTAACCCTTAACGGTCCGGAAGTATTTCCAATTTACTTCCCACCAGGACCAACTCCTTTTTATACTAAGAGAAGATGGAGATTTAATATTTTTATAAATTTATAGGAAAGAAAATATTTGTATTTTAGTGAAACATTTGTTAATATTTAGAGTAATTGAATATCAAGATGCTTTAAATTTTATATTTTTTAGATTATGATACGCTCAAAGCACTCTTGGATAGGAATCCTTGGCTTGAGAGGGTTTCTCTCTTGTCAAAGCTTTTCGATACGAGCATTCTGTGCAGTTTTTTTAGTTCCACTGCGAATGATCCATATCCATTCTCCAGCGCGTTAACTGCAAATACACTATAACGTGAAAATATGCATATGTATATACAAAAAGATACATAATAACGCAAGATAATAAAATTATATTTCCCGCCATAATCGCGGCATTAGATCCAATAAGTAGTATTGTCATGCCGCTCATAAAGCGGTCCGTTAAGGGTTAATATGTGTAATGAACCTGCATATGCACGTACTTACTTATAATAACACTACTACACACAGTAAATACCCCGTCATAGTGGGATCACATATCAATGAACTGCGGGAGAATACTTAATCGACAATACTATAAAATAATTAACCATATGGGAAATTTAATAGGAGTCGATTAGAGGTGAGGAACTATTTAAGTTAAATATGTATCTATGCACTAAAAAAGACTTTTAAATGTACACTGTGTCTGCAGTTCAAAGTTTTTAATTTGTATATACATATATATACGTACATATGTATATTCCAATGATTCCTCTGTGGAAATACAATGTGTATATTTTATTGGAAATATGTGCGTTTGTACGTATGTAAGTATGACGACAAATGTCGATCGCTTACCTAGCCAAACGCGAATTTAGTGCATTTACGAACGTTCACGTTTTTATTTGCATGTACTTATCATATTTACATATATGTTTTTGTGCGTATTTCTTTATAAGAAGGCAATTCGAGAAAGCTCTTAACGTATATCATTGAGCTAAGTTAGCTCTTGGTGACATTCTTCCCTCAGAGGGTGTCTGTAGAAATACTGTCAGGCCCATTCGGTCGTCGAACAACCGCATTAAATAGTGTTTGGTAACAGTGCCTATCATTGATCCAATGGGGGGGGGACGATTAAATTGTTTAGGTTTGAGCTGTCAGTATATGTAACAATAAAACTTCAGTCTCCCTGCCAGCCGGTTCTACGTTACCAGAACAAACCAATAGTAGAGATTTTATTAAACTAAATTAAGGCTCAAGTAATAGGAACATTTCGAGCATAAAGAGATTTTGAGAGACAAATGTAGAAGAACTCCGAACTACGCAGAGCTCTGGCCGGAATATTAAAGGAAATCCTCTGAAAAACCACCGGGCAGTCAACGGCACCACGGATCAAATCGAAAATTAAAGACAGAGATAGGATTATTCTCCTGTTCTGCAATGATTTTAAGTTAATCAATCAGCATGAAGCTTCATAGATAGGGATAGGATCCGAAAAGTGTAAATTACGCACCCGAAATGTAATGCAATTCTATCAGCATGGCACGTATCATAGGAGGCCAAATGCAGCATTCAAACGACGCATACAAAAGCTTCAACGTATAAGGGTCGGAGAAAGCGGAGCTATGACGCCTAACAAAAGCAAGCATGGCGTAAGATTTGGTAATCACTAGCAAAAGTAAGCTTCGAATCAAATATTACACGAGCCTTTCATTTTACTCACACGTGACAGGGGCGTGCTAGATATGTGATAGGAGGTGTCGATGACAGTGGCACGCTTAGAAAAGGTAATTCGCACACACTTATTTATGTTCAGCGATAGACGATTATTGATACACCAGTTACTGAAATTATCTAAATCCATTTGCATCAATTCAGAATCGAGAGAGCTAGTGATCGCCGAATAAATCTTAATGTAATCGTAGCTGCATTGCAGCTGGCTTGGAGTTTATCATGCAGATATTAGTACAAGCTCCAGGGATAATCGCTTGTTTGCTTTTGTTCTGGCAGCGGCTTACAGATGCCTGTTTCGACAGGGTAGAACGAAAGGGAGTGGAGCGTTAGATAACAGATCACTCGTGACAAAAATAGGCGCTACTCGTTGCCCCTTTCTATTTTGCTCCTAGATGTAGTGATACCGTAGAATAAAAGGAACTGAAAAGCCACCTGTGCGCGACTTAAACGACCAGCTTTTGCCACCAGCTTCTTTAGATCCGTTTCCAGTATACTCGTATGTTTCCCATTCTACTCTACGCTGCGCAGTGCGATGTTCTTTGGAT